>NC_073303.1:88136861-88799820 GCF_027595985.1 Sorex araneus | reverse complement strand
AAAAAACCCAGAAAGCTCCCATCATGGTTATATTATTATGTCTGATCATAGCCCAGGTATACTTAGTTCTGTGAAGTCAAGTTTCAATCTTATTCATAGCTGGGAGAAGTAAAGATCTGCTCTACTTCAATAAATATAGTCAAAGAAAACTACAGACCAAGAAAGAAAAAAGGGAAGGAAGAAAGCAGAGAGAGAAGGAAGAAAGCAGAGTAGGGTGGAAGATTTGTTTTCTTACAGTATTACTGAGTGCTAAATTAAACTACTGTGTGTTTTTTTGTTTGTTTGTTTTTGTTTTTGCTGGAGAGATAGTATAGTGGATAGATCATTTGCCTTGCTTGTGACTGACCTTGGTTCCATTCCTGACACCTTAAATGGTCTCCTGGACATCTCTAAGTGCAGTCAGGAGTAAGCCCTGAGCTCTACTAGGTGGTGTGTTAAGATCATCACAGTTAGAAGAAAGAGTGATTGTGTTAGATATATTTGGGTTTGTCTGTCTGTCTTCTGTCTTTCTTCCTCCCTCCCTCTCTCCCTCCCTGCTTCCCTCCCTTCCTCTCTTTCTCTCCCTTCCTCTCTCCCTTCCTCTCTCTCTTTCTTTCTCTTTCTTTCTTTCTTTCTTTCTTTCTTTCTTTCTTTCTTTCTTTCTTTCTTTCTTTCTTTCTTTCTTTCTTTCTTTCTTTCTTTCTTTCTTTCTTTCTTCCTTCCTTTTTCTCTTTCTTTCTTTCTTTCTTTCTTTCTTTCTTTCTTTCTTTCTTTCTTTCTTTCTTTCTTTCTTTCTTTCTTTCTTTCTTTCTTTCTTTCTTTCTTCCTTCCTTCCTTTTTCTCTTTCTTTCTTTCTTTCTTTCTTTCTTTCTTTCTTTCTTTCTTTCTTTCTTTCTTTCTTTCTTTCTTTCTTTCTTTCTTTCTTTCTTTCTTTCTTTCTCTCTCTTTCTTTCTCTTTCTTTCTCTCTCTCTTTCTTTCTCTATCTCTTTCTTTTTTCTTTCTTTCTTTCCTTCTTTTTGATTTTTTTTTAGTTTTTGGATCACACCCTAAAATGTTCAGGAGGCATTCATAGCTCTGCACTAAAATTACTCATGGGACTATACGAGATACTTGGGGTCAAAACTGGGTTGGATGCTTACAAAGCAAGCACCTAACCCTCTGTACTATCTTGAGTCCCTAGAATATCTGTTTTATTCAGATTATTTATTGTTGGTCATTACCTTGTTCTTAAGATGACAAGACAGGATTGAATCATAAAATAGTAATGTGTATAAATTCCTTCATCAATGTCTGTTAGAGAACTCTTTTAATTTCTTTTATAAAAATTATTCTGTAGTATTTTTCAAAATCATGATATATGAAAATTAAAGTTGGGTAATTATGTTTCAGGTCACATTATGTATATTTCCATTTTAGAAACTGAAAGTAATTCCATTAAATAAAAAAACCTGCTAATGGAGAAAACTCATAGTTCTCTTGAAACCTGATTTTGCTTTGAAAGTTCTGCCTATCTGTGTACTTTACAGTATCTAGTCAGACTAAAGATGTTGGGTTTATATCTAGAACTCAACAATTAACTGAAGTTAACAATAAAATTCATCTTCACATAGAATTCAAAATAATCTAATTTTAAAATGCAGTCACTGACTCTTATTGTAGATTGTTTCTTCTGTGACTCATAGTTTCAATGTATTCATAGAATGATTTAAAGACTGAGGAATGTATGTGCGTATGGAACTAACCTTTTAAAGTTTGCATGTCCTTGAAATAGTGTCCTTTTGATTTTTGATATTCAAGCACATTTGAATTACAGGTGAAAAGGTAAGCTCCAGACTTGCACAGAAAGGGGGGAGCTGTGAGGAGTGTTCTTATGTCTCAGGGTTCAAAGGGACTAGATTACGGACTCTATATAGGACCAGGCCTGCACACTGGACCTACCTCAGAGCAGAATGATGGTGAAAATAATAGAATCTTGGCCATCTTATTTCTAGACTTCCTCAAAGACCGCATCACGTGAGAAGACACTTTCTGCTATACTGAACTGAATTAGTAAGAATTTTAAAGACCAGCTAAGCCCTAAGGATTCTCAGTTTTCAACATTTGATTGCAATATCAATGAAAATATTGTTACAGGTAGGGTGTTGACTTGCAGGCAGCAGACACGGATTCAATTCCTCTATCCCTCTGAGAGCGCAGCAAGCTACCGAGAGTATCCCGCTCACATGACAAAGCCTGACAAGCTACCCGTGGTGTATTCGATATGCCAAAAACAGTAACAACAAGTCTCACAATGGAGACAATACTGGTGCCTGCTCGAGCTAATCCATGAACCATGGGACCACAGTGATACAGTGATACAGATATTTCAGGTCAGAAGCTGGATGAAACTGCTCTAAGAAACAGAGATCTTCATCATTAACCACTCCTATCTGACTTAAAATAGAAGGAAGTAGTTGATGTCAAGAAATACATTCCTTTTATTTCTTTGATTTTTCAATATATATATTTCTTGAGTGTGTGTGTGTTTGGTTATGTGTTCAGTAAACTGGACCCAGAACCACACGTGTGTGCAAAGTGTACTCACTACTGCTGAGTCACACCCTGGTTAAGTACATTTAAATTTATATAAACGTTATATGAGATTGAGTTTCTTCATCAATTTCTCTCGTCCTCTGAAATATTTTTTCTGAAGACGTACCACTAAATCATTTCAGAAGTTAAGCTACTAAAATATAACTCCACCAAAAAAGGACAGAGGTAGAGCAAAGAGAGATAAAGATTGGCTCAAGAGAGTCATAGGCTGATGCAAATGAAGAGTCTGAGAAGGGGTTAAACCTGCTTCTGAGAATACCAGGAGGTTAATATGAAGCACTTGACATGTGAAGACAGGAGTCACTTACCCAAGAAAGTCTAAGCTACAAGCATGTCATTGAGAGGGGATCATGTGATCTCAGGATTTTATTCCAGTCATGATTCTCATGCAGAGTCCACCTTTGGGGAAGGACTGACAGAGTAAAGTGATGGATTTGTAACTGTGTATGACCAAGTCTGTGAGCTTACTCAAAGATAGAGGGAACTGAGGCAGATCCACATTTCAGCCTTTGAACTAACTCTGGTGCCCAACGGTGGACAGATGTCCTTATGTGAACATTTCAGTTACCCATGAAATTTTCATTCTATTCTCCATTCTTGAAAATTTACAACTTTTCTAATCAATTAGCTAGTTTATATATATATTCAATAGATATAACATATTTATATAGTAGCACTATAGCACTGTCATCCCGTTGTTCATTGATCTGCTTGAGCAGAAACCGGTAACGTCTCCATTGTAAGACTTGTTGTTGCTGTTTTTAGCAAAACGAATATGCCATAGGCAGCTTGAGAGGCTCTGCCGTACGGGCGGTATCGATACTCTAGGTAGCTTGTTGGGCTCTCTGAGAGGGATGGAGGAATCAAACCTGGGTTGACCATGTGCAAGGCAAGGCAAATGCCCTACACACTGTGCTATCACTCCAGTCCTTTGTATAATATATATATATATATATATATATATATAAACTATCTAATACATGTATTTATATATATATATGGCTTTCTTTTCCACCTACATTCAAGATGAACAAATGAACAAACTCTTTTGATTTGAGATAATTTAGTTAAGTTTTAAAATCATGCTTGAAAGTGCTGTGAGATCACATAGAAAATATTTCATCCTATTTTAAATGTGAGGATATGAACAGAGAGTATTATGTTGAAATAGGCAGTTTCTATATGGATCTAAAAATAAGAAAATAAGAACACAACACAAGAAAAACAATGACCAGTCTGATGTTTTAAAATATATATATTTTGCATTCATGGATTTTTGCCCTCTGAATTACAATGATTTAAATTGCAGATGACTCAGGCCAGATGGTTGCTCTAATTTATGATTTAACTTGAACTTCAAAGTTAGTAAATATGAAAATCCCTATCAACAAAGTCTCCTAAAACTTTAGCTATTGTTATGAAAAAGAATAAAGATGCTAAAATATACAAGATGCCACTTGGAACTGGAAGGCAGGAAAAAATCAGTAGAAGTTTCCGGATCATCAATTAAATGGATGCTTAATTATTTTCTGATTATGTAAATAACTTAAACTCATTTAAAATTCAATTTTTTTTTTCTTCTGAAATTTTTGGCCATACCTTGTGGTGCTAATGGTTACTCCTGACTTGGTGCTCAGGAATCACTCCCGTCAGAGTTCAGAGAATCATATGTGGTATCAGGGATCAAACTTTGGTCTGCTGCATATAAAATCAGTGTTTTATCTACTATACTATCTCCCCAACCTGTATGTATTTTAATTTTTAATAAATGAAACACAGGAAAACATACAGAAAGGAAGTTAAAGATGACAATAAAATGACATTATAGGGAACCAAAAATATAAAGAATTTCTTATAAAAAATCAAACACTGTACCACTATATCACTGACATCCCATTGTTCATCGATTTATTTGAGCAGGAGCCAGTAACGTCTCCATTGTTCCCAGCCCTGAGATTTTAGCAGTCTCTTCTTACTCGTCTTTCCTAACGCTGCCATATTGGAGCCTTTTTCAGGGTCAGGGCAATGAGATCTGTTATTGTTACTATTTTTGGCATATTGAATACACCATGGGTAGTTTGCCAGGCTCTGCTGTGAGGGTGGGATACTCTTGGTAGTTTGCCGGGCTCTCCAAGATATATATCTATATATCTATATCTATATATACATATATAACAAATCATAGAGGGATATATATATATATATATATATATATATATATTTGTTACCTACTGTCTGAACCCCATCAAATATGGTGTGGTAATTATGGAAAATGGGTAGGGAGTGTCTTATGATGTGACCCAGTCCCGGCAGCTGTCCTCCACTACCCAACTGCTGCCATGCTCCAGGCCACTTTCCACATGCTCGGGTTGAGCCTCAGACATGAGTGAAGTCCCACGGAACGCAGGTAATGCAGAACTTTGTGACTTTGAACTCTGGGCTCAACAGGACCCAGTAACAGAGATCCTCTGCCTGCTTCCCGAGTCTCCGACGACCCAAGGGTCACACCCATAAGCCACCTCATGCCAGTGCCAAATAATCTCCTCATTGGCCACCCTCCAGAACCCACGGCTGCTTCTCCGGGCAGGCAATATAAAATGGGCCCCCATAACCATGCCACCAGACTCCGCACCTGGCTGTTTTCACTCGGGGCGCCCCAGAGGGGGCTGGGTGAGAGCCCTACCCTGCCAAGTGACCCAACCCCGGCAGCCGACCTCCACTATCCAACTACCACCACACTCCAGGCCACTTTCCACACGCTGGGGCCGAGCCTCAACTCTTGAGTGAAGTCCCATGAAACTCAGGTAATATGGAACTTTGTGACCTTGGACTTGGCTCAACGGGACACGGGAGCAAAGAAATTAATACACAGAAAAATTATTTGCACATTGTATATAATTGCATTTGTCTAAAGAGAATAAATACTTTCATTTAAAAATATGCCTATATATTTGCAAACAAGAGAGACGTCTAAGATCTCAGGGAAAGGACGAATGAGAGGTTACTGAGCCTGCTTGATTTAGTGATTGTGTGATTTGCAAACATGCAGTAAATGACTAATGTTGACACAGTGTTATGCCACGATAATTTTTCTACTATGATGTATCATAATATTATGTCTAGGTAAATATAAAATATATAGAAGAAATAAAATTAATATATACAACAGATATGTGAGATCATCTTCTATTTGTATCCCTTGCTGACTTACTTCACTTTACGTGATACATTCCAGTTCCAGACAAGTTGCAGTGAACTGCAAGTCAAATCCACAGCTCTTTTTCACTCACAATGCATGTTAGTATTCTCCCTTTTCTTGTATGCATCTATATTCAATTGAGTGACTTTCCTTATGGTTTGAATTAGATGTTCACCTCTATGAAGTCTGAGTTGCTGCTTGCTACAACCTTCTCTGGCCATGATTATATATCTATTTAAAATTTCACAAAGGGAGTCAGGAAACATTCCATTGTGTCACCCTCAGTGCAAATGTATTCCTTCCTTCCCTACTGTTTTATAAACATAATACATAAGGTGGTGGTGATTGTCAAAAGTACAGTGGGATGGTTTCTGCATCTCTTGTTGTGACTTATATCTCTAAAGCAACAGAGGTTATAAATGTAGGAACAGAAATTGCAAATTACCTAAGTGAATCACTATATTATTATTATTATTATTATTATTATTCATGGTCTCATTCCTTGATATCATCTTTTGTCCTTTTACTAAAGTATTCTCCTTGATGAAAACACAGTACCAATAATAGTTGCTGATTTAGACTGCAAATAACATCACATAGGATGAGTCCTGTCCTTACATGATGCTGTCTCATACTCTAGCTGAACTTTCAACTTCAGGATTAGTAGGGGATACCACCAGTGGATTGCATGCCC
Source organism: Sorex araneus (assembly GCF_027595985.1). NCBI lineage: Eukaryota > Metazoa > Chordata > Mammalia > Eulipotyphla > Soricidae > Sorex > Sorex araneus. Next base: position 88,793,355 of record NC_073303.1, on the reverse strand, counting down.
TTTGTTGGTCATTTCTTAGAAAGTGGTTTGCTTCATTTTAGATGGTGTTAGATATTCACTTTGGTCAGTGAGTCAAATCCCATACAAGTAATCAGTGGAATTGGCTTGAGGTTCTATGGTAAGTCAAATCTGTTCTTGTGTACCTATTCTTGTCAAGATTTGTTGCTGCTCTTTCATGCATAGTTAAGGTCAAGTTATAGTCAACTTGTCACCATCTAGTTTTATATCAATGAGGAAGGATATATTATTGAGTGGTGTACACTTCATCCTCATGATAGATAATTATTAGACATATGAAGTCTTCTGATTAGACTCTCAGACCCAGCACAAGACAGACATTGCATGGCTATCTGATGACTTTGTATTCAATTTTCCCCCAATAGCATGCCAACAGCTACATTTTTTTTATACTATCAAAGTCTTCACTGATGGTATGATCTTGCCTTCAACTTCTAGAACTTACATGATATGATTTTTCCTTTATGGGTTGCCATAAACCTACAGGCATTTTTTTTTTCTGCCTGTGATATATTACTCAACATCTGGTATCAGTCAGGTCAGACAGCCTAAGCAGTAGTGCCTCTTGTAGTGAAGTCTGGACAAACTGTGAAAAGCTTCCCTGCACTAGAAAACTGGAAGCCTTTTATAGCATTTTGGTACAGAAGACATAGAATAGTCCATGGTGAGGGTATATGTGCTAAATAAACCTACCAGGAGTTGTCCTTTGTTCATCTAAGTGAAAATGTGAGATACATTATTTTTATTTTATAATGAAGGAAATATTCTTAGAAAACATGAACCACTAAATCCCTGATATAATATGATGTGACAGATCATAAGGCATCATGGTTTTTATTTATTTATTTATTTGGGGACCACACCCAGTATTGTTCTGGGCTTACTACTGACTCTGTGCTTAGGGATGACTCCTGGCAGGCTTGAAGGACCATATGAAATGCTGGTGATCCAACTCTCATTAGCCAGGTGCAAAGCAAACACCCTATGTGGCATACTATTTTTCTGGTCTCAAGGTATCATAGGTTTTATCTCCCACGTTTATCTTATCAAGGTTTCCTACAAGTATATTGTTTTCTACATATACAGTCAAATAAGCATAAAGTCAATGGTAACTGTTCTTTAGGATGTAAAGAGGATTTTAAAGCAAAAAAATGAAATACATGGAAAATTAAGTATAATTTTAAGAGGAAAATGCAAGTGTAAGATAGTGGAGTAGCCGAATTTAAATTTATGGGTTAAAGAAAGAAAGGGTCTTTAGATAAAGTAAACTTGACCAAATTATAGGGTATATTGGAAAAAAATCAAGTGGGCTAGGCAAAACTATTTAAAAGGAAGAAACCATATTTTCAATATTATGACTATCGCAAAATCAACACCAAGACTGGGATTAATTACAGAAACGTACCTGAAACCTCAATGAATAAGTGACATAGGGAGAGTTACCAGAAGGATTTAAGATGAAGAAATGTCTTTGTCAAAGAAGAGATCTCACAAGTTGCAAGTAAAAAATTCTAAGATGAGGAAGTTTGTCCTGGGAAACTGAGGGTGGTGGGGTCAAGTTGGACACAAACAACACAATTCTACAACACAAAAATCATTAAGTGCCCTACTTCTTCTATTGGGCGGATCAGCCAAGCATAAATATCAAGTAACAACAGGCTAAAAAGAAGTTGGAAGACCTGAGCATAAAAATATTTATAGAGTTTCCCTCCCACAAAATATATATTCGCTAGTATACATGGAACATCCTCCTGGATAAGTCACATGCTGGGACAAAACAAATGTCATTAAATTGATGAAAATTGAAGTCATATTTACATCACAATGATACAAAGATAAATATTAGTCAGGTAAAGAAAGTAGGGGAAAACTCAAATATGTGGACACTAAACAGCACGATTGATATTGAATAACTAGTGGATCAATGAAGAAGTCAAAGAAGAAATAAAAGTTGTGTGAAAATAAAAAGTAACAGAAAAAAATTTCAAAAGAATAAATGACCTCCCAATGTTCAGCTATGAGAAACAAGTAAATAAGCATACTGGACATAGTCAAAGCAGTACTATGATAGATATTAATAGCATTTAAACATTTATATAAGGAAAAAAGAAAAAAATCAAACAACATATCTTCATATTTTAAGAAACCAGAAAAGAATACATGAAGCTAAGACGTCAGTAGCAGGAAGAATAAAAATTATAGCAAACTCATTACCATAATAATTATAAAAAAAGATCAATGAAACTAAGCCCTAGTTCTTTCAAAGAATAAATAAAATTGGCAAACCCTTAGCCAGGCTTACTAAGAAATAAAGAGAAAATACTAATAGAAAACATTTTTTAAAAACAGATATTAAAACAAAAATCACAAAAATATAAATCATCGTAAGAAACTTTTGTTTGTTTTGGCGCAACCCCTGCTTGTGCTCGGGGATTACTCCTGGTGGGATTCCCTGGACCATATGGGGTTTCGGGGGGGTTGAACCTCATTGGATTCATGCATGACAAGTATCCTACCTGCTGTTCTATCACTCTGGCTCTATTTGCTCTGACTCCTGCTGCAAACAACTTTATGCAGTTAAAATTTGGTTCTCTAAAAGACCTCCCAAGGTTTCAGTTGGAAGGAAATAGAAGATCTAAGGTGGTTAATTATAGACGAGGTAATTGAAAAGGTAATTGAAAGTTCAGGGCAAGATAGTTTTACTAGTGAGTTCTACCAACCTTCAAAGATAACCTATTCTTATCTTTATTTTATCTCTTCCAAAAATTTGAAGTTACGCTTATTTCTCTACACATTATTTACTTGATTGATATTGTTCTTATTACAGCGACTAGAAAATCATCATAAAAACAGAAAGTTAGTGAAATTTTAAAAGTAATTGAGTAGCTATCATGTTTGGTCTGCTGTCTAATTTCAGTATGCATCTCCCATCCCAAGCAGGCCCATGCAATACTTGCATTGCAAATCACAACACTCTAAAGGAGAGAGAGAGTAAAAGGGAATGTGTTTGCCACAGAGGCAGGTATGGGGAAGATAGGGTGAGGATAGTGAGAGGGATACTGAGAACATTGGTGGTAGAGAATGGGCACTGGTGGACGGATGGGTACTCGATCATTGTATGACTGACACATAAGCATGAAAGTTTGTAAGTCTGTAACTGTACCTCATGGTGATTCGATAAAAAAATTTTTTTTTAAAAGTAATCGAAAGAATGTGCATGTTACTAAGTGGGATTTATTCCAAGGTTGTAAAAATGGTTCAACATACACAAATCAAAAAATTTAATATACCACATTAATAAAAGTAAGATAAAATTATATGTTATATCAATAGTATAGAAAGATATTTTTTGACAAGGTTCAACATTAATTTAAGATATGAATGCTTAACAAGATGTAGGTAGAAGGAATTTATCTCAACATTGTAAAGGGCATCCATCACAAAACCACAGCTAGCATCCTATTAATACTGAAAAACAAAAAGCTTTTTCTTTAAGGCCAACACAGGATAAGAATGTCCACTCTTACCACTATCATTCAACAGTATTGGAGTCCTACTCAAAGCAATTAAGCAGAAAATATAAATAAAACTATCTATATTATATTAAATCAAATATAAATATTTACATACAACATTGCAGTTTGCAGAGCAAACAAATGCCCTACCTGCTGTACTATTGCTCCAGCCCCAACAATGGTTATATTTTAGTTTGAGAATAGAAAAGCTTCACAAAGAATGATATTCTGAACCTTCTTCCAGCAGTTTTCAGAAAGAAGCTACTGAGAGTAATTGTGGAAAAGAGCAATGTTTGGATCCATCCAATTCTGGAATATTATAGGGAATATGTTTCAAGGATGCTGAGAGAGCAAATAAAAAAAGCAGATAAAAAGGTCAGGTGGAACAGACCAGGTAGAGCAGTCATGAGCAACATTGAGAAAACACAAAACTTGGCTCAGCCATCAGGTGGCACCAGTAATCCACTGAAAAGCCAACAAGCATTAGCCATCTGGTGTGGTAAGGGTAAGTTAGCCCCTAAAACCTAATGTAGTATTTATTACTATGGAGAAAGAAAACCAGGAACAGTAACTACGATACAGGATGGTTGAAGTAGAGCAACTTCAGTGCTGTCAGAGTTAGAGACATGATACAACTTTGGGCAATGAATGACCAGGCAATGAACTAGTTATTTGAAAACATAGAGGAAGACCTCACAGGGAATTATAGCATATAGAGCATGCAGAACTATTCTAGAATAACACAACATAATACTCTTCTTAACCAAAATCAGTTGCCTAAAGCTTCTTAAATTGTAGGTTATAAGAAATTTGGCAGCAGCAAAAGATTTCTGGACACTCAACCACCAAAGATCAATTCCAAATCTAATGCATAATGAATCCAAAGTGTTTCTGGATGTGTTCACCTGTGTTGCATTTCTTAGGTGAAAAGGGTTGTGGGTAGAAAAGTTTAGCATGAAAACTTCTTGGAGATCCCTTCAAAATAAAGAAATAATAAAGGCATATCTCTTTCCCTTATTTCAGCACTCAGTTCTTGTCCAGAGTGGTCATTTACAAAAGGATATACATGATAATCTTTCAGTTCACATATTGTAAATCAGAATGTCCAAAAGGAGAGGTAGAGAGAGAGAGAGCGAGCACATGTTTTCAAGAGGAAAAAAATGCTTGCCTTAAAGACAGACTGGGTTAGGAGGGTGAGATGAGGGAAACAGGGGAGAGGTGTTGGAATATTGTGTGACTAAAACCCAATCATAAAAAGCTTTGTAACTCTGTATCTCATTGTGATTCAATAAAAAAATAAATTTATTTTTTTAATGAATTAAAAAATAGTAAGTGCTTTTGCTGATAGATATAAACATATTTTATTGGGGCACAAGAGGATATTTATTATTAATATTTCAGTTGCAGAGGTAGGGTGAGTAAGCCAAATAAATTACGGGACACCAAAACCACCTACACTCATTCAGAGATAGAATATTATTTTCATGAGAATATTAGTCTGATGAGACAGCCTGGCCATTGAATCAACTATTGATCAGTGAATTTTTATAGCTGATCAAATTGGGATTGGGTAAAACATTATGAAAGAGTGCCATTAATATGTGTCTTAAAGGAAGGGCAGTGCCATGGGCCTCAGAATCCAAGGAAAACAATGCAGTCTATCCAAACACAACCCAAAATTTTTATGAGCACAAGAACCAAAATAATTGCTATGTAGTAGGAAGATAAATCTGATAAATTAGTGGGAACAAAATTAAAGCAAGTGCCCTGAAGGAAATGGTGGCCGCTGACATTTCTCAGTTACAATAAAAGAAGAAACCCTAAGATGAGACAGATAACACAAAGAGTGAGATGCTTGCTTCATCCAGCTGATCCTGGTTTGATTCCAAGCAGCACATGTGGTTCCCTTAATACAGGAGTGACTCCTGAGCATAGATCAAGGAGTACTCCCTGAGCACCACTGGGTGCAGTTCAGAAATAGAAGAGGAGAAGTATGTGAAGGATAATGGGGAGAAGGAAAAAAAAGAGGCTATGGAGATAAAGAAAAAAGCCCAAAAGTCTTTAGTGATTTAACATTAGCTAATCATCTTTATTTGTGAAAGTTCCACCACACTCCCAAAGACTCTCATTAATTTTTGTTCTCATAATTCCCATTTATCTCTCCAAACAAAATAAACACAGTATTTATGGTAAGTCATTTTCCTTTATGTGAACTTCTATATACCCCATTTAAAAATAACTTTTAAAATCTTTACTGAATCGTAACATGCTTTGAGTATTTTAATCCCAGGAAATAAAAGATTTCAAAACATGAAGTATGAAGACTAAATGGCAAAGGGAACAATAGAGTGAGGAAGGGAATTGATTCACTAACTAAAGACAGCAATTCTGACTTTAGTTTGCTAACTAAACTAGCTAAGTTTAGTTAGCAAACTAACTAAAGACATGTTAAAAACATAGTTCTAGGTGTGGAGAGATAGTACAATAACTCATAATATGCATGATATTGCCTTATTTATGCAAAACATATAAATGGATTAAATAATTCCCTGTTAAAGACAAAGCTGAAATTTAAGTACAGTTTGATCTAACTGCAAAACTCTCTCTTTTTTTAAATTTTTAAAATTTTATTGAATGACCAATAAAATTTTATTGTGAGATAGTTACAAGATTTCATGTTTGGGTTACAATCTCACAATGATCAAACACCCATCCCTTCACCAGTGCACATTCTCCACCACCAATATCCCGGGTATACCCCCAATTTCCCACCCTTCCCCTGCCTCTAAGGCAGACAATATACCCCGTACTCTCTCTCTACTTTAACTGCAAAACTCTCAACACTTAGAAAAATTTTAATCACAACTCAACAAAGGTCTAGTAGCAGTATTTAATGATTTGTGTGTGAAATAATTAGAGGCAAAGGCAGAATGGAGAACCTTTAAGGAATAACATGGCGACGTGTAAAACTCCAGTCATCTTTATTCCTAGCATACATTCCAATTTTGAACAATTTGTCATTTATTTGTTATAATTAACCTTGAGTTGCAGTTTACTACGCTATTTTCTAAAATAAACTGATACACAGGTTGAAAAATGTTTGTTTTGGAATTATATATTTATATCCTCAAATAGAGATCAAATCAAAACACCATTTTATAATTCAATATGTCACTCATGAATTCATAGTATCCTGTCAATCATAGCAAAGGAAATGGTATTTATTCCACTATGCTCATAAGTTCTTGGTTAGATAGCAAGTGGCAGTGATAATTATTATAAAATTGATGTGTCATACATTTTTCTTATTATTTGGTTTTATTACATTTTTTAAAGACTGTATATTTTATTTATTTATTCATTCATTCATTCATTCATTTTTTTTGGGTCTCACCTGGCAATACACAGGGGTCACTTCTGGCTTATGCACTCAGTAACTCCTGGCGGTGCTCTGGGGACCATATGGGATGCTGGGAATCGAATCTGAATCGAACCTGGATCGACCACGTGCAAGGCAAACACCCTACCCTCTATGCTATCGCTCAAGCCCCTTCTTTAAGTAAAGATCTTCTCAGTTATATTATACATGAGATAATATTTTTATACATGAGATTAGGTTAATGGAATGGGATGAGGAAGAAGAAGAAAGGAATGAATAGTGTACTGGATTCTGTATTATTGAGATTTAATACAGAAAAAATTTTTATTTTCCCTAAAAATTTCTGTATTATTTAGGGGAAAAAAGACAAGCAGTGGAATTTTAACTGAAAACTTTTTTTTTTGTACAACTGTAGACTGTTCAATTAAATGATTGGGAGCACTTTTTCTGTGTATTGGATTTAAGATAGTGTCAATGAAAACAATTTACACAATATTTTAAAAATATTCAGGTAATGTTAAGATGAGAAACAAGGATTTATGTAAAACTAAAATGCTTCACTACCTTACAAGTCTCCTGAACAAATTAAAAAAGTATAAACTCCTTTTAAACTATAACGTTTTTAAGAGTAATGCAGGCATTAGAGTGATTTGGTTGTACATGAACTAAATATGGAACTGACCCCATGTGTCAAAGCACTCCCAAATTTCTGGTTTGTGTCCTCATTTGTGAATAAGACAAATAAAATTAGTCAACCATTTGTCCTAAAGGTCTGTAGAACTAACATTATTTTTTTTAATTTTTAATTTTGAGGACCACACCTGACAATGTTTGGGATTTACTTCAGTTCCTGCACTCAGGAATCCCTTGGTGGTACTCTGGGGACCACATGGGAATCTGGGGACCAAACCCAGGTCCACTAAGTGTAAGACAAACACCCTACTTGCTATACTATCTCTCAGACCTCTAATTCTTAATCTAAAACAGCTTTTCCTACTCAAAATAATGCATTTGGGATACAGATAAAAACTTATCGACACATGATTAAAACAAGCAAATGTAATGGAAAAGCAAATATAGCCCTTAAATTATTTTGAACAAACGTAGGCAATATTTTTACATAGCAAGTGCATAGCTCTTTCCATTCCTCATAAGAGCTATTCTAGGAGTATCATGTGTCACTCAAGTGAGAGAAGGAATCTGAAGCTCCGACCTCCATTGACGATCAAGAATCAGGGACGCTGTCTCGTTTGCCAAAACATCAAAAATCAGATGGGCCGGACATGTAATGCGATTCAAAGACAACCTCTGGACTAGAGCTGTGACTGACTGGATTCCACAGGACATCAAAAGACTGTGTGACCACCCACCAATGAGATGGTCAGACTTCTTTGTTAAAACCCTGAATGAATGGTTTGAGACTCTTCCTGTTCCTGAAGCGAGCAGATATCATTGGGCTACACTAGCACGCGACAGGGACAAATGGAGACATTACTGGTGCCCGCTCGATCAATTCGAAGATCAACGGGAAGACAAGTGACAAGTGATACAAGTGAACAAGTGCATAAAATAAATAATCATTTTTGGTCCAGTATTACAGAGTTCAGTCATTGTTAAATTAATGATAGTTCCTAGTTGGGATTAAGATTTTTTTCTGTTTTACTTCTCAGGACTGTTTCTGAAATAAGAAAGATAAAATATGAACTCTCCATATCATCTTGCTTCAGTGAGGACTTGGAGAAACTTGAGTAATCCTTAACAGTGCAGATAATAATTCTAAGAACAGAGTTAGGTGTTTCTTTTCTGTGCTTTTAAAATTGAATATGATTGAAAACCATAAAGGAGAAAAATATCAAATACATCCCCATAATACAGAGATGACTCCGATAATATTTGGCTATGTCAAGGCATTTTTGCATCCCCATCACATTTGTTCATGTGTATTTTGAAGTACACATACCATTCAGTTAGCAGAGCTCCCCACGAAGGAGAATACACAAGGGAAAGTGAGAGGAAACAGAAAGATGCGAGACACAGGGTCAGAGGCAATGGTAATAGAAGTGGGAGAAAGATGTCAAGAAGGGAGAGCAGGAAGGAGACTGTAGAGACAAAGATGATGGAGCCTGCACCGGCCCTGCCTCATGTGTGGTCCTCTACTCGCAACCTGTTACTTGATCCCTCACATCACATAACAGCTTCCTAATTCAGTCCTTGATCCACACTTTTGCTTCTGGTTCTAAGTACAGTTCCTGGTCCTCACTCTTGCCCCTGGTCTCTGCTCCAGCAACTAATTACCACTCCTTTCCATCTCCAAGTCGACATAATCCTTTTAATTTGTTTGTTTTGTTTTTTTTTTTTTGTAGGTTTTTAGGTTTTTAGTCTAGCTCCTGCAATATCTTTCTGGCCCATGGAGTTGGCACTTTTTTTTTTTAACTAAAGTATATGTGCCAGTATATTCTAGAGTGCCTTTGCACAAATCTGCATCCTCCTGCCGTGGAGTCTACTGTCACTGACAAATGGGTGCCATGATGCTGAAGGACCACTGTGAATACTCAGTTCTTTATTCTCTGGAAAGTGAGTATTTGAGAGCATTCAAAGAGGTCCTTGGTAGAGATAGACAAAGAGGTAGCAGATAGAGTTTAGTTTCAAAATTTAGGAGATTTGAGGTAAGGCATTTGGAAGTGTCTGAACCAAGAAATTCCTGAGCCAGCAAGAAAGAGTCTTCAAGGTGTTGTTTGCATGTTAACACTTTTCCTGAATCAGCATCAGTGAAGTGTTCAGCTCAGCTTCCTTTTTATTCTAACAGGAATTGAATTTACTCCAGGATTTTGTCATTCCTTTGCAGAGCACCTTTGCTTTTGTTCTCCTCTCCACATGCATCATAATGACACCATTTTGTGAGGTGTGTCCTAAATGAAGAAGATAAGATGCAATGGGTAGGTAATCGCCTTGCACACAGTGGACTCAGATCCTTTCGCTGGCACCCCATATACACCCTTCTGAACCCTACTAAGAGAGATTCCTGAGTGCAGAGTCAAGAGCAAGTCCTGAGCATAGCGGTGTGTGGCCCCCAAACAAACAGAACTTACGGATTTTTCAGGCTTATTTTCCTCAGTCCTCTGGTTCCCCTCATTCTAAATAGGGAAATTGGCTCAGTTCCAAGAGACTGGAAAAATCCTCCTAAGCAATTGCAAAGTTGTATAACCCAGCCACAGGTGATTAAGAGAAGTTGTGTGCTCCTATTTGTTCTCTGAACATTATTCTTCATTTGTGATGTAGATGTATTGATTTATTTCACACATTGATTCCATTATTTCATGAATTAAGAATAAGAGACAAGGAGGTACGTGCCACCCAGCAGGTCAACCTATACCTGTGAGCTGAGTACGTCAGCAGCCTGATGGTTCCTTCAGGCTTCCTGACACCCCAAAATTGCTGCTGTGCCTTTGGCCAGACCCCAACAACTTGGGACCAAGTTCGAGAAATTAAATAGCCAAAAGTTAGGTATGAGGTATATGGGAGCCATGCCCACAAACCACCTCTGACTCAGCTACACAAACTCAATAAACTAATTTAACAACTTCCTAAGGGGAATGCTGGGGTGGAGGTGGGAAGATTCAAAGTAATGATGGTGGGAAGGTGTGATAGTGCTGGGATTGCTGTTGAAAAACTGAATGTAAACAACTATTGTGAACAACTTTATGAGAAATTAAAAAATAAGAATAAGGGACAAGAACCTATCAATTGGGTGTAACCATATTCTAATTCCAATATATTCAAAAATTGTCAAAGTCTACAATAGAACACTTTCTGTTCAGTCACTTGAATAGGGCCTAGCATTAAAAATCGAATACTCTATAAGAGCATGTAATATCTGTCCCATGAACATAAATCTCTTACTTCAGGGCCAATTTTTTAATCAAGTTATTACATTTCTATTAGTCTGAGTGAGATGAGTTCTTTGTGGCTGCCATAAACATATGAGGTTTTACTTTTAGAAAAATTATGTCCACAGGGAAGTAGACATACTCATCTGTTTCATTTCTAATTTTGAACATTAATCAGAAGCTTTATGTTCTCTTTAGTTGTCTCAGAAGTAGGATACTCAAGGTCAATGTGTTGTTTCTGAAGCATGCAGGGATTTTCTAAAGTTTCACTTTAATGTAAATGAGCATACTTATCTTGTTTAATTTTGAAGCCACACCTGGCAGTGCACAAGGGTCCTTCCTACAATATCTAGGGCCATATGTGTTGCACAGAATCAAACTGCAGTCAGCTATATGCAAGACAAATAACGTAACCACTGAACTACTTCTCTGCCCACAAATTATTAAAGGAAAATTCTTAACACACAACCCTTTCACAATTTCAATCCTTTTTTTTTTCACAAATGAGAAGGTTGGATAAAACATCAAGGCACTGAGTTGATTCCACTCAGTTTATCTAGATGATTAAACCTGGACTCAACCTCAAAAATGTTCTAATTTGACTTATTTATCCATTTATTTAGTGTTGTTGAGTGCCTGGTATTGAAAGTCCCTGTAAGTAACATTTTTAGCTAAAACATGAAGAACTTAATTAAGGAATGGGGAATGTGTATGTGGGGATAGTCAGGTGTGGGCAGATGGTCCACTGACTGTTTCCTGAGCTTCTCTTACATAACCAGTGGCACAAAAGCTGTGGAAAATCGTCACAGTACCCAGCACAAGAGCTAGTGCTGTGGGTGAACTGTGGATTCTCAGTCACCCAGAATAGCAAGTCTATCACAAATTACCCAGTACAGGTTTTCTCAAAGTGTGAGCCTACGTATAGCTCTTGAAGGGGCCCCAGCAACTTGAATTTTAATAGATCTTGAGTAGGTCATGGTCAAGTTTGAGAACCTTATCTACATACTGCTTTGAGTAAATCATTCACCTCTCCTGTTCAGCTGCGAAACAGGAAAAGCACACTCAGGATCAAATGAGATGAATTCGCTAAATATCTGTCCTCATGTAATGCTATTATAATAGATACTTGGATTAGTAACTCCTCTTTAAGCGTGTGGTGGAAGCAAAGGTCAGAGAAAAGTTACAGCATTTTGAGATGATTGGAGGGAGTCAACAGCTAAAGCAAAAGCATGCTTAAGTTTTAGCAGTCTTCTTGTTGCTATGAAACCATTTTACCCTCTGTTTCTGAGAAAAAGAAAAAACCCTCTATGTTGTAGACTGGAGAACTTTGACACAGACTTCTAACACTACTTACCCTATTGAATAATACTTTTCTCCCGGTCAAAGTATATTTTGATATGTTTATATAAGAGTCTACTATTTGCTAAGGCTTATCCAGTGCCTCAGCCCTAATTCAGTCCTACAAAGTATGTGAATGCAGGGGAGGTAAATTTGCTCTCCTAAGGAGGCACAGAAGGGCCATTGCCACCAGGGCCTGTTTGAACGGGAACCACAGATGTCTAAACTGGGCAACTCCAGCCAGTCACCAAAGGTGCCTTTACCCAAGAGCTCTGGACACTCTGTAATTAGAAGATAACTTTGAAATTCCATCCAGGCTGCCGTAAAATTAGAATTCTACACTTTGGAGCCGCCACATAGCCACAGTTGTAGGTGCTGAATCACAGACTGCAATTCATTAAAAAAGGCAGCTCTCTCTTCCTGCCTTTGCGGGATGTCTCCTCTACCTCTGCCAAGTTTATTTCCTTAATAAGAAAAAGGTGTGTGAGTTTCTGAATTCCATTTGCCTTAAGATCTTCACGAAAGGTCACCCCACATATGTATCTGTCTTCAGCTCTAGTTGCATCCTGAATCTGTCACAGCCGTATCTGAGGATTTAATGGAGAAAGCCAGGCATCCTATGAACTAAGCTAGTGTAAGAAACACCAGAGAAAAGTTCCATTCAGAGGGAGCTCTGAGGGACCCATGTGGGTTGTTTTTTTTTTCCAGATATAGTAGGATCCTGAAGGTACCCGAGCCAGATGGGTGCTGAGGGGGCTGCACTTTGTACCCACAGACCATATGCTGATGGCATAAACAGCTTTATCTCCTGAAAAACTGTGACTTAGGAACACAAACATGTCATTTCCATTTCTCTTACACCACCGAAGTTGTGCTGTATTTTTTTAAAAAAGGGACTTTATTAAAAGACTGTCATTATTCTTTTTTTTTTTTCATTTTCTTCAATGCCAGAAAAACAACTTAAGGAAACTGAATCATTTAGGCCAACAGTATACTCCAGAACCAAATGCAAATACATCCTCTAAATGAAAGACCTCTCCTGATTTCAGAGTCATGTCCATGGGCTGCTGAATGAAAAGTGAGTGCTCACGAAGAAGACTTGTGCCCATCTCTCTTGGTTTTTTTGTTTATTTGTTTATTTAATTATACCTGGTGATGCACAGGGGTTACTCTTGGCTCTGCACTCAGGAATTACTCCTGGCAGTGCTCAGTGGACCATGTGGGATGGTGGAAATCAAAGCAGGGTTGGTTGCATACAAGGCAAATGCCCTACCCACTGTGCTATTGCTCCAGCCCTTCTGCCGCTCTCTCTTGGAAGTGAAGGATCTTTGCCCAGTTGAAGCAGCTGAGCTCCAGAAGTGGTCACTGAAGTTCTCCAATTCTAATGGTGCTAAGGCAAAGTGACTGAATGTCTACTATTTTCTTCCTACCATACTCTATGCCTTGAGCACATTCCCATTCTACCCATTCATTCATTAAATAATGTTCCAATATACTCTGACTTTTAGAACAAATTTCTCTCCTCTGAACTATGATGTGTATTTGTGCTCTTTACTTGGGCTTGTTGCCTTTTTCAGCTGAAGTCAAAAAACAGAATAAACAAAAAACTCTCCAAACCAAAACCAGAACAAAAACAGGAGCGAGAGAACAATTTCTTTGGAGGGGAGGGTTAGATGAACTCAGGTTTACCCTTATCCGAGAGAAAGTTGGCCCTCAGCACATTTTTCACAGATGTCTTTGTTTATTGGTTGGCAGCGGCTTTGATTGTGACTTAGTGTTAGATGAAATCTAGTTCCAGTCTGTAACACTTTATGAATTTACATGTAAAGTGATAATTCGATTTAGGGGTTCTGTGCACATCTGATAAAACCTATCTGTTTGTCAGAGTCCATTTACTTCTCTAGCGTAAGATAAAATCTTTTTTTCAGCAAGAGTGAAACAACTAGTGTTAGCTCTTTAATTATGTAAACTAGTATTATTTTCCCATGGGTATGCAAGATCTGATTTTCTCCTATTGTTCCTTTCCAGAAGAAAAGGAAAATCTTTGTAGGACATTAGCACAAAAAATTTATATAATAAACTCAAAAGAAAAAGCAAATGGGGACTTTTAAGTTTCTATTAGGTTGTATTCTAATTTAAAATATTAAACTAGCCCAAAACGAGGGGAAGGAGAGAGAGAGAAAGAGAGCAAGAGAGAAAGAAATAGAGAGAGAGAGAGAAAGAGAGTGAGAGAAAAAAGATAGAGAGAGATGAGAGAGAGAGAGAGAGAGAGAGAGAGAGAGAGAGAGAGAGAGAGAGAGAGAGAGAGAGAGAGAGAGAGAGAGAGAAGTAGCTACCAAAAAAGCAGTAGTCTTGGGCAGGGATGGGTGGGCAGGAGGAATACAGGGATATTGGTTGTTGGTGGGTATTGTATATGGGTAGAGGGACGGGTGCTGAAACATTGTGGAACATTGTATGACTGAAATCCAATCAAGAAAGCTTTGTAACTGTATCTCATGGTGATTCAAGAAAAAGAGAAAAATATTAAAGTAGCAAAGAACTTTTAAAAATATGTCACTTATAATGTTATTTTTATTAGTAAATTTGCAATATAAAATATTATATTTTATAATAAACATTCTAAATGTAATTAAACTGAATAACATAATAAAAAATTTGCGTTTTAAGTGTTGTGTAAATTTGCACTGAAAGTCAAGAGAGTTCCTATCTGTTCCTTCTCCTACATACAGTTCTCCCCACTTATTCTTTTTGGGGTTTATGGGACACACCTTGTGTAGTTTAAGGCATACTCCTTGCTCTCTGCTCAGTTATCACTTCTGATGGACTTGTGCTGGCAAATGAATATGGGCTGGCTGTGTGGAAGGCAGTGCCCTACTCAAGATATGACCCTCCCCCAGTTCTTCCTTTATTTCAGCCACTCTCCTTAATGCAGTACATTTTCATAATTGTTAGACCAAAATCAATATATTATCATTAACTAAAGTCCATAGCTTACATTAAAGGGCTGCTCTGTTTTTTTTTTTTATTTTATGAGGTTTTGGCAAACATATATTCACCATTATTACACCATACAGGATAAATTTAATGATCTAAAAATCTCTTGGACTTCCAACTATTTATTCCTATCACTGGCTCTAGTCCCACTATGAGTCCATGACTAACACTGGCCCATGGTTTTGTCTTTTGCAGAGTGTCATATATTTGGCATGGTAGACAGAATGTTCAAATTGACTTTTCCCTTAAAGTAATACGCATTTATACATCCTTTATGCAGTTATGTAGCTTAATGCCATATTCTTTTCCAGTGAATATTTCACTGCATGAATTTTCAATTTTTGGTCCTACAAACATTTTAGTTATAAAATTAGCATGTAAATAGCACTTGAATCACATTTAGCATACGTGAATGCTTATGAATGTTTGCATTGTGTCACATTGCCGTGTTTATGCCTATAACTCTTATCAACTAAGTAAGATGCTCATATGTGAAGAACAGCTTCACCTGAGAACTTAGCATAATTATTTTCTATTCAAAAGACCAATTTTTTTATCTTAACTTGGACTTTTTTTTTGGTAATATCGGTGATATTATCTTCCCATTACCAAGTACACATAAATAAATTGACAAATACCTCTTGAAGTTACATGAGTTAAATCAAAGGAAAATCCTGCTGAATAAAGTCTACTGGTTCTGGTCTGCTCCCCGTCAACCTTGTGACTCAATTTTCCATTTGATTTTTACCCTTATTTTCTACTCCACTTTAACATGACTCTCTGGCTGAATCTACATTATCGTTATGCTGCTTTTACCAATGATATTCTAAATGCCTAAGCTATTGACTTCCTTACTATTCACATCCTACCTGATCATTCATTTACCCTGCTGAACATCTTCCCTTCTTAATTCTCTCCTGTCTCTGTACTTCTTCAATAGTAATGGTCCTAGGAATCATCACTTGTTGTGTCCTCTTTGTGTGGGGAGAATGTTGTAGGCTCAAAACTTTGCTTAAGCTTACTTTGACTGGCAACTTGATAAGGCAAGGAATCATAATGTTAGGGACCACAGGAACCATTTAAAAAAAATACTTAGTGGAAGTGACAGCTTTTTCTCCTTGTCTCCATAAATTGATTGCTTCTATGGGCACTCTAAGTATATACCAGTACTCCAAGCTCTGCTGAGCTTCAGGTATTGTTTTGACTGGAATATCATCCAATATAATGGCTTTCCTTTGGTGTCACCTGTGGTATTAAACTTCTTAAATTATCTGTTACCTTGGATATTGACATTCTTTGATCTACTACATTCAAATACTAACATCTCTGTCTCCCAAGTCATATACTTTCACCTTTCTCTACATTTCTGCTTCAGACCCTGTCATGTAAAATCATGGTACCCCTCTACCATGACAGTTCCTTCCAAGAAATGTTAAAATTGTCATGAGTAGAATCTTAATTGGTGCCTTTTTTCTATGCTAGAAGAAATATACCAATTGACAAAAATTTTCCAGAGATGTTATGCTTTGCCTATAATTTAGACAATGCTAAATCTGAATAGTGAGAGGTAGCATAGGATTAAAGCACTTGCCTTGCATATACCTGACCACAATTTGATCCTTAGAATTATCTGTAATCCTCTGAATACTGCCAAGACACAGGACTCCTGAACACAGAACCAAGAATAAACCCTGAACCCTTCTCAAAGCTAAATAAACAAACATATGAATGAATGAATTTAATCATTGCATTTTCCACAACTTTTCATTTGAAAATTCTACAAAAATTCTTTTGGTAATATAGGTGACATTATCTTCCCATTACCAAGTACACTTATGTAAACTGACAAATACCTCTTGTACTTACAGGAGTTAAATCAAAGAAAAATCCTGCTGAATAATCTTAAACACAGAAACAGGACAATATTGTATTGATGTTGGAGTATGTCTCTACAAAACATGTTCTCACCTTATTTTCTCCTTATTTTCCTCTGTGCCAATCTCAGCAATCTTCTTCAAAATGACCATTTCCCATGTCTCATTCCCATGTCAAACAAAAGAGTGAGTCTCTGTTGACATTTATGCAACAGCTCATGTCTCAGCGTCACTGACATCACTCAAATATTTAAAAAATTATTAGTTAAGGTAATGTGTTTTTAACTGCGCTGACATTTATGGTCTTGGTGTTACAGCGCAAAAGAGCGTAAGAGCCCTGCCATGCACCTGGGTCAGCTACTCCCCTTTAATCTAGTTTTCTAGGTTTGTACTTTAGTACGCAGAGTTTATTATCGACTTATATATTATCTATACTCTTGCTTTGTTTTCCTATACATCACAGATGAGTGAGATCATTTGTCAAGTCTAGGTTTACTACAGAGGACATCCTGTGGCAATTCACAAGCCATCAAGTGCTTATTCCTGAAGCTTAATCCACATTTCTTTATTTTATTAAAACCACTGCACTTAATCTTTCCATTTTAAGGGATTAAGGGATATACACACACAAACACACACAGAGAATAATAATAAAATTTATTGTTATTATCTCC
Source organism: Sorex araneus (assembly GCF_027595985.1). NCBI lineage: Eukaryota > Metazoa > Chordata > Mammalia > Eulipotyphla > Soricidae > Sorex > Sorex araneus. The sequence goes on along the minus strand of NC_073303.1, from coordinate 88,775,676 downwards.
CAATTAATAAAAAATAAACTGTGGAAGGGTATATGGCTTATTTTGCACAGTGCTTAAGTCATGGCGAGGGTACTTTCCTTTGTGAATTTTGAGCAATTCTTATGTTACATTAGAGTTTCAGTATCTACAGAAGCTAGATTCACATTTTCTCAGTATTGATCTCCTGCCCCGCAACCCCGTAGGCTTAAATCATTCTGCTACACTGCTAAATTGATTTGATGTTCTTCTGACAATTCTTCACCATTGTTTTCAAATTAGGTTCAAAGTTAAGTGTAAGAAACTAAATTTACAGAAGATCCTTTAGGGCATAAGAATTCTATATTTTTGTTGTTAACCATGTATATCTCATTAAAAATGTCTTCTTTCTTGTCTCTTCCTGAATACTCTGAGTCAAATCTGTAAAATGTTTTAAAAGCAGTTAAAATCAGCAATAAAAAGTCTGCAGAATTTTATTTGTTCAACAATCAAGAATTAATATTCATTAAAATTTTTGTATTCTTGGGGTTAGAGAGATAATGCAGCAATTAAGACAATTGCCTTGCATGCAGTCAACCCAGGTTTGATCCCTTGGATTCCATAAGGTCCTCTGAGCTTGCCAGGAGTTATCCCTGAGCACAGAGCTAGGAGTAATCCCTGAACACAGCCCTGCATGGCTCCTAAAACAAAACAACACACAGAGCATCTCATACTCTAAAGATGGATCAGTCTCATGTTAAGCATATGATAGGCTGATTGACAGCAGAACCTATTTATAGAACTAAAGGATATAGAGATGCCTGTCCACAACATATGGAAAAGGTTAATACACTTCAGAACATAAGGCAGCTGTCTCTTTATGATAATTTTCAAAAAATCAATGAGGACAAAAAGGCAATTAACATTGAACTCCTAAAATTGAGAATTACCATGAGCAGATTACATTATTACTTTGGAAAATGTTGATCGTCAAGCAACATCATCTTACCAAATCTGTGTATGCTTATTGGAACATTATCATATAAGCATTCATTTAATTGAAAGCAATCTCATCATTATTCATTGATACATACTCTAAAATGAGGGCAATTACTTTCTCAGCAAGGGATCATTATGAGGTATGTATAAGTTATTATCTTTCTTTTAAATATAGAGGAATTATATCTGATGACAAACTGAGATGAAGCTTCACTCAGTGTGTGATGCAGCATTAGGGGGCACTAACAAATCTCAAAAACAGGTTTTTCTCTATAACTGATTTTTAGAGAAAGATGGAGCTATGTCACAGATGTGCAATTTCAGTATTGCCATTATTGCCATTATCTATTTTGTATGCACTTTTTAGAATAACATTAAAGCTTTGGTACAGTTTATGCCTTGATAGTAAAATGTTCAAGAGATGAGTTTCACCTCCTCTGAACAGTTCCAGGAAAGAGAATATAATACAATTCCTGCCAAGTATGCTGAAGTATCTTGAATATAATTTGATTATAACTGATTTGGTACACAGTCCTGAATAAAGAAGTTTAAAAAAACTGGGAACACCTCAAAAATAAAATTTAATTTTTCCCCTGAATTTAAGAGAACATTAAGAATGTCTAGAAATGAGATTTTCAGAAGAAATATCTCCTGGACCTTGGCTTTACAACTCACTGAAAAATTGTGATAGAACTTAATAACCCTGGCTGTCAGTCACCATCTGCACCCAGTGAGAGAGTGCTCCTACTATCTGTAATAAAGAAAAACTAATTTATTTAGATTTCCTGTTGTGTTGTGAAATTGCTTTCTAGTGCTTCTGTAGAGTTTCATAGACCACTAAAATAGGTTATAAATTTTTGCTTAGGAATTCAGTTTAGCAATATCCATAGGAATGTTCAAACACTTCTTTCTATTCTTTCTTCTTAAAACATCCTCTTTATATGTTGCGTAAGTAATGACCTTGAAAAACCATTTTTATCCTGTGAAAAGAGGATATAAGAACATCACCAGGCTGTCACAAAGTAAAAATAAACCAGAGCCTATGTGTTTGCATAGTATAGCATGGTAATGGAAAATAAACACCACTATCTACATTTCCCTTCTCCATTTCCTTAAATATACGGGTCTTGACCTCTAGAAACATAGAGTTTGAATAATAGAGCACTAGAATTTTTTCCCAAAATATGCATGAGAGGATTATGTTATACTTTCTAAACTTCTATATGACATGTGCTGATTTATGATGGTTTTAACTATATTTATTTGCCAAGAACACATTAAAAAGAGATACAGAGTCATATTTAACCATATCCAATATGGCCATTTTAACAGAGTAGTTAGTTTAATAAATTCGCTGGATGTCCTAAAAGCTCCTTCTATTAAGTAAAACCATATCAATCACTGGCCTTGAGATACTTTGATGGAACCCTGTTCACAGAAGTGAATTCTTTAGACTCACTTTAAAGGACCTCTTCCTTTCTCCTTTTGTTTTTTTGCAGCACTAAGAATCCACTGAAAGAGAACAATCTTACAAATTTAAAGTGAGAATAATGCTGCATATATAATCCAATGTTGATGAGTAGCGAGTAGCTCTAAATGTTAAACAAAATAGGTAAAATTCTTCAGAGAGGAATGAGCAAACTTTATACAGAGCATAACCCTTTTCGAACAATCAGCCCAGTGCATTGACAGGAAGCACATGGTATCAAACATGCATTGGCATCCTTGTCTTTCACCACATGTCAAAACACTGCCCTATCCAGAACTGCAGATAGGAGCAACCCATCTATCTGGAAATTAGTAAAGATTTGTGGTAGAAGGAGGGAGACTACAGTCCTAAACTAATGTAAAGATGTGAGATCAAAATGTCCATTTCATAAATGAAGACATTGTGAGTACTGAAGTCATTCAAGAGTGCACAGTGAGAAGCTGGGAAATAATAGAACGGTGTGCCCTACCCAGGTTTGATTCTGGTGACACAGGTCCCCTTCGCACCTCTGGATGTGGCCCAGAAGGCCCTTGAAGGTGATCTTGATGGTCGCTATCAGGCACAGCAGGGACAAGCAGCATCACATCTTTGGGCTCTTGAGCTGAGCCACCCATCAGATTGTATGTGAAGTCCCAAACCACTTGAAAGGTCCCTTCCCACCACACAATTGAACACCGCACAGCACGAGTTTTGCAAGTGAGTAGAATTTCTGATAAGTATTGTTAATGTTGACAGTTATGATTTCACATGAAATCTAAGAAAAGATTTTAATTAATAGAAAATTTCTCTGCCCATTGTTCTATAAAGCAGATTATTGTATTTAGTAGCAGAGGTTTAATGACATGTAATCTTTCATTCCTATATCCCTCACTTGGACTTTTGGTACTGATTTGGAAGAACCTATACAGTGAAGGTAGAGTAAAAGAGATTAGTATTGGAGAACTAGTTCATATGTATTTTCCCTTCATTTCTTAAACTTAAATTTATTGAAAATCTATTATTTGTCAGTAGGAGACAAAAACTTATTATTTGTCTCCTACTAGAGCAGGAGAAAAAAAGTCCTGAACAGACAGCAAAAAGCCTTAGTTCTCTTACCTTTTATGTTCTCTTAGGGGTAGAAAAAAGCGGCCAATAAACTCCATAACGTGATAGTTTCACTATGGATATGAATCCTTATTTTAAAAAAATTAGGGATGAATGGAAAAAGGAGAAAATTTCTGATTCTTTAGACCGGGAGCTGTGCTTCCCTGAGGAAATGATATTTGAGATGAAGTTTGATGATTAAAACGAATCAGCCAAGCAAAGATGCAGTAGCAGAGGTTGCCATGTAGACAATCACAGATAATCTCCCAGGAAGAGAAAACTTGGCTTTTCAAGCTGAAGAAGTAAGGCCGGAAAAGCTCACTGAGATGAAACTGGCTCCAGCTGGGTTCTTCAGCTCCATGCTTATAATAAGACGGTTAACCACAACTGCCTTTTTGTAGAGGAGTTAATGAACTGGTCTTTCAATAGGAAGTAATATATTCATTAGCATTAATTCCTGACCTTCTTTCCCCATCAAGTCCCGAGTCCAGAGGGTCTTAGATTTTGTCCAAGTTTCCAGCAGTTATCTTCTATGTGTGACTTCTTCCCATGGCACAATCACTGTAGAATGCTAAAAATATTCCCTGAGCTTTTTGCTGCTAAAATCACTGAAACTTCATATGGAAATCTTACCTGAAAGTCTTATGCTGCTATTCAAATTCATCCACAAATAGACTTCATTTAGATTTCATTAAATTCATCCAAAAGTAGACAGCATCAACCTTATCCATGACTGTGCCCATTTAGGACTGCACCCTACCCCCATATGTCAGGTGACATTTCTTTCTCCCTATAAATCACATTTATCTATTTACATGGTTTGTCATCTTCCCTATTCACTTCCCTCTCTTTTATTTTCATACCAGGAATTCTTTTCTCTAAAATGTGTCTCTTTCAACTTCCTTCGTGACTAGTTCTCCTGTCACTCCAATGACTCTAGACTTTGCTACTAAAGAAAATAATAAGTGCTCTTTTATTTCTGCTTGAATTGAGCTCTCAAACCTATATTTTAAAAAGTCTACCCAGCTGAACCGAGGATTGCAAGGATGCATGCATTCTGTTGAAATGAATACTTTTTGTCTGTTTCTTTTATATGAGCATATGGCTCTGGATTAAACATCTTTTTGTGACTATCACAGGACTTCTCTGTGCTGTATTTTATATTCAGCAGTACACTGAGAGAGTGTGTTGGCTAGTGAAGCTAATCTAAATCTGCCATATCTGTCAGTGTTGGAGACCATTCAAAAGCTGCTAACTGCTAAGAGAACAATAGATGATCATCATCACCTTTCAGAGATAAATGCTTCTCTGAAATAATTGAAGATATTTTCTTAAAGTCAAATTTGAGGTTATAAATTGGTGTGAATTATATTGTGCTCAATTTGTCACAGGTTGTGTTTCCTAAATGAATATGGGGAAGAGAAAGCATTATTGTAAATTGAGAAAGCAACCAACATTTGACACTTAATCTCTTTTTTTTTCTCCTAGAGATGTCAATGCCTCTGCTTCCAAATTATAGTAGATAAAATGATTAAACAACTGTCTGAAACAGATTCTGAAATTCCCATCACCACAGCTCCACTGGAGACTAATAAAAATTAAAAAGAACACAGAAGCAAACCAGGACTACACCCTGGTTTTATATTTTAGTGCTCATCCTGGGTACATTGTGACCCATATAGATTTTGATGTGGTCGATGAACCCAGTTGGCTACTTGATAGTATGGAAAAAAGATTATAATACTATTAGTTGGCCTTATGAAATTCTGTAGTAATAAAAGTCATAAGCAAAACCACAATCTCATGTTGCTTTTGAAGTGAGGTCAATGAGAGTGTGGAAAAGTGAGTAAAAAACCATAGCTTGTGGTATAAAATCAGGAGATCTGTGAATGCCCATAACAGTGTGGAAGGTACTTTCCTGACACCAATAAATAAGTGCTATCCCATCCCTCTAGTGAGTCGTAGGGAGCCAGCAATATTCCCTCCTTCGTCCTCTTTAATTCTAATTGTTATAATGTTCTATTCCTTGATTATTAGCACATCAGTTTTAGTAGTCTACGTTGGTCTCAACATCATTAAAACAAGTTATAAAAATTCTTACTTGTAAGGATGACAACCCTAATTAGTCATTGTGTGGAACAGAAGACTAACACACCTAGAATAGTGAAGACTGTATCAGGTAATCATCTAAAGGTAAAGTGATAAGGAATTACACTTTATGATCACTGAACACCTCTGAAATGACAACAGGATACTTATTCTGCTTAAGAATATAGTTCCTCTTGAATGGAACATTTCCACAGCTATAGATAAAACTCAGATTCAGCTCTGCTATGAAGACACTCGAGCAGCTCAATTGAGAAGTGCACATGGTGAGAAACCGAGGTCTCCCATACACAACCACCAGCAAGTTTTAGATATGGAGATGCCATATTGGTGTTTAAATTTCCAGACCCAAACATGCTATCAGATGCCATAGATGCAGGCTGGGGGGGTAAGGGGTGGGTGGGAGGGATACTTAGGACAATGGTGGTGGGAAATATACACTGGTGGAAGGATGGGTGTTGGAACATTGTATGACTGAAACTGGTTCATGAACAGCTTTGTAATTGTATATCTCACAGTGATTAAATTTAAAAAACCCTACTTATACTTATTTTTCAGTAAAAGCAGATAGTCATTTTCTATATGACCATAACCATATCAACTTAATTTGAATAGCAATGAACATTAAACAGAATTTAATTTTAAACAAAACAAAAAAAAACAAACATAATAACAGGAAAGACAAAGGCACCAAGTATAATATTTCAAACACATATTTTAAGAACAGTGTATTTTATTTCCTCAATTCACTCAGCATCTGTGCATTTATTTAAAAACAGTTTCATATGTGTCACATGTATTAGTATTCAGACTTTCTGAGACAGTAGTAATCTATCAAAGAACAAGATTCTTCCTCAAACTTGCAAGACATAAATATACCATCTCCACTTAGAAACCTTTTGCCTCACAATGAAGTATGGTGGCTCTATTATCTCTGAATGGTTTGTCACCTGTAATTTTTCATCAGAACAAAGTTCCTACAATTGCTAGTTTTTTTTTCCTTATGTGGTCACATCAAAACATATAGCAAAATAGTACTTTAAAAATTAAATGAATATGTTTACTTCTGTTACTTCACCATCTCCTTTTTCTTAATCCATGCAATTTGGTTTTGTAGACATAATTCCTTTTTCTCTATCTCTAATTTTGTGCATTATGATTTACAATACAGATACTTAGAGGCCATCATGTTTAGTCCTTTACCGGCTTTCAGCATATATCTATCCAGAGCACTCACTTCCGATGCTCATTGTCATAGTGGCCCCTCTTCTTTCCCAATTGCCTTTAAACCTAGCACTTGATGCAGTCTTCTAACCATAAACCAATCCTCATGGCCCTTGTATCGATTGTCTTCAGCTATTAATCTTATACTATTATTTTGTAAATCACACAGGTGAGTTCAATCATTCTATGTTTTTCCCTTTCCTTATGACTCATTTCACTCAGCATGACACTCTCAATGTCCATCCACTTATAAGCAAATTTCATGACTTCATTATTTCTAACAGCTGCATAGTATTTCATTGTTTAGATGTACCATAGATTCTTAACCAGTTATCTGTTCTCAGGCACTTGAGTTGTTTTCATATTCTGGATATTGTGAATAGTGCTGTAAAGAACATAGAAGTGCAAATGGCTTTTCTGCTGTGTGTTTTGCCACTCTTTGGGTATATTTCTAGAACTAGTTTTGCTGGGTCAAATGGGAACTCAATTTCTAGTTTTTTTGTTTGTTTGTTTGTTTGTTTTGCTTTTTGGGTCACACCTGGTGATGCACAGGGGTGACTTCTGGCTCTGCACTCAGGAATTACCCCTGGTGGTGCTCAGAGGACCATATGGGATGCTGGGAATCAAACTCGGGTCGGCCGCTTGCAAGGCAAACACCCTACCTGCTGTGCTATCGTTCCAGGCCCTCAATTTCTAGTTTTTGAGAAAGTCCGTATTGTTTTCCAAAAAGTCTGGACCAGTCAGCATTCCCACCACAGATAATGAGTGTTCCATTCTCCCTGCATTCAGACCAGCACTGGTTCTTGTTTTGTGATGTGTGCCAGTCTCTGCGGTGTATGATGATGTCTCATTGTTGTTTAATTTGCACCTCCCTGATGATTAGTGATGCAGAGCTTTTTTTTTTTCATGTGACTTTTGGCAATTTAAATTTATTTTTTTGAAGAAGTTTCTGTTCATTTCTTCTCCCCTTCTTTTGATGGCATTGTGTATTTTTTCTTGTAAGTTTCTACCAGCACCTTGCATATCTTTGACATTAACCCCTTATCAGAAAAGTATTGGGTGAATAACCTTTCCCCATTCCATAGGCTGTCTTTGTATCTTTGTAACTAGTTTTTTTTTTTTTTTGAGGTGCAGAAGCTTCTTAGTTTAATGTAGTTCCATTTGTTTAGTTTTGCTTCCACTTACTTGGTCAATGGCATTTCATATATCATAAAGATATTCATATCTTTAGCACAGCATTGTGGAGAGTTTTGTCTACATTTTCTTCCATGTACTCATAGATTTGAGTCTGATGTTGAAGTCTTCAATCCAGTTTGGTCTGAAATTTGTACATGGCATTAGACAGAGGTCTGAATACATTTTTTTTTGCATATAGCTGCCCAGTTTCCCAGAACCATTTGTTAAGGAAACTTTCTTTTCTAACCTCATATTTCTTGCTCTCTTATCAAAGATTAAATGATCACATACTTGAAAGTGTGTATCAGAATATTTAATTCTATTCGATTGGCCTGTGGGTCTGTCTTTATTCCAAATCCATTCTGTTTTAATAATTACTGTTTTCCAGTATATTTTGATGTTGGGGAAGGTGATGCCTCCCATCTTCTTTTATCTAAGAATTGCTTCAGCTATTGATGGGGATTTATTATTCCATATAAAGTTTAGAAGTGTTATATTTATTTTTTAAGTGCCATGGGTATCCTTATAGTATGTAGGCTTTCAGCCATGAACGAATCCTCCTGGCCAGTGTTTTTATCGAATCTGTATAATGTTTGGGGGAAATATTGCCATTTTGACTATGTTAATTCTCCCAATTTATGAGCAGGTAATGTGTTTCCATTTCTTTATGCCCTCTTTTATTTCTTGAAGTAGTATATTTTAGTTTTCTTTGTACCAGTCCTTTACCTCCTTGGTTAAGCTGATTCTGAGGTACTTGATTTTCTGAGGCACAAGAGTGAACAAGATTTTTTTCGTATCACTTTCTTCTCTTTCATTATTTGCATATAGGAAAGCCATGGACTTTGGGGTATTGATTTTGTAACCTGCCACTTTACTATACAAATCTATTGTTTCTAAGTAATTTTGGTTTATGCTTTAGGGTTCTCTCAGAATAGTGTCATTTGCAAATAATTTTAGTTTGACTTCTTCCTTTTCTATCTGGCTGTCCTTAATATCTATTTCTTCCCTAACTGCTATGGCAGGAATGTTTTGTAACTATATTAAATAGAAGTGGCAAGAGTTGTCAACCTTGTGTTGTCCTTGGTCTGAGAGGGAAGGTTTTTGTGTTTTTCTCTTTGAGAATAATATTTGCCAACCTTGTGGTAGATGGCTTTACTATTTTGAGGAATGTTCCTTCAACTCCCATTTTACAGAGTTTTCATCATGAATAGATGCTGGATCTTGCTTTCTCTGTATCTATGGATAGGATCATATGGTTTTAATCTTTTCTTTTATTGATATGATGATCTATGCTGATTCACTTGCAAATACTAAACCATCCTTACATCCCCAGGTTGAATCCCAATTGGTCATGGTGTATGATCTCTTTGAGGAGTCATTGAATTCTATTTGCTAGTATTTTGTTTAGGATCTTTGCATCTGTATAATCTGTATTCATCTGTATTCAGCTATCTATAGTTTCCATTTCTTGTGTTTTCTCTGTCTGCTTTTGGTATCAGTGTGACATGTGCCTCGTAGAAATATCTGGGAGTGTTTCTTCATCTTTAATTTCCTGAAAAAGCTTGAAAAGGACTGGCAATATGCCCTCTTTAAATATTTGGAAGAATTCACTAGTGAATACAAATGTACCTCGGCTTTTGTTTTTGAGAAAACTTTTGAATACCATTTCAATACCCTTGATAGTGTTAGGTCTATTTAGGTAGTCCAAATCTTCTTGGGTCAGACTTGGGAGGTTATAGGAATCCAGGAATTTATCCATTTCTTCTAGATCCTTTTCTTTCATGCCATAAAGACTCTCAAAGTAACATCTGATGATCTTTTGAATGTCTGTGGTTTCTGTTGTGATGCCCCACTTTTCATTTCTGATTTGTATTATTAAGGTTCTCTCTCTCTCTCTCTCTCTCTCTCTCTCTCTTTCTATCTTGCTAGCGGTTTATTGATCTTGCTGGACTGATAGCACAGCGGTTGGGCTTTCACCTTTCACGAGGCCAACATGTGTTCGATTCCTCCGCCACTCTCGGAGAGCCCGACAAGCTACTGAGAGTATCCCGCCAGCAGGGCAGAGCCTAGCAAGCTACCCATGCATATTGGATATACCAAAAACAGTAACAATAAGTCTCTCAATGAGAGCCATTACTGGTGCCCGCTCGAACAAATTGATGAGCAACAGTTTATTTTTTTCAAAAAATCACATCTTGGTTTCATTGATATTTTAGGTTGCTTTTTTTTAGAATCCAGCTTATTGATATCTTCCTAAATTTCATAATTTTTCCCCTGCTACCTAGTTGGACTCCTTTTGTTGGTCATTTTCTAAGATCTTAAGCTATAAAGTAAAGTTATTGATGTGGGTCTTTTCTTCCTTTCTGGTGAATGTCGCGCTATAAACGTTCCTCTAAACACTGCTTTAGCTGTGTCCCACAAGTTTTGGTAGCTCGTGTCCTCATTCTAATTCGTTTCTATGAATCTTTTGATTTCTTATTTGATTTCCTCTCTAATCCACTGATTGTTCAGCAATGACCTGTTTAATTTCCAGGTGCTTGATTTGATCCTTCTTCTCTGTGTGTGATTAACTTCTATTTTCAGTGCTTCATGGTCTGAAAAGATAGTTGATACAATTTCTAACTTCTTGATTTTATTGAAGCATGTTTTGTGGACCAGCATGTGTTGTATCTTGGAAAATGTTCCATGTGCATCAGAGAACAATGTGTATTCACCTTTCAGGGGATTAAAAAGCCCTGTATATATCTACTAGCCCTCTCTCTTCCATTTCTTTCTTCAGAGCCAGTACATCCTTGCTGAGTTTTAGTCTCATTGATCAGTGACAAGGCAGCGTTGAAGTCTGTGACTACTATTGTGTTGCTACCAATGTCATCCTTGAAGTTCACTAGAAGCTATTTTAAGTATTTTTCTGGCCCCTTCATTGGGTTTTTATATGTTTAGGAGTGTAATTTCTTCCTGATATATATATCATGTGATTTTAAGAAATGGCCTTTATTGTCCTTTCTAATATTTTCCAGGCTGAAATCTATGTTGTAGCATACTAGAATGTGCACCCAGAATATTTTGATGGAGTTGTTTGCTTGAGGAATATTTTTCTAGTCCTTGACTTTGAATCTGTGTTTGCTTCAACTGTTCAAATGTTCTTCTTGTGTGCAACAGAATGGTGGATTCAGTTTTTTGATCCATTTCATCACTCTGTATATCTTAATTGATATGTTTAGACAATTGACATTATTGTCATGAGATTTAGTGCCACCTCTCTGTAGAAGTTTGTTGTGTTTGTGAGATTTCTGTTGTCTTGCAGGTTCCACTTCAGTACTTCTTTTAGAGTTGGTTTTGAGTCTATGAATTTCTTGAGCTGTTGTTTATCCACGGAGTTGTGTATTGTGCATTGTGTATTCAAATCTGAGTGAAAGTCTAGCATGATAAGGTATTCTTGTGAAGCTTTCATTTCATTTAATTTTTTCACTATATCCTACCACTGTCTTCAGGTCCAGAGGGTTTTCTCTGATAAGTCTGCTGTAAATCTAAGGGATGTTCCTTTGTATGTGATTTCGTTCTTTGATTTTGCTGCTTGCAGTACTGTGTCTCTATCTATGTTATTTGTTCTTCAGATTATGATGTCTTGGAATCTTTTTATTAGGATCCCCTTTAGCTGGTGCTCTTCAGACTTCTTGGGTCTGGATGCCTGCATTATCCAGTTCTGGAAAATTTGCAGCAATGATGTCTTTTTTTTTTTTTTTTTGCTTTTTGGGTCACACCCGGCGATGCACAGGGGTCACTCCTGGCTCATGCACTCAGGAATCACCCCTGGCGGTGCTCAGGGGACCATATGGGATGCTGGGATTCGAACCTGGGTCTGCCACGTGCAAGGCAAACCCCTACCCGCTGTGCTATCGCTCCAGCCCCTGCAGCAATGATGTCTTTAACTGTTACTACCTCATTGTGGTTACCTCTCTGTCCCTCTGATATTCCGATAGCTCTTATGTTGTTCCTCTTGAATTCATCCCATACATCTCTTGTCTCTTATGCACCCTCAAACTCTTTTGAGGTCTTTTCCCATCTTATTTGTTGCTGGAAGCTTTCTGCAGCTGATCTTCAATCTCACTGGCTCTATCTTTGACTGTCGTCATTCTACAGTTGAGTTTTTCATTTCATGTACCAAAATTTTTATTGGTGCCACTTGTTTGTAATTTTCTTATTTCTGTTCTCATTTCTTCACGTATTTTATTTGCTTCCCAATACACTATTTCTTTCATATTGTATTGGATGTCCATTCCACTGTTTCTGTGAGCTGATTAAACATCCTCACCATTTCATTTCTGAATTTGTTATCATAGAAATTATGTATGTTGGTATCCTTGTTGAGATTTCAGGGGTCTTTTCTTCATCTACTCCTCCTAGTGTGGATCTGTGCTTTCTTCATGATGTAGTTGTATGGAGATGGATCCCTCTAATTCACCAACAGTGTTTCCCTCTCACTGTCAAGAAGGACTCTGGGTGGTCCTCCACCCCATTTTTCTGAGCAAAAATGGCGGCAGAGGTAGCAGCCTCGTGATAAGAGCCACCCTCTAAGACCCCTCAACCAGGAGGTAGGACTTTCTTTAGTGACGTAGCCTGTAGGTTGAAGGGCATTCCCGGCGATTTCCGCCCAGAGATGAACCGAGAGCCGCGGCACGAGAAGCAGACCCTCCGCGCCTATAGACTGTGATCCTGAGGTCTCCTAACCCATTTTGGCACCAGAGCAAATTCTTGCAGCCATCCATTTTGACTGTGAACTGAGCTAAAATATTAGAAACCCAAAACTCAAAGTCTTCACTCTTAGCAATGAAGAGAAATTATTAGATGATGCCTATTCAGCAGGCCTGATTGTTGGGGAAAATTTCCAATCAATAATAGTGAGTTCTGTATGGAAATATGGAATGTACTCAATATATATAGAGAATAATGGGAATATCATTAGCTACTTAGATGGGGGGTGGGGTGGGAGAGGGGTGTATTGGGGTTCTTGGTGGTGGAACAGGTGCACTGGTGAAGGGATGGTGGTTTAATCAGTATTTGACTGTGACTTAAACCTGAAAGCTTTGTATTTTTTTTCTTTTTTTCACGGTGGTTCAATAAAATATTTCTTTAAAAAAAAGAAAAAAAAAGGACTCTGGGTGAGCTCAGAAGATGGTGATCTCTTCTTTCCCCTTCAAGGATATTATCTTCCTCTCTGGTGCTCCCGTGTGACTTGTGTGGGGCCTCTAGCACTGATTCAGGGAACATGATTTTTTAAATTGGGATTGTACAGATTCTTGTGTTCACTATTATTTTGGTGAGTTTGGGGGTATTTTGATTGGAACAGGCTAGTGGACTATTGGTCTAATGTGGTTGGGGTAGCCAGTCTGCCCTTGTAAGAGTTCAGTATTGGAGGCTGAGATGTGGTTCAATAAACGGTGAAAGGGGAAATTAACTCACAGCCTGTGGAAGTCGATGTGGAGGTCTCGTTCTGTTCAGCAGGGAGAATCCTTCGTAGGGCACAGCCAAAAGAACAGACGCAGAGCCCAGAGGAGGGGGAAAAGGCCTTTATTCTATGGCAGTTACAGTATTTTATACCTCCCTGTTGGGAGGAGGTGGTGCCAGGACCCCCAAAAGAAATGCAGGGTGTGGCACGGGATTTAGCTAGTAATAAACAAATGCTGATAGGATAAGATCAGTAAGATTAGGAGTGGCAACCTTTGCTAGGTGTGGCATGGGGTTAGCTAGTGATTAAACAAATAGTGACAGGATAAGATCAGTAAGATAAAATGGCTCCCTACATCTCCCCCTGTTTTGTTTTAAATTAAATGTGGTCAGGGGAGGCATTGTCCGGTATCCCTTGTGACATAAAGACTCCATTTTTGCAGGGAGAGGAAGGAAAGGATGATCGGGTCTATGCAGGGGGCTCCTCATAGGCCCCATCAATCCTTGGTTTTGGAGTAACCTCTAAGCTATACCGGAATACCTCGCAGGGAGCCGGGCCGGGGTATCAGCCCTCCCTTGCAGTGCTTTGCCTGGCAACCTGATCCACAAGAATAAATCCTTGGGAGCCCGGCATCCTCAAGGTAAAGATCTGGGGGAAGATGAGGTCCTACAAATCAAGCCAAAGATCCTTAAACACTCGAAAATCTCATTTGTTACTCTAAGATATTAACCCAGCCCTGGACCCAAAGTAGCACTTGCTGTAGAGTGTCCAATTGTTGCTCAACATCATGGTTGACAGTAGCCTGCATTGTCCCAAGGTGGTAAGAGTCATTTTGTCATGTTTAGACGAAGTTGTGTGTCTGGACCGAGGCTTGAAGAACTATTTCTGCAACAGCATCAGTGGTGGTTACAGCAATGAGTCCAGGATAGCTGCGATCAGGGGCCCAAGGAATTGTCAGGAGTGCCGGAGCAGTTGTGTCAGGTCTTCAGTCAGGAGCCCTTTATCGGGGGAGCGTTGCCATTCTCTGGTCAGGTTCACTGGTAACCATATGCGATCTGGCCCTTAATAAAATTATACTGTGGGGAGAATATTGGATTGACAGGTAAATAATGCACAATCACCAGAAAAGAAAAATATTTTTGTGAGTGATCAGAGGTAGTATGAATTTGGGACTTGGTATGAATCCAAGTCTGAAAGTGAAGAGGGAGACAGGGAGGCACTCCAATGCAGACAGGATCAAGTTAGTATCCTAGAGAAAAAATTAAAAGGTGTTTCTTCTTTATTCGGCAGCTGAGGCATCTGTGAATCCCATGGAGGGGGTAAAAGAAAGGAATTGTTAGCCCAGATACTGGGTCCTGGCATGGTCCAATCTACAACCTGTAAAAGTGGAGGGTGAGGAATGTAAGTCCAATAGATATGTTTAGCTTACTAGAATTCAAGAGGATTTCAACTGTTAATAACTATTAATGTTCTCCCAATATGAAATCTGGATTAAAAATTTCAATTTCTTTGTAGGCGCCACATTCTGATTAGAAATCTTTGTTTAGACCTGATCTAGCAAGCTCCAAAGATACTTAGATCTTTTAAATTGCTGGGCTCCATATCACTCTGACCTCCCTTGATTTTGTTTGCCCAGATCTAAGAATTACTGACTTTAAACTAGCTCTAATACTCGAGTATTCCACAGACAGAGAGACAGACAGTCAGACAATAAACATCACACATGTGCACAAATATATACTTGATCGATCAATCTGACCCTTCAAGAATGGCAGGAAAAAACTGATAGACTGAGAAAAGAAAGAGCAGTCCCCAGGGCAAAGTGAGCCCTGTCGGCCGATTGGGAACATTGCTCCCCGTTTCTCTGCCTGAGCAGCCAGTTTCCTGCTTGTTGAAAAAACGGGTCAAGAAAGCACTTTTGTTGATATAAGCTGGCAAAACCTTCTCAAAGTTGTTGAAAACTAAGCAGAACTAAGAAAGATAATGAGACAATTGCACACACACTAGGAGCACACGCACAAATCTTACTCGTGCACACGCTCAGACCAGTCCTTCTTTCACACGGGTGTGCACCCCACTCACCACATTCACACTGAGACTCTCGATCCTGCCCTACGGGCATCATCTTCGGTCTTGAAGTAACGCTGGTTCCTGCTCCAGCCAGGCCAAGTCTGAATAACTGTTCTGTGAGCGAGACCACTAGTTGGTCACTCCCGACGCGGCTGACTGAGCAGAAGCAAGTTCCTGGGCAATGGCAGAAGGGACACTGTCCTCAGAGGATTCATTTATTCTCTGGGTGGAAGTCGGTTCAGCCAGAGCAGGTGTGTCGACCTGCCTTATCAGTCGTTCGGGGAGCCAGCGGGCTATACTATCAGCAGCATCAAATATGCAGGCTGATCCTCGGCCCCATATAAGGACTGGATCAGGGCCCTTCCATAGACCACTCAGAGGGTCTTTCCACCTTACTTTTGCATAAGTGTGGCTGGTGGAAGTATGCCAAAAATGGTCCGCTGCACTGCGACCTTCTTTGTCCAGTATAAGAAAGTTCATGACAAACAAAGCGTGAGATAGTAACGTCTTAGGGGAAAGTGAGGCTGGGTACAGTTCCTTTTCTGTCCGGAGCTTTTGAATATATGTTTTAAGAGTGAGATGGGCTTGCTCCACTATCCCCAGCCCTTGAGGGTTATAGGGGATCCCTGTATGATGGGAAATCTGCAGCTTCTTACAAAAATGCTCAAACTTTTTTCCAGTGTATCCTGGACCATTGTCTGTTTTTATTAGCTGCCGTTTGCCCAGTACAGAAAAGCAGTGCAAGACATGAGCAATGACATTTTTTGAGGCCTCTCCAGTCTGGGCTGAGGCGCAAATAAACCCACTAAAGGTATCAATAGTCACATGCACATATTTAAGCTGCCCAAAGGAAGGAATATGAGTGACATCCATTTGCCAGATGGCATTAGGGACTAGTCCTCGGGGATTGACCCCTAAGTGAGGCACGGGTAGAAGGGATACACA
This sequence comes from Sorex araneus, assembly GCF_027595985.1. Lineage (NCBI taxonomy): Eukaryota > Metazoa > Chordata > Mammalia > Eulipotyphla > Soricidae > Sorex > Sorex araneus. Next base: position 88,759,183 of record NC_073303.1, on the reverse strand, counting down.
GGAAGGGCACTGGCGCACAATCTGCCGTGCCTGCTCACGCGTGATTTTAAACATAAGGCGGAGAGTTTGAGCATTCAGATGGTGAAGGGCATGTGCAGTTGTGGCCTCCTGCAGCGGATCTGCTTGTAGAGTTAGCGCTGTGAAAGATCGGGTGGCCAAATCTGCCAAGTGATTACCTCCCGCCAGTGGCCCAGGGAGGTTAGTGTGGGCACGAAGATGACCTATGAAAAATGGAGCTCGCCGGGAGCGAATATACAGTTGGATTTGCAAAAACAATGATGTTGCGGGGGAGGAGGGTTTAATGTAACTAATAGTCTCCAGTAATGGTATAGAGAAGGCCACATAGGCACTATCCATGTATAAATTGAAAGGAAGAAGGGAAAAATTTTAAAAAACCATTAGAACAGCTGTGAGTTCAACCAGCTGAGCAGAGGACTCCTTTGTGGAAAAAGAAACAGTCTCACCCTCACAGGCTTCGGTGGCCTGGCCATTAGAGGATCCATCAGTGAAAATCACTTTAGCCCCAGGGATAGGGCTGGTCTTAGTGACAACAGGAAAAACCCATTGATGTAAAGCCATAAATTGTATCAACTTATTGGGGAGATAATGATTATCTAAAATTCCTGAAAAGGAAGCGCAGGCGATGGGCCAATCATCAGTATTTTGAAGAAGCCAATCTATCTGTTCCTTATTATAGGGTTGAATAACAGAAGCCGGTTCAAGACCAAAGTGTCTGCGAGAGAAACTCCTTCCTTCAATAATTAAGGATGCCACTAAGAGATAGTAGGGTACAAGAACTTTCTTTGGTGTGGCAGGAAGGTGAATCCAAGAAACAGGGTTTTCCTGCCAAATTAAGCCTGTGGGGGAATGAGGAATAGCGAAGATAAGGAGGTGAAAAGGGCGCTGATAATCTAGAGAGCAAACAAAGTGACCTTCAATCGCTTTTTCTATGAGAACTAGGGATTCTCGGGCTGCTGGTGTCAGACTCCTAGGGGAAGAAGGGTTAGCATCACCGCACAAAAGGTCATAAAGGGACATAAGGTCTCCTTTGGTAAGTTTCAGATAGGGACTGAGCCATGTAATATGCCCAAGCAGTTGTTTAAAATCATGTAGTGTCTTTAATGAAGTAAGCTTCAGCTGCGTTTTTTGCAAAAGTACACGGGACCCCTGAAGACGAAATCCAAGAAAGGTATAAGGGTCAGCAATCTGAATTTTTTCGGGGGCAATTTGAAAGCCAGACTGAGTAAACGCACGGATCACCTGATTGCAACAGAGCATAGTGGCCTGTGGGTCAGATCCAGCAAGCAGTATATCATCCATATAATGGATCATATAGATGTCGGGCCATTGTGCCCTAATGGGAGCAAGAATTTGAGCTACAAATTTTTGACACAGTGTGGGGCTATTTGCCATTCCCTGGGGTAAAACCTTCCATTGAAAACGTTGCATGGGCTCTTTATAATTAATAGCTGGCAAACTAAAGGCAAAACAGGGGCGATCATCAGGATGCAAGGGAATTGAGAAGAAGCAGTCTTTTAAATCGAGTACTATCTTATACATTTCTGAAGGGATGGCTGCTGGGGACGGCAGTCCAGGTTGAAGCGCCCCGAAAATGACCATGGTTTTATTTACTGCTCGTAGATCCTGTAGAGGTCGCCAACTGCCATTTTTCTTTTTTATAACAAAAATGGGTGTGTTCCAGGGGGAAGAGGTGGATTCTATGTGTCCCGCCGCGAGTTGTTCCTGCACTAACAACCTGGCGGCCTGTAATTTTTCAGTGGGAAGCGGCCACTGGTCCACCCATACAGGCTCATTGGACTTCCATATGATCTTATCCGTATGGGGTGCAAAAGGAGCCGTGGCAGTTACTGAGAATAAACCAAAGCCCGCGCAGTCATTTTTCACTGGGTCGAGGGCTAGCGGCACAGGCGTGCCCTAGAGGTATTTTCCTAGAACCTTTCCGGGAGAATAACCTGCTGCAAGGAGCATGTCTAGGCCCTTGCCATCAATTAGTATAAGGTCCATTTGTGAAAGAATATCCCTGCCCCAGAGATTGAGTGGGAGCCCGGGCAGAACATAGGGGCGTACCATCCCGGATCTTCCCTCCTTGGTGCACCAATCAAGCATAAATGAGCTTAACATAGGGTTTTGGGATTGACCTATACCCTGAAGGTGAGTCAGTGAGGGGGTGAGGGGGCCACCTTTTTGGCCAGTCTTTTTCAGCAATGACCATTACATCCGCACCAGTGTCAATCAGACCTAAAAACTCCTTCCCGTTGATCTCTAAAGTCATCAAGCCCTTGTGATTAAGAAAGCGTTGGGCAAAAAATGCAAAAGTCTCTGACATTGGGGGTGGTTTTTGTACTGTTGTTATTGGAATGAGTATTAGCTGTGCTAGCTGCGCGCCAGCATCAAAGACTGAAAATGGGGAGAGTGATTCAACTACTACTCCAATCTGCCCTTGAAAATCAGCATCTATAATCCCGGGGAGTACTTGCATGCCCTGAGGGAGCATATTGCCTTGCCCAATAATTAGGCCAAAAGTTCCAGATGGCAAAGGGCCACAGGCGTTGACATACACTTTCTGGGGACCCGTTCTTTAACTAATATTGTGCGGGAGGTGGCACAGAGATCCAATCCGGCTGAGTACGGGATGGCTCTGCAGAGGGATTGGGTGCCGATGGGTTGAACAGCCCATGATTTTGAGGTGCCCCGGTCATGGGAGAGGGAGCGAATTGGGGGCTGGACGCCGATGGGTTGAACGGTCCATGATTCTGAGGTGCCCCAGACACGGGAGAAGGAGCGGACTGGGGGCCCTGGGGCTGGCCCTGTATCCAGTTTCCCGGCCTGGCCTTCTGGCGGCACTCTGACAACCAGTGGAAACCCTGTTTGCACTTAGGGCAAGGACTTCTAGGTCTGGGCCACGATTTTTTATTGGGACAGTTTCTTAAGAAATGTCCAGGCTGCCGACAGCCAAAGCACAGCTTGTTCTGACTGCTCGATGGTTGAATAGAGAACTGTTTGAAGGCAGGCCCTATAGCATGCCCTATTTTTTGGGTGGTGGGATCAACCTCGGAGCATAGCCGAATGTATTCTGAGAGGGTCTTCCCACGCTTATAGGGGCGGAGTGTGGCCTGGCAGATGGGATTAGCATTCTCATAGGCCGAATGGCGGATCAGCTCATTATCCGTCTCTTCGTTTCCCATGAGTTTTTCAGCCGCCTCCGTGAGGCGCCCTATGAAATCACTATAGGGCTCGTTAGCTCCCTGAGGAACCTTGGCTAAGGATGTTACCACTGACCCTTTAGAGGGAAGTCCCTTCCAGGCCCGGAGGGCAGCCACATGTATTTGGGCAAGTAGTCCTGGGGGAAATTGAGCCTGCACCTCATTAGAATCAAAGGGTGCCTGACCCTGAAATTTAGCAAAGATCCAGGATGAGGAAGAGCCTCCTGCCTCGACGTTGCGGCGCGCCATTTCTTGGCATCATTCTAAATAATCTGCTTTCCACAAGAGATAGTCTCCCCTACTCAGGACAGCCTTAGCGACTGAGAACCAGTCGTTCGGCGTGAGCCATCCCTCACAAAAGGAGTCCAAAAGGCCAAGCGTAAAAGGAGCAGTGGGGCCGCAAGAAGAGACAGCAGCCTTTAAATCTTTCAGGTCTTCGAATTTCAATCTACGGTAGCTTTGGCGGATTGGTGCCTGCGGAGCTACGTCTTGAGGGGAATTTTCCTCTTGGGAATGTGCCCCTTCCTCAGGCTGATCGGCCTCCTCAACTTCTCTGTCTGAGGGATCATCATCAGGTGGAGCCGTGGCAGAGGTGGGGTATTTGGGGGCCCGAGAATGGGACCTGGTAACTGGGAAGGCAGCCGTAGGTTTTGAAGCTAGAGTGTGGCAGGGCGGAGGAGAGACCGAGTTTGCACTAGATTCTTGGGAGAGGGTAGAAGGCTGCAGGGCACTCACTAGTTCCTGAACCACCTGCCTTATTAAGGCGGCGGTGTCCTGGGCAAGCAGGCGGGATGCCTCACTGGCGTATGGGGGATTAAAAAAGGCAGTGTCATGGGACAGATAATGGAGTGGTGGAGCTGACGGCTGACACCTCTCCTCCTCATCTACCTGGGTAGCCTTGTCCTCCAGCTTACACCTCTCCTCCTCATCTACCTGGGTAGCCTTGTCCTCCAGGGGCAAGGATTTAGGTTCCGGAGGAGAGGGATCGGGGATATCAGAAGTCACAGGATAAAGTCTCCGAGGTGCCTCTGCGCAGGAGGGCTTAGATAGGGGAGCAGGATGGTCAGAGCCTATGGTAGTAGAATTTAAGGAGTCAGTCCCCTGCATGGGGAGTGCCTCATCCCCAAAGACTGAGGAAGCCTTGGAACTCTCATACTTTTTCCTCAAAAAAATCTCAATTTCGGAAACACGGTGCTGAATCTCTGAAAATGGCTGACTTTTTCTCGCCTTAAAAATCTCATTTAAGATCCAAATAAAATTAGCGAGACAAAGGATGCAAATAACTGGGGATTCCCAGGAGTAGGTAGGGATGGAGGAATCAGAGGGTAAGTAGGCCATTCCCGCACCACGGTGTGTGCCAAGAGAAAGGCGACCCTCAGAAATACTCACTTTTTCCGTGAATTCAACGGCCACGTTGGGCGCCAAGTGTGGAAGTCGATGTGGAGGTCTCGTTCTGTTCAGCAGGGAGAACCCTTCGTAGGGCACAGCCGAAAGAACAGACGCAGAGCCCGGAGGAGGGAAAAAAGGCATTTATTCTATGGCAGTTACAGTATTTTATACCTCCCTGTTGGGAGGAGGTGGTGCCAGGACCCCCAACAGAAATGCAGTGTGTGGCACGGGATTTAGCTAGTAATAAACAAATGCTGATAGGATAAGATCAGTAAGATTAGGAGTGGCAACCTTTGCTAGGTGTGGCATGGGGTTAGCTAGTGATTAAACAAATAGTGACAGGATAAGATCAGTAAGGTAAAATGGCTCCCTACAACAGCCACTGCTGGGAGTTAATGGTCCCGACCACCAGTGTACCAGGGCCGGTAGAGGGGAGTGGGAGAGGCCACCTGATGGCACAGATGCTGGGTTACATTTCAAGTCTCACTACCAGCGCACTTCTAAAAACTGAGGTGTCCCCTCTTTCCTAGCTGCTCATCTAGGCACCTATAGCTGCAGAGGGGGCTTTCTGTGCATTGCTGCCTCTCATCATACTGCCCCCAATTTGTGGTTCTTATGGGACATGGTGGGGTCACACTTGGGAAGCCACTCCGACTTAGCCCTGTAACCTATAAATTGTGTAATTATTTATTCTTTGCAACTGACATCACTAGTTTGGAGATACCTCTACTTGGGATCCAAAAGCTTCTGAGCCACCCTGTCTGTATTTGGGTCCCAGCTCAGACTGCACATCTGTTTACTTTTATTTTGTTTCAGTTCTTTGGACTACAACTGGCAGTACTCAAGAGCTACTCTCAGCTCTGTGCTCAGGGGTCACTCCTTGCAGTATTCAGGGAAACATAAGGAGACAGGGATCAAAGCTTCCCTCTTAAAATGACTGGACTCTGTTTTGTTGAATTATTTACCAGCACCTATGGTTAATTTTAATAAAACATCAACTCCTGGCAGTGTTGCTGGGATCCGATGGCCTCGAACCCTATGTTACCAGGAATTCAACTCGGGTTTGCACATACTAGGCTCTAATATATGACTTGTGTTCCTTGCTCTAAAATAATAGGTAGAACAGATATTAAGGTCTATCATGGCTTATTAATGAATAAATTTTATCCACAAATGTGAAGTTTTTTCTCTTTAAGTACCAACTACCACTAATATTTGCTACTACTATTATCACTACCAAGGAATAGTGGTAGCAATAGTAGAAGTAGTAGTGATAATAGTGGTCACAAGAGATAAAATTCAATCATATATGTATTTTTCCAACAGAAAATAGTAGAGTGATCAAAAAGAACTTTACACAACAGAACTATTGAAGGTTTCAGTTTCTGTAGTGTTAGGGTCCAGAGTCTACCACCCCTCAAGGACAGAGAACAGCACCAATAATGCAAATCACATAGCAAGATTTATTGTTCCAGCTAGCTGGGGTCCAAGTATCGGCCCAGTGCACTGGGTTTCAACAAGGACCCTGAGCACTAGGTTCAGTTCCTATACTTTCATTTTGGCAAGTAAGCATTACTCAGCAAATTTCCTTTATCAATAGAGTAAAGGAAAAAACAACCATTTTTTGTTGTTGCTTTGGCCCACAACATCCAGTCCACTTCCTGACAGTTAAATTCCGGAGACCTAATCTTATTCCAGGGATATAATCCTTGACAAAAGCATCTGGTTTTTCTGCTTTTCTTATTCCTGGAAGAGGCCCAAGTCACTCAGAGACCCCAAAGCCTGTCATGGCATTTCTCTCGCTAGGTGGATCCTAACAAATAGGATATATGGCAATGTATCAACCTCAAAATAGATCAAATAACAAAGTCAAATTTTCAACTGCTGAAGAATGTATTCACATGTTTCAAAGAAGAGGAACATCACATCTCTTTGGTAATTATATACAATACATGAATTTATTTGATTATCTGAAAATATACTTTTTTTAAATTTTTGGACTTTTTATTTTTAAAACTTTTTAATTCAATCACCACGAGATAGATAATTACAAAGTTATCCATGATTAGGTTTCAGTCATACAATGTTCCAACACCCATCTCTTCACCATGTACATTTCCCACCGCCAACATCCCCAGTTCTCCTCTTCCCACCCCCTCCCCAGTCAACCTCTACAGCAGACACTTCTCTCTCAGCACTCATATTTTGTCCAAAGTGATCATGTCCAGCTGTCATTGTCAGTGTGGTCCCTTATCTATCCTAAGTGCTTTCTCCCCCTTCATCCCACTTGTGACAAACTTGCAATCATGAACCAGTCTTCCTGGAAAGAACAGACAACTGTATAAAAAAATATGGTACATCTACACATGGGATAATATAATGGAATGATACAAAACCACCATGAAAAATAAATTTGAAATTTGAAATTTGCTTGCATATGGGTGGACATTGAGAGTATCAGGCTGAGTGAAATGAGTCAGAAGGAGAGGGACAGGCATAGAATGACTGCAATCATTTGTGGGATATAATAAACATAGTATGAGATTATTACCCAAGGACAATAGAAAAATGTATTCTAAAATCATGAATATTTATTAATAGTCAAGAAATTGTATCTTCACAGTTATTTTTTGATGAAAAATATTTAAATGTAAAATATAGCCTGGTATGTATTTTTAAATTAATTTTTGGAACACATTATAATAGACCATCATAATCTTCAACTTAGAATAAAGCACATGATTCCATTTTTTGTGTTCTAAATGCTTCAAAGTATGCTTAGGAATTAATTAGAAGTGTGTGAGTCAGTCACTGAAAGAAGGGGGTGTTATCATGGGCAATAAGAGAGGACACTCTAATGTTAGAGACCCAGAGGTACATTCCCACTTATAATAGCAATATAAACTTTGTATTAAGGGCATGCTACCAAATTTCTTCATCCTGCTTTTCAGTGATCATTTCAGCAGGTACAGTAGAATATAGTCTTAGATAACATATGTGAAGGATCCAGAACATAAGTATAATCTTGGCATTAAAAAAGAAATGGTTTTGCTTAGAGTGCCTCAATAACAAGATCATTCATTTGAGTTCAGTAGTAGTCTCTAGTTTTAATAGTTATTTTATTTTCCTTGAATATAAAATGAGGTTTCTTATTCTGATTCCTATTTTTTGTGCATTCATAATAAAACAAAAAATTCTGAGAAAAAATGTTAACACATAGATATTGTGTTTGTTCTTTGCATAGAGACATTCATCAAAATTAAGAGAAGATACATGCAAAGATGATAGCTTAATTTGAAAAAGGATTAAATAATTTGAATAATTTGAAAAGAAATTGTAAGATAAACTACACTAACATTGCTGGCAATAATTTTGAGTTTGATTGATTACAATGGACATCCACAAAACTAGGCATAGCTGCAATGGCAGCCCAGACTATCAGAAGTGGTTTTTATCCTGGTGAATAAGGTGAAGAGGAAGATACTTATGAGGAAACATATTTATTCTATGGTTCATCTAAGGACTGGGAATCAGACCAAGTAGCCCATATGCAGCAGAAAGTTTTCAAACTGAAACAAAAATGTGTCTAACTAATGTGCTTCACAATTTCTTTAGCCTGAAGAGAAAAGAACAATGGAAGTGCAGAAATTTAATTGTCAGTCTTCCAGATCAGGGTGTGAGTTGACTTGTGTTTCCAAATCAAATTAGCACTGGTGTCATTTACCAAGAAAATGCCTGATAACTCAATGTGTGTTGAACTAAACTGACCTTCAGCTCTAAGGGAGTGAGTTAGAACAAGCCTCATTTACCCTACTGTGAGATACACAAGAGACTTTCCCCAAGTGTAAAATCATAGCCCCAAATTTGTTACTCTTCTTCTACTCCCTTTGCCATATCTGCATAGTTAGAGGAAAATAGGTTTTTAAACAGACAATTAGGAGCATACTAGCTTGCATATAGTCTCAGTGATAATTGTCATTTAGTTTTTGCCTCAGTTCATCTCAAGTCGAAGAACAAGTGGAATTAAAAAAATGCAAACATCCCTGGAATCTATCAGTCCAGAAAGTAGGTCATCTGGTACTTAAACCTTGTGTGATCTTGAGCCAATTAGTGGATGTGAGACTTCAGTTTTCTTACTTGTTAGAAATTATAACTATCACAGAGAATTATTTTTATATGGATTTAAGGTAAATTCTGACATGTAACCAATAAGTAGAATTCAATATAAAATGCTTTCATTGGTTCTGAGGTCATGCTAAAATGCACAGGCACTCAAAAAAAAAAAAACCTTACTGAATGCTCTAAGCAAATGCAATCTACATTAATTTCCAGAAATTTAATTGATCTGTTAGGTCATAAAAATGTTTCAACCATATAATCACTTCATTAACAATAATTGAGAAGAAAGGTTTGTTTGAATACAACCTGATAAAACTTGCAAACAAAAACATCAATAAAATCTACTTCAATGACATTATTTTATGATCAATTTTCTAGTGCCCATTTATGTGAGGACAGGTTAGGCTGGGATGCAAAGCTCAGTATAATACATTTATGTTATCTCTAAAAACAGGGTGTGAAGCTTAAGCATTGGAGCAAAAATGTTAATTTTTGGTTAAAAAATTTATAAAATAAAGGTAAATGGTGAAGGATCTTCTAAGTATGGGTCTAGAAGTAGGTTCTATAAAAAATGTTTAAGATCATTACATTTTGCATGTAATACTTCACACTATTTGAAATTTTAACATATATTGTAAAATTTCTTCTCATGGTATTTTGTTTTAGGTGCCAAGTTTTAGATACTTAAATTTTCATATAAAAGCAAATGACATTTTAGCATTGTGAATTTTTGTCATATTAAAAATAATTTAAGAATAGGTGGATGGTTGAAAAAAAGCAAATCTTGTTAACATATTTGTATATTTGTAAAAGATATTTCTCATAGATTTAATAAGAATTACTAAAATTTAAGTGATAGGATTATTTCTAAGACTGAAGAGAAGACTATCATCCATTAATACCAGAATGGAACTGGATAGACGTGTCCTTTGTTTAGAAGGAATAATGAATGCTTCATTCCTGATTCAAAAACTTTTTATTGGCCTTGCTTGCCCCTTCAAGATGATTACATTCCCACCTTTATAGTCTTATCTTACTAATGCATTGTTAGTAAAAAACCATACTCAAATGGTACTATTAGAAATATTTCATAAATAAGGTGAACCTGATTGAAATACATTTACCTTACAGAACTTAGAAACACTGGTAGGTACATAGAGTTTGAAGTTGGGGAAGGTGACGCCACCCATCTTCTTTTTTTCCAAGGATTGCTTTAGCTATTCATGGGGGTTTATTGTTCCATATAAATTTCAGGAGTGGTTTGTCTATTTCTTTGAAAAATGTCATGGGTATTCTGATAGGGACCGCATTAAATTTGTATAGTGCTTTGGGAAGTATTGCCATTTTGATCATGTTAATTCTCCCTATCCATGAGCAGGGGATGTGTATCCATTTCCTAGTGTCCTCCTTTATTTCTTGAAGTAGTGTTTTGTAATTTTCCTTGTATAGGTCCTTCACCTCTTTGGTTAAGCCGATTCCAAGGTACTCAACTCTCTGAGGCACTATTGTGAATGGGATTTTTTTTAATGTCTCTTTATTCTCTTTCATTATTTGTATATAAGAAAGCCATGGACTTTTGGGTGTTGATTTTGTAGCCTGCCACTTTACTATATTGACTTATTGTTTCTAGGAGCTTTTCTGTAGAGTCTTTAGGGTTTTCCAAGTATAGTATAATATCATCTGCAAATAGTGATAACTTGATCTCTTCCTTTCCTATCTGTATGCCCTTGATATCTTTTTCTTGTCTAACTGCTATGGCCAGGACTTCCAGTACTATTAAATAGGAGTGGCGAAAACGGGCAACCTTGCCTTGTGCCCGATCTTAGACGGAAGGCTTTCAATTTTTCCCCATTGAGAATGATACTTGCTGTGGGCTTTTGGTAGATGACTTTGACTATACTGAGGAAAGTTCCTTCAATGCCCATTCTGCTGAGAGTTTTCATCATAAATGGGTGCTAAATCTTGTCAAATGCTTTCGCTGCATCCATTGATATAATCATATGTTTTTTATTATTTCTTTTATTAATTTGCTGAATTATGTTGATTGACTTGCAAATGTTAAACCATCCTTGCATCCCTGGGATGAATCCTATTTGGTCATAGTGTATAATCTTTTTGATGAGTCGTTGGATTCTATTTGCTAATATTTTGTTGAGGATATTTGTGTCTGTGTTCATCAGGGATATTGGTCTGTAATTCCCTTTCTTTGTGGTATCTTTGTCTGTTTTTGGTATCAGGGTGATATTTGCTTCATAAAAACTGTTTGGAAGTGTTTTCGATACTTCAATTTCCTGGTAAAGCTTAAAGAGGATTGGGAGTAAGTCCTCTTTAAAGGTTTGGAAGAATTCACTAGTAAATCCATCTGGGCCAGGACTTTTGTGCTTGGGGACACTTTTTATTACCGTTTCAATTTCCTTAATGGTGATAAGTCTGTTCAGGTATTCAAGGTCTTCTTGGTTCAGACTTGGAATGTTAGTAGATACAAGGACCAGGGGGGTTGCCCCAGAGCTGGAAGCCTGCTTCATGAGCGGAGGGGGGAAGGCAGATGGAATAGAGAAGGGATCACTAAGAAAATGATGGCTGGAGGAACCAGTTGGGATGGGAGATGCATGCCGGAAATAGATAATGGACCAAACATGATGACCTCTCAGTGTCTGTGTTGCAAGCTATAATGCCCAAAAGCAGAGAGAGAGAGAGAGAGAGAGAGAGAGAGAGAGAGAGAGAGAGAGAGAGAGAGAGAGAGAGAGAGAGAGAGAGAGAGAGAGACAGAGAGAGAGACAGAGAGAGAGAGAGAGAGTATGGGGAATATATGGGGAATATTGTCTGCCATCGAGATAGGGGGAGGTTGGGAAAGGGGGTTATACCAAGGATATTGGTGATGGGGAATGTGCACTGGTGGATGGATGGGTGTTTGATCATTGTGAGATTGTAACCCAAATAGGAAAACTTGTAACTATCTCACGGTGATTCAATAAAATTTAAAATTTTTTTTAAAAAATCCTGGCTCATGAATAAGAAAATAAGAAAAGTCCTATAAGTCAATAGGAAAAGGAATCTGTAAATCAGAACCACAGATGAAAATTAACTTTACCGGTATTATCTAAAAACACCCAAGCTTAAACTCAAAGTGCTTTTTAAAAGTGAAAATAAAGTAGTTTTAGAGAAAATAAAGTAAATGATTCTGTATAGAATATCCACACAGAAAAAGGACTTAAGTCTACCTAAAGATAATGAAATAATTTGAACTCATGAATGCCAATGGTTATCAACATCGAACACCAAATGGTACAAATACGGTGAGGAAGCACCATGAGAAGGTTTGCTCTGAATTTTGTATGGTCATAGGTGTGATTTGCTTTCCGAGTAGAGGTGGAAGTAGAGGGTGGGATTAAAAACTAGGGACGGCAACGTTGTGAATTTGATTGAGCATTTCATATAGATCACTAAAGATTTTACTCCTTGGACTGATGCCAACTAGTATAGATGAAAAGGTATGTACACAGTGGAGAAAGACATCGATTTTATTCTTTTAATTCTAATGCATAAGAGTTTAGGTACCAGTCACTTGGGGAGATTTATCCAATCATATAACTTGTTTATTTACACTTATCCTAGTAAATCTGAGTTTTGTGGAAACTCCTACTGCTTTTAAGAACCTTAGACTAGTTTTAGATTTATGAAAGATAAAGAAATATGCATTCTTATCTAAGATTTGTGGTGTGGGAGTATATGCTTCTTTCATTTTGTTGGTGATAATTTTTAAGGACAGACTATTTCTGCTCCCTCCACCTGAGTGACTGTAATATGAATTCTATAATAAAAGCATGTACTGTCTAGCTTTTAAGTGATTTCTTAGCTCTTCATCAATGAACAGTTTCTAAGAACCCACTGGTAACATAGCTTTATTCCCTTTTCCTGAAAGTCTTTTATCTTTCTTTGTCTCAATACAATCAACTCTTTAAGGTTCCTCTCATGTACCTCCTATTTCTCAAGCCTTCTGTGAATATAGCTCCATGCAACCACTTCTCTGGTGGTTACATTAATTTCTTTAGATCACTTTGCCTCTTTTAAGACACATATCATAGTCTCTCTTGATGTAAAGTAATTGACTCCTATATTAACTCCCCACAAGTTTTGGTTACCTAAGTATTAAAGATTTCCTCATTTTGAAATAAATTTAGTCCTCTTAACATGATGCCATAATGTCCTCTTAACATATATGATATGCCAAAAAACAGTAACAAGTCTCACAGTGAAGATGTTACTGGTGTCCACTAGAACAAATTGATGAACAATGGGATGACAGTGCTACAGTGCTAACATAATGCCCAGAACACAATCACTAAAATTGCGTTAAAATGAATCAAAACTTTTTTTGGAAACTCTGTGTTTCTCAAAGTGAAAATTCATTCATTCTTTCTAGCATTTTGGTTGATTCTGAGTGATTTCCCTTTAGATCCCTGTCTGGGAATAAAGACCTTTCTACCCTTGCTACTTGGAGACCATCCTCATTTGTCAGTACATTGGGCATTAACTTGACTACCTAGAGTTTCCTCATTCAAGGTTACAATCAATCCATGGCAATTGACCTCTGATTATCAGGATCTTGCACAAAGGCCTGACATGGTTATTATCTTGGGGACAACTTTTTTCAGTCAATTATCAATATGCTCTCCATTCTGCAGGGACATTTAACTCTGAGATGTTGCATCTCAATTCACTCTTTTCTTTGCTTAATCCTACCTCCTTTCCTTTTAATGTATGTTTGAAGAGAAATGCACTATGTAACTTAATTCTTTAAACTTATCTCTTTTATTCTTAAAAGTAGGGCATATAGGGAGAGAGGCAGGATGTCCTAAGATTTTTACAGTGATGCTTTGCGTGGTGGCTTAGAGTATTTTATTTAATAGCTAAAATATGCTGCTTGTCTTCCTTTGCTAGGAAATAAGCATAACAGATAGCTGATAGAAGAAACTAAATTATACTATACCAGCTCTTCTCAAACTTGTTTATCTTTTCACAGTCTATAGTACTCTGTTTATCTGCTCACAGAAATACCTGATTCACATTTGTTTTCCTATTTGCAGAACTTGTAGGGGTCAGAAAGGTTGAAGTAATTTTCTTGATGTTCCCCCCACCCCAGTAAAAACATTGTCATAATGAAAATATCTACACTAAGAAGTATTTCTAAAGAAAAATACGGGTCTAAGTATTTACTGAGGAAATAAACTCAATTAATGAAAACTCATTTTAGACTTATTCTGAGACAAAAGGCAAGACCTCATTTTGGGAGAAAGCATAGTGAATATCTACCATGTAAGCACAAATATGTCTTACAAGTAGTATTCTGAAGCTAGTCCAGAAAATGCAATAGTTCTGGACATTTGATTTGCAAGATGTCAAACTCATGCTAGGTATTGTGGTATTTTAGGAATCCATTAAAGTCAGTTTGGGAAAAAATTGAGTATAAATCATATTCTAAACTTGCAACAAAGTCCAGTAGATATTAATACAGTCAAGGAAATAACTTGGTGATACAAATTGTGATAACTGAATAAAACATATTCACTGCACCATCACTATTGCAAAGATATTTATGATCAACAAAATAATTCCAAAAATAGTTTATAATACGCACTTTAATTTTGTTGTTCTCAGTGTTAAGAGCTAAAGCAAATAATTTTCATGAGAAGGTATGCTGCGACTAATGTTTCAATGGCTTTTTAAAAAAATTTTTTAGAACTCTTTTTTTAAAATTTTTTATTAGAGAATCACTGTGATGTACAGTTACAAACATATGAACTTTTGTGTTTGCATTTTACTTGTACAGTGATCATTTACCCATCCCTCCACCAGTGCCCATGCACCTCCTCCAATGATCCCAGTATCCCTCTCACCACCCCCACCCCATCCCCCACCACCCCACCCAGCCTCTGTGTCAGGGCATTCCCCTTTGTTCTCTCTCGTTTGGGGTGTTGTAGTTTGCATCTGAGGTATTGAGTGGCCATCATGTTTGCTCTATGACTATGACTTTCAGCTCACATCTTCCTACCTGAATGGGTCCTCCCGACATCCTCTACTTGGTGTTCCCTTCTCTATCTGAGCTGCATTTTTCCCTTAGCATGTTAGGCCAGTTTCCAAGCTGTGGGGCAGACCTCCTAATCCTTATATCTACAACTCTTGGGTGTTAGTCTCCCACTATATTATTTTATATTCCACAGATGTGTGCAATCTTTCTATGTCTGTCCCTCTCTTTCTGACTCATTTCACTTAACATGATACTTTCCATGTAGATCCACTTATATACAAATTTCATGACTTCATCTTTTCTAATAGCTGCATAGTATTCCATTGTGTAGATGTAGATGTAAAACAGAGTTTCTTTAACCAGTCATCTGTTTTTGGGCACTCTGGTTTTTTCCAGATTCTGGCTATTGTAAACAGTGCAGCAATGAACATAGAAATGCAGATGCCATTTCTACTATACATTTTACTTCTCCAAGATATATTCCCAGAAGTGATATTGCTGGGTCAAATGTGAGCTCAATTTCTAATTTTTTGAGAATCATCCATATTGTTTCCAAAAGGGCTGAACCAGTCGTCATTCCCACCAGCAGTGAAGGAGAGTCCCTTTCTCCCCACATCCACGCCAACAGCGGTTGCTTTTGTTCTTTTGGATGTGGGCCAGTCTCTGTGGTGTGAAATGATATCTCGTTGTTTTAATCTGAATCTCCCTGATGATTAGTGACATAGAGCATTTTCTCATGTGTCTTTTAGCCATTAGAATTTTTTCTTTGAAAATTTTTGTTCATTTCCATCCCCCATTTTTTGATGGGGTTGGGAGTTTTCTTCTTGTAGAGTTCAACCAGTGCCTTGTATATCCTTGATATCAACCCCTTATCAGATGTGTATTGGGTGAATATCCTTTCCCATTCTGTAGACTGTCTTCGTATTTTGGTCACTGTTTCTTTTGAGGTGCAGAAGCTTCTTAGTTTAAGGTAGTCCCATTTTTTATCTCTGTTTTCAGTTGCTTGGCCAGTGGTGTGTTATCTTTGAAAATACCTTTAGCTTCAATGTTGTGGAGGGTTTTGCCAACCTTGTTCTCCATGTATGTATTATGGATTTTGGTCTGATGTTGAGATCTTTAATCCACTTTCACCTGACTTTTGTACATGGCGTTAGGTAGAGATCTAAGCCCATTTTTTTGCATGTTGCTGTCCAGTTTTGCCAGCAACATTTGTTGAAGAGGCTTTCCTTGTTCCAATTCACATTTTTTGCTCCCTTATCAAAGATTAGATGATTATATATTTGAGGGTGTGTGTCAGGATATTTAAGCCTGTTCCATTGGTCTGTGGCTCTGTCTTTGTTCCAGTACCATGCCGTTTTAATTATTACTACTTTGTAGTATAGATTGAGGTTGGGGAGGGTGATTCCTCCACTATTCTTTTTCCTAAGAGTTGCTTTAGCTATTCGTGGGGGCTTATTATTCCATATTAATTTCAGGAATGTTCGCTCCATTTCTTTGAAGAATGTCATGGTTAACCTTAGAGGGATCACATTGAATGTGTACAATGCTTTGGGGAGTATTGCCATTTTGACAATGTTAATTCTCCCAATCCATGAGCAGGGGATATCTTTCCATTTCCTCATGTCCTCTATAATTTCTTGAAGTAGCTTTTTGTAGTTTTCTTTGTACAAGTCCTTTACCTCCTTAGTTAAGCTGATTCTGAGGTACTTGATTTTCTGAGGCATGATTGTGAATGGGATTGCTTTTTTCGTGTTACATTCTTCTCTCGTTATTTGCATATAGAAAGCCTAAATGGTTTATTTTTAAATAGAATTCTAAGGAACTAGCTTTTAAGAAAGTTTATTAACTCTTCCAATTTCATTTATTGGGACATGTCTTATATGTGAGACATTTTCAGTGAATAATCACATTTAATTTTTACACTTATTTTTTGAAGTGATATCACTCCTATTTTAAAGATATGAAAACTAGTCTCTAGGAACTTACAATAGTTGGCTAAGGCAAAATTCCAATGAAGGTCTTGAAACTCCAAAACCAGTAGTAATTTAATTACAACCTAAATGCAGCATCAAAATTTATTTGAATTTCAAGTTTCAGGATTAATTCAATTCTCGATGAGATACTTTATCTAGTTCTGGCAATGCTCTATTCTGGTGTTTTTGTTTGGGAGTGGCTATTCTAAAACAAGTACACGTGTCCATTTTCTTTTACAAAAATGAATTCATCTTTTTAAAATTGAAAGATCTAGAGCAGAGATCCACAAATCAATTTTGCCTCCAACCCCTTTTCAAACCAAATGCAATTCAACTCCATATTCCTTCCCCACTTATTTTGTATGTTTGTTTTGTGTTCTACTTTATGTTTGTTTTTAGGCCACACCAAGAAATGCTCAGGGCTTACTCCTGGCTCTGTGAATAGGAATTACACCCTTGAGATCCTTGAGAGATCATACGGGATGCAAGCATCAATATGGGTCAGCTGTGTGCAAGGCAAAAGCCCTGGTCTCTGCACTATTCCTCAGGCCCCAAATTTAGCTACTTTAAGAGAACAAATAGAAAATACCCAAGACTATTATTGATATCCTCGCTACACACTCACTGCCATTTCAGTATCCTCAGAGGGCAGTATTGCCTATGTAGAACCTAGTTTCTTTCATTTATTTATTTATTTATTTATTTATTTATTTATTTATTTATATTTTTTATTGTATCACCATGTGGAAAGTTACAGAGCTTTCAGTCGTAAGTCTTAGTTATACAATGCTCAACACCCATCCTTCACCAGTGCACATATTCTACCACCAGGAGCCCTAGTATACCTCCCCACCACCCCCACCCCCCCGCCTGTGTAGCTAATAGATTTCACTTTACTTTGATTACCTTCAATATTTCAACAACAACAAAAAATCACTATTATTATTTGGAGATCCCCCCCCAAATTCAGACCTGTTGAAAAGGAACCATTTGATAATGTTTTCCATTGCTGACAATTAAGAGATATGAGATCGCGCAGCTGCAACAGCGGCCGCGTGGTTTTAGATTTCTGTATTTTAGTAACTAAGTCCAGGGAAATTTCTGCCAGAAATTGCATCACAGCAAGCTTTTTCTTCCCTTTTGTGGTGCTCATAAAATGGAAAAGGCGAGAGAGAAAAACGCTTCCCCTCCTGGTGCATCATGGGGCAGTGGCTCAGTTCATAGTCTAGAGACATTTCTGCAAGAAGCTTCTGGTGCCCAAAGTCATTTAGCTGGCCTCTGAGATCATGCTCGTGCAGCAGTCGAAAGGCCGCACACGTGTGGTCGCTGTGCTTAAATCTCTACAACCTAGTTTCTTAAAGTACGAGTAACCACCCCATATAGAATCCTAAAACTAAATATTAAACATGGACGTCATTTTAAAAATACATTTCTTTATGATTCTTTATCAGTAAATGCTTAATTTGTATACCAATTATATATGCATATATATCCATATACCAAGAAAAATCCTATCATATAGAAAAATCCTATATGAAAAGAAATCCTATAAAAATATCATATAGAAAAATCCTAGATGAAAAGAAATCACTAATGAAAAGGTTTTTAAAGAAGCCTTTAAAACAGCAATTTTATCCTTAGAGCTTAACAATTATTTTGTAAAAATTTGTCTCAGTCAGTTGCTGCAGATTTATTCACTTGCCATACTGCAGTCCCTTTTAAACATTTTTAATTCAAACCTTTCATCCCCAGAATTTTAATCTTTGTAATATAATGCTAACACTAAGATACTTAATAGGCAGGTAGAAAGGAAATTAATGGGTGATATCAATAAAGCAACAGCAGACTAAAAAGGGTGAGAAACATAAAAGGGCTTACGAGAAACTAAGTTCCAAGCCAGGCACCAGTCCTAATAATGGTAGTACAACTCCAAAAGGGAGATTTTTCATGGTGCCCTACTAATATCGTTCCTTTTATTTTAGGGGTAGCGGGGGAAGGCAAGCATCAAAGTGAAGTGATTTAAGTGACCACTGAGCAAACCCTAATTCTTCTTAATCCCACCAGTGCCATGGTAGTCTCGTGGAAATGGAAAACACCAGAGTCAGGGCCTTTAGCATTCAAAGTATCTTCAACCTTTCAGGAGGCTAAGGGAGGGAACAAGAGAATGGGAAGATTTAAATATCAAAAAGGACAGGATAAAAAGCTGCCAAAGTTATTCCCACTTTCTACTCTGTGCCTATTCCTTTCCTCTTAGACTCCTTGCTTTAACTGCTGTCGTTTATTGCATTACTTTCTTCTTCTAAATACACTTTCAATTCTTTGTGATCCTCACAAAAATTATATTTGAGGAAAGCACCAGATTAGAAAACTGTGGGGACATATACTGTGAGTCCCTGACCCCTGGCCCCATTATCAGTTCAGCTCCTTGCTTGTTTCATTTTGCAACTCAGCAGTACAGAATTTTCTGTTTTATATCTTTCATTCAATCATTCCATCTTTAACTTTCTCACCATTTTATTTTTAGTTTTTTTTGTTTGTTTCCATGTTCATGTCTCTTTCAATATCCCTTAGTAGATTATATTTTTCAGTTCATTCTATTGATTCAGAGATTTTAGTTTTAGGAGTTCATTCTGATATGATGTTGTAATTTTCTTAATTAAAAA
The DNA here is from genome assembly GCF_027595985.1 of Sorex araneus. Taxonomy (NCBI): domain Eukaryota; kingdom Metazoa; phylum Chordata; class Mammalia; order Eulipotyphla; family Soricidae; genus Sorex; species Sorex araneus. The sequence continues at coordinate 88,739,787 of NC_073303.1, read as the reverse complement.
TAAGGTCAAATCTTGACTTGGGTTTTAGAGATTCATTATTAATGCTGCAGTGTTAAGTTTTGATTCAAGGTAGTGTAGCATTTAGCTTATGTTAGAGTGGTATGTTATACTTTCCCTGTCTTATATTTTATTTTTTGCTCTTCTTTAGACGTTTTAGGGTTTCACTAAGTCATTAATATTAGATCTTACCCCTAATAGGAAGTAGCACCTTAGGTATCTTAGTTAAAAGTGCCTACTTCTATTAGTACATACATTAGTTTCTTTAATATTTGACTTTTCGGGACAAATAGGTCTTGTTGTTCCTTTTTTCCATGATTTCCTTTAAGATTGACCCTACATTTCTGTTACTGGAAAACTGGTTAAAACTGATCCAGACTATGTGGATCATTGAGCAATGATCGAAAGATTTACATAAAAAGCTCCAGATGTTTATAAAGCTGTAGGTTACTGTACAGTTCAAGTAAGTGGTTCTAGGTCCCTCCCCCAAATCCAGGTCTCTGTCTTTCTCCTTTACTTGTGCACACTGTCATGTGTCCTATCCTTGAGCTGCCCTCACCAATGTACAAAGAGCAGTTACTGTCCCACTGTGTTATATCTTGTATGTCTTCCAAGTTTGGGTCTGTGGCTGGAACCCTGTAACCTGTGTCCTTTTGCTACCATTTGCTTCTCTGTGGCCAGTCACTGGGGACTCGTGGACTACCTCTTATAATACAGCACCTCTTTGTCTTTGGCTTTTCCTGGCTTTAGCCTGGAAACGATGAGGAGTCAAAGAGGCTGCCATGTGTCCCTGTGCAACTGGGACAAATAGATAGAGTCAAATAGATGTTCCCCAAAAGGCATCTTCTTTCCCCATAATTTACTTTGACTAGCTACTTCTTTAGGGAGAGAGATTTTACTACACTTGATCATAGCCAAAAGGCCGAGAAGCGATAGGGAGCGAGATTTTAAAGAACCAATTAGTTGTCTCCTTTTTTCTCTTCACTCAGAGATCTCAAAGTTAGATTTGCATTGAGGCAATGAATGGATGTTATAATCATCAAATTTTTGGTTGAAAGAAATCACTTCTAGGGATGTATGAACTGCAATAATGGGAATGCTCTATGGAAATAATTGACTCAATAAGCTTTTTTCATGCAAATTATTTTTATGCAGAAAAATTCAAATCAACTTTATGGGTAAAGAACTCAATTGTGTCAAAGTAAATTTTAGACTTGAAAGAGTTTATGCATTAATGATCCAGCAATTATTGTAAAAGGACCAATTTCTTTGATGTCTCCTTCCTTCAGTCCCAATTTCCACTAGGCATGCTCTTCTATTTGTCTCTGAATGGATGATCTGAAGTTGTATTTCATGTCCCCATTACGAATCTCTGGACATAGGTTTTCAAGCATTTAATTTCTGTGCCCAAGTAATAATTTAAAATTTTCATGTTGCTGTTAGTATTTTATTCCCAAGTAGAACCCATATCCTCTGATTTCTTGTTGATTTCTGTCTGGTTTGTCACTATTTTCTATATCACCCTACCATACCCTTTCAGACACAACTAAATGGCACTTGCTTTAAATAAAAATTTTATTTATTTTTATTTTTTTTAATAAAAATTTTAACTAAATATATTGACTGCATACTTTAAAGACAGATATTTTATACTTTATGAAACTCTAAGAAATTGTGGTGTACATTTTTGTAAATAAAAGAAAGAGAAACTTAAAAGAAGAATTAATATTGCATAGTCCACAAATATTAAGTTAAATAATCAGAGCCCACACCCAAGATATAATTTGGTCTGGATAATTTTAAAATATTTTTTCTGATCATTGTATTTATTCAACAACAGTTATTTGAACCAAAAACTACAATATCACAAGACTAATTACAGAAATTATTACTCTTATGTATTTTTAGTTTATTTGGGAAAGCATTTTATTGGGATTTTTTTATATCCTTGTGATACAAAATGATCTACCTTACAACAGAAATGTGAGTAAAGCATGATTTCCACCTTCAAATTGTAGAGGTGCTCTACAATTTCCAGAAATTCAAAAAGTATTAATGAAGGTTTGAAATATGTGAAGAATTATACAGAATATTTTAGGAATTCAAAGAGAGAGAGAGAGAGAGAGAGAGAGAGAGAGAGAGAGAGAGAGAGAGAGAGTTGTGTATAAATTCCTATTTGTAAGAAATGGCCTACAATTTTTAAGCACCAGTCAAGTTGTTGGGCCGCCTCTTTCAGGAAGGCTCTTTGTTCTTCATTTTATTTTGTTTTACTTGCTTTGTTTTGTCATTTTTGGCCAAACTCAGCGGTTCTAGGCCGACTCCTAGTTCAGAAGTTGCTCTTGTTAGTGCTTGGTGCTCAGAGAACTCTGCTGTGCTTAGGACCAAATTCTGGCCCAAAATTCAAAGCAATCAGCCTTTTGAGCTATCCCCAGCCTTGAAAAAAATATAATGAGAAAATTACTCCTATAATTTTATGTTAAAAATTGTATCTTATATTTCTTTTACTTTACAAGCAAGGCTTGACAAAGTTTGAGATAGGAAAAACAATTGAGAGGTTTAGAAGTAAAAAAGCACCTTTAGAAGTTTTTATAAATATAAATATTTTATATTATTTATTATTAAATATAAATGTAAATAAACATAAATTATTTCTTAACTCGCCCAAATTCTCAAACTGACCAAATTCTAGTGAGTCTTTTTGTAAATTATCTTTTCTCAAATGGACACTGAGTTTTAAGTTTACATGTTCTCTGCTTTTTGCAATTTTAGCAAGAATACTGCTAAGTCCTCTTAGTTAGGATCCTCGTTCTCTACTTTTGACCTATTAGTCTGTGCTCTCATCCTCAGTTGACCCCAGGTGATGTATGATCATCCTGGCCTTCAGCTAGAATTTCATTAGGTGAGTTTAATCAGAATCTTTCTTTATTCTTGATGTTTCTTCACCAGAAAAAAATGAAAAAATTCTACTTCTAGACTATAAATTTCCACTTTTCCTTTTATTATGAGATGATCTTAAGTCTTCTTCACAAGAAGACTCCATTTCAGTGCTATTTATATTTATATTTATCATCAACTCTATTGTGTAAAGTCTGCCTTACCATTATTTGTGTGTGTGTATGTGTGTGCATGTCTGTGTGTGTTTCTCATATCTGTAAAGTTTAGAAGTAGAAAAGCCTACTATTTAGAGAGTAAAATATGTGAACAATTTTCGGGTTGCTTTTTGTCTTCTAAAATTTTCAGGAAGAATAGTTAACATTATTTCACTCAGTATCATTGGAGTAGAAGGAAATTTATTTCTATTGGATAATTTCATGCTTAATGTATCTCAAAGTGCAATACAAAGTAATAAATTAAGTAGAAATTATACTTAATTTAGACTAAAGTAATCTTGTTTCTGCTAGAAAGAACAATGAATACGAATATTTTCTTCCCTGAAGGATTTTGTATTTAGAGAACTCATTATTGGTTCCCAATCCAATAAATTTATCATTTATAGGAAGTCAGTACTTAGAAACTTTTTTTCATCAGAAGAGATTTATGTAAACCAGGTACATTTTAATTTTTCATGACACATTAAATTCAATATTTATTGCTTTACCTAATGAAGATATGTCAATATAAATATTTGTATTTCTCAGCATTTACATGAATATGACATATATTTAATATTATGTCAGCAGACTGGAACAATTGCTGTTGCATAACTTATTTAACTTACTATTGCCTGAAGAATTTAAAGTGAACCTTGGGATAACAATGGGTCACCCAGACAATAGACACACTGTGAGATTTTCATAAATAAAGGACAGTTGATTTATAAATTGGTGAATCTTAGCTGAGCCATAGTTTAAAATGAAGGATTATTTTTATGTTATACCCAGGGTACCCATTATACAGGTATAGATATCAACATTATGATTTACAATGAATCCAAGTCTACTAATTTTTGATCACCCAATAATGATTCCTCTGACTTCTGGATAAACCACATAAATCATCTATTGTTGGTGCTGGAACACTTGTACATTTAATAAGGTATCTACCTTGCATGAAGCAAATCTGGGCTTGATCCCTAATATCCCATATGCCTTCCCAAGCACCACTTGTAGTCATTCATGAGTGACAAACCAAAAGTAACTTCTGAGCATCACCAGTTGTGTCTACCTACTCCCTCCAAAAATCCATTGTGTGTGGAATAATTTTACAATCCTGTGAATTACATATTACTCTCAGTCATTTTTATATAAGGAGTTTGGAGGGAGATTAACTGATGTACCAACAGACCTGTCTAAACTCCAAGGCAGTAAACTTAGACTTCAGCTAAAACTTTAGATACCTGTGCTCTTTCCAACTTTCTCTTTACTAATTTTCCCAGACTTCTGGACTTAAATAAACTCTTGTCTTCAAAAGAAAAGCTTTTGGAATAACAATCTCCTCCTTTTTTAATTTAAGATGGAGTCAGAGTAAGCAAAGAATTTGAAATAAAGCCAATAATGGAGTTTGGAGGTTGGTTCAGTGCCAAAAGGCATCTGCCAAGCAAGTATGAGACCTTGAGTTCAATCCCCAGTGCTGCACCAATATGGGTTCTGGTGGCTCTGGAACAGATTGTGCAATTTTCTGTGTACACTCAGGAGTGCGTGCACTGTGATTAGAGTAAATGGCCCTCAGCAAATACTACAATTAAAAGTTTAAATAGAGAACAAAACTAGGCAAAGGAGTGATAGTACAGTTAGTAAGGAGTCTGCCTTGCCCACAGACTACCTGGGTTTGATCCTCTGTATCCAATATCGTCACCTGAGTACTGCTGGAGTGATTCCAGAGCACAGAGCCAGGAGTCAACTCTGAGCATGGCCACATGTAGCCTAATAAATAAAAAATGAAAGATAAACAAGTATAAATCTGCATGCATGTGCAAGATCTTTACAACTGAATGTGTGAGATGCCCCCAGTCAATGCAACAACAAGAAAGGAAGGGGAGAAAATTAGATAGAAAACCTTAGAAATCATTGTGACCTGTAATTGAACAGTTTTTTTTTTCTCTGGAAAATTTCAAACTTACAAGATATTGTTGACTAAGCAGATTAGTTTCAGACACAAAGCACTGGCAAAGGAAATGCATATCATCAATGACTCAGAAAAAATGCCTTTCCCATCACCTTTTCACTTTTATGAACTATATTATTGAAGCAACTTTTGTCATCATCAATGCAGATGAATTGCCTTCAATTCCTTATCTCTTATAAGAGTTTCTATTTTCAGAGCATTTGTAGAATTTTCCCCATGCAGACACAACAGAAAAATCTTGGAGTCTAATTCATTATAGAAGCTACATGCTACGGTTGGTTTAAGTAGTCTTTTCTAGCTGATGACACTACAAATTATGAGACTTCCTCGGGTGAACATGAATTGAAAAACTTTTAATGAACATCTCCAGGCCAGAGGAATTTTTTTTTTTAATTTATTTATTTTTAATTAGAGAATCACCGTGAGGGTACAGTTACAGATTTATACACTTCTGTGCTCACACTTCCCTCATACAAAGTTTGGGAACCCATCCCTTCACCAGTGCCCATTCTCCACCACCCGTAAACCCAGTGTCCCTCCCACCCTCCCCAATCCCATCTCCCCCCCACCCCACCCTGCCACTGTGGCAAGGCATTCCCTTCTGCTTTCTCTCTCTAATTAGCTGTTGTGGTTTGCAACAAAGGTGTTGAGTGGCCGCTGTGCTCAGTCTCTAGCCCTCATTCAGCCCGCAACTCCCTTCCCCCACATGGCCTTCGACTGCAATGTAGTTGGTGATCGCTTCTCTGAGTTGACCTTTCCCCGGAACGTGAGGCCAGCCTCGAAGCCATGGAGTCAACCTCCTGGTACTTATTTCTACAGTTCTTGGGTGTTAGTCTCCCACTCTGTTATTCTATATACCATAGATGAGTGCAATCTTTCTATGTCTGTCTCTCTCTTTCTGACTCATTTCACTCAGCATGAAACTTTTCATGCCCATCCACTTAACTACAAAATTCTTGACCTCCTTTTTTCTAACAGCTGCATAGTATTCCATTGTATAGATGTACCAAAGTTTCCTCAACCAGTCATCCATTCTGGGGCATTCGGGTTTTTTCCAGATTCTGGCTATTGTAAACAGTGCTGCGATGAACATACATGTGCAGATGTTGTTTCGATTGAACTTTTTTGATTCTCTGGGATATATTCCCAGCAGTGGTATTGCTGGGTCAAATGGGAATTCAATATCTAATTTTTTGAGAGTCGTCCAAATTGTTTTCCAGAAGGGCTGAACCAGTCGGCATTCCCACCAGCAGTGAAGAAGGGTCCCTTTCTCCCCACATCCTCTCCAACAGCGGTTGCTTTTGTTCTTTTGGATGTGTGCTAGTCTCTGTGGTGTGAGGTGGTATCTGGTGGTTGTTTTGATCTGCATCTCTCTGATGATTAGTGATGTAGAGCACTTTTTCATGTGCCTTTTGGCCATTCGTATTTCTTCCTTGGTAAAGTTTCTGTTCATTTCTTTGCCCCATTTTTTGATGGGGTTGGATGTTTTCTTCTTGTAGAGCTCAACCAGTGCTTTATATACCATTGATATCAACCCCTTATCTGATGGGTATTGTGTAAATATCCTTTCCCATTCTGTGGATAGTCTTTGTATTCTGGTCACTGTATCTCTTGCGGTGCAGAAGCTTTTTAGTTTAATGTAGTCCCATTTGTTGATCTCTGTTTTTACTAGATTGCTTAGTTCCGTGTCACCTTTGAAGATACCCTTATCTTCAATATCGTGGAGGGTTTCGCCGACCTTGTCTTCAATGTACCTTATGGTTTGTGGTCTAATGTTGAGGTCTTTAATCCATTTTGATCTGACTTTTGTGCATGGTGTCAGGTCAAGGTCTAAACCCATTTTTTTGCATGTGGTTGTCCAGTTGTGCCAGCACCATTTGTTAAAGAGGCTTTCCTTGCTCCACTTCACTTCTCTTGCTCCCTTATCAAAGATTAGATGGTCATACATTTGGGGTTGTGTGTAGGGATATTCCACCCTGTTCCATTGGTCTACGGCTCTGCCTTTGTTCCAGTACCATGCTGTTTTAATTGTTACTGCTTTGTAGTAAAGTTTGAGGTTGGGGATGGTGATGCCTCCCATCATCTTTTTCCCAAGAATTGTTTTAGCTATCCTTGGACGTTTGTTATTCCATATGAATTTTAGGATTGCTTGATCCATTTCTTTGAAGAATGTCATGGGTATATTTATAGGGATCGCATTGAATCTGTATAATGCTTTAGGGAGTATTGCCATTTTGACAACATTGATTCTCCCTATCCACGAGCAGGGTATATGTTTCCATTTCCTCATGTCCTCTTTGATTTCATGGAGTAGCGTTATGTAGTTTTCTTTGTAAAGGTCTTTTACTTCCTTGGTTAAGCTGATTCCGAGGTACCTGATTTTCTGGGGCACGATTGTGAATGGGATTGCTTTTTTCATGTCCCTTTCCTCTGCCTCATTGTTTGCATATATGAAGGCCATGGATTTTTGGGTATTGATTTTGTAGCCTGCAACTTTACTGTATAAGTCTATTGTTTCTAAGAGTTTCTTAGTAGAGGTTTTAGGCTTCTCTAGATATAGTATCATGTCGTCTGCAAATAGTGAGAGTTTGATTTCTTCCCTTCCTATCTGGATGCCCTTAATCTCTTTTTCTTGTCTAATAGCTATCGCAAGTACTTCCAGTACTATATTGAAGAGGAGTGGTGAGAGTGGGCATCCTTGTCTTGTGCCTGATCTCAGAGGAAAGGCCCTTAGTTTTTCCCCGTTGAGGATAATGCTTGCCGTAGGCTTGTGATAGATGGCTTCGACTATCTTGAGGAAAGTTCCTCCAAACCCCATTTTGGCAAGGGTTTTCATCATGAAAGGATGTTGGATCTTGTCAAATGCTTTCTCTGCATCTATTGATATGATCATATGGTTTTTATCTTTCCTTTTGTTGATATGCTGGATTATGTTGATTGATTTCCGAATGTTAAACCATCCTTGCATCCCTGGGATGAATCCCACTTGGTCGTGGTGTATGATCTTTTTGATGAGTTGTTGGATCCTATTTGCTAGTATTTTGTTGAGGATCTTCGCATCAGTGTTCATCAGGGAAATTGGTCTGTAATTTTCTTTCTTAGTGGTGTCTTTGTTTGCTTTTGGTATTAGGGAGATATGTGCTTCATAGAAACTGTTTGGGAGAGTTCCTGTTTTTTCAATTTCCTGGAAAAGTTTGAGGAAAACAGGCAATAGGTCTTCTTTAAATGTTTGGAAGAATTCGCCAGTGAAACCATCTGGGCCTGGGCTTTTGTTTTTGGGGAGGTTTTTGATTACCGTTTCAATTTCCTTAACATTGAAGGGTCTATTCAGGTATTCCAGGTCTTCTTTCTTCAGTCTTGGGAGATTGTAGGAATCAAGGAATCCATCCATTTCTTTTAGGTTCTCCTTTTTTGTGGCGTAAAGACTTTCAAAGTAGTCTCTAATGATCTTTTGAATCTCACTGGTTTCTGTTATGATGTCCCCCTTTTCATTTCTGATTCGATTTATTAGAGTTTTCTCTCTTTCTTTCTTTGTGAGACTTGCTAGCGGTTTATCAATCTTATTTATTTTCTCAAAGAACCAACTCTTTGTTTCATTGATCTTTCGGATTGTTTTTTTGGTTTCGATGTCATTAATTTCTGCTCTAATTTTTATTATTTCTTTCCTTCGGTCTGGTTTGGGGTCCTTTTTCTGGTCCTTTTCTAGGGTCTTGAGTTGTAAAGTCAAGCTATCTATGTGGGTCCTTTCTTCCTTCCTGAGGAATGCTTGGAGAGCTATAAATTTTCCCCTTAACACGGCTTTAGCTGCGTCCCATAGGTTTTGGTAGCTCGTGTCTTCATTCTCATTTGTTTCTAAGTATCTTTTGATTTCTTCCTTGATTTCCTTCTTGACCCACTCATTGTTCAACATGGAATTGTTTAATTTCCAGGTGTTTGATTTGATTTTCCGTATTTGTGGGTGGTTAGCTTCTATCTTCAGCGCATCGTGGTCTGAAAAGATGGTTGATACAATTTCTATTTTTCCGATTCTATTGAGGTATGTTCTGGGGCCCAGTACATGGTCTATTTTTGAAAATGTTCCATGTGCACTGGAAAAGAATGTGTATTCTTTCTTTTTGGGGTGTAAGGCCCTGTATAGGTCTATTAGGCCTCTCTCTTCCATTTCTTCATTCAGGGTCAGTGTTTCCTTGTTGAGTTTTGTTCTTGTGGATCTATCTAGAGGTGATAAGGCCGTATTGAAGTCTCCGACTACAATTGTGCTGTTAGTGATGTCCTCTTTGAAGTCTGTTAGGAGTTGTTTTAAATATTTAGCCGGTCGTTCGTTAGGAGCATATACGTTTAAGAGTGTGATTTCTTCCTGTTGTACATATCCCTTGATAAACAGAAAATGACCTTCGCTGTCCCTTTTGATCTTTTTCATCCTGAAATCTATGTTGTCGGATACCAGGATGGCCACTCCAGCTTTTTTAAGGGGGTTGTTTGCTTGCAGGATTGTTTTCCATCCTTTGACTTTGAGTCTATGTTTACTCTGTTTGTTCAGGTGTGTTTCTTGCAGGCAACAGAATGTTGGGTTTAATTTCCGGATCCATTTAGCTACTCTGTGTCTCTTGATAGGTGCATTTAGGCCATTGACATTGAGAGAGATTATTGTGATGTGGTTTTGTGTCATCTTTCTGTGGGATTTGTTGTTCTTATGGGGCTCCTCCTTGCCTTACAGTAGCCCCTTTAGACCTTCTTTCAAGATTGGTTTTGAGTCTATGAAGGACCTGAGCTGTTGTTTATCCGAGAAGTAGTGTATGGTTCCTTCGAGTTTGAGTGAGAGTTTAGCCGGATAAAGTATTCTTGGTGAGGCATTCATTTCGTTGAGTTTTTTCACTATGTCCCACCATTGTCTTCGGGCTCGGAGGGTTTCTTCTGACAGATCGCAGGCCAGAGGAATTTTACTAGTACTGTCAGAAAGAGTTAGCCTCCTCACAAATCTGATACCAGATTTTCATTTATTATCTATCATCTAGCCAGTATCATTTTTATTTGGCTCTTAGCAAGTTAATGTGGATTAACATTATAATCATATACCTTTTTGACTACTTTGAAATGTCAAGTCCTATTTTGTCACCTGGTCAAATGTTGGAGACCAGTTCAAGTTTTTAATATGCTGGGCACTCTCATCATTTCCTATCTCAATTTCCTGTAACATTACAAAGAGTAGAGAAATATATCTGGATATAACTTCATGTTCACAGTTAATTTTGATAGCACTTGGTTCTTGTGAGCTCGTCTCTGAATATAGACCTGCAATTGTTAGCGATGAGTTAGAGAATGCAGTGTCATACTTTACTAATACATGGAGAGGACATAATTTTTTCTAACTGAAAAATACCATTCGACCAGTAGGTCAGAGAATGGCAATTACCATACAAGTAAATTTAAAATGATGATAGAAAATCATTAGCAATATCATTTTAGCTTAAAACTGTATGATTTCTAAAATATTTTCCTCAATTGACTGACTTTGCTGATAAAGAAGTAATGAAAGGGATCAACTAAATTTAATGCCTTTACAATGTTTCTATCTCTATATAATAAGATTACCATCTTTGAGCCTATTGAGAATATCTTTCCAGTATCACAGGGATATATTTCAATGAAATAATTCCCAGAAAATTAGTGAAGGTATAGTGTGTTACTTGATTTTTTAATATACACATGTAAGATATAACCATTCATCATCAATCATTAGCAATAATATTCTGTGCATAGTATGTGACAACTATTAAGATGATTTTAGTTCAAAATAAAAAAAATTCCTTCAGTTCTATACAAAATGACCAATATAGGATTATGGTGTTTGTATGACTAAAGGATTGTAGAGTATGATTTGCATGCAGAAGACTTGAGTTTTTTCCCCTGCAACACGGTACCCCAAGAACTACTGGTAGTAATATAGTAATGACCTCTGAGTACCAAAATATCAGGAGTAGATTCCAAACACTGCTTCCCCGAACAAATATATATATATATATATATATATATATATATATATATATATATACATATATATATTACATATATATATTTACTTAAGTTTCGCAAGAGTTCAAGATGCTGCTCTGTCTAACGTTAATCGACTTAAAGAAGGCCTTCGATTCTATTGAGACTGAAGTGGTCATCGAAGCCCTAGCCAAACAGGACGTTCAAACTCAGTATTTCAAAATCCTCTGCAAGTGGTGTTGTGGATTCACCACCAGGATCTCACCATTCTACAAGGAAGTGATCATTGATGTAAAGAGAGGGGTGCGGCAGGGTAATACCATTTCACCAAAACTCTTCAGTGCCGCCCTTGCTAACATCATGTGATGACTGGAATGGGAAGGAATTAGAGTGAAGATAGACGGTCAGCAATTACACCACTTCTGCTTTGCTCATGACATCATTCTCATACACCAGACATTAGCCAAGTGGCACAAATGCTGGCTGACTTTGACCACAAGTGTGGAAAGGTCGGATTGCAGCTGAATCTCAACAAGACAATGCTCATGAAAAACAAACTAGTCCCTGAAGCTCCATTTGCTCTCAATGGAACGGACATCTCTGAATGCAGCAGCTATGTGTTCCTGGGTCGAGAATTCAACATTAGGAATGACTTGACACCAGAACTGCTCAGGAGGAAGAGAGCAGCGTGGAACGCCTTCAAGAACGTTGAAGAAGTGCTTAAGAGGATGAAGAACCTCCGACTCCGGGCACAACATTTTGTTTCTAATGTTCTTCCTGCACTAATATATGCCTCAGAGACCTGGGCCCTATGCAAACAGGATGACAACACTATTTGTGTATCCCAAAGAGGAATCGAAAGAGCTATGCCAGAAGTATCACATCTCACTCAAGTGAGAGAAGGAATCCGGAGTTCTGACCTCTGTCGACGATCAAGCATCAGGCACGCTGTCTCATTTGCCAAGGCATCAAAAATCAGATGGGCTGGTCATGTAATGCGATTCAGAGATGACCTCTGTACTAGAGCTGTTACTGACTGGATTCCACAGGACGTCAGAAGACCTTGTGGCTGCCCACCAACTAGATGGTCAGATTTCTTTGTCAAATCCCTGAATGAATGATTTGAGGCTCTTCCTGTTCCTGGAGAAAGCAGATATCATTGGGCTGCACTAGCTCGAGACACTGACACATGGCAACGTTACTGGCACCTGCTTGAGCAAATCGAAGACCAATGGGATAACAAGTGATAAGTAAAGTGATATATATATATATATATATGTGTGTATATACATACATACATACATATATATGTATTTGATGACTCAATACAACTTAAGCAGGCAATTTATTTTAATTTAGATAAACTGTCAAGAATGAGGGTCTTCCCCATGCCACAAGACTTTGCTTCAGGCTGTTTTCATTTGAGGTGCCCCAAAAGGGGACAAGTGAGAGCCCTCTGCACTCCAAGCAACCCAGCCCCCAGAAGCCGACCTCCACAACCCAACTGCTGCCACACTCCAGGATGCTTTCCACATTCTTGGGCCAAGCTTCACATATGAGTGAACATAATCCTGAACTGCAAGGCCGCTTTTGCAGCCAGGCGATACTCCATAAGACATTCCCTACTCATTTTCCATATTTATACACCATATTTGATGGGGTTCAAACAGTAGACAACAAATCATAGAGGGAAATATATATATATATATATATATATACATATGCCTATATACATGTTTTCAGACATATATACCAAAGCTAACATCACCCAAACTTTAACAAAATGTTAGTGATATCCTATAGAATGTCTTAATGGCTCCTGCCAAAATAGAACAACCTTCACACTGTTTCCTATATGAACACTCTTTTATAAGCATGTTTAGCAGCTATTCATAACAAACACTGTCACTATTTTCCCGTTGCTCATCAATTTGCTTGAGCGGGCACCAATAACATCTCTGTGGCATATTAGATATGCCAAAAACGGTAACATAACAAACAATACAAAATATATTCTTTTGTTTGTATTTTGGGACAGGAATTGGGGTTTGGAATGGAAAAATCCCGAATTTTGTGGTGGGAAGGTGTAATGGTGGTGGGATTGGTGTTTTACTATTAACTGTAATCAAATGTTATGAAGTAATTTATAAAATAAATACATAAATAAATTTAAAAAAAAAGAATGTGGGTCTTCCCACTGTTATTGTCAGGGAAGTTCATTTCACTAGCATTTTCTTTCCATGCCAATAAGCACAGAAAAAAGTTGTTTCCTTGGTAGCCAGAAAGGCAAAACTCTTATTAGCCATGATTGACCCATACAGAATTCATTCCTTTCTAATAGACCTACAAAAGAACCTGTTGGCTTTGACCAATGAAGATTCACCGTCAGAAGCTCTGTTTTCGGCTCAGTTATGGCCAGAAAAGCAGGATTAATTGAAGGAAAAGATGGTGTATATTAGAAAGGTAAGAAAAAAAATAGGAATTGATGCTGGCGATGTCCCTGGATGACTTATGTCTTGTAGGGAGGAGAGAGGCAGCACCCTGGAGAAGGGAATTCTGCCAGTTTGTCGGTTTTTGTTTGTTTGTTTTTCAATCCATATCTGCTACACAGGGAGCAGGGAGGGAAATTTAGACCTATTAGATTCTGCTGTGAGCCTTGCTTCTTTCAATTCTAGACCTTACCCATGCCTTCCTGGTCCTTCGCATTTGCCTCTCAGAGAAAAATTTCAGAAGGATATGAGCAGCAAAGTGTCACTGTATCACTGTATCACTCTCATCCCCTTGATCATCAGTTTGCTTGACCAGGCACCAGTAACGTCTCCACTTGTCCTAGCCCTGAGATTTTAGCAGCCTCTTTGTATTCGTTCTTCTCAACAGTGCCACACTGGAGGCTCTTTTAGGGTAAGGGGAATGAAACCCATCATTGTTACTGTATTTGGTATATTGAATATGCCACAGAGAGCTTGCCAGGCTCTGCTGTGAGGGCAGGATGCTCTCGGTACCTTGCCAGATTCTCCGAGAGGGAGAACTAGGCTGTAAGAGGTTGTGCAGACGCGCGCGCTTCTGGAAGTGTTGTTTTATAGTGTTGTTTATATCTCTGGATCTTGGCCATTGATGGGATTACACAGCATTGGGGGCAGTTTTTGGGTGTGGCTGCCAAGCTTCTAGAAAAAGGGGGATCTGGGCAGAAGAGGCCCAGTCCCTATTCGAGCAGGCTTGGAGATCTCAGCCCTGGGTCCCACACACCTGGGTTCCTCTACCAGTTCCTTCATGTGTGAGGCTCATCCAAACGTGGGGAGAGGGGCCTTGAGTATGGCTGTGGCTGGGTTCCAGAGATTGTTGCTGGGGCTCTTCTTGGGGTGGGGAGAGAATCTCCAGTGAAGTATAATAGGTTTTATTTAGAAGTTATCAGGAAAGGGGAGGGGAGAAAGAGAACCAATATGCTCAAGAGAGAACACAGACTTCTCCAGAATGAAGAGAGAGCCCAAGTACACATTCCGGAGTTAAAGTATTTTGATATGAAAGTACACCTGTATGCAGGTGGCACATTTGGGGCACCACATGAGCTCCTCAGGAACACAAGGGCACAGGCAGCGCATGGGTTTGGGCAGCATAACACTTGCTTCTTTTGTTTAAGTTGGATTTCATAGGGATTCCTCAAGCTGCCCCACATGAGGCTTTCTTCCTAGATAACCATCCAATTACTAGCGTGGTTGCCATGGGGTACAGTTGGGAGTCGTTGATGGTACTTTTTGCTATTTTTTTCCTGGCCTTTGTTCCTTGTAGGGCTTCTCTCGGAGACGGATTTGGCCCTCTCTGGGTCTGTGCTGGCTCCAGTTAAAGATTTTACAGGGTTTTAGTTCCTGTGTCCACAAGGTGGAGTATTAGCAGCCTTAAGACTAGCCTAAAAACTCATTGCCATCGGGGTCCTTCCCTAACTACCTGTCTACCTGTTTCAGACAAATCACTGTATCACTGTCTTCCCGTTGCTCATTGATTTGCTCAAGCGGGCACCAGTAACATTTCCATTTGAGACTTGTTGTTACTGTTTTTGACATGTCGAATATGCTATGGGTAGCTTGCCAGGTTCTTCCTTGCGGGCGAGATAATCTTGGTAGATGGCTGGGCTCTCCAAGAGGGGCAGAGGAGTCGAACCCCGGTCAGCTCCGTGCAAGGCAAATGCCCTACCCACTGTGCTATCGCTCCAGCCCGTAATAGATGACAAATTATGATAATATATGATATGTGGATATGATAAATGTGAATACATCTATATAGATTTTTTAAAATTATCAGTTGACTCAATTTATAATTTCATTTTGCTTTGATTTTAAACACTTATATAATTCTGATTTTCAAAATGCTGTATTATAAGGATTATTTAACAAAATAATCACAAAATTGGTATTGGTTCCATGTACCACATACCCAGTTATATAAAAATCTATAATTTTGTTTCATAATTAAAATAAAATTTTACCCTAACATATCAATTTGATTGGTGAGAAAATAATCATTGTATAGGTATATTAAATTTAGTGAATTTAAAATTGTATTAGTCCAAACACCCAAGAATTGTAGAAATAAGAACCAGGAGGTTGACTCCATGGCTTGGAGGCTGGCCTCACATTCTGGGGAAAGGGCAACTCAGAGAAGAGATCACCAACTATAATGTAGTTGAAAGCCATGCGGGGGAAGGGAGTTGCGGGCTGAATGAGGGCTAGAGACTGAGCACAGTGGCCACTCAACACCTTTATTGCAAACCACAACAGCTAATTAGAGAGAGAGAACAGAAGGGAATGCCCTGCCACAGTGGCAGGGTTGGGTGGGGGGAGATGGGATTGGGGAGGGTGGGAGGGATGCTGGGTTTACTGGTGGTAGAGAATGGGCACTGGTGAAGGGGATGGGTTCCCGAACTTTGTATGAGGGAAGCATAAGCACAAAAGTGTATAAATCTGTAACTGTACCCTCACAGTGGTTCACTAATTAAAAATAAATAAATTTTTTAAAAATTGTATTAGTCAAGGGAGAAATTTCCTCTTTCCATTCTTCCATCTTTTTAGGGTAATAAATGGGAAGGATTTGAAGGATGGAGGTAGGTAGGGGCCTGTGACAATGAGTTTTATAAACTAATAAGACCAAATTATGAACTAAAGAAGTTATTGTCATTAATCCCCAAAGAAGATCCCAAAATATAAAGGCTGGATCCCCTTTGAAGATACAGGAACTAAGGACTAATTAGACTGCAAAAGAGGTCAGTGACGCCCAGAGTAGTCAGGGGACCCTCAGGGGAGCGGAATCTGTAGAAGGATTGAAGCACTGTCTGTCCTCTTGTTGTTCATCAATTTGCTTGAGCAGGCACCAGTAATGTCTCCATTGTGAGGCTTGTTATTACTGTTTGTGGCATATCAAATACGCCAGGGGTAGCATGCCAGGCTCTGCTGTGTGGGCGGGATACTCTTGGTAGCTTGCCGGGCTCTCCGAGAGGGATGGAGGAATAAAAGCCAGGTCTGCCACGTGCAAGGCAAATGCCCTACCCGCTGTGCTATCGCTCCAGTCCGTAGAAGGAATAAAGGACCTTAAAATAGATTTTTTTTAAAAAAAAAACAGTTAATTCAAAATAAGTACCTGTTGACAACACTTGCACAACAGGTTCTATAAAGAAAATCCCAAACAGGAGCTGTTAGGAGAAAATTCTATCAAACCAGCTTTGCGAAAGCAAATTACAATCTCCTTATTCTGGGGCACCTATAGTTCAATATAGTCCATTTAGCACGTGATTTATTTTCTTTTACTTCAGAGAACCCCACATTATCGCTCTGTCTTCTCTCTTTTCTGTCTCTGTCTATCTCTCTCTCCCTTTCTGTTCCCAGTTTTAGCTCTGATGTCACACCTGGCAATGCTCAGGGCATATTTATGGCTCTGAATTCAAGAATTACTCCAGGCAGTACTCAGGGAACCATATGGAATGCTGGAGATTGAGCATCTGTCATTTGTGTGCAAGGCAAATGCCTTATCCTTTGCATTATTTTATTTTATTTTTTCTTTTTTTTTTAAAATTTATTTATTTTTAATTAGAGAATCACCGTGAGGGTACAGTTACAGATTTATACACTTTTGTGCTTATACTTCCCTCATACAAAGTTCGGGAACCCATTCCTTCACCAGTGCCCATTCTCCACCACCCGTAAACCCAGTGTCCCTCCCACCCTCCCCAATCCCATCTCCCCCCCACCCCACCCTGCCACTGTGGCAAGGCATTCCCTTCTGTTCTCTCTCTCTAATTAGCTGTTGTGGTTTGCAATAAAGGTGTTGAGTGGCCACTGTGCTCAGTCTCTAGCCCTCATTCAGCCCGCAACTCCCTTCCCCCACATGGCCTTTGACTACAATGTAGTTGGTGATCGCTTCTCTGAGTTGCCCTTTCCCCGGAACGTGAGGCCAGCCTCAAAGCCATGGAGTCAACCTCCTGGTACTTATTTCTACAGTTCTTGGGTGTTAGTCTCCCACTCTGTTATTCTATATACCATAGATGAGTGCAATCTTTCTATGTCTGTCTCTCTCTTTCTGACTCATTTCACTCAGCATGAAACTTTTCATGCCCATCCACTTAACTACAAAATTCTTGACCTCCTTTTTTCTAACAGCTGCATAGTATCCCATTGTATAGATGTACCAAAGTTTCCTCAACCAGTCATCCGTTCTGGGGCATTCGGGTTTTTTCCAGATTCTGGCTATTGTAAACAGTGCTGCGATGAACATACATGTGCAGATGTTGTTTCGATTGTACTTTTTTGCCTCTCTGGGATATATTCCCAGCAGTGGTATTGCTGGGTCAAATGGGAATTCAATATCTAATTTTTTGAGAGTCGTCCAAATTGTTTTCCAGAAGGGCTGAACCAGTCGGCATTCCCACCAGCAGTGAAGAAGGGTCCCTTTCTCCCCACATCCTCTCTAACAGCGGTTGCTTTTGTTCTTTTGGATGTTATTTTTGCTTTTTGGGTCACAGCCGGCGATGCTCAGGGATTACTCCTGCTGGCTCATTCACTCAGGAATTTCACCTGGCAGTGCTCAGGGGACCATATGGGATGCTGGGATTCAAAACTGGGTTGGTCGAGTGATAGGCAAACGCCCTACCCACTGTGCTATGACTCCAGCTCACACAATCTGCATTATTGCTCTGGCGCTCTTTCTTCTCTCTCTTTTACTTTTCTCCCCTCCCTTCCACTCCTCATATTTTCTGAATAAAACTGTTACTTCACTCTCCACGTCTCCCTGAAATTCTTTTCTGTGAATGTAAAGCATAGACTCTGGAAACCCTGGTGGAGGTCATGACTGGCTTTCTTTTTCCTGTAAAGAGAAATTTGTCACCCTAGCCTGAGGACACAGAAACCTGAAAATGAGGGTAGAAGTCAAGACCTACAGTGTAGATCAAGTGGACCTCAGGTGGATTTTGCTCAGCCATTGAGAGTAAGATGGCTTCGGTGTTTGGGAAACCTACAACACAGTGCCACTGCTTAAGCATCATGGATATCTATGGATATGAACGTGATTAACTAAATATGGGCTTTATAAGCATATAAATGACTTTTCTATTGTGGGTTGAAAAAGCAAATTTGCAATTTAAAAGCTGAGGGAAATTAGTAGGAAACTGTCATTGTTATCTGAATGCAAGGAAACATAAGATATAGGAAAACAATGAAGAGCAAACTTTAAGCAACTAAAGCAAATCATCATTATGCTATATTCTTAGCAACCACAGGAGAGTGTTTCATTGCCATCTGAACTAGTGGTGGCTCTCTGATAATAAGAAAATAGCTTTGAGTAATTAGTAACTGGTTAAATAAAGACTCACTGGAATGCAGAATCCTTATTACAGCTCCTTTGTTTTTGTCACTCTGCTCTGGCTGAGGTAAGGAGCTACATTTCTGTATATTTCAAAGACCCATTAACACCAAGAAATGTTTTGAGAAAAAGTGATAGTACCCTGCTGCTAGCTCAGGAAGGTCAAATCCATCTGGGAGATATTTCATAAATAGGAATGATGAGTTGGTAAGACTAAGAGAATGAAGAGACTACCAGGGCTAAAAGTCCTTATCCTTGAGAACTTTCTATCAATTTAAATTTCTACCAATTTTTACCTCACTTAAAGCAAAAGCAGCTTGGGAAAGACCCATTTATTGCAACTATCTAAAGCAATTCAGGATACTCAACTTTGAAGGGGGCTAGAGCGATAGCACAGTGGGTAGGGCGTTTGCCTTGCACGCAGCCGACCCAGGTTTGATTCCTTCGTCCCTCTCAGAGAGCCTGGCCAGCTAGCCTGGCAAGCTATCCGTGGTATATTCAATATGCCAGAAACAGTAAAAAGTCTCACAATGGAGACATTACTGCTGCCCGCTCGAGCAAACTGATAAGCAATGGGGTGACAACTTTAAAGTAACCAGTACCTAATTTTGAATGTGTAATCTCTTATACAATTTTTTTTATTGTTTTTATTGAATCATTGTGAGATACAGCTTCAAAATTGTCACTGATTGGGTTTCATTCAAACAGTGTTTCAACACCCATTCCTCTACCACTATACATTTCCTACCATCAATGTCCCCAGTTTTCCTCCTGTTTCTCCCTCCCATTCCCATCTGGCAGCCTGCACGCTCTCTCTCTCTCTCTCTCTCTCTCTCTCTCTCTCTCTCTCTCTCTCTCTCTAACTCTTCACCCCCCTTTCCTTTTTTTCCATTACAGGTAGTGAAAGTTACCACGTTTGTCCCTTTACCTACTTTCATCCAGTTCCTGGCCCAAGTCATCATTTCCAACTATCCTTATTGTACTGATCCTTTATGTATCCTAATTGTGCCCCTACGCCATCAATTGTTGCAAGCTTTCAACCATGGATGAGTCCTCTGACCCTTGTGTAATCTCTTTTACTTTAGGGTTTTCTCTGTTCCCTTGGGAGAAGCCCGTCACTGTCACTGTCACTGTCACCCTGTTGCTCATCAATTTGCTCGAGCAGACACCAGTAACATCTCCATTGTGAGACTTGTTGTTACTGTTTTTGGCATATCGAATACGCCACGGGTAGCTTGCCAGGCTCTGCCATGCAAGCAAGATACTCTTGGTAGCTTGCCAGGTTTTCTGAGAGGGGCGGAGGAATCGAACCCAGATCAGCTGCATGCAAGGCAAATGCCTTACCTGCTGTGCTATCACTCGAGCCCAGGGAGAAGCCTGTATTCTCATTAAATCTGTACCCTTTAATAACATTCTCCTGCTTCACTGTTCATATTAACCTGAAAATCTTTCTTTTGGTTTGTTTGTTTTGCATCACATCCAGCAGTGCTCAGGGCTTACTCTTGGCTCTACACTTAGGGATTACTCCTAGTGGGGCAGAGGGGACTATACAGGGTGGCAGGAATTGAGGCCAGGTCAGCCATGTGCAAAGCAATCACCCTCTTTTTGCTTTGGCTTCTCTGGTGCTATTGCTGTTGCTCTAGCTTCTCCTGAAAATCTTTCTATTTCAAAAGACTAGTACTGAAAGAGGAGGACTCAGTATACCCTTGCAAGCTGCTGTAAGCAGTCCCACTTTTGGCTGGCCCATCCTACATTTTTTTACTCCTTGCAAATTTCTAGACTTTGTCTGGTAAACAAGAGTTAATGACTGTCCATCATAAAATTCTGCCCCTAAGCTTGGGCTCACTGGGAGACTAAGAAAATGAACAATACCTGAGGCAGATAACCAGGAGATTACCAGCCAGACTATCCTGTAGATTCCCCACATTCTCTGTGACACTTGTTGATTGATGCAAAGGGCCTTTGAAAAGGCCTACATAAGCCCTTACTTTTAACTTAGTCCTCTACTAAGTTCCTCCCTACTAGGGGAGCTGTCTTTCTTTTCTCTTCTACTTTATTTTTTTTACTGAATCACCATGTAGAAAGTTACAAAGCTCTTAGGCTTAAGTCTCAGTTACACAATGCTCGAACACCCATCCCTTCACCAGTGCACATATTCCACCACCAAGAACCAGAGTAAACTTCCCCCCACCCTCCCAGGCTCCCACACCACCTGTATAGCTGATAAATTTCACTTTACTTTCTCTTTACTTTGATTACATTCAATATTTCAACAAAAAAACTCACTACTATTGTTTGGAGTTTCCTCTAAACTTTCCTGCTTTCCAACCCTGAGTCTTAACTTGGGAACTGCTAATGAACACAGAGACCCACTGCACCCACTGCACTTAGCTCATCTGCATTGGTACTGGACCACAGGTGGAGGCTGGATTTAAAAATCCTTTTCCTGAAAAGAATAGAACGTGGTTGGTCGCCTGACTCATGAGCTGAGGGAGAAGGCAGCTGGAATAGAGAGGGGTCACTAAGTCAATGATGGTTGGAGTGATCGTTCAGGATGGGAGATGTGTGATCAAAGTAGATAAAAGAACAAACGTGATAGTCTCCTCAGTATCTGTATTGCAAACCATAGTGCCCCAAAGTAGAGAGAGATTATGAGGGAAATTGTCTGCTATAGATGCAGGGGGAGGGGTGAATAGGAGGGGGCGGACACTGGGGATATTAATAGTAGAAAATGCACTGGTGGAGGGATGGGTGTTCGATCATTGTATGACTGAAACTCAAACATGCAAGCTTTGTAGTTGTATCTCATGGTGATTCAATAAAGGAAGGAAAGAAAGAAAGAAAGAAAGAAAGAAAGAAAGAAAGAAAGAAAGAAAGAAAGAAAGAAAGAAAGAAAGAAAGAAAGAAAGAAAGAAAGAAAGAAAGAAAGAAAGAAAGAAAGAAAGAAAGAGAGAAAGAGAGAAAGAAAGAAAGAGAGAAAGAAAGAAAAGAGGAAGGGAGGGAGGGAAGAAAGGAAGGAAGGAAGGAAGGAAGGAAAAAAGAGAGAAAAAGAAAGAAAGAAACAGAGAGAGAGGGAGGGAGGGAGGGAGGGAGGGAGGGAGGGAGGGAGGGAGGGAGGGAGGGAGGGAGGGAGGAAGGAAGGAAGGAAGGAAGGAAGGAAGGAAGGAAGGAAGGAAGGAAGGAAGGAAGGAAGGAAGGAAGGAAGGAAGGAAGGAAGGAAGGAAGGAAGGAAGGAAGGAAGGAAGGAAGGAAGGGAGAATGTGGGCTTCTCCAGAAGACTACACATCTCCAGGTGAGATGCATGGGGACCCCAGAATGGGAAATACACTATATTTGTTGTTGTTGTTAAGGTGAAAAACTTAAAAGTTTTGATGGTTTTTCTCACTCTGATTACAGCCTTTGTGCCTGTAGAAGGCTTCTCTCCTCAAGGCATCCAGCTTTTGCTGGGATGCTTCCAGTGTCCTTTCTACCTGCAACGGAATGTTTCTAGTCTTTATGTTGATGTTACAGTAACTTCCTTAATCTGCACTCTGTTTTATACTTTGAAGAAACTCATCTTCAAGGTTCCCCCTTTCTGTCTGCTTTAGTATGTTATTCTTGATTTTGAATGATCAAGATATGTTATATTTGGGTCAAGTACCTGAGTGGGCAAAGCTTTAGGTTTACACTCATGCACAGATCCCTAGCCAAACTAAATACTTTTGTATTCTAGTGCCAGCTCAAGCCTGAGCTTTCCTGTAAAACTTAGGACTTAAAATTTTCCATTCTCCATCTGTTTCCCTGTGGCTGATTTTCCTGCCCAACCTTAGTTTAATCTGAAGAATTAACCTCTATAAATCTGTTACCTATCCTACCTAACCTATGTTTACTTTTACCCAGGTCTTTTCATATCAAAAGTTTATTTCAGTGATTAAAATATTGCTGTGTACCCTCCAGACTAGAGGTAGGGAAAGAGGTAATGTGAAGAATTGTAAGATAGTTTAATAGTTAATTGTGCACTAGAGGATGCAAAAAAAACTCAAATTTCCCTTATATTTATCCCATGGACAATCACTTGTAATCTGAGTAATTTTCTCCAATTCATACTTAAAAAGATAAAGGACCCAGAATGTTCATGATATATATTACCTACAAATACAGCGTAATGTTATTTTAAATTTCATAAACATATCTATTTAATCTGTTATTATTTATAAGTTTAGCATTAGCCATGGAATTCTGACTATGTCCAGGTGAGAAGAAACAAAATTCTTTTGGGTGACAAATTGCTTTGGTATTGAGGATGGCTGCCTGACTGAGAGCAGAGTCAGTCATGGAGAAAACTAATCAATCCAAAAAGCAATCTTAATGGTTATTCTTTAATGAAAAGTTAACTAATTATCTAAAACTTTAACTACCATTTTTATCTCTTTTACCATAAATATTGAAGATAAATATACTAAGGGACTTTTACCTGTTGATACACCTTTCAGTTTTAAAACTCTTATTTTAGTATCTATTTAATAGCAGTATTTCAAAAAGAACTTCTACCAAAAATGTTTTTAAAAACTGTATAATTTAAATAAACTCCCTTAAGATATGGACAACTAATTCTTACTATGTGCACTAAGAGATGTATGTCATAACTTTTCAATCCGTGGTTCCAGTTTAAAGGGGAGATAGGTTTTCAAATACATGTTTATAGAGCAAATATTCCAGCAATTGGCAAAGAATGGAATCTAATTTTTAAAAAGAGGATCCTTTTGCATGAAATGGTGAGAAAAATATTTTCTGTAGAAGATACTTTAAAAAATAGCAGCACTTTGAGGAATACATCTTGAAGAATGGGATAATTTTGAAAGAACATTTGAACGACAGCAAGTGATTTTGAACTTATAACAAAAAAATCATCTTCTACCCAACAATTAATTATTAAAAACTGTATAATTTAAATAAATTATTTCAAAATACAAACATTTAATTATTGCTATGTGCAAGTATTGGTAAATAAGATATGCATGTCATTTGTCATCTGGAGATACTCTTTGTGGTTTTGTCCAACACTTCTAACTTTTTGAAAGAGTTTTCTACATAGAATGACTAAGCCAATTTTTTTCTAAAAGTTGCAAAAACAATTTTCAAAAGCAAGTTAAAAATTATAGATCATACTTAAAGTCTTGAAGAATGAAGAAATTATTCCAATACAGTAAAAGCATACTATTTCTAGGATATAAATAGCACAAAGAAGCTAAGAAATTTCCTCTGACCATCTAATTAACTGGCCTTCAACCTACAGCTGAATTCCTATTGTGAAAATATTGATAACATCTAGACTAATATTAACAAGACAAAGACAGACAAGCATACTTATATTGAAAAGACATGAGGTTTTGTATTGACAATCCAGTGTCTATCACAACATATGGTACCTTTAAAAAAATTTTTTAAATAATTCTACTTATTTTTTTACATATTTTACTTCTTCACTGGGGCCTCTTGGAGGGGGTGGGTTGAGTCTCCCTCACTGCTCCAGCAGGGCAGCTGAAGACCTCTGGAACCCAGCCACATCCATGCTCAAGGCCACTCTCCACATGCGTAGATGAACCTCATGCATGAAGGAACCAGCAGAAGAACCCAGGTGTGTGGGACCAGGGCTGAGATCTCCAAGCATGCTTGGATAGGGACTGGGCCTCTTCCACCCAGATCTCCCATTTTCCAGTAGCTTGGCAGTCACACCCACAAACTATCCCCAGTGCCGTGTAACCCTGTCAATGGCTAATATCCAGAGACTATAAAAACAAGCTAGTATAATAGCATATTTCTCCCTCTTGGAGAACCCGGCATGCTACTGAGAATTTCCTGACCACAGGGGAGAGCCTGGAAAGCTCCCCATGGCATATTTATATGCCAAATATAGTAACAATGATGGTTCTCACTCCCCTTACCCTGAAAGAACGTCTAATGCAGCACCCTTGGGAAGGACAAGTAAAAAGAGGCTGCTAAAATTTCAGGGTTAGGACAAATGGAGACATTACTGGGCCTGCTTGAGCAAATCTATGATCAACAGGATGACAGTGATAGTGATAGTGATAGTGATATCACTGTGAGATAGTTAAAAGCTTCTATGTCTGGGTTACAATCACACAATGATCAAATACCATTCCTCCACCAGTGCACATTCCCCACCACCAATATCCTGGGTATACCCCCCCTTTCCCACCCTCCCCTTGCCTCCATGGCAGACAATATTCCCCATACTCTCTCTCTACTTTTGGGCATTATGGCTTGCAACACAGACACTGAGAGGTCATCATGTTTGGTCCATTATCTACTTTTGGCATGCATCTCCCATCCCAACTGGTGACTCCAGCCATCATTTTCTTAAAGATCCCTTCTCTATTCCATCTGCCTTCTTAGGAACTTTAGTCCCTTTAGTACCATAGGAACTTAGAATATTAATTAAAATAAAATAGAAATCAAATAAATCTTTTAATGCAGTTCCTTTTCATATTTGCTCTAGACAAATCTCAACTAATAGACTAATAAGGTCAACCAAAATTTTCATTAAAGAACTTTCTGGGAGCAAGAAGATAGTTGATGGTAGAAAGTCATAATTAGGAAAGGAAAATGGAGTAATGCAGTAAAATCATTCTGTGATATAATATTAATAGGATTAAGTATAATGTTTTCATCTATTGCTGTCTATTGATGGGATATCATACAACTGAGCTCTTCTAATTTTATCTCCAAGTATAGAATAGTATCTCCTGGATGATTGACCACCTTTGAGTTTACTATCTGAGTTCATCATGTTTTTTTGTTTGTTTGTTTTGTTTTGTTTTGTTTTTGGGTCACACCTGGCGATGCACAGGGGTTACTCCTGGCTCTGCACTCAGGAATCACTCCTGGCCGTGCTCAGGGGACCATATGGGATGCTGGGATTTGAACCCGGGTCGGCCGCGTGCAAGGCAAACGCCCTACCCGCTATGCTATCACTCCAGCCCCATGAGTTCATCATGTTGACCAAGACCATCCATGGTAACTCACAGTTCCAGAAGGTTGAATATAAACACTAAACATGGTACTCTCCCAGTGGGCAGTTCCACAATGAAATTGACCACATCATACATTTTTTTATTATTATTCTATTGAATCACCATGAGACAGTTATAAGCTTTAATGTTTGGGTTACAATCACACAATGATCAAACATCCATCCCTCCACCAGTGCACATTCCCCACCACCAAGTCCCCAGCATACCGTCCCCATTCCCACCCTCCCCCTGACTCCATGGCAGACAATATTCCCATACTCTCTCTCTACTTTTGGTCATAATGGCTTGCAACACAGGCACTGAGAGGTCATCATGTTTGGTCCATTATCTACTTTCGGCATGCATCTCCCATCCCAACTGATTCCTCCAGCCATCATTTTCTTAGTGATCTGTGCTCTATTCCATCTACCTTCTCCCCTCTGCTCATGAAGCAGGCTTCCAGCTATAGGACAATCCTCCTGGCCCTTGTATCTACTGTCCTTGGGTGTTACCCTCATGTGATGTTATTCTATACGCCACAAATGAGTGCCGTCCTTCTATGTCTGTCCCTCTCTCACTCAATTCAATTAGCATGATACTCTCTATATCTACCCATTTATAAATAAATTTCATGACTTCATCTCTCCTAACAGCTGCATGGTATTCCATTGTGTAGATGTACCAAAGTTTCTTTAACCAGTTATCTGTTCTAGGGCACTTGGGTTGTTTCCAGATTTTGGCTATTGTGAACAGTGATGCAATAAACATATAGATACAGATGTCATTTCTACTGTGCTATTTTTTATCCTCGGGATATATTCCCAAAAGTTGTATTACAGAATCATATGGAAGCTCAATTTCTAGTTTTTGAAGGTTTGTCCTTCAAACATGCTGTTTTCCAGAAAGGCTGGACCAGTCCGCATTCACACAAAAAGTGAATGAGTGTCTCATTTCTTCCACATCCACGCCAGCACTGGTTGCTTTTGTTTTTTGAATGTGTCCCAGTCTCTGTGGAGTGAGATGATATCTCATTGTTGTTTTTAGTTGCATCTGCCTGATGACTAGTGGACCACATCATATTAAATCAGCAGTTTTGTTTGACTGATGTCACTGTTCTCCCAAAATTCCAAATGGGAGAAGACCACTGTCTGCTTCATGTGAAATTCTATTTCATGGATCAGGAAAAGGAGCTGCAAAGTTTAAGAAAAGAACTCCCAGAACAACCACCAACTGGGAGCTCTTTGACATTATTGAAGCAATATGGGAAGATGCCATCATTGAAAACATTGATGAGGAATACGATCGACTGGTTCAGCACCTCCATGCCTCCATGATTGTGTGAGGAATGCTGAGAGAGAGAAAGCCACAAAAAGACCCGTCTTCGAACACTCTCAAGAACATTCCCAACATGGTTTTGCATGAACCTCAGGAAATCACAAGCTAACATCTGAACTCACAAAACTGTTCAAATAAGTGATAAAGGAAGACCTCAAAGAGAGAAGAGTAGCGGTGTTGGCCAATGTGACAGAAGCCAGGAAAAGTATTCACAACTCCAGCCTGTCCTTTGCCAACAATAACACCAAAATGACTGCCCTCCAACATCCTGATGGTTCTATCACATCTTCCAGAAGGGCAATGGAAAAGGTTATCCATGACTTCTACTCATCTCTTCGATAGCCACATCCACCTGCCCATATACCAAATTATGCAGGATGGATATGTCGTTCCTAGCGTTTTCCCTTCTGAAATCCAACATGCAATCTTATCAGTAAAGAAACATATAGCACCTTGTCCAGACAAGGTCAGACCCAAACACTGAAGAATCTGCCACCAGTACTCGTCAATACACTGGCTCGGCTCTTCACACGCTATCTGTCGGAATGCAAGGTTCCATCCCAATGGAAAACCAGCAGGACCATCCTGTTGTATAAGAAGGGAGACATCCAAGACATCAGCAACTATCGCCCGATCTGCCTGTTGTCCGTTGTCTACAAGTTATTTACTCAAGGCATCCTGAATAAGATTGGAGGAACACTACATGAAGGAAAACCATGCAAGTAAGCCAGGTTCCGAAAAGGATTCGGCATGATCAACCATATTCACATGGTGACCAATTTCATTGAGGTTTTGCAAGATTTCAAGATGCCGCTCTGTCTAACATTTATTGATGTAAAGAAGGCCTTTGATTCTGTTGAGACTGAAGCGGGTCATCGAAGCCCTAGCCAAACAGGGAATTCAAACTCAGTACATCAGGATCCTCCTTGAGCTGTATTATGGATTCACCACCAGGATCTCACCATTCTACACGGAAGTAATCATCGACATAAAGAGAGGGGTTCAGCATGGCAATACCATTTCACCGAAACTCTTCAGTGTCACCCTTGAGAATATCATGTGAAGATTGGAATGGGAAGGAATGGAAGTGAAGATAGATGATCAACAACTACACCACCTCAGCTTCACTGATAATAACACCCATTATCAGCCAAGTGGCACTAATGCTGGTCGACTTCGATCATGAGTGGGGAAGGTTGGACTATAGCTAAATCTCATGAAGACAATGTTCATGAGTAATGGACTAGTTCCTGATGTTCCATTTGCCCATAATGGAACAAACATCTCCAAATGCAGCAGTTATGTGTACCTAGGTCAAGAACTCAACATGACAAATGACCTGGCACCTGAACTGCACAGGAGGAAGAGAGCTGTGTGGAACGCCTTCAAGAGTGTCAAAGAAGTTGTTAAGAGGACGAAGAACCTCTGGCTCCAGGCACATCTTTTCAACTCCACCATTCTTCCTACACTAACATATGCCTCAGAGACCTGGGCCCTACAAAAACAGAATGAGAAGGCTATTCGGGTCTCTCAAAGAGTAATCGAAAGAGCTATGCTTAGAATATCACATTTCACCTAAGTGAGAGAAGGAATCTTGAGTTCTGACCTCTGTTGACGATTAAGAATCAGGGATGTCTCTTTTGCCAGGCGTCGAAAATCAGATGGGCCAGACACGTAATGTGATATAGAGACAATCGCTGGACTAGAGCTGTTACCGATTGGTTTCCACTGGATGCCAAAAGACTGCGTGGCTGCCCACCTACAAGATGGTCAGACTTCTTCATAAAGACCCTAAATGAGTGGTTTGAGCTCTTTTGTTCCTGGAGCGAGCAGACACCATTGGACTACTCTAGCATGCAACAGGGACGAATGGAGATATTATTGGCACTCGCTCGAACAAATCAATGAACAACGGGATGACAAGTGATGCAAATGATACAAGTAAAATATTGTTTTTCTCTTTCCTTTATGTCCTTTTCTTTCTCTCTCTTTCTTTCTTTCTTTCTTTCTTTCTTTCTTTCTTTCTTTCTTTCTTTCTTTCTTTCTTTCTTTCTTTCTTTCTTTCTTTCTTTCTTTCTTTCCATCCTCCCTCCTCCTTCGTTTTTCCTTCCTTCCTTCTTCCATTCCTTCCTTCCTTCCTTCCTTCCTTCCTTCCTTCCTTCCTTCCTTCCTTCCTTCCTTCCTTCCTTCCTTCCTCCCTCCCTCCCTCCCTCCCTCCCTCCCTTTCTTTCTTTCTTTCTTTCTTTCTTTCTTTCTTTCTTTCTTTCTTTCTTTCTTTCTTTCTTTCTTTCTTTCTTTCTTTCTTTCTTTCTTTCTTTCTTTCTTTCTTCCTTTCTGCTTTTTTTGGTCACATCAAGCAATTCACAGGGGTTACTCCTGGCTCTGAACTCAGGAATTACCCCTGAAGCAGTGCTCAGCGGACCATATG
Organism: Sorex araneus; assembly: GCF_027595985.1. NCBI lineage: Eukaryota > Metazoa > Chordata > Mammalia > Eulipotyphla > Soricidae > Sorex > Sorex araneus. The sequence goes on along the minus strand of NC_073303.1, from coordinate 88,710,117 downwards.
GGATGCTGGGAATTGAACCCAGGTAGACCATATGCAAAGCAAATGCCCTACCGGCTGTGCTATTGCTCCAGGCCCCATTTTCATAGTTTAATTTCGGGCAATGTCCTTTTGTATAGACACAGGAAGACAGTTAATGCTATGCTTCTGTAATTTGGGATTTAATTGACTCTGAATAATATTTACTCCTGGGCACCTGTCATATTTACTTGACTTAAGCCTCAGTTGCCTTGAGTTCCTAAGACCCCAAAAAGGGGGTCCTGGCAAGGGACAAGGATGGACCCAGGACAAGCTATAAGCTACGCTGCCATTGAAAAAGGATAGACTAAGTGCCATATGAAGTTTATTAAGAGCACAGTCATGGAACAAACTGACATAACCTAAAAAAGAAGTGACTGAATAAGAACTCTGCTGGGGTTACAAAAGACTAACCTGGCCTGAGGACTGTACTCTGGGCTGTATAGAGAGATGTCCCCAGGAAAAAAACACCCTTTAAGCTTAATATATTTCTTTTTGTGTTTATACAGAATGACTAGAAATATTATTAAGAAGTAAATTTAAGATGATTATTTAAATGGATTACTAGTAAAAGAAAGGAGATACCAATATTCCCTCAGATGGAATTCTGCCCTGTGAAGATATCCTAGTAGGGATCTAGGGTCCTGAGCCCCTAGCTGAGATTTTAACCTTGAGTGAATCTCCTAGAAGAATTATTCCTGAAGGAAGGTCTTTACATCCATTCATTGTTTACAATAGTGTTCAAGCACACTTATATGTAATTGCTATCTCCAACACTTCATGATTCCTCTATAACTAATATTGTGAGACTTAAATAAATGGCCACCAGTCTGTGGTTCCTGTTCCTTTGTCTATCATTCATCGGCCAGAAATGGGGATGTGATTAGTGACAAACAAACCAAGGGGACCCTGAGGTCACCGTGGACCAGTGATCCACCCAAGAACAATGACACTAATTTAGTGCAAAAGTGAAGTCATCAATTTCCTCACCAGAAGCCCCAAATTTAACCAGAATATTTAAAGTTGTTTTTCATTATAAGTTGCCCTTGAGGTAACATGATTTTTCAAAGGGATATCTGTATCTACTTCTGCACAGTCTAATTTACATCATTGCTCTCCTATAGTGAAAGTGTGGGAAATAAATTAATGTGGCCCAAGGCAAAATTTAGTTCAGATAAAACAATTGCTTAAAATTTTAGACTCGGATATCAGAAAGTACCCATTCATCTGGTTTCATAATCTCAATAAAATGTCATATATTTTATTCACTGAATTTTGCTTGATTAATGGAAGAAAAGCATCACCATACTCAAAGAATGTAATAAGGACTAACTTTGACATTATCAAGTAAAGAAATCATCACTTAAAATTTATTTCCTAGAACTAATAGTTCACTTGCGATGAGGAGGGACAGGAGGAGATTCCAGTTACATTCTCCACAAGACTTAGAAATCTGTCCTTTAGGACACATAATGAAAAAGAATATTAAGTAGAAATTTTATTTCTAATAAAGCATTCTCTACATTCTCTCAAGTTATCTAAATTTCATGTCATTAAAATAAAATATAAGAACTAGCGAGATATCGCAAAGATTAGTACACATACCTGGAATGTACAGGACCCTGGTTTCAATTATTGATACCACATGGTCCCTCAAGTGCACCAAACCCAAAGTAATCCTGAACAATACCACCTGCAGACAAACTGACCCACAAATGAATAAACGAAGAAAAAAAAGCTTAATTATGCAATTGAAGCAAGAAAAGATAAACATATATGCATGCTTATAAATATAAAAAATATAAAAACCAATACAATACAGTTGGAAAAGAAGAGGGAAACATTAAAATATGTATGTATATTATACATATATACATACACACAAGCAGGATCGCTTTAGTAGAAGACACATTTATATTTGAAGTAAATTAGGAAGTTATAAAGCATTAATCTTTTGGTGGCACCTGAAAATTTTCAACATCTAGACAGATCAAAGACTTAACTCACATTTTAGAGCTGGAAAATAGCTAAATGTGAGCAATCTACAATTCTTGAGAAAAGAATTTAACTTTCATAAAATATGTTGAAATGATGCCAGGTTGTTAATAGCCTATTTGCCAGAATAGTTTAAACAAGAACTCGGATTGCAAATGGAGTGAAATTTACAAATTGTATCTCAGTGTTTCCATATTCAAGGGAAAGTTTCTTTTTTCCCCAAGAAGAAAGACTTTATGAGGGTTCAGCTTCCTCCAATATTTTCTTCTTCACAACTGTTTCTTGTTTACTGCTAAGCCTGTCTTTTGTAGTGCAGCTCAGTTATTCTACTTTTCAAGTTCATTATTTCTGTTTGAAGCTTCTTAGTAGTTTTTCTGTCTTTGTTATAAATCTTGTATTAGTTTTTTCATTGTTTTCTGCCTCATTTAACATTGTTGTAACTGTTGTTTTAAACTCTTCTCCAGGCAGGCTTCAGTTCCACTCCATTTCAACTTTTCTCCAAGTTTTTGTTTTGCCTCATCATTTGTGGCAAATTCCTTTTTGTCATTTTGTTTCGTATTGAATGTTAACTAGTTTGTGGCGTGCTGAATTCCCTTGGCTTGCAATATAGACCTAAAATGAGATTTGTAGCCTGTGGGATGTAATCTGAGTATATCCACCCAGGATACTGTTGGTGGGCTAAATAAGAAGCCACAGAGCGTAGAGGCCAGCAAATAGAGAGTTCTACCACTCTCCTCTTGGCCCATTGGGGCCTTGTTAGCGAACTGCCTGGGATAATTAAGGCTCATAAAAGTCTTCCTGGCATGGACATTAAAGTCCGAACAGCCCCATGAAGGCAGCCAACCACATGCTCCTGAGATGCTCTTGATCTGTGCTCATAGGAACTGGTCCTTGTCCCCTCAACATTGCTGGACTGTGGTTCTCAAGCGGGGGTGAGAACAGACTCTTCACAGGGAAAGAAAAAGTCAGTCTGAACCTTCACCTCACCTTCTTAGGTTTGCTGTGTATTCTCACAGAGGGAGTTTTGAAGAAATCAGATAATAAAACCAACAAAACGCTTTTAAAACGAGTGAATGAAAAGGGAATGCATTCAAAGAGGGAATGCGGGCTACTTCAGAGAGAGGAAGAAAACACAAATAACATTTGGGAACGGATTTAGGAGGCTCCAGCCTTGGGACCCTAGCATGGGGCCCACAGGGTTCTCTGTCTCTTCACAACTTATGAAGCAACCAGTTTTCCTGGGAGTCTCTACCCAAGGAAGCAGCCGAAGAAATAGACCAGTCACAGGAGAGATGTGACTTTCTGTCTTGGAGCCCCACACACTTCAGCTGTCTCTTTGATCATGCCTCTTTGTTCTCTTGCATGCTCAGGGCTCTCAGAATCCCCATGTGACTCCGTGCACCACTGCTTTCTCACAGCCGGGGGCTCCCTTCAGGCGCTCACCCCACATGCTCTGTCCTTGAACCCTCTCTGAAGGCTTTGCCAGAGCACTGGGATGCTTCCCACAAGTCCAGGCTTCCGAGATTGACCTCAGGAGGCAGCAGCCTGCAGAACATCTGACTTCAGGCAAGCTCTTGGATGCCCCTCCAACTCCCCCCTAGAGAGGCCTCTTAATTCACCTGCTGTGACACCGACCTCAGGCTCTCTGGGCTCATTTCTGGGGACAGTGACTTCAACAGAGGGACTCATGGCAGTGGCTTTTTCAGGGAACAATTCTGTGTCTCTATTTCTCCCGCAACCTTTTTCCTATACCCTGTTCCCTGTGTAAGTCTTGGGGAACTCTCTTATAGGAACAGGATGAGCTGACAAAATGTCAAGGTTTTTCTTCAAACTTCTTGGTAGGCAAAAAAATACCCAAGATTTTTCTCTAAGGTTCTGTTGTTTTCCCTGGGTCATATTTCCAAACTTCCACATTTTTTTCCAAACAAAAACCAAGGACTCATTGCTTTTCCGGTCCACCAAAACACCCAAGGAACATCATGTGTTCTGAGGATCCATTCCCTTATTAGATCCCCCAAATGTGTGATCATGCACATAGCCCTTTCAGACCAAAGGCCCCCTATATGGCTGGAGGAAGAAATCTACACACTTTATTTTCTAAACAGAATTTGATCTGAATTTCATCTAATTTGCCTTGATTTGGAACTCTTATTCTTTGTTAGGGCTGGAGCAATAACACAGCGGGTAGGGCATTTGCCTTGCATGCTGCCGACCTGGATTCGAATCCTCCATCCCTGTCGGAGAGCCCGGCTAGCTACTGAGATTATCCCGCTTGCATAGCACAGCCTGTCAAGCTACCCATGGCGTATTCAATATGCCCAAAACAGTAGCAACTAGTTTCACAATAGAGATGTTACTGATGCCCGCTTGAAGCTCGAGCAAATCGATGAACAACGGGATGACAGTACTACAGTGCTACAGTGATACTTTGCTAGGGCATTGTCAAGGGAAAGAATATTGAAATATTGATGGTCTTCTTTCATATGGTTACTTGGATTTTCTTCTGGTTGAATTGTCTCCTCTCCTCCAGAGAAGCTTCAGCTTTTGGGTTTAGTCTGGTTTCCTTTTGAGTTTTATCAGACCTTTGTTCTCATGGAGTCATCGCCAAAAAAGGTCCAACCTTTGGAGTGGGATGTCAGAGTAGTCCATATCCACATCATATTGTGTTTTTATAGATTCCTGAAATCCATGCCAAGGGCCCAATACCTGCCTGCCTAGCTCAATACCATGGTGCCCCTTGCTTTATACATGACACAGTCCTCACAAGGTGCTACAAGTATTCACAATGAGTTGAAGGGTCAAGATCTACAATCTCCCTCTCCTCTAGGCTAAGTTCCACAGCCCAGACTTTCCAGTTTATTTGCTGGTTTGGAGACTCTGCCACCCAACACTCTCAGGGGAGCCCTGGCAAAAGAAAACTGACCACTTGTCTAAGATTGACAGACTCAGATTTTGATCAGGTCACAGACAAAATAGTTGCCATGGCTAAGTACAATGAATATAATTCCTAGAGGTGTTAGATGCCATGGAGTTTTAAGAAATGACCTCCCTTACAAGCTGAATTCAATTTGCTTACTTTTGGTTTTTAACTGAAGATAGGAGAGCACTTCAAGTGAACACAGTCTGCTTGATGACCCCAGGTGATAATGCCAGGTCAGATGCAAAGACAACCCTCTCTTATGTGGAAAGAAAGCTATGGGTCTTTTAATTCCCTCGGCTCCACAACAAAGGTAATGCTGCCCATGGAGTATGCTCATTTCTGTAGAGTGAGAGGAAGCGGTAAGGGCAGAGTGTTCACCAGACTCCTGTTTGGCCAACCACCACATTGGCAATGAATGAGGAGATGGGACCAATGGACAGATAAGAACTTCTGCCCTGAATATACATCAAATTCATGTACAGGTCATTAAGGAAGCAGTCAAGCTGTACATCTATACATGAGACTCATTGGATGCACTGGGATATAACCATGATTTTCAGGTTGAGCTTCTGTTATTCTCTTGATAGGAAAAAGAAAAGTCAATTCATCTAGGTCCTAGGTTTATTTTCTATTCTCAGAAAGACATTTCAAGAAGCAAAATCATTTACTAAAGACTCATGGAGACAGCTGGAGATTGCTCAGTGGGCTGGAGCACACTTGCTTTCGCATATTGGAGTTCCAAGTTTGATCCATGGCAGTGCATGATGGTCTCCTGAGTGTCTATATGACCCCCAGGTACTGAACCTGTACCTGAGCAACAGTAAATGAAGGAAAGAAAGAGAGAAGGGAAAAAGGGAAGGAGTAGAGAGGAAGGAAGAGAAGAAAGTGAGGGAGGAAGAGAGAAGATGGAAGAAAGGAAGGAAGGAAGGAAGGAAGGAAGGAAGGAAGGAAGGAAGGAAGGAAGGAAGGAAGGAAGGAAGGAAGGAAGGAAGGAAGGAAGGGAGGGAGGGAGGGAGGGAGGGAGGGAGGGAAGGAGGGAGGGAGGGAAGGAAGGAAGGGAGGAAGGAAGGAGGGAGGGAAGGAAGGAAGGAAAGAAAGAAGGGGGAGGGGGGAGGGAGGGAGGGAGGGAGGGAGGGAGGGGGGAGGGAGGGAGGGAGGGAGGGAGGGAGGATTACAGGAATGATGAGAGTCCCATAAGAAAGAAAAAAGAATGTGCCCCAAATTGTGATATGTGGGTGACTCCCAAATGGAGTGTGAAGGAGTTATTTTCCAGAGCTGAGTTTACAGTCATTCCCTAAACTGCTTCAACTTAGGGATTTCTGTGTAAGTTTCCGTGACTAGGCACTTTCAAGGGATTTCTGTGTAGGTAAGTCTCCATGACTATGCGCTTTCAAGAATAAAGGACCTTGGGAACTTCATTCAAAGCATTTTATCAGATCCTTGGTTTCTACCAAATCCTGAGAGGCTTCAGACTTCAGGTTGGGTTGGTGTTCTCAGTCTGGAGCAGAAAACAGGGATGGCTTTCAGACCACTTGATTTTTGATCTTGAATTTCTATGTCAGGGGGATCCCTCCACCTGCCTCAGTAATACGAGATAAAAAAAAATACGTTCTAAGGGTTCCTCACTGTACAAGGAGAAAATAGCTTTCATCCAACATATCTAAAATTCCCTGTGTATGTATATGGGAAAGAATTGTAGTACTGTATCACTGTCATTTCCTTGTTCATCGATTTGCTTAAGCGGGCACCAGTAATGTCTCCACTGTGAGACTTGTTGTTACTGTTTTTGGCATATCAAATATGCCACAGGTGTCTTGCCAGGCTCTGCTGTGCGGTGGATACTCTTGATAGCTTGCCGGCCTCTCCGAGAGGGATGGAGGAATAGAACTCGGGTCAGCCACGTGCAAGGCAAACGCCCTACATGTTGTGCTATGGCTCCAGTCCTGATGGCTTCTCTGGGAAAGAATTATCCCCCCAAAAATTAACCGAGTATCAATTAGATTTCTTATTTCTGTAAATCTTAAGCTTGTAGTAAAAACAATAAATAAGCTCAAAAATGAAGGTGCTGATAAACCAGCTGTTTGTTTTACGACCACATTTATTTACTTAATGGAACAATTATTTCAGTGTCGGAGAACACTAGTGAATTGTCCACATCCCTTTGCTATGCCAAAAGGAGTAGATAGGCAGCAACTGCTGCTCCTTTAGTGGGTACCATTTTCTCCACCTCATGCCCATCACCTGCAGTAATAGAGAGTAAAATGCAAGAAAAGAATGTTCAGTAATATATCTTGCAGGAAATTTCAGCAGTGACACAATTTATAAAGAAGACATTTAACTTTTCTAGTTTTCACCCCCTTTATGGGGTATTTGTGTTAAAATAGGAAACCAGGAATTGTGAATATATGAGACAGCATTTTCAAAAACTGACATTTTGATTTATCTCATAGGCATCAGAGCTACAGAAAAAATAAAGAACCTGGGTTTTAATGTCTCAACTGATTTTGGAAAAAATGAAAAGATATTGCCAGTACCCTACCAGTTTTATTGCCCGGTTCCTCACTGGAGTCACTGCTTTCTATGATCTTTGGGTTAATCTATAATGTAATCCCTAATGTACATATCCCAGACATACCAAACATATTTGAACTCATGACCTTACATTTGTCTTCCTTCCATTTATGATAAATATGTTCATAAATGATTATTTCCATCATTTCAATTAGATTTTTCCTCCAATGGAATCCCTTTAGGTCTTCTTTTCATTCTAGCATGACTTTTTACATTAGAACTTTCTATACCTGACTGACTTTATATGTCTCTATAGTAAATTCCATTACCAAAGCTAGTGCTTGTACTTGTTTCCTCTGCTAACAGAAAGAACTTTGTTAGGAAGTTCCAGGCTTTTATTCCCAATTTAAAAATAAAAATTGACCCTCATTACATCGGTTAATAAATATTTATGAATTGAAATAATAAAATATTTACAACCCCTATCAATAAATGAACAATATAAAATAGTGACATCAACACAAATAACACAAAATAATGACATCAATACAATTATAAACTATGATACCTCAGTAGAAAGAAAAATCTTTAAAGTTTAGATTAATATTTTCCTTTAAATAATACAGAATGCATGTACCTATTCATTTTTATTTTAAAATTTATTCATAATATGCTTTTTTATGGACTGGAGAGATAGCACAGTGGGTAGAGCATTTGTCTTACATGCAGCCATCCTGGGTTCGATTCCTCCATCACTCTCGGAGAGCCCAGCAAGCTACCGAGAGTATCCTGCCTACACGGCACAGCCTGTCAAGCTACCCGTGGTGTATTCGGTATGCTAAAAACAGTAACAACAAGTCTCACAGTGGAGATGTTACTGGTGTTGGCTCGAGCAAATTGATGAACAATGGGACGACGGTGCAGTGCAGTGCAGTGCATGCTTCTTTATAACAGTTTTATTAAGATATGATTCCCATAGCATAAACTTTGCCTCTTTAAAATATAAAACTTAATAAGCATTTGTGTAGTCAGAATTATACAGTTGTATCACTGCTTCATCTTGGAATATTTTTCTCATTCCAAAAGGTAGCCTTATTATCCCCATTAGCAGTCACTTTTCAATCCCCTCTGCCAAATTTCTGTCTCATAGATGAATTTTTCTGATTCACACATTTTATGTAAATATTACTGGCTTCTTTCATGAAGCACAAAATTTTAAAACTGCATACATCTCTTTTCTTTATATTTAATCCTAACATCATCTAGTATGTATTTATCACATTTTTTTAATCCATTCTCTGTTGGTGGACATCTGGGTTGCTTCCACCTTTTAGCTATTCTAACAGTGCTGTTATGAACATTAATGAATCAATTTTTAACTAGACATACATTTTCAATTCTCTGAGGTACATGCCTGGGAATGCAATTTCTGGAATCATACTGGTAACTGTTTAGAATTCTTAGAAAATGCTAGGTTATTTTTTTCAGAGAAGCTTATTATATTGCATGACCTGTGTGAGACAAGAAATAGCTTTATTATTTTGAATACTTGGCTCAAGTGGTTATGGAATCTGAAAGCACATAATCTGCAAGCTGGTGATTAAACAGTCAGTAGTTTGGTTCTAGTCCATGTCCCAAAGTCTGAGAATAAGGAGAGGTGAGAAGTAAATCCAGTCTGAAGGCAGAAGATCAAAATTCCAGCTCTCCAGTGAGGCAGAGAGGTGGAATTTCCCTTTCTTCTATCTTATCTATTCTTTTCATCTATTTATATGTTCATGAGTTGGAAGATTCCTACCTACTTGTTGGCTGGGGGTAACAATAGTGCATTTGCTTTGTATGATCCCACGATTTAAATGCTAATCTATTCTGAAAGCATCCTAACAAACACACTCAGAAATAATATTTAACTAGTCAGTTGGCATCCAGAAACTCACTCAAGCTGATACAGAAAATTAACCATAGATTACAGTTCCCCACCAGGATTTCTTTTTTGGATGGGAAGAAGTACATATACTCTGAATTTTAATCACAGTAAAATAGTTTTAATCACTTCAAGTTTATTTATTCTGTGACAGATGCTATGTTTACAACTTTATGCAGTCATCGTTTGTATCCGGTTCTAGAATATTTCCTCACCCAAAAGTGAACTCAACTGTGGGAAACATGTTTATGCTAATTGGTGTTAAAATAAAAGACACTGCACCTACATATAAGGATGGCCAGTGAGTCTTTGGATGGGTTTTATCCTTCCTCCACTCCTCTGTACAACACATCCAGCATACTTTATTATTATTATTTTTACTTGTCACCAACTTTGATTTTCATAAAATAGATAATCATTCCTCAGACTCTGTCCTTCACCACTTTCCTTTGGTAACCTTGATGACCTGTGGTCTATATTTTACCTGCCTCCACAGTGCAGTGAAAGGTATATTAGCAGCCATTAAATCTATCTTTGCAGGAAGCAGTTACCTGGCTCTCTGTGGTTCTGAGTTGTTTCAGTCAAGCTGCCTCTGATCTGCTTCATTAGAGAATGTGGGTGTGACTGCCTAGTTACTGGAAAATGGGGGATCTCGGTAGAGGAGGCCCAGTCCTGATCCAAGCAGGCTTGGAGATCTCAGCCCCAGGTCCCACACACCTGGGTTCTTCTGCTGGTTCCTTCATGTGTCAGGCTTGTCTGAGTGTGTGGAGAATCGCCTTGAGCATGACTATTGCTGTATCTGCTATTACTGACTCCTATAGACCTCAGGCTTTGTTATTCACTGGGCATCACATCTCTCATCAGCAGGAATACTCCTGCTTGCACCTGCTTCTGATTGTGCTCATAGAGATAACTTTCCCTCAGGTATAATCTCAGGACTTAAAAACTGCAACACCTTCCCACAACCACCACTCCACAACCACCCCCCTCACACACACACACACACACAAACACACACACACACACTTCCATACTCAAACCTAAATTCCCCATATGCAATCTTCTTCTTCCATAAGATCCCACTAACAGTTTCACCAGTGCCTCTTGCCTCCTCATTCCCTTCCACATGGCTCAAATAGAACATTTTTGCATGCCATCCTAGGCGCAAAGTCTTTAGGCTCTGAAGGTTCTTTCTTTCTCTAGACAAGACTGAGGAAGTCATATCTTCATAGTTCCTGCATAAAACTTTCCATCAGCTGCCTTAAATGCATGCTTTTTTTGAAAGATCATACATGAAAGAGAGATGGGAAAAGCACACCATAAAATGTTTTCTTTAACAGTATTCACCTTCACTAGAACCACTCAAGTCTCAACACATTCTCACACCCAATTCTCAATTAAAATTCTCAAACACTTGTGAAATGAGTTGCTTACCTAAATTAAAAATTCATATTGAAGCAGAGAGAAGGTGAGATAAAGTGTTTGCACCACTTCTTTTTACTGTGTCACTGAGAGAGAACTGGGAAGTCCCAGTTATACCCATGTAACTTGCTATGATAGTGGGACTAAGGATTCCCCATGGGATGGGATCAACTCAGTGTCACCTATAGCTCTGAAAAACAAACAAACAAAAAAATAAAAAAACTTCAAATATACTCTAAAAAGTCCAATTTCCTTTACTGACAACACCCTGGCAGAGAAGCTTCAAAATTCACTTCTTCAATCCTCATAAGAGAAAAGAAAATGGATCGGGATCGGCATGCTCACCAGTGCCCTGTTGGAGTGATGTCGATATAGAGAATAGCTGAGAGATTAGTTAACACAACTGAACATCAACAATGACACTTTTGGAACTTCCATGTTGATTGGTATAACTGCTGCATGGGGCTTCCTGACAAAAGATGAGCAAGCTTGACATGCCCGAGGTAAAGGCTTTGGGAAGCAAGTCTTGAAGATTCTGATGGTATCTGTCATGCCGAGCAACCCTGAGAGTTTACATGGTCATCAGCTTTACCATGATATCAGCGAAGCAGTTCCTTCCATGTTGAATGTCTCTCTCAACATATTTATATCATGCTTCTTGTCAATTCTTACACGTGCAAATGCCTTGGTCCCCAAGGAGGTGAACGCTTTTCATTATCTCAGTCCTGTTCTTTAGAGATAATAGAAGAAATGATAGTGGCTCTTTCCAAGGGCATGATGGTGTGTCAAATATCAGAGTATTCTAAGTCCTTCATATAGCAAAGCACACATAGACCTAAATAAATGAGAGAATCCTTATATCAGAATTTTTCAGTTGTGTAACCTATAAAGGGTAACAATACAAGCCTATAATTTGAAGAAAGCTGCAAAAAGAAAGTTTCTATCCTAGCTCTGTATCACTGTATCACTGTCATCCTGTTGTTCATTGATTTGCTCTAGCAGGCTCTAATAAAGTCTGCATTCGTCCCTGTTGCATGCTAGTGTAGCCCGATGGTGTATTGGGGGCTCTTTCAAGATCAGGGGAATGAGGACTGTCTTTGTTACAGTTTTTGGCATATCGAGTACCCCACAGGTAGCTTGCCAGGCTCTGTCACGCAGGTGGGATACTCTCAGTAGCTTGCCAGGCTCTTCAAGACGGACAGAGGCTTTTGGGGGTGGGGGGCTTCTAATCGCCTTTACATGTGTTACCAGTCTACTGAATATAAGCTTTTGGTCGACTGGTATGTTGCAACGATCTGCAACCAACAAACATGCACCTGCCTGCGTGTCTGGGCAGCACCTAGGACATCTGCAACCTCAGCTTGATCACATTGAGGTTGATGGAGTGCTCCTGGAGGTTGTTGAGCAGCTGGGAGAGCAGGACCCAGGGGTGTGTGTGCCAGGTTGATCACCTGCACTGAGTCCCAAGTCACCCGGTGGTTGGCTGACAGCACCCCACAGTGGATGAGTCACTGTGTGTGCTGCTGCCATGGCTCTATGTCCCACGGCGCCGTGACTTGGCATGACTGGGGCAGGTGACGACAATGCGGCCACCACCGAGGTTTCTTCATGACCTGCAGATGCCATTCTGTCCAAGTCTTGCAAAACAGCCAGTGATGCTCATCAGGAATCATGTGTAGAGTTCCAGCAGGGATCACACAGAGTTCCATGTCTGGTGTGCTGAGCCGCTCATTGTCTAAGGAGAGATAGTGAGCCAGGTTCAGGAGAGAATGAGGGGTTCGGGTGCCATTGGAGCCATCTTGCCTCCAATCAAACATGGTGTGGTAGCACTGTAGCACTGTCATCCCTTTGTTCATTGATTTGCTTGAGCGGGGACCAGTAGTGTCTCCATCATGAGACATTTTGTTACTGTTTTCTGGAAAGTGAGTAGGGAATGTCTTGTGAAGTGTCACGCAGCCACTTTTGGAATATGTTCACTCATACGTGAAGCATGGCCTGAGCTTGTGGAAAGCAGCCTGGAGCGTGGAAGTGGTTATGTTGTGGAGGTCGGCTGCCAGGGCTGGATCCTGTGAGTTGGGGAGGGCTCTTACCTGCCCCCTCTGGGGTGACCCGAGTGAAAACAGCCTGTCACGGAGTCCAGTGGCATGGTTATGGGGGCCTCATTTTATGTTCCCTTCCAGGAGAAGCAGCCTTGAATTCTGGAGTGTGGCCGATGAGGAGATAATCTGGTGCCAGTAGGAGATGGCTTATGGGTGTGACCCCTGGGCCTCTGGAGACTGGGGGAAGCAGGCAGAGGATCTCTGCGCTCGGGTCCCATTGAGCCCAGAGTCCAAGGTCACAAAGTTCTGCATTACCTGGGTTCTGTGGGACTTCGTTCATGCATGAGGCTTGACCTGAGCATGTGGAAAGCGGGCTATCTTAGCTCTGCTTTTACAAACTCATGAAATCAATAAAAAAAATAAATAAAATAAGACCAATAAACTTGTTGAACTTGACTTTTGACATTTATGTCAATTTTTCTTTCATTTTCCAATATAAAATTGAATGATAAATATGCTTTTTCATTTCCAAAGAACCCCACCCCTCACCCCCATGAGTTTCAGGTGCACAGGCAGGCCCAAGAAATATGTGATCTATGACACTGTTCACAGGTGGCGCTGAAGAGCTACTGAGACAAGCAGGTAGCATAATACATCCCATTCTATCACAGGAAATCACCTAACATGAGAACTAATCAAGTTTAGAGCAAAGGGGTTATTGACATTGGAAGAACGAAGACACAAATAAACAAAGAAAAGCTGTAGTGCATAATTTCAAACAGTTTATTGATCAGCATCTGTTTTCTTTATGGTAATAATGGTCTCCTAATAGGAAATCCATGCGATTTATCTGTGAGGATCAACAAGACATTGATTATATATTAAGGAAGGTCTAGGAATTCTAAGCTTTTTTTTTCTGCAATTGTGTTTACTCAAAAAGAGTATAAGAAACTGGTTAAGATACTTGAGGCTAATGTAAATAAATGAAAAGAATTTATCATTGCTTATATGAGTCAATTGCAAATGGAAAAAGCAAATTTTATGAAATAACAATTAAAAAGTCACAGTATATGCAAACCAGAATAATAACAATTTTACTAGAATTAAAATTGTTTTCTATGATTGCAAATTAGAGATTTCTACTTTGCTTGTTAGGCTTGAAAATTTTTTTTGTAATTTATAATTGTATAAATATATTTAAAATTATTTAATTTTTAGAATAGGTAATGCATTTATATACTTAAAATGTAAGGTGTTCAGAAAGCTACAGGGTAATAATCTAAGTCCTTTATCCTTCACCCTCCAATGCTCTATTTCTCAATGCAGTATGTTTTATGCATTTCTAAACATGTAAGTGAAAAGAAAAGGTGACAGCATTATGGATCTTATGTCAGGTGTTAGAGATGAGTTAAAACTGAATAAACAAAAAACGGGGCTCAAAAATTTATTTTCAAAAAAAACTGAAAAATAGAACGTATGAAAATAAAATTTGTTGCTAAATTATTACTTTAGCACCTACAATGAAACATATATTCCACTAAGGCCTTTATTTTTGGCTATTTTATGTATTTCTTCTAATTCCTAGAAATTATTTTGGTGCCAAGAAAACAGCTGCAGAAATGTTACGTAACTTGTTCTTGTTGATAGAACTAGATAGGGGTGAAATAGCAGTCTTAAGCAAAATTAAATCACTCAAAATCACTTAATGGTTAGAAAGTAGATATAAAAAGAGCTTTCCATGGGCTGAATATATTTCATGCATAGGAACATGACCACTTTAAAGCATGTGCAAATTAAGGGATTTAGTATCTATCAAGAGATTGAAAATATGTCTCTCCTCTTTGAATTCAGATGAATTTTTGAGTTTCTGCAAATATAACACTGTGGAGGTAACACTACATGACTTCCAAATTCAGACATCTAATCATTTCTCTTAGAAGAGCACCAGGTGTTCTCACCTCTCAAGGAAAGTATCAGCCTTGTAACTACAGAAGCTTTTAGGGTGACTAATATGCCAACTGCATCTAAATGGCACTGAATGAGGGTCCCCCTGAAAATGATAACTATAACAATAATAGTCAGATATTGTTTAATTCAGAGCTCTTCAACAATTTTGCGCCCTAGGAACAGCACTTGTCAAGCATACATGTACATAGAATGACAGTAGACATCATGGCACTAGACAGCGGTTTTCAACTTTATTTACACCTGTGACCAGCACCTGTCTGAGGACTGGTGGTTGAAGACCCCTCTCTAATAAAAGGTATGAGGGTTCCTTGCCATATAGCAGTATACAGCATACAATAAACTACAACAAGTTTAATACATTGGCATAGAATGGAATCTTAAATGATACTTGATGGTAATTATCTGCCCTAGATTTTCTTTTATTTCCATAGGTTCTTGCTATAGACACAATAGCAAAAGTTTAAAATGGTTTTTAAAGTAATGTGCTCAGATATCTACTACTTAGTACAGGAACCATTTGTTTCTTTGCTATTTGCCAGTTCTACAGGTTATGTCTAAAGTTAATCCTTTCAACAATGATTTATTTAGGTCTTTGGCCTCTTGGTTGAATTGCTTGGTTGCTTTACTCTCATTCATGATTGTTGCCAGAGGCTAGAACTAACTTCCCAGGAAGATCCTGGCAGCATCATAGCTGTTTACTTCTCATAAAAGAAAGCCCAAACTGCTGAAAGACTGTTTGTGCATAGCTGCATAGAACAGTGAGTATGGCAATGAGAGGCAAGGTTAATTTTTATATGCTTGACATTTGTTATATTTGTCTTCTCTTATTAATCATTTGCTCAAGCTGTATCTAGGTAAAATAATATACAAAAATATTTAGTTAGATGCTAAATACTGACCCAATCTTCTTGGTATTGTAAATTTCTTCTACCATCTCCTTGTTGATTTCATTTTTAGCTAATATCTCTCTCACAAGACTCTAAGTCCTTAGAGTTTGGAAATTTGTTGTTTTATATATATGTATATGTATACAGTAACAACAAGTCTCACAATGGAGATGTCCATTACTGGTGCTTGCTCAAGCAAATTGATGAGCAATGGGATGACAGTGATACAGTGATATATACATACATATGTGTGCATGTATGTGTATATATAAATATATATATACAAACAGATCTTTCATTTGTTTAATAGATCACTATTAATGTAACTTGGTCTGAATTTTGAACAATGATAAGGATTACCTGTGTAACTCAAAATATGTTGCACTATTACACTACAGTTACACTATAGTGTAACTCTAAATGTGTTGCACTATTCTTTTATTTTCCAGGGAATTTTATAAGGTTTCTGTCTACACAGTGTGTCAAATTAGAACTAAGTCCCAAAATGTTCATAAGTGTTATACTAGACCATTCTCCCCAAAAGAAAAACCAAATTTGAGTTTGTATGGACTCATCAGAAAGATACTAGGTTGCCCAGAAACGCATGTGAAAGAAAGTTCAGAAAAAGCTTTAGGGGCAAGTTCCAAGATCTCTCCATTCTTTTCTTTGTCTCTGGGCTTTTGGGGCGGCTCTCTTGTTATCTCTCTCTCTCTCTCTCTCTCTCTCTCTCTCTCTCTCTCTCTCCACTCGTGTTTGGTGCTCTCAAGCCACTGTGTATAGACAGATTGGGATGGCTCCTCTTTGTGCTCTGCTTCTGTGTGTGCCACTGTGGTCTCTTCTGTCTTTCTCTCTATCTCTATTTCTGTCTCTAGTCTTCTTTTCCAACTTCTCTCTGTCTCTGTGTCTTCTCTCCTGCTTCTGTGTCTTCTCTCCTTCTTCTGTGTCTTCTCTCTTGCTTCTCTGTCTTCTCTCCCACTTCTCTGTCTTCCCCTCTTTCTCCTACACTTTTAGTTTATACAGCGATCACATAGATTGGTGACACAAAGGTGGGTTGAACGTTAACAAATCAGCAAAGAAGGGTAAGACCACTCCTTCAGGACATTTACAAAACCTCATCTAAGGAGATTACTACAGATTACTAGGAGATCTGCTCAAGGGTGGGATCCAAACAAGGGTGTGTCACTTTCACCTTTCTTCAGCTAGTAATCCACTTAAATAGCTGTAGTAAATCTACTTCAAATATTGCTAGCAATGTCATTCTATATGAGCAAAGTAAGAGATATAAACTTAAAGTTTGGATCTTCCTGAGGACATCTCACTATGTTTTCTAGACCACAGTCCTCAGGTCAGGTTAGTCTTCCTGACCCCAACAGGATCCTATCCTAGTCATTACTTTCGAATCATGACATCATTTGTCTATGACCGTGCTCTCAACTTATAGTTGAGTATTATGGCACTTTGGCCTAGCCCATTTCGATGCCAGGGTAGCTCACAACTTGCCGTGCATCCTTTCATCCCTCATTGGGACCCTGCTTTTGGGGTGCTAGGAACCAAGGGCAACTGAGTTGAGAAAGCAGATTCCCTGGAGTAAATATTATTGGAGTCAATCAGCTCCCGAGTTACAAAGCATATTAACTGTCTTCCTGTGTCCATACAGAAAGGACATTGCTTTAAGGTAAACTACGTTCTCTGCGGCAAGGCTAAAAGCACAAACCCAATGTTATCCTACACTTGCTGTCTGTCTGTTTTCTTTCATAGCTATGATATAGGGAATTGTGATGACCCGAAAGTGTCTGACTTTCTCTGTATTCTTATTAAGAGTATTCTTCAGGGTTTCATAAGACAGGCTCACCTCTTCAATGACAGCTATGGCCACTACCTTGTAGGCAGCTCCTTGATTGCTGAAAGACAATGAAAGAACCTCAAAGCCTTTGAAAACCAGGGAAGGCACTACATTTTAAGCTCATGCTCCAATAGCAAGAGCAACTGGTACCAAGCAAATAAAAACCTGAGACTTGGAGTGCTCAGATTCAAACATTAAATTAGCTACACATCTAGTAATACCCTGTGAACAGAGAGACACTGGTAGGAATATGACTGAGCACAAAAAAGCATTTCTAACACAG
Organism: Sorex araneus; assembly: GCF_027595985.1. Classification (NCBI taxonomy): domain Eukaryota; kingdom Metazoa; phylum Chordata; class Mammalia; order Eulipotyphla; family Soricidae; genus Sorex; species Sorex araneus. The sequence continues at coordinate 88,692,313 of NC_073303.1, read as the reverse complement.
GTTTTAATTGTTGGAAAACGGCTCCCAACAAGCAAACTTTGACTTCCTCTCTTATGTTTACCTTAGCGATAGGAGTTGTTAAAAGTTCATGAGGAATAGAGTATAACAAAGCAGTATGGAAGTGTGAGCTAAAGCACAATCATCTATATGCATTACCTTCTTTTGTGATTTGCCGATTTCAACAAATTCCTCAGTTTCTTTGTATAAACAATGTCGGAAGCACCCTTTGGGATTAAGAGGAAGTTTGTGTATGGTGGGAGAACATTCTGTGAAAACTAGACCTCAATAGAGAGTTGAAAGAAATCAATTGCAGATGTTTTATATATTTTTTGTGATTCTCTAGTAAAAATGGACAGAAAATTCTTTGTTAAAATGCTTTCTTCTCTGCAGCAGCATGCTAAATTTTAAATATACTATGTTCAATGTGAAAATCACTGAAATTTGAAGAAAGACCCTCAGTTTGCTCCTCATGACAGATGTATTTGATAAAAATAATCTTAACTACCATTTATTTATTTTTTGTTTTATTTATTGTGTTTTTGGTTCTGGGGCCACACTCAGTGATGCTCAGGGGTCATTACTGACTCTGCACTCGGGGATCACACTTGGTGATGCTCTGGGGACCATACAGGATGGCAGGAATTGAACGTGGGTTACCTGAATGAAAGGCAAGTGCCTTATCCTTTGTGCTGTCATTCTGGCTCCAAATATTTTCTTTTAGATGGACACAACTTGGGAAATACTTCAGAGTTTTGAGTTTGTGGTCTCCAAGTAGGTTTATAGAGAGAACATTCAGCAAACATAATCATCTTATTAGCTCTTTTTCATGATGGTTCTAACTCAAACATCAGATTAATTTGCTGCACTTAGTGTTGTCCTTCATGCTATTTACCATTAGTGAAGCGTAGCTCTTAGAAGTTGGCAATCATTCATAAACAAGAAGATGGGTTTCTAATCGATGTTCCTTCTAAAAATCATTTACTATATAAATGAAGAAATAGCATAGATGCAAATTTATACTTGTAAATGTCCAATCTGGACTCCAGAAATGTGAACATTTAGTTTTCTTGTGCCCCACACAGACCTATAATGAATCCATGATATGAACTAGGCAAGCATAAAAACTGATCCCCAAATAATTGGTTGGACAGGGGTACACCATGGCATGAAAAGGTGAGGTCTCATTTCAGGAAACTTCTGCTTCATTCTCCAGGCATTTTAGCAGCGAAACAGCTGTTATGTCATGCAGATTTCTCTTTGCCCTGATGACTAGGAAATAGTATATTCTATAAAGCTGACTAATTTCTCAAACCTTGAGTACCTCCCACTCTCGTAACAATGATTCTATCCAGCCTCCTCACTATGAGCCTTACTTATATGTATCTTGACAATATTGCTGGCTATTTTTGAAATGAGTTTAAATAGTCATCTCAAGATAAAGTATTTGCCTTAGCAATATACATGCCTAGGAACCTCCTACACACCTTATAACTCATGAAATTTTTCATGTGTGGGATCTGAAATTAAAGCATTCGGCTTGCTCTTTCCTTGAAATCTTCTTAATTAGCTAAAAGTTCCATGGACTTTTCACTCAGGAATATTTTTCAAAATGTTATCATTATAGTTCATAATTTTACTGACACAGGTTTCCCTATAAAGACTTTTCTGGATAACTTTTTCTCTGCTTCTCTACCTCCATCTGGACTCATGTAGAGTAAAATTCAGATGTGCACATTTTGTCTAATTATGTGCACAGCCTGTGCCTCTCACCTCCACTCGTTCTCTTTTCTCTGCTGGGAACAGACTCTCTCTGACCCCTCCCTGAACAATTTTCTTCCAGCAAAGTGATTCACCAAGGACATTTTTATTATATTACACTACTTGGAAATAAATGTACATTACAGACACTTATCCTGTCAAAGCCAGTCTTATGCATACTTAAAAATTTCCTGCAAGGGAAACAAGAGAGCTTAGCAGTAGAGAAGACATTATGATTGTAAATCCATTCCTTGGATGGATAAGTTCCATGTAAAACTTTCAATTTCATCAGAGCCATGATTACATTGATGTGGACTTGGATTTTAATCGATACAATTTAATCTAACACCACTGAAGCTAGAGGCATTAGAATATGGAAGTTTTAGAACTTAGAAGCTTTAGAAATTAAGTCTATTTGTCACTAATTTGGTTGTGCAGAATACATGCAATCACTAGACAGAGAAACTCAGATTTAATAGTCAGCAGTTGGCTGGTTTGAATTAGTGAAAATTAAAAACTCAATTTAAATAACCTCAATGCTAACTAATTTAAACTATGCCTTGAATAAGTTGCACACACATACATACACACACAGACACACCCACAGACACACACAACATGCTGGTCCTTTCCTCAACACAAATAGTTTTCCCTTGGGCATCCTAACCACAGCAAGAAACTGTCCTTTATTTAGTGGTAGAAGCCATTATTGGAGAAAGCAGAGCACTGAACTTGTGCTCAGATACCTCAGTCAGAGAAATTATCAAATCAATAAAGAGAAGTACACATTGCACAAAATGTGTCTACTAAGTAAGGAGTTTCCATCTCAGACAAATTGGAAGCTGAAATAAAGAAAAGAGAAATTTAAAAAGAAGTCAGTCATTAGAAAAACAGGTAAGTAAGAGAGGTATAATTTGTGAGTAGATTATTAGGTATGGCACAGAAGTTAAGAGGAGTGCCTCTGAGAAACTGATTAAGATAACACAAATCTGTAAGCAGATATTAGGAGCTCTTGACGTGATCCACCTGGCCAGAATTAAACCTGTGACAGCATTGTTGTAACATCTCCATCAGAGATGAAACTCTGTTAATTCAACTCTGGGTTATTACATGGCATTCTCTTCAGAACTCAAACACTTCAAATACTACTTAAGAAACGATTTAGATCATTAAATTGATGTTGTATTTATTAAATATAAACCATCAGATATTCATGCCTAGAGTTAATTTTATTCCATCTGGAGCTGCCTATTGAAAATCTCTGTGAGAGATTGCTACCAAAATATCATAATTTTACCCTAGAGAAGGCAGATTTTATTATTCCAAATTTGAACTGGAAGGAGTTTTACACATTTGTAATTCTTATTTCACTAATCTCCAAAGAAATTAGAAAGAAACTCAACTATGGCATTCATGAAATCTGAATGCTTGCAAATTCAGTAGCTGTTAAATATCTTCATAAGTGTGGTGGAGTCACACTGACAAAAGTAGTGAGATGCAGGGGACTGGAGCAATAGCACAGAGGGTAGGGCGTTTGCCTTGCACACGGCAAACCTGGGTTCGATTCCCAGCATACCATATGGTACCCTGAGCAACTTCAGAAGTAATTCCTGAGTGCAGAGCCAGAAGTGTAACCCAAGTGTAACACAAAAAAGCAAAAAAAAAAAAAAAAAAGTGAGATGCATTCTTAGGTTACTTACATAAGTAATCAACAAGGAAGATACTGAAGAAGTTGCATTTTTAAATGCATGTTTAGTTTCAGAACTGTAGGATCTGGCCAACTGCCAAGCAATCAGTTTGATAAATTATAAATGATTCAGGGTCTTTTATTTAATAACTATGTATCTAGTCTACTGACTAGAACTTCAGAATACTGGGAGAAGGAAGAAAGGAGAGGAAAAAAGAGAAAATGTTGGATAAAGAAAAGGAATTATAAAGCAAATCAAAGAAAGTAAAAATTAGAAGAAGATATTTGTGTGTAATAATTATTATTAAAGGAACATATTAACATTTGAGATTGTCAAACAAATTTAGGTAGATGTGGGTGAGTAAATTAAAGTCAGAATGTTGGCATTAGAGAGTGAAATGAGTCAGAAGGAGAGGGACAGATATAGAATGACTGCATTTATTTGTGAGATATAAAAAGACCTGAAACAGTGTGGCACTAATGTCCAATGCCAAGAAAAAAAGGGCAAGGTGGACCGGTCAATGATTGATCAATGATGTCAGAGATGGATGTCATTCTGGACAAGAACTAAGTGTTGAAAGAAGGTAAAAAGATAGCATGATAACCTTCCAGCATCTGTATCGCAAATCATAATGCCTAAAATGAAATAGAAAGAGAGAGAGAGAAGAAGAGAGAGAGAAGAGAGAGAAAGAGAGATAAAAAGAGCAGGCTGGTGTGGGGGGTGGCTTGAAGGGGTGGGAGGGGAACTGGGGACACTGGTGATGAGAAATTATGCCGGTGAAAGGATGGGTATTGGAGCATTTTATGACTGAAATGAAATCATGAACAATTTTGTAATGCTTTATCTCATGGTTATTCAATAAAAAATATATAAATAAAAAGTAAATACTCAAAAAAATAGAATGTTAGCATTAGAAAGTCTGGAGCCCTTCACATAGAAGTTGAGTCAATCTGACTAAAATGGAAGGAGAATCACACACTCAAAACCCATGTTTAAGGACCCAATCACATTCATGTGACTACTACAAAGAAAGAAGCTCTTGTTGACTTCGTTCACTGACGCTTAGACGGTTCAGATGCTATCTCCTAAGAAGAGTGATCTCCTTTTTGTCATAGAGAATGGCATCACATTTTATTGTTGTGTGGCTTAATGCTAAGTAACTTGGTGATACTGAAATTTTTAATCCTTCATTTCTTCATTGGTAAGTTTAGTGCTTCCCTGAGAAAGTTAATGAGAAGATTAAATTATATGAGATTTATGAAGCATCTACTACAGTGCCTGGTACACAGGCAGTTTTCAATATATGTCTATCCTTTTCAAAAGTCCCTTGCTTAAAGGATAAATATTTCCTATCAGCTAGATCTATTTTCAGACATGTAAAATATCCCAAATAATAGACTACTAATAAATACATAAATCTAGGATTTAAACTATGAAATTAAATTTAAAATAGTTTTGAATAAAAATATTAGATTGTTGGGGCCAAAGAGATATTATAGCAGGTAGGGTGTTTGTCTTGTCTGTGACTCACCCAGATTTGATCCCTTAGAGTTGATCCTAGATGGTCCCCTGAGCACTACCAGGAATAATGCCTGAGTGCAGGTCCAGTAGTAACCCTTGATCATAGCTGATTGTGTATCCCAACGCCCCCCCTGAAAAAAAGAAAGGTTACATTATATTGGGAAATAGTCTGAAATGTACTATATTTACTCCTTAATTAAGATATCACTATTGTTAAATGTTGCTTTTGAATTACTTCCAGGAATAAGACAGTCTGGTACAAAATTTGTTTTTATAATGTAAGAGATCCTGCTTGGCACAGAGACACAAGCTCTGAATTTTTTAAGTTATTCCAGGAAACGTTTCACCAATCAAAGCAAACTTGAAGCTCTCCAACCATTATTATTATTTTTTAATTTTAGATCATCTGAATTAACAAATTTGGGTGAAAGCAGATTAGATTTTTAATACTACATTGCATGCATATAACTATCATTTCCTGTGAACTTTGTTAATTAACTTGCTATTATGCTACCAGTTTGAATAGATAGTTTTGTAAGTGATCTTACACAGAAAACTCAGAGTACTTTAAAAATCACACAAAATACAAAGAATCTATGTTTGAAAAATACGAATATAGGACTATAGGTTGTCAATTGATAAGACTATAGATTGTCAATTAATTTATAACCCATAATGATGACAGCTTTAACAATATCAACACTAAATGGTTGGGTTGATACAGAAGTTGGACCTCTGTATCAAGTTGAGGTAAGTGAACAAAGAAGACAAGAATTTTATGAGGCACAGGTTTTATAATGCCTAGCACCTCTATCCCAGAAATTCCTTGCTATCTAGTGATCTTGTTGCAGATTTTCTACTCAATACTAGTAGCACTGTAGCACTGTTGTCCTGTTGTTCATCAATTTGCTCGAGTGGGCACCAGTAACATCTCCATTGTGAGACTTGTTGTTACTGTTTTTCGCAAATCATATACGTCATGGGTATCTTTCCAGGCTCTGCCATGCAGGCAGGGATACTCTTGGTAGCTTGCCCGGCTCTCTGAGAGGGACGGAGGAATTGAACCCGGGTTGGCCATGTGCAAGGCAAATGCCCTACCCACTGTGCCAATATATGTAGAAAAATAAAATTAGGGATTAAAAGATAAGGAAAGATTATGGTATTCTTAGAGATGCATTCTTCCAGAGAGAGTTGAGAGAACTGTGGCTAAGGAAATATTTGCTGTGGTCACCCCGTATTTATGAGAAAGACTGTGTTGTACTCCAGCACTCACACTCCCTGGAGTTTGTGAAGATGACTACGTTATATACTTGTGCAGAGAGGTACTCCTAGTATCTTGTGTGGATTCTTCTATGTTGGCATTCATCAGCAGTTTCAAATTCCAGTTTCTCTATGAATTCACCCTTGGTGATCTCTTCTATTTTTCTTAGCTTCAAATTATCTTCTCAATGCAACTACCCCTACCAATACTCATTTATTGTCCTAAATGCTCATCTTTCTAGTTCAGCATTATATAAAACCCCAGTCAAAACACATTTCTCATAGTATTCTTGATGATCCTTGTACCATATCAGTCTTCAAGATTTTCTTGTGCCTTCCCTGTCTGACAGGTTTTCCCCCACAATGCACCCGGTGCAGGTTTACCTGTATTCACATCTAGGCTTTCTACCCGCCCTGCCCCCCTCCCCACCTCCAGAAAGACTTTTTAGAGGCTTTTGCTTCCACGCTCACATCTTAAAACATTCACTGCTATTATGTAAACTTCCTCTGAATTATTAAATCTATGAAGCAGAAAACTTCAACAGTGAATTGTGATGTTTCTGCAAAAGGTTGGCATCCTTTTACAAACTCAAACAATTGGTTAAGAGCATGTGAAATATTAGAGAAATTGTTTCTCAAAGTTATAAAAAACTAGCAAGAAGGATGAACATGAGACTAATAACCATAATTCCAATAATGCTGGAGATATTCCTTAAGGAATATTGTTTTTGATAATTCATTGTTTTGCTTGAAAGAAAACTAAAGCTATTTCTCAGCATATAGACTACAATTCAACTTGATCACAGACATTCACCCAGTTTTCTTCTCCTTCCTTTTAGAATTCACTGGTCAATGAATCTTAGTGCATTGATCAACAGCAAAACTGTTTCTGCTGATTTCTTAGAGAGAGACTTTTATAAATTATTCATCATTATAACTAAAATACAATTTAAGAACAATTATTTCTTGATATATTATTAAAGTATTTATACTGTAATAAGTATCTTATACTTTGAGTCATGACAGGTCTGACTCTGAAAGGTCTGAAATTTCACCATGCGCACTCTAATAAGTTAGTCTGATGTATTCATAGATGTTGGAGGATAATATAAGACTCATGGATTAGATATAAAAAACCATTTGATGGTCACTTAGAGCAGGAGACAAGGTATTAGCATTTTCAAAAGTTTTCCCAGCTATGAAGAAGGTTCCACTTCTTTATCCTGCACATATAGTAAAATTCATTATGGGAGAGACACTCCAATTTGATAAAAGCCAGAGCTTTTATAATAAAAAGAAGCATAACTATACTTTGCCCTGGAGACAAACATTATACTTCTTATAGTAGAATGCATGGAAAACATCCTTTGCCCGGAGAAAAATATAGGCTCTATGTTCCAATACTATGAAAAAAATTAAATAATAGTCTGGAACAAGTACAGCCAATGTCTCTGTGAACAGCACAAAAGACCCGTGAAGAATTAGCTCCTGATTGTTAGCTGTGAAGATATTTAAAGTGTGAAAGTAACTTTGTTAATTAAAATCATCACATTGAGCTAAGAAATACAATCTTGTTGATTAATTCAGTGAAACATTTTACATATATTAAGGGAATATTTATTAAGTAGGGCATATTTTTTAAAATCAATTAACTGATAAGAAATAATCCAGTTTTTGCTATTCCATGACATATCTCAAAAGAGCACAAATTTTACTCCTTACTTTGGTCTGCAATGATAAATGCATAGGAAGGAATATTACCATTCTGTATTCCTAAGGGAAGGAATTGTTTAATCATTTTCGGAATGTTCTGAAATGAAACACTTCAATCCCTTCCCTTTACACTGACCTCTGTATTCTATCCGTATTCCCAGTCTTTATGAAAACACACAACCACGCTATCATAAATCTGATTGATTGACATCATACCATATTTTATTTTTGTGATGTATCCAGACAGAGTCACTGAAAAATATATCCAGATATTTCATTTTTGATTTTGGGCCACACCCAGAAGTATTCAAGGCTTACTCCAGGCTCTTCACTCGGGGCTCACTCCTGGCATGCTTGGGGATGCCATAATGAGGCGCTGGGGATTGAACAGGAGCTGACTGTGCGCAAAGAACACATCTTACCTGCTGAACTATCATTACCACCTTTATATTTCTTTTTGACATTTCTCTCTTCAGAAAGGAATGTGAAGAGAAAAAGAGCTACTACTGAATTAGTAGCTCCTCCCAACAGATTAAATATCAGATTATAAAAATTTAAATTTTTTCTATAGTGGAAAAAGTAGACTAAGTTTTTCTGCAACCTCCTTTGAGCATGTGTGTGCGTACCACAACCACTGTTTGTCTGAACCCTGATTATCACTACAGAAGCTACATCAACAGAAGAAGAGAAAGGGGACTGGAAAGCAAAATGCAAAAATGAATTAAGGCTCAATTCAGATTCAGTGAATTGGGGAAGAACTGAAGAATATATATACATATAGTGCTATATATATATTGTGCTATATATATATTGTGCAATATATATATATATATATATATATATATATATACTGTGCTATCACTCTGGTCCCTAAAGAATAAATTTTAAAAGCATTCTTTCATCCTTTGCAGGTTTTCATTTAGAAAAAGAAAGAAAATTAGCGGCCAGGGAGATGGTACAGGGGTAGGGTGTTTGCCTTTTAGATCACCAATGTGGGTTCAATATCAGTACCCCATATAATCCATGGTCAAACTCAGGAATCTCTCTAGGATTCCTGAGTTTGACCTCAGGAACGCAGAGGGAGGAGTAAACCCTGAGCACTACTGGGTGTGCCCCCCAAAAAATATAAAATAAAACAGAAAACTAAAAGAAGACTTTATGATTACTTCACTGAGAAGGCATTTAAGCTACCAAGATGCTATAGAATTTGGGTTTTCACAATACTAGCTCTGAGAAAGGAAACCAATTACATTACTAGTCGTCAGAGTAAGATACAGAATACTGTTTTCCATTCTAGAAGCTTGACTCAAGTTTAGAATTGTTCTGAATAAGTAGTAGTTTCTGGAATATCAGCCAAAATACTTACATTTTAAACCAAAGGAATAAGTAAGCCTGTCAGTAAGATAGGTAAGTGGGAAATACCCAGGGGAGTCAAATTCCACACAGACTTTTGTCCCAGCTACCACAGGGAAGTATGGAGACACTTTCTCACTCTGACAGAGTTCTGGGAGTTCAGTCAACTTTCTGGTCTTCAGCATGGTTCAATGGCAGAGGTGACCCAGGTTACAGCGTCCTGTGATTTTTCTTGGGTAGCATAGGATGTACCGTTTGCATTCTAGGAGGACATCCTTGTGAGCCTTGCAGAGCTGTTCATGAATAGTGAAAAGTACTTGTATCAATTGATAAAATTACATTATGTGATGTAATTGTAGAAGCAAAAGAGTAGTTAATCAAGTAAAAGAGGGCTAATTTTATGGTGGCAAATGGAAATTAAAGTTCTAATGCAAAAAAATGGTGGAATAGACTCTTGGTTTTAAAAGACTGTATCCCTGAAGTCTATATAATAAATAAATGTTGCTAAAGTTAAAAAAATGGCATGAAACTAATGAATATATCTTGACATACAAAGCCTGTTACAGTCTCTAAGAGAATTTCTGGTGGCTCTCTTATAAATGGAGTACTTTCTCTTACCCATTCTTATCCTTTCATGCTCTCTCTTAGAATATTTTTAAAGTTTTGGTAAAATCTATCTTCAAATAATACTTAAATATTTATTATAAAAGTATAATTGTCTGATTATAAAGAACAATGTAAATTTAGTTATAATTTATTGTTTCAGCAACTATAAATAGCATTTATAAGCCCTATTCCATATAGTTGGAGTGTTATCTTAGTTTTTACTTAAACTCACTTTGGATGAACCAAGAGCCGCGGCACGAGAAGCAGAGCCTCCCGCCTACTGACTGTGATCCTGAGGTCTCCTAACCCATTTTGGCACCAGAGCAGATTCTTGCAGCCATGCATTTTGACTGTGAACTGAACTACAACCTCGTGCAGCCCGGGGAGGGATTTTTTTCCCTCTCCACCCCATTTTTCCGAGCGAAAATGGCGGCAGCGGCAGCAGCCACGCGGTGAGAGCCACCCTCTAAGACCCCTCCACCAGGAGGTAGGACTTTCTTTAGTGATGTAGCCTGTAGGTGATCCTGGGAGGGGAGGTGTTCCCGGCGCGCCTTCCGCCCAGAGATGAACCAAGAGCCGCGGCACGAGAAGCAGAGCCTCCCGCCTACTGACTGTGATCCTGAGGTCTCCTAACCCATTTTGGCACCAGAGCAGATTCTTGCAGCCATCCATTTTGACTGTGAACTGAGCTAAAATATTAGAAACCCAAAACCGCGCGGCCGGACTCAAAGTCTTCACTTTTACCAAGGAAGAGAAATTATTAGATGATGCTTATTCAGCAGGCCTGATTGTTGGGGAAAATTTCCAATCAACAATAGTGAGTTCTGTATGGAAATATGAAATGTACTCAATATATAGAGAGAATAATGGGAATATCATCAGCTACTTAGATGGGGGGTGGGGTGGGAGGGGGGTGTATTGGGGTTCTTGGTGGTGGAACGGGTGCACTGGTGAAGGGATGGTGGTTTAATCAGTATTTGACTGTGACTTAAACCTGAAAGCTTTGTATTTTTTTTCTTTTTTTCACGGTGGTTCAATAAAATATTTGTTTAAAAAAAAAAACTCACTTCTATTTTTTTATTAGCATTTTTTTTCTTTTTGGTTCACACCCGGCGATGCACAGGGGTTACTCCTGGCTTTGCACTCAGGAATTACCCATTGCAGTGCTCAGGGGACCATATGGGATGCTGGGAATCGAACCCGGGTCAGCCGCGTGCAAGGCAAACGCCCTACCCACTGTGCTATCACTCCAGCCCCAAGTATTTTTTATTTTTATCTTTATTAAGATATAATTCATAAAAATATTATTATTTTTTTATTCTATTAGGTAGTTCACAATATTTGATTACATTTAATATTCAAACACCAATCCCACCACCATTACACATTCCCACCTCAATATTGGGGATGCTCCCATCCCAAGCCTCAATCCCTATCCCAGATCACCACCAAAATAATATATTTTATATTGTCTGTTGTGAAAAACTTCTGAAAATGGTACAAAAAAGTTTCCATAGAGGAAACAGTGTGAAGATTGTTCTATTTTGGCAGGGGCTAGTAGACCTTCTTTTGGATATCACTAACATGTTGTTAAAGGTTGAGTGATGTGAACTTTTGTATATATATCTTAATATATATGCATATATATACACATATATATATTTCACTATATGATTGGTTGCCTACTATTTGAACCGCATCAGATGTGGTGTAGTACTCTTGAAGAATAAGTAGGGAGTGTTTTATGATATGTCCACGAATAGGTTCACTAGTGCATAAGGCACGGCCTGAGCGTGTGGGAAGCGGCCTTGAGCACGGTGGCGCTTGGGTTGTGGAGGTTTTCAGCTGCTGTGGCTGTGTCCTTTGGGGCGGGGAGGGCTCTCACCGGCCCCCATTTGGGGCACTACAAGTGAAACAGCCTGGCATGGGTTCTGGTGGCATGGCTATGGCAGGCCAAATAAATTCTAAAGTGTAAGTAAAACATAAAGTGAGATAATTTTTTTATACAAGTGCAAAATGAGAGGATTTCCACTGTGAAGTTGTTAATACTTCCATTACCTTATATATTTACCTATTTTTAAGCTCCATTTTATTAGCAAACATTGCATTGTTATCAGCTATATTCCCCAGACCATTTTTAGTCTTATAATTGCAAATTAAGATATATGCTCAAGAGAGAACGTGGCTTCTCCAGAGTGGAAAGAGGCCAGAGTAGTTTTGGGGAAGGTTAAGTACAGATGTTTTCCATACTTAACCTTTGTTCTATATTCTTTCGCAAGTCTGACTGAATGGCACTTTTCCTGGGTGGGGGGGACACTGATTTTCAGGTGGCACATACTAGCTCTCTGTCTCAGCCTCTGTTATCACATTTCTTCTGCCTCTCTTTTCAGATATTCATCAGTGTTTGGGCCTGGAATATTGCATCGCAATGAATTTCATGGGTCCTGAGATGGTTCTTTTGTGTCAGAGGTCTCTGTGTGTTGAGGATTATTTTATTTTATTTATTTTTTTGGTTTTTGGGTCACACCCGGTGATGCACAGGGGTTACTCCTGGCTCATGCACCCAGGAATTACTCTTGGCGGTGCTCGGGGGACCATATGGGATGCTGGGAATTGAACCTTGGTTGGCCACGTGCAAGGCAAATGCCCTACCCGCTGTGCTATCACTCCAGCCCCGAGGATTATTTTTTTATGTTCTTTTCTTCAACAAGCAATACCTGGCCCCCTCTCCAACACTCCCTCCCACCAGCCCTTTCCTGTTTAGAATGTTAGATTGCATGGTCACTTCATTTTTACATTTTCAGGGAACTGGTTATATCACTTTATATTCTCATCAAAGTGAATGAGGTTGTAACTTTGTCTTTTTAATATTAATTGTTCTATAGGTGAGAGGTGATAACTCACTATGGCTTTGTCTTTCATTTTCCTGATGATTTGTACATGAAGCATCTTTTTTACATATCTGTTTTCTGTATATATGTTTTCATTAGAAAAAAGTCTTTTTTATATCCTTTGATTATCTTTAAAAACTGTGTTATTTATTTTTCTATTAAGTTGGCTGGATTCCTTGTATATTTTGGGTCTTAGCAAATACATATCTAAATATATCCCCATAAGTTACTTTCATATTTTAAAGTTTCCTTTGCTGTGCAGAAATTTTAGTTTTATGTTATTCTCCTTGATTATTTGTTTACTTTTGGCCTTTACTTTTTTGGTGCCACATTATAAAAGATTTGCCAAAATTAATGTCAAGGAGTGCATGTTTCTTCTAAGAGTTTTGTTATATCAGGTGTTAAATAAAAAGTCACTGAGTAGAAAAAAGGAAAGTATTTTTTAACTTTTTTTTTAATTTTAAGAGTTTAAGTTTAGGACTACCTAGGGAAGGAGTCAAAATATGTAGAATTCCCTAATTCCGTCCCTCCACATTAACAACTAGGGCATGTTCCAGCTTGCATGCATTAAAATAAAATTTAAAATAGCAAAACATTTGTCTTCGCCAGGCATATGGCAACTCATAGCATTCTGAATTGATTCTATACATCCAGAAATACATATTTTGATCTTGAAATAGATGTTTCTTCTTATTATTATTTTTGTTGAATCACCGTGAGATACAGTTACAAGCTTTCATGTTTAAGTTTCAATCCTACAATGATCAAACACCCATCCCTCCACCAGTGCACATTCTCCACCATCAATGTCCCCAGTAAACATCCCCTTTCCAATCCTCCCCCTGCCTCCATGGCAGACAATTTCTGCCATACTCTCTCTCTCCTTTTGGGCATTAGGGTTTGCAATACAGATACTGAGAGGTTATCATGTTTGGTCCTTTATCTATTTTAAGCACACAGAGATTGATGTTTCTAAGGCAGAAAATATTCTAGATGTGAGAGAATGGCAAATTAGATAAAATTCATTATAAAATTTGGGAGTTAGGTAGAACTCTGCCCCAGGTCCTCCAGCCACTGGCGTCTGTCTGGAGTTGTAGTAGTTTGGAACATATTTGAGCTGGGGTTCTTTATAAGCTACTTCATGTCTTAGAAGGGAAGGTTTTTGTTTTCATGGCTTTCCCTCTATTTTTATTTGATTCACAAACCTCTGAAAACCAATCTATTCGGCGTGTGATGCTTTTATACATAGGTCTTATGCCTAATTCTTTAATTCATTTCAATATCATTAACAAGTCAGGTAGATAATAGTAGATAGTAGTCTGGTTTCTTATTTGCTAATGGTTATCAAGTTTTTCCAAAATTATTTTTCTTTGAAGATTCTGTCCTTTATCTAATGGCTCTTGGAAATTGTCAAAGATTGATGGACCATAATAAAAGTTTCTATTTCTTATCACTCTATTCTGTTTTTTATCCAGTTTCCTGTTTCTATGTCATCACATAATATTAATTATTATATTTTTCTAATACAATTTGAAACCAAGCATATCGTCTCTGGTTGTCTTCTTTCTTTCTCATATTGTTTTGCCTAATTGTGGTCTTTTGTGGTTTCATACATATTTGAAAATTGTTCTAGTTCTGGGGAAAATGGCACTGCAGGCTAGAGAAGTGACTGAGTCATAGAACACTTATCTACGTGTCCTAAGACCCTGGCTTTGATCCCTGGCACAACAACATCAACATAACTAATGCAAAACAAAAAAAATGCTATTGGATTTTTTTTTGATAAGAATTGCATTGAATCTATTGATTACTTTGAGCAATGTGCCCCAAGCTATGAAAAGCACAATAAGGAAATATTGGACTGAAATAACAGGCTAGATCAGATTCACCCAATAGATATATATGAAACATTCCATCCAATAGCCATGTTATACATTCCTTGATCCTATGTTAGTTCACAAAGGAAATCTTATTAAGTACAAAGACTTCTTTGGACAAATTCCTTCCTGGGAAATATTGGCAACTTGGTTTTATGGGAGGTTGAACAATGAATGGGGAAGTGTCCACCAGCTCTTTTGTTTCTGCAGAGGATCCTGGTCAGCACTTTGATGCATTCTAATTGGAAGAGAAGGCCCTGAGGCAGCAGCTTGTGAAGTATGCAAACACTTTACAGTGATAGACTGAGAGATATTTTGTCTGTTCCTTTGTGTTGTGTTTATGAAGTCCTACTAATGCTTATGTGTACACATGAAAAATTACTTTCTCTTTGTCTATTCTTTGTGAGAGTCACACACACAAGTGATTACAAGAGCAAGGTTATTCAGGAACCCATCCTTTAGATGACAATTGCAAAACCCAAGATGCCAGATCTATATCATCTTCCTTCTAGGGAGCCTGGATCATTTAATGAGTGAGAGAAAAGGGCAGGGTAAGTACCCATCAGCATCCCTGGGCACCAGGAAAAAATCACAGAGAGCCCCTAGATATGTATTTATTAAGCTGGACACTCAGGCGGCAGCTTACAGATACTCAACTCCATTGATGGAAAGACTAGAAACTAAGCAATTTTACCTGTTTTCTTTGTGTTGACTCCTTGAGCAATAGTCCCATAAAGAACTGTATCTTTGTTTGCAATAATCCTACAGTTTTCACAGTTGTTAGCTTCATTTTCTTCTTGAATCAAATTGGAAGAGGAGTCTGTCCCTTAAGTAAGAGCCTTAAATATTGGAACTCTAGATATGTTCTAAAATCTTCATTTCTTAGGCAGAAGTTGGAAGTGAGAGATTTTCTTCCAACTGTATAGCACTGTAGTGATGCTACAATTTATGTGCCTCAGTCCTTCTAATTCACTTCCACATGAGTATTTTTCTCATTTACCTAATGTGTTGAAATCACTCAACTAGTGTTGGAATCTCTGTCTGGGGGAATAGCTCTTGTTGTAGCAGTAAATTTGGTGTATCTAAGAGAAAGGAACTTCAGGAGCATCCCACATCACAATATTTTCTCCTTTATATTTCTAAAACTTAATGAGATTTTTTCTCACTGAAAATTCTTTTCAATCTTTCTTCCTCCTTATTCCTTCAAAAGATTACCTAAAACATTGTCACCACCATTACTCAGGCAATTTTCCTCATTACTAATTCATATGAATCAAGTGTAAGTTATGCCCTACTTCTGAGTCTAAATCACTTTTACCTTATTGCCTTGTAAAAATACTATGAGTTAATTGAGAATTAATTCCACTTGTTATGATCTCTGGAGACTTATTGCACGAAAGACACCTGTGTAATGTTTTCTCCCCAATTATATTCATTTTCTTTATCCAGTATAAAATATTTTTAGTATACATAGTAAGAGAATTATTCCTAACTGAGACACCCAAGAGTCCTATAAAATGGTAAAGAAAAAAAAGTATGCATTTTGAAAAACATTGGTCCAGAAAATTTTATGATCCTTTTGCACATTGCTCGCCAGAAGTTTTGGCAGATTTCCTATTAACTTATGGAGCCCAAAGCAAGTATTCTTAGAATATTGTAAGATTTCCATTTGTGCCTAATTAAAAAGAACGGTGTTAAAGGACAGCCTTCGGCTGCAAAAATGTTGTAGTGGAAAGGCATTTTCCAGAAATGCACCAACAATCCCCCACCTCAGGGGAGGTTCACCATGTGTGAATGAAGCTCTGTTTTCAGGTAGAGTGATGCATAATCCCTGTGGTTGCGCTGTGAAATGACACTGGATAATGACTTCAGTCAGTAAAAAGTTAAGCTGTAAAATTAAGCTCTGATTTCAATTTTTCATGTAGCTGAGGTAACAGTCAATCTGACTGATCTAGTTAAGATTGAGTACACTATGCAAAATTATCTCAGGAAAAGAAATCAGTATTCTGTTTCGAAAAGATTTCCATACAAGGAAACTCATCTGTCTTTCACCCTGTTGCTGCACTGCCCTGCCCTACAAAAGCAATCAATCTAACTTCTGTCCATTCATTAAATTTCTAGTATGACATACAAAGAAACAATACATCTGTAACCATACAGTATGTCCCACAAAGCAAAGCCCAGCTCCTTATGTTAAGGATTCAATAAATGATCAGCAAATAAATGAAATGTTAAATCCACTGCTGTTGGATAAAATTAGCTTTCACTCAGATAAATGTAATCCAGCTTATCCCCCTCCTACCTCCCTGGTCTAACAATTCCTCATATGATATTGTACAATAATTTTTATCTTAAAAAATGTATTGTCATCTTATGATAAGATTTCTTTTTCTCTATAGTTCAAATATTGTGTAAAATTCTGGAATCGTAGTCACTGATTTAATTAAGAATTTTTCTCCATATGTAAATATTATACTGAATTATAATATAAAAGATGAATAATATCAAAGTAATCTCTCCTCTCATCATACAAGCACTAGAATAATAGTTGTCAATCGCTAAGACCCTGTCTTCCATAGTAGCCACAGACAACCGATCATTTCCCTCTCAGGAACCCGCTATATTTTGCTTTACACTATAAATGTCACCATCTTTATGTAAAGTAGACTTTATTCTCTGACAGTTAATTCCTTAAATTATTGTTTCCCTTTAATTATAGGAACAAAAGAGAATAAAAATAAAACTTGCATTTAAATAGCTTATCTGCAGGTTTAAAATATTTTCCTTTGCAAACTGAAGATGTGCTCATGAAGCAGTTGTAACTGAAATGCAATTATTTTCACATACAATAGTGCTAATTACAAGGTAGTTGGAAATGATGACTCTGAATAAGAAATGCGTGCTGAAAGTAGGTAAAGGAACAAACATGAAAAACCCTCAGTAGCTGTATTGCAAGCCATACTGCCCAAAAGGGGATAAAGAGAGAGAAGAAGAGAGGAGGAGAGAGAGAGATAGAGACAGAGACAGAGACAGAGACAGATAGACAGATAAGATGGTATGGATGGGTGGGTGGCAGGAAGGAAGCTGGTAATTAATGGTGGGAAATGGACACTGGTGGAGGGATTGGTGTTGGATCATTGTATGACTGAATCTCAATCATGAACAGCTTTGTAACTGTATATCTCATGGTGACTCAAAAAACAAGAAAATAGAGCTCATTATTAGAATTTTGGAATTGAAATTTATATCATTTTATATTACATATCTCTAGAACAAAAATTGACTTAAATTATACAGAGTATGAATTTTTCAAGATATTTTTGAAAGCAGTTTATCAAATTTAAAGTGTAAGTTTTTTGTGTGTATTTCTTTCCAGAAAACACCACTTTCATCAATATTTCACTAAGTTTACATTTTCTCATTTAGTTCATGAACACCTTCTCTCATTTATCATAAAATATACATTTTAATACTATTTTACACAAATTATAAGTTTATTTTGATTTTCCTATCATTTTGGCTCATTTTAAGGAGGTTCCATAACTTCTTGGCAGTCTTACTACATAGTCTACAAAAATTTAGTATTTTACCTTTTATTATCGTCATCATCATCATCGTTCCATTGATCATCAATTTTCTTGAGCGGTCTCAGTACCGTCTCCATTTGTCCTTGCCCTGAGATTTTAGAAGCCTCTCTTTACTTGTCCTTCCCAATGGTGCCTCAATGGAGGCTCTTTCAGGGTCAGGGAAATGAGACCCATCATTGTTACTGGTTTGCGCATATGAATACGCCTTGGGGAGCTTGCCAGGCTCTCCCATTTGACATGATCTTTTATATTCAAATTAAGTATTGATGATTAATCTTATATATTCAATTGACTTGGGCACAGGATGTCCAGACAGTTGAGTAATTATTATTCTGAGATTTTTTTGTAAAGGGATTTTTAGATGAGATAATATTTACTATTTTAATTTTGATTAATTAGTCAAAAATAAAACCAATATTACCATTTATACATGCAGCTCTGCTACCACATGCCCAATGCCCAGAGTGCCATGATCCCTTCCTCAGGTCTTCCTAGCATCCATAAAATACAGTTCTAAAAATCATGTTTTAAGGTTGATTCCTTTAGAAATCACCTCATACCTTGCTTTCTTTCTTTATAGGTCAAAAAGAGGCTTCCTGATGCACTCATTGAGAGCGACTTCCTCTGGTTCTACTCAAGAGTAGCAACATGAAGATTCAATTTTTTTTCATAGCTAGGTAGCATTCCTTTGTGTATATGTTCCAGTTTCTTTTATCCCTCATCTCTTGCATGGCACTTTGTCTCCATGTCTTAGGTATTGTGAATAACTTTTTCATGAACAAAGATATGCATATTTTCTTTTTGCTTTTTTAATTATTATAGCAATTGAAAGATATTTCATTTAGAAAAATATAAGGGGGGAAAGGGACAGAATAAAAGTTAACATCACAGGTTTAAATGTGTGCAGCAGAGAACATGCCTATACAGCTATTAGGACTAATGTTTTTGCATTTGGGAGCTAGATGCTGTAGAATTATTGGGTCATATGGAAATTTTATTTATAATATTTTGGGAAGTTATCAAGCTGTTTTTCCAAAGAGACTGATCCAAGTAACAGTGAATAAGAAATTTCTATTTTTTCTACATCCCTACCAGCACTCATTGTTTCCAGACATCTTAATATCGACTATTCTACTACTTCATTGTCATTTTGATTTACATTTTCCTGAGTAGTAATAAGTGACAATAAACATTTTATCATATGTCTATAAGGGATCTTTTACCTTGGAGAAAATATCTGTTTGACTTTTCTTCCCTAAACATTCAAGTGAGTAGATTAGATAAATAGATTGCTCTTCCTTGTGTGGGCAAGCTATATCAAATCATATAAAGCATGAACAAAACCAAAAGACTTTGAATAAAAAGAAATTTTTCCTGTCAATTCTCTTGAAAGTAGGATATCAGTTTTGTGTTTTCCTGCCTTTGGTCTCGGGCTGACACTTTAGTTCTTCTTAGGCATTGGATATATTGACATTCTGAAAGGAGCTATATTATTAATTATCTGGTTCTTAGTCTTCTGGACTAAGACTGGAACTACACTATCTATGTAAACATTTATTATAAGTAATTGATTTTTATGATTATAGAGGCTGATGAATCCTCAAATCTAAAAAAATGAATCAGCTTGTGAAGAACCAGGAATGCTGATGGTGTAGTTCCAATCTGAGTTCAGGAAAACTGATGATGTAGTTCCCATCTGGGCACTGACAAGCTTGAAATACAAGAAGAGCCAATTTTCCCATTCTTTTTGGTCTCTTCTCAAACTGATTTATGTTCACTAGACAAGTACATTTTTATTCTATCATTGAAAAAATTTCTCTTGTTCAACTCGATATTTATGCACAAAGAAGCTTTAATAATAATTTTAAGTTTCTGAATCTTATGCGTTTTGTGAAAAAAGAGGTTATTTAAAAAAATCCCTTATTCATTCAACCATATTTGCTAATAATCTACTCTGAAAGACATTTTTTCTAAGACCTTTATATACTGAAATTTCCCACTACAGAAAATAGTGCCTTTAACAAAGATAACTAATATAAGAAGACATTTAATAAATAGCAGCTGAATAAAGGAAGAATTATATATCATATATATAAAGAAAAATTATATTTTAAGTTATTTTACATGAATCAGGTTACCTGATGTAAAGGGCGAATACTGAGTAGAAATCAAGGGGCAAGAGAATAGATAGTAGCATAGCTAGAGAGAAGTTTTGTATTAATAACAGTGATCCTAAATTCTATTAGTTTACCCTTATAAACTACACATTAAAATCTTCATAATTCTTTCCAAAATTGTTATAAATTGAAAGACAAAGACATGTGTAGAAAATAAGGAAACAGTCAAACCAAGTCTAACACATTTTATGATCAGCAGTGATTTTTTCTAAAAATGTAAAAAAAATATTATTGTCTTCTACATTAGAGAATTCTAGGACATGCATTATGTGTGGTTTTCACTTTAAGATGGAAGAGCTGCTTTTTGGTCATGCAACTAAAAATGTAAAGCACTTCGTTTATAATAAATTTGTCTCTAGCCAGAATTTCAAGGAAATTTCAGCAACAAAATTAATATGCTCACTTACTGCTGTCCTTGGCACTTGTTATAGCGTACATTATCAAGTGAATTATATGCTGAAAGGTAATTTGATATAGAAAATCCAGATCATCCAAATTTTCTAAAAAATATTTCTTTTATTCTTTTATTTAAATTCCTTTTATTTTAGGGGGGTTTGGAGGAAGTGGTACACATTCTAAGCTGTGCTTAGTGCCTATTGCTAACTCAGGGATCATTTCTGGTATTATCACAATAATTGGTGAAAAGAACATGATATAAAATACACCAAAATGGCAGTTAATCATCACAGGTTAAATCCTAGTATTGATTCAATTCTGGCATTTTAGATCACTTGATTTCAGAGACTTTTAGGCATATTGCAACTTACTTATTGAGAGTCAAAACACTTGAAAAGTCAAAGCACCTGGAGAGTTAATATTTGCATGGTATCATTTCCTGATATCCAGTTGATTTTCTTTTCCCAAAAAGTGTTTTCATTCCTTTAATGCCTGAAATAATATCGTCTTGGTTTTGCTGTTGTTTATAGCTTTTACTTAATTCAAAAATATTGGCTTGTGAGCTGGATGGTAAATTCAAACTATGATTGTTCATTTGCATATTAGTATATCCTGTATCACTGTTATCCCATTGCTCATCGATTTGCTCGAGCGGGCATCACTAACGTCTCCATTGTGAGATTTGCTGTTACTGTTTTTGGCATATCGAATACGCCATGGGTAGCTTGCCAGGCTCTGCCATGTGGACAGGATCCTCTTATGGCTTGCCAGGTTGTCTGAGAGGGGTGGAGGAATCGAACCCAGGTTGGCTGCATGTAAGGAAAACACCCTACACACTGTGCTATCGCTTTAGTATAAGTAATTATAAAATTACTTTAGCAGCTATTGTCTTGTGAGCTGGATAGTAAATTCAAGATATGATTTGTATAATCTTTTGGGGCGGCAAGAGAAAGCCCTGACCCCACCCCTCTCTCCCCCCCCCCTCTCTCTCTCTCTCTCTCGCCCCCCCCATCTCTCCCCTCCCTCTTTTTCTCTCTCTTTCTGGGGCAGCTAGGAAAGTCCTGATATCTCTCTCTCTGTCTCTCTCTCTTTCTCTCTCTCACTCTCTCTTCCTCTCTCTCCCTCTCCCTCTCTCTATCTGTCTCTCTCTCTGTCTCTCTCTCTCTCTGACTCTCTCTCTCTTGTTGCCCGGATTCAGTGGAGTCAGGCCTCTCCACCACCAGGGTGGCCCAGGCCCATGGGGTGGATGAAGGAGAAAATGAGGGCCATGCTGGTTGATGATCAGTTGTCGTTTATTCCATTCTTCCCACACGCCTGTTCCTGTCTCTCTAAGCACCCCATTCCAGTCTCACACAGACCCTGACCCTTATTCCTGTCTTCTCCTGTCCCTCCCACTCATCTCTCCGCACGCCCTCTCTCAGCCGCATCTCTCATTTCTCCATGCGCCTGTTCCTGAATTCTTCCCCTACATTTGTTTCCTTCTTCCCCCTCACTAGTCTCCTTGAGCTCCATCTTGCTGCCCTGCTCTCTCTCTCTCTCTCCAACTCTTCCCATTGAGGGTAGATATCAGCATATCAAAGGCTCTCCCTGATGGCCCATTAGGCTTAAGGGCTAAAATCCCACCTAGGGGTGTTTCTCTTACCCTTAGTCTAATAACTCAATTAACATCTTAATTTACATCTTAATTCTAATTTTTAATATTATTTTGCATGGACACAAAAAGAGATACATTGAGGCTTATAGGGCGACTCCCTGGGGACATCTTGCCACAGATTCAGACTACAGTACTCAGTCTGGATTAATCTTTCCTAACCCTAGCTGGGTCTTAATCTAGTTATTTCTTCTTGGATCATGACAGTATTTGTCCATGACCATGCTCTTAACTTATAGTTAAGTATTGTGGTACTTTGGCCAGGCCCATTTCAATGCCTGGGTAGCACAAAGCTCATAGCTTGCCCTGGGTCCATCCAATCCCTTGTGAGTACCCTGCTTTTGGGGTGCTAGGAAGTAAGGACACTAAGGTTTAGGTTGGGAAAACAGATGGCCCAGAGGTAATATTATCCGGAGTCAATTAACTCCCATATTACAGAACCACAGCATTAACTGTCTTCTTGTGCCCATAGAAAAAGGACATTGCTCTGAATTAACTATGCAAAGGACTTACAGAGAAGAGAAAAACAATATTTACAAGTCAACAGAGCACAAAAAATGATGTTACAAATAAACACAGAGAAATAGAAGCACTGTGATGGGAGTAATTCAATAAAGCTAAGCTCCCTGTGGCAAGGCAGAAAGGACAAGCCAATGTTATCCTACAATGATTGCTCATTTACATATTAGTATAAGTATTAGAAAATTACTTTAGCAGCTATTGATATGGAGAAGAGGGAACAGCATGAGGAAGAGATGTATGGAGCCATGGGATGAGCTATAACTGTGACTCCAAGAACTAGGGGACTTGGGAAACTGTATTCTTTTAGAGAATGAGGATCAATAATATTTTTTCAACCAATGAAGCAACTGAAAAAGTAAAATCTCAGAAATTTATGGTTTTTCACATACCTGTTTCTATAACCAGAAATTATTCTTTAAATCCTTCCATGTGATAAAGTACAGACATGATTTGGGGGAAGAAAATATTTTAAACTTCACCTCAATTTTCTTTTTATTATGTGACAGTAGAATTATTTATATATTCAATTTAATATATTAAGTATATTCATTTATGGTTTGGGGACTACACCCAGCAGTGTTTAGGGCTTTCTCCTGTCTCTGTGCTCAGGGGTCACTCGTGGTAGGGTTCCAGGAACTGCTATGATTCGGAGGATTGAATCTTGGCAAGCATTTAACTCACTGTAATATATTTCCAGCACATGTAAAAGTGTTTTCCTTTATATTATTGTTATTCTAATTTTGGAGGGAACTTCTCAAGCAGTGCTCAGACTCCCAGGATTCACTGTTGGCTATGGTAGGTCAGTTGGTATGTGGTTCAATGCCAGGCGCAAAGGATACAGTGAGAGTCAGGTCCTGTGGTGCCTACGGGCCTACAGCACCACACCTGGTGAGACTCAAGAGACCATGAGGTGTCAGAAACGGAATGAAGTTGGACTTCACTGAAGTTCATGATATGTTCCCTATCCCTATACTGTTTTCCCAAGTGGCAATGCTTTAAAAGTATTGAGTGTAGGATGGCATTGCTTTGTCCTTTCTCCCTTTGTCCTTTCTCCCTTGCCACAAGAAGCTTAGGTTTATCCAGGTCACCAAGGTGCTCCTGAGTCATTCCCATTCCTTTGTTGATCTGTAACCACTTCTCTATGCTCTCTTCCCCAAACAGTTAATCAGCTTTTCCCCCTAATCAGAGACTGTTAATTTGTAAGGTCAGATCTTTCTAGGACACTGAACTTATATTGTAAGTTAATATTGCCTTTCTCCTCTCCTTGTGTCTTTTGAATAGTTTACTTTAAAGCAATGTCTTTTTTGTATAGACACAAGAAGACAATAGTATGCTTTTGTAACTTGAGATTTATTTGGCTTTGAATATTATTCATTCCCGGGCATCTGCTTTCTTGACTTAAGCCTCAGTTGCCCTCAGTTCCTAGCACCCCAAAAGCAGAGTCCCGAAGAGGGACTGAAGGGACCCAGGGCAAGCTCTGAGCTACTCTGGCATCGAAATGGGTCAGGCCAAAGGCCACGATTCTTAACTATAATTTAAGAGCTTGATCATGGACAAATGTTGTCATGATCCAAAGTAACAACAAGACTAGGACCCTGCTAGGGATAGGAAAGACTAATCTGGCCTGAGCACTGTAGTCTGAAATCGAGATGGCCCCAGGAGAGCAATTCTATAAACTTAATGTATCCTTACTATGTCCATACATAATGATTAATATTATGAACGCTTATATGTTTGCTGGACAAGGAGAAGAGAAACACACTCATGGGATTCTGCTCTTGGGCGGGTCATCCTGCTGAAAGAGAATCTGTCCTAGTAGCATTATCTCCTGAGGGAAAGAACTTTAACCCTATTGATTGTGACCACACCGGTGTGTAAGTCCCAACCCCCTCATATTTGGGGGATTTAACTAGGCTGTAAGAGTGGGTTGGGGGGTCCAGATAGAGGGCTGGGAAAGAACCAGAGAGAGAGACAGGAGTGAATGAATAAATGGCAACAGATCAATCAACCGGCTTGGCCCTCTTTTCCTTGTTTCCTCCTCCATCTGCCCCATGGCCCTGGGGCTGCTCTGGCTGGGCAAGCAGCCCAGGACCAACCCCCTGAACCCAAGGGCAGCTGATGGGAAGAGTCTCCGGGGTTCTCCCCCAGTTGCCCCCTGCCAGATGTTTTTAACAATTGAGGAAAAAGGGAACCTTAAAGTATTTTTAAACAGAATACAACATTAAACCTGGGGAAAGGTACATTTTAGATATTAGAAAGGTTTCGAGACAGGAATTGATTCAAAAAGATATATCTAAAGGCAGTGATCATGTATATAATTTAAGTGACCCCTGATTTAATAGACAGAAAATAGGAATAGTAGAGGTGTTATTATAGATCTTATACAAAATTTACTGGCTCAGAATGAAGATACACAAAGGCAACAGTTGGAGAAAGCCTGGCAAGGGGGCAGGAGATTCTGCTTCACAATATTGATAAAGTATTTTATTCAAAAACATTTATTTAAGCTTTAGTTTACTTTTTAAAACATGCACATTCTATATCTTCACAAGAAGATATATAGTTTCAGATTAGACATGATAAAACTAATTTAGTCTGAAGATGGTTCAGTGTAGGAAGGTTTAATGTAGTAAGGTTAAACTCTTGGGAAGGAATAAAATGGGATATAGCTATTAAACCCCAAATTTCTGATATTCAGGATTTTAATAATAAATCTTATCTATTCAAGTGTTCAACAACTGACCAAACACATTCCATGGAACAGAGATTCTGAGTTCTATTTAAATGTTTGCTCACTGTGTATCAGTGGTGTGAAGCACTGTGAAGGCTACACACCTAATTGTTCTGACATGGCTTTCACAACAATATTTCATTTTATTTTTAATTAGAATCTTCATTATGTGTATTATTCTAATAATCTATTGAGAAAATGTGAATATCACAAATTTTTACTAAGTTTGCAGATAAAATTATCACTTGTCTTTTCATATACCCTAGAAATTGGTGGCAGGGTGTGGATGGGGAGTTACACCAGTTCTCTTTTTAACCCAAGAAAGCTTATTTCTTCTCTCTTCTTTTAACTTATTTTATAATGCTGGGTAGTGAGCTTAGTTACAGTGCAATGTATGTACTTGACTACTGAACCATATTCCCGGCCAATCTCATGCATATGATGTCCCAAAATACAAGAAAAACAGTGGAGAAAATAATGTACAAACTTAATATATAAACTATTTTTCTTCCCCCTTTATCTCTCAGTCTCAGACATGCTCTGTGTCCCACCTTGTCAATTTTATCCACCCCCAGCCATGTGACCTGCTCTTCCTAGACACCTCTCATACCCAAACCTTTCCTGTGAACCCATAGAGTCTTGTTGCAGACACAGCTTCGTCCTAAAACTCACTACAGTTGGGCCAGAGTAATAGTTCAGTGGAAAGGGTATTTACCTTGTGCTTAGTATCGCATATGGTGCCCTGAGCACCACTAGGAGTAATTCCTGAATGCAAAACCAGGAATAACTGCTGAGTATCTCCAGGTGTGACCCAAAATGCCAAAACAAAACAAAACCAAAACCAAAAACTCCCTACCTCTAGAATTTAGTACCTGATTCATCCCTGCCTATTCTGCTGCAATATACTCACAAGACAGTGGGGTGGCCAGAAATCAAAGGAGGTCTAAATAGCTGGTATTGTGTTCAACATACAAGATCACTTCTCAGACCATCGTTAGCATGGTCACTCCATCGTAGAATTTATGAAGAATTAAGAGTAATGAAACAAAACAAATAAATGAACACACCCCACTCCCCTGCCCTTCCAGGAATTCAACTTCCGAAAACAGCAGGAATAAAAGACCAGTTAAGAGGCCAAGCTTATCGAATGTGTTGTCATTGCTTGGGGAAGAACTCAGAACACAGACTTTATCATGGCAATACAAATTAAAAAAACATTAGAATAGAAATTCACTCAGCTAGAAGAAAAATTAAAAATTATTATATAATTTTTCTAAAAGGAATCGAATGCACTAAAGAATACAGTAAAATAAATCATAGCCGCAGAATTTAAGAAGCTGAAAAGCAAATTATTGAGCCTGAAGACAAACCACCTGAAGACAAATTACAAAAAGAGGAGACAAAAGAAAAGATTTTTAATTTAATGAAACTTTATGGTGTTTAATTGGCATAATTAATTTAATAATTATAAGAGGAATAATTTGCATGTTCCTCATTTTTTTGTTTTTGAGAAACAAATGAAAGTTGATAGGGAAAGAGTGATTGGTAAAAGATAATAGTTTTTTCAGTCTGAGAAGGGAGACCTGGGTAGAGATGCTAGAGGCCCACAGAGAACCAAATAAGTACTGTCACTCTCACTGTCATCCCATTGCTCATCCACTTGCTTGAGCGGGCACCAGTTACATCTCCATTGTGAGACTTGTTGTTACTGTTTTTGGCATATTGAATACACCGCAGGTAGCTTGCCAGGCTCTGCCATGAGGCAAGATACTCTTGGTAGCTTGCCCGGCTCTCTGAGAGGGATGGAGGAATCAAACCCAGGTCAGACGTGTCCAAGGCAAACACCCTATCCACTGTGCTATTGCTTCTACCCCAAATAAATTCAGTTTAGGCAAAAAGATAGAAATCAGAGAGAGAGAAAGAGAGAGAGAGAGAAAGAGAGAACATTTACTTAAAATGTCAAGAAAGAAGTAAAACCTCAATATACCCTATTGCAGATTAAAAAAAAAAACCTTGTAGAATACTCACATTTCTTAGTACCAAAATGTTTTAACTGACTTATTTGTGACCCTCCTAATGTGAATTTCTTCCAGATATTTGGCATTTAAATTTCATCCTGTATAGGTCTGAACAATTAGTCTTTTCATGTTTATAGAGGAGTTGTTAGATTTTTCCTCCAGATGTTTAGTGCTTTCTTGAACATGAACTCTGTTCTTAAAGTAATGGAAAAGGTAATAATTGGAACCTTTAAAGATTTGTGAGAAGCATATTATCTACTTGGAAAAGTTGAAAATACAAAAGTTAGAAAATCAAATAAATTGAGGTAGAAGTTTTTTTAATACCTTTGTTTTTGCACTTTACAAACCACCTGGGGTTGCCAGCTTGGGTGGAATAGCTCATAAAAAGCTTTCTGGTGAGAGTTTTGACACTTTCACTTCTGGTTCTTATTGGAAACATCACAAAATAAGCCTTCTGTGCAACTTTTCAGTAACTATCAAGCCAAATCAGGAATTACAGAAAAGAAAAACATCCAAAAAGTTTCAGATCTTCAAGAGGCTTTTCTTGGAAAGCAATGGTTAAGCTTGTAACCCAACACCAAAATCCCTGATTTGGAGATAAATGTACCAGCAATGAAAGATTTTAGTTGACCGTAACAGAAGTGCCATTCCCATAACCTAAATAGTGAGATGTTCACTGTTCAGTCAAAAGGGGATTTAAGAAGTGAGTCTTTCATCTCTGCGCAACCTCTCCATGACATTGTAGCTAACACTCTATCAGTTTCAGGATCTGTAGTGGCTTTGGAATGTATAGTTGGTTGTCCAATTGGGACATAGCTGATTATAAAAAGCAGCATTGGGCTGGAGCGTTAGCACAGCAAGTAGGGTATTTGCCTTGGAAGCGGCTGATCCGGGTTCGATTCCTCCGCCCCTCTCAGAGAGCCGGGCAAGCTACCGAGAGTATCTCCATCTTATGGTAGAGACCGACAAGCTACCCATGGCATATTTGATACACCAAAAACAGTAAAATGGTCTCAAAATGGAGACATTGCTGGTGCCCGCTCGAGCAAATAGGTGAGCAATGGGATGACAGTTAATAGTTACACTGGGATGTCAGAATTCACGTTAGACTGACTTGGTGAAACGAGCACTTATGTTTACTTGCTTTATCCCCCCCTAGTACTTTTGCCTCCTTATCTCGAAGTGGCTGTGAGTTCCCAGCTCTGATCCGTGTGGAATATGCAAATACGAGAAGCAAGGGGGAAAGGTTATGAAAGTGGGTTGGGTTCCCAGGCCTATCATAAAGAAAATTGAGTCTTCAGAAAGCCTCACCAGCTTTGACTTACATCTTATTGCCACCCATAATAGCAAGGAAAGCTGAGTCTGAGTATCAGTCAAATAGGAGAATTGTCATGATAAGCTAGGCACATTGGTAGTTTGTAATATGGGGCAAAGCCTACTGAACAAAATTGGAACTCCATTAACAAAGAATAAGGCACAGAAGATTCTTTGGTCAAAACAAATGTCAGCAGCATAACATAGTCCATGTTAAAATAGGAAAAGGACTGGAGAGGCAGAACAGGAGGTAAGTTGTTTGCCTTACATGTGGTGGCAGATCCCAGTTCAAATCCTCAGCATTGCGTAAGGTGCTCTGACATTGCAGGAGTAATCCTCAAGCACAGAGCCGACTAATCCTGGAGTACAACCAGGTATGGCCCCTAATCAAACAACAGAGAAACAAAAAAATAAAATTTAAGACTGATTTTTTAAAATCCTAACCCCATAACAATTTACATATTTCTGTTATATATCAATATTTAAGCTCTCCTCTTCTTCCTGAGTATATATTTAGGTTATCTTTTCTAACGTTCTTTTCATTTAGTGGTGTGTATATGCTGAATTATCACTTAAGGAAAATGAGCAGATGTAAGCTCAGCCAGTTGTAGGAGATTCCTACTTAAACCTCAGAAGAATTCTTTCTCTCTTTCCTAACATTAACAGAAGAAAGATGACAAAGAATCTGGGAACACAGAGGAAGGTGAAGTCTAAAAATAAAAAAGTTTTAATATCTCCAATGATATAGGGGTAAGTGGCATGATAGAGCACTAAAATGTTAGGATTGTTAAAGTCTGTAATGCTGAATCCCGTTTTAATAAATTTCTTATAAATTAAATTAATTTACCTGAAGGAAATTGGAAAACAATTCACCTTAGCACATAAAACAGATCTTGGAGAGAGGGAGGGTGGGAGAGAGGAAGGAAGGAAGGAAGGAAGGAAGGAGGGAAGGAGGGAAGGAGGGAAGGAGGGAGGGAGGGAGGGAGGGAGGGAGGGAGGGAGGGAGGGAGGGAGGGAGGGAGGGAAGAAAGAAGGAAGACTTCAAAAAGAAAGCTATATTTTTCTATCGAGTAACTTAAAAATGCAAACCTGACATACAGAGAAAAATTTTTACATCAAATTTTGTGTCTACAGTTAAAGGATATTGTTGATAACATTGAACAATTCCTAACTCTTGATTTCAGTATCAGCTGCCCCTTGTTGTCTATTTCTATCTTACTACCATGTAAGAAAATAATTTGTCTTCTTACTGAAGTCCTTGTGCATTGTTCTTCACATGCCATTTCAGGTCATTTCTCGGAACTTCTCTTATCCATCCTGTTTTCATTGTCAATTAAAAACTCGTCCAAGCCTGGAAACTGCCCTGCATAAGAGGTCTTGAGTCTGCACCACACTGAAATGTCTGTGACCTGACAAACCCAGAGAGCTGGGTCCTCTCCATTTCCTGCTCTTGCTGGTTGCTTCTGGCAGCCCTGAAAGAGGTGCAGTGGTGGGTCTTGCAGGGAGCACAGACAGGGTGTGCAGTAACCTCTGCCCTGTGGACGAAAGCCTGGGAGCATTAGTGGCTCTGGGGTCACATGGAGCACTCACAGGGAACTCCCTCTCCTTGTGGGGATTTTACTTCTTACTTCTGGTTATTGTTAAACCAGTTATCAAAGCAATCATTAATCCAGTTATTAAAATAATCATGAAAATAATCAAAGAGTGAAATGATATAAAATTGACTTGGGAGTAAACTGCAAATCTATGTCATTATAAGTGCCACACCCCTTTCTCCCACCACCACACACATACACAAACACTATTCTACCCTGTCCCATATTTCTGGTAATATATGTAGCTTAGATCCTCATGTATCTCAACATTACACTTTACTTTGGGTTTGTAAACTTTGAATTTATTTGGGTTTGAGTATTTTTGTCATCTATGGGTATGATTGTTTTTATAGCCGATGAAAATGGGGACAGTACATGAGGTGTTAGGGATTTGTTGAAAGGGGAATAGGAGAGGACCTTGAGTGATAGCAGTACTTGTTACTGTCTCATGGAAAGTGGTCACTGTGATGAGGTGTCCAGCAGTCAGGGGCCATTTCCATCCTGGGAGCACAAAAGCCCAGTGGTGGATGGCCCCCAGTCGCTCAGCTCTTTCCGGGGGCCAGCATGAGAGTACACAGGCCACCCACACAGTTTTTACCTCTAGAAGTTCTAGCAAAAAAAAAACTCACACTCTCAAACTTGCTAATATGCTAGATTCTTTAGGTCAAGTGTCACTCAGGAGGTGTGATTTCATTACTGTTCAGTAGCGCTGATAAGACCCTGTTAGGAAACAGAGTTCTGACTCTAACCAGAAACTACATGTCCTTGGAAAAGGGCACACATGTTTGAATAGAACAGATTGGACTTTCTCCCTTTCTTAAAATAACTACAAAGAAGAAGAGAGAAAGAAAAGAACAGCATTACCAAAGCGTTTAGCCACCAGGCATTAATCCAAGTCATACCCTTTGAGTTGGTATCTCTGCTTCTCTCTTTCTCCTCCATATCTTCATATATTTATATATAATCCTTATACATATTTATATATTTGTATATATGAATATACATATATATGCATATGTGTGGATATATAGTATATACATAGCAATTTAGTATAGTACTATGTATTATAGTTCTATAGTAAATATATATATTACTGTACTAAAATGTAGTATAGTACTATAAAATTATAACGTATATAAATGTACACAAAGTACTATATATGTCAAGTATATATACTACTGTAAAAACTTAGGAGAGATTAATTTCCAGGCCGCAGTGAGTACTTCGTGAGCAGACACTGAGCATGGGCACTCATCACTGCTGTGCTCCTGGTGCTCAGTGAGCCCTCTGCAAGGCTCTACATAAACAACTCAAGCTTTGTTACGAAAATCCTCCTTTTCCTAGAATCGTGCATCCGAGATTCTCAACGTTCTGGAGCTGTGTTGTGCCCAGCATTGCTGTGTGTGGCAGAGCAGCTGTATGAAAACTATCTCAACACAAGAGACCAGGATCTGTACAAAATCTTCACTCAGACCCTGTCGGCAGTTGTCCGTGGGCAGCGTGGGAAGAATAGAATGACCCTCTTCTTCCAGGAGATCCTGGACCCTGAGACAAAGATCTTGAAAGCCCTTGGTGCAAAAGTTTCAAAGACCTACAAAGTAGACATTGGCTAATCATTCTGAATGTAGCCCTTTCTGCCTGATTTCATCTGTTTCTCCGCTTTTTCCCTGAATCTGTATCACAGGAACTTGGACCATCCTTTATTGAGAATCAGTCCGACTGTAAAATACAGAAAGAATGTGCTGGAAAGATAATACAGGATTGGAGGTGCTTGCTTTGCATGTGGCTGATCCTAGGTTAATCCCTGGTACTGTATAAAGTTCCCTGTTACCAGGTTTAACTTGTAAACACAAAATCGGGATTAAGGACTAAGCAGTGCCAGATGTGGCCCCACCCCCTCTCCTCTAAGCCAGAAAGAAGATATCATCTGTGGGGTTGACAGAATTTATAGGGTTACTTCAATAAGAAACTGATAAGTAAACTATTAATTATTTAACTGATAAAGAGCCAATTAAAAGTCTCTTAGACTTTCTGGTACAGTTATTGTTTTCTGTGTTAAAATAAATGAACTCAAGTCAAAACATTCTTCTTCTTTTTTTTTTTGGTTTTGTTTTGTTCTCGACATCAAACAGGGTCTTGGAGGCCACAGCTGAGAGCCAGGAGGTAAGTGGCCGGCAGTGTTCCAGAGACCAGAATGTTCGTAGCATTAGGGGTGGAACCTGGACTCTTTCTTGCAAGTCTGCACTCTCGCCTTGGAGCCAGAGCCTTGGCCCAGCCTTTCTACCTTTCTTTTCTTTTTTCTTTCTTATTTTTTTACAATGCTTAGTTTGTTCCATCCAAAATTCTGTTCTTAGCTGCTCAAAGGCCATGTGTTTGTTTGGAAATTTTTTGTTCCACATTGAATAAAATATGTATTAGGCAAATGTATGCATCACTCTATGTGGGATCACACTTTATTATCATCATACTCACTACTCTTTAGGGTTTACTCTGTGCCAAGCTCTGCTCTAGAGTTCTACATGTATTATTAATTCATTTAACTCACATAAAACTCAGAAAGTTTGTTCCTATAATTATCCTCATATTTTTCAAAGAAGAAACTTGTGACTGGTAGAAGTTAAATATCTTTGCTATGCTCACTTGGGGAATTTCACACTGGACTCTACTTCCAAGGGGTGAGAGCTCTACCTTGTATCCCTTGAGCACTTTCCAAAAAACACCTCAAGAGTTTTTGCCAGTGTTTGAGAAAGGTGACAGCCCTCAGCTTTTCCTGTCAGAAAGGTCGTCTTGTTCCTCTGCCTTCTCATGTTACTTTATAGTGTCTGAAGATGGAAAAAGGTTCCACTTTGATTTTTATCATTTTATTTCAAGGTCTTCTTCAAGCAATGCTCAGGATACTTAGGGTTCCCCTGGGTGATTCTCATCTAGTAATAACTCAATGCAAGGGTCCATGGATGCAGCGCTGTTTGGATTGCCGAGGCCACTGCTGCAATGCCAGGGGCCTCCACGGTTGCAACTGGCAGTGCTGGACGTGAGGGACTATGTGGTGCTAAGGATTTAGTTCACATCTGAAGCCCGCCGCTGTGCCTACTCGCTGTGCCATCTCTCAACAATCTCTTGTCCCCATAGCCCTTGGAGAATGATTTTAGTAAGTAGTACTGAACAAATAAAGGTACGAGCACTATCACATTTGCAAGAAAATGTTGAAGCTCTCAAGAGCTAAGTCTGGGCTGAGTCCCTCAAGAACTGAAGGGTCCTCTATCTGCTTCTGAGGTCCTGACTGCCTTTCCCTGGGTGGATACTATGCCCCGCCACATGCGAATCACACATGCACTGAAGAATTCTCCCAGCTCCCAGCCTGTACAACCATGGCCATGTTTGCCAGAGATTCTCATCAAATCACTTCAGATGGAATTGAGACAGGGAAAGTAAGTTTGGGACCTGGAAGGGGCTAATTTAATTCTTGGCATTCCGTGTTATTTGTAGCAAACTTCTATTGTTCAGAACAAAGATCACCCAGCTATGGTTTATTGAAGGTATTACAATATAAATAAACAAATGATGTATAACGTGACAATTGTGTATTTGGTTTTTTCTTTCATTTTTTAATGATGGGTTATGACATCATTTTTATTCAAACACTCTGACATTTTCTTAAGAAAAACATTAACAAGTATTTCTTTCCAGAAATCTTGCAATCAATTTGTTTAGTCATGAATCCCTTACAGCCATCTGTTACTCAGCTGCAGGAGTTGTTTATTCATACTTTTGCCAATGCATCTGTTTTGTGTTTCTTTTTGTCCATTTCTCACTTAAGATAAACAACGTCCTGTCAGTTATGAATGAGAAAAGCCAAGCCCTGAATTCTCCTGCACCAGAACAAGAGCATTTATTAGGGAGTGAAAGGGAGTGAGGACAGAAGGAAGGGTGGACGGCTGGAAGAAACAATCCCCACTTCTTTCTCTTAAAAGACAGGTTGTCATCTTAAATTTCTAATTATTCAGTCCTCATATACCTGACCTTTCAACTGCCATTTGGATTATAAACACATTAGGAATATAATGTTGCTTTCATAAAAACATTTTATTCCCTCCCTCTCTCCCTCCTTCCTTCCTTCCTTCCTTCCTTCCTTCCTTCCTTCCTTCCTTCCTTCCTTCCTTCCTTCCTTCCTTCCTTCCTTCCTTCCTTCCTTCCTTCACTCTCTCTCTGTTTCTGTGTGTGTGTGTGTGTGTGTGTGTGTGTGTGTGTGTGTGTGTGTCTTTTCCTTGCCATATCCAGAGCTGCTCAGGGCTTACTCTAGGGTCTGTATTCCAGTATCTGTCCTGGTGGGGTGCGGGGGAACAATATGGGGTACCAGGAGAATCTATCCTGGGTCAGCCACAGGCAAGGAAGCACACTAACTGCTATATGATCTCTCAGGCTCCGGTAATGCAAAAATTTTCAATACTAATTTTCATATATCATTTCAGAATTTCTTATTCAAGTAGGGGAAATTATCTTATTTTGGAGACAAGTTTATAAAATCCACGGGATTTCTAGTAACAGTGACACCATTATCCTACCAACTTAGTAACATCAGGAAATATTTATAATTCCTAGCCAAATTTTATAAATAATATTTTAAGCAAAATTTCTTCAATTAAATGCTATAGAACACAAACTAAATAGGCTTAATTAAAATGAAATTTATTACCCTACAAACCT
Source organism: Sorex araneus (assembly GCF_027595985.1). Lineage (NCBI taxonomy): Eukaryota > Metazoa > Chordata > Mammalia > Eulipotyphla > Soricidae > Sorex > Sorex araneus. The sequence goes on along the minus strand of NC_073303.1, from coordinate 88,656,951 downwards.
ACAAAGATAAGGAGATAGGAATGACCTGAGAAGAGGTTTTATCAGGTTTTATACAACATTAATTACTTGTATGTGCTTTCCCTCTTCACCCCTGATTATCTCTGTATGAGTTACCACTCTCCTGTTTCTTTCAAAGTGGCAAATACAACTGGAAACTTCAGTAACATGTTCCCTGGCATAGTGAAAAGAGAAAATATTACAAGGAGCCCCAAGAGACATCTGATCATCATTCAATGATTTAGGTGGAGAGAGAAAAATCCTCTCTCCACCTGACTGTGAGGTCAGAAAAAAGAGTGTGAATTTGTCAGGAATGAATTATTTAAAACTTCTTAACTGAAAAAATTAACCTATTTAACTAGAACCATTGGTAGATTCTTAGAGGGAAATATTACCCAAGATAGGCAAATATTTGACAAATAGATACAAATGACTAATGGAATAATGTTACAGAAATATTATTTTTAAATATTGTTACATTTATATCATCATGTCACAAAATTATAACAATAATATTTTCTATGATTTGATATTCTAAATTAAATATTATAAGCACTAATGTACTTAATACAGATGGCCAACATTCAATATGTTACTATATTGGTATAGTTATTTAATCCAAATATTAATAGCTGGAAATAATTGGGGTGTGTGTGACCAAGTATCAACTTGCAGCATTATTCTCTCACTTGATCATTTTATTTAGAAAACATAACAAAAGGGATTACAGCAAGCCAAAGGAACACACTGTTTTTTCCCAAGACGCATTACCACTCAACTAAAGTCATATTTCTCTGTCTCCCTGTCTGCCATGCACAGTAACTTTCCAAGTTCAATCTGATGAAGTGAAAGCAACTTATTAGATCTTATTAGGTCGCCTTGGGGATCATTGAGCTAGCACAATAGGCAAGATGTTTGTCTTACATGCAGCAGACCTGGGCTCAGTTGATGATATTTCATATGGTTCTCCAGGTCTCACCTGGATTGACCTCTGAACACAGAAATAGGGGTAATCCTTGAGCACTCACAATTGTGGCCCATAAACTAAAGGGGAAAAAAAGAAAAGTAAAACTAAAAGAAAAGCAAGAGGTCCTTAGACTGAAATGATGGAGTCTTTTCCCTATCTTCATCCTTTTGGCTGAAATGAGTTTTCCATTGTATTCAAAATTTTATTTATAAATTTACAAGAATTCCAGACCCCTGAGAATTTTAGAGCCCTCACTACCACCTCCAGATTAATCTTATGTGAAAATTAAATACATATTCTCTCTATTTTAAGACAGTGTGATTTTGAAAATGGGTAAATGATAGTTATTTATCACAGCATCATACAGAAAATATTCTACCTCAAATGACACAAGAGAATATATGTATATTCTCTTGTATATATATTAGATATAAATATATATAATCATATATATATGATTTTAACAGTAGTTTCCCCAAGAAGAATAGTGGGAGTGCCAATTGAGAGTCACAATTAATATTGTAAGTCAAGGAAAAATGAAGGGACCTAGAGATAGAATAGTGATTATGGCATATTCCAAGCATGTGAGCAACCTGTTTGAATTCTTGGCACCACAAATAACCCCATGCATCATCAGGTGTAGTCCTGAAGGTCCCCATCCCTGTTGGCCATCACCATACAGCCCAAGAAAGTGCTGTCTAAGAAACATGAATCTTTGGGCCCTTGCCAAAATGGTCTGATGTCCAAGAGTAGCTAGAAAAGGAGTTGGGGTTCTGAGCACTACTTGGAAAATTTTTTTTGACAATTTTGTGTTAGGAATCTATACTTAACAAAATATGTAACAAATTTGAATTTCCAACAGAACTAAGGTCACTATGGGTGGAGAGAAAATATTGAAAATAAAATATGCAGTGGTGGAAAGGTTATTGGCATTTTGATCTTGAAAGTAATGTAGGAACGTTGTCTCCTAAACCATAAGAACATTTATACTCTCTTGTAAACCAATATCTCAAGAAAATAAAGTAAAATAAAATTGAGAAAGTTCAAAAACTATAATTTTCCATAAGATGTTGATAAAGAATAGTGTATCTTATGCCTGAGGAAAATTTAGCGTTAATTACTAGGCAATATCCCTTTAAATGAATATTCCGATCAGATACAGTGGTGAATGACATAAGGTGCTACCCAAGAATCTCAAGTGTCAGATGAGGAAACCTGGGAAAATAATCAATTAATGAATTAATAGTGTGAATATTGTTATAGAAGAAAGTGCAAAGTTCTTTGGTGATAATAAGAAGAGCATTTAGCCTAACTTAGTGGTTCTTAATAGAATGTCTTTGCAAGGGTGGGGTTAGCAGGATGATACAAGAAAAAGTGTATAAATTGGTTCACTGGAAAATTATAGTTCTTGAACTTTCTCAATTTTATTTTACTTTATTTTCTTGAGGTTCACTGGAATCATATATGCTCATGTATAGGATTTGTTGAGTAAATATGGGAAATGTTTACTTCCTAGAAAATATCCAATCATCTAAAACACTAACAAAATATCAAGATTTCATCCAAAAATAAAAAATTTCTTACACAAGAAGATAAATGTAAAACTTGTATCTGGAATAGAAATATAATTTCCTAAAGTCAGTTCTGAAACTTAAATTTCCTTCCAGACTGAAAAAACAACAGGGCTCTGGATTATAATATTGGCAGCCATGAGTAAAAGATCATATTTTCTCCATGTGCACCAAAACACAGTGATTTACAACATTTTTTTATTTTTTAGCTCAATGCTTTACATGGCCTCTAACTGAAAGTTTTTGAGATTGCTGTTAAGACAATATGTGTGGAATGTTTGTAAACATACTTGAGAATTAGACTCTATTGTCAAGAAAGGCAACAAATTCCTTCAAAGTGAAATATTTTAAAAGCTACTGATTATTCCTAATAGCATCACTTCAACAAAAGAAAATGGCAAATTGCTATTACCACATGCATATTCTTAATGTAGGTTAGGCTTAGAAAAAAAAGCCAAATAGAGGAGTGGAATAACACAAGATGACAACACTTCTCCCCTAATCTCCAATGAGTCAGGATTTGTAAAACTTAGAAGTCACAGGAGCTCTGCAGTTTACACGCAATATAGACCCGGGGATGAAAGAATTATCAGCTGTAGGTTTGGACTGTCTTAGAACCCAGCCAAAGAAGTCTTTTCTTCAACTTTAACAGAAAAAAACCACTTGGGAATGTAGTTATCGGATAAAGAGTTTTTCAAAGATGCCTCAAGTGAGATTTTTTATATGTATGTTATTCTAGTTTTTGCCCAAAATTAAAATAGGACTTTGTCCGATAAGCCCTAAATAAAGATATTGGCAATATTGCAAGGGATAGCCAAATATTGACTTACAACTCCTCTGCCATAGAGAAAAAGGCTGGATATACAAAATGCTAGTCATTACTTTTACCTTACAATAAGAAAATTACTTAATTTAGAGTAATAAGTATTATAAAGATAAAGGTATTGATTATATAAAAGTACTGCTCCTTGCCATCCTGCTATTATATCAAGACACTCACACACTTGAAATATTTTATAAAAGTAGTTAAGTAATTTCATATAAAATTAGTCCTTAAGATGAATTCTCAGTCACTTCCTTCTCAGGTTTCAGACAAGATGAAATAAATAGAACAAATTTACATTGGGCTGATTTTCAAATGTCTCCACAGAGACTATGTTAGGAATATTGATTTCTTGAGATAAAAAATAAATGGGAATAAAATTTAACTTTCTCCCCAAATAGCAAAGTTTTGAAGAATTATATTAATTTAGGCATGCATGCCACATCTGTGGAGAGAGGACATAAAGTTAACGATGCTAAAATCTCAGGGCTGGGACAAATGGAGACATACTGGCACCCGCTTGAATAATCGATGATTAACAGGATGACAGTGCTACTGTGCATATTAATTTAATATATATTTTTAGCAATAATTCCGATATTCTAGTCTTTCAGATTTATAAAATGGAACAAATCAGAGATTTTTCATGACAAGTTATCTCTATATTTTTGGCTAGTCAATCAGTGATAAGTAATTTTCTTGATCTAATTGTTTAAAATATTGAAAAAGTTTTTGCAGAAAAATCATAGACTAAATGAGATTCCATGTCTAGCCTGAAATGTGCTAAAATTTTAGGGGTTGCTGAGTATAGTTGATTGTCCTGGAACATCTTGTACAATTGCTGCTGTTTTCCTAACACCTCACAGATGACAAGATCCATTTTTTTTCTATGATGGGCATAGCTGCATGTTCTCATACCATGGGATAAATAGATCATGTTCCCTGCCTCCCCATGAAGCCTAGAGCATGACATACTAGAAGAGACAAAGTTGCTTCCTAGATGCTCATATCTAGGGACAGCAAATATCCCTAATATCACTGGGCTCCTTCCATCTGTGTAGGATAACATGGGGTTTGTCCTTTTAGCCTTGCTGCAGGGAACTTAGTTTACCTTAGAGCAATGGCCTTTCTGTATGGACACAGGAAGACAGTTAATAATATGCTTTGTAACTTGGGAGCTGATTGACTCCAACAATATTTACTCCCGGGCACCTGCTTTCTCAACTCAGTTGCCCTTAGTTACTAGCACCTGAAAAGCAGGGTCCCGATGAGGGACAGAATGGACCCAGGGCAAGCTGTGAGTTACCCTGGCATCGAAATGAGCCAGGCCAAAGCCACACAATACTCAACTATAAGTTGAGAGCATGGTCATAGACAAATGCTGTCATGATCCAAAAGTAACGACGAGACTATGACCCTGCTGGGGTTAGGAAGACTAACCTGGCCTGAGGACTGTGGTCTGGAATATATAGTGAGATGTCCTCAGGAAGAATCAGACATTAAGTCTGATATACCTCTTACTGTGCTCATACAGAATGACATTGCTAGAAATATTAGGAGTAATATTTAAGCAAATTACTAGCTCACACCCTGACACACCCTTGTTTGAACCCCACCCTTGAGTGGATCTCCTTAGATGAGATTTCCTTAGATGAGATTTTGTTAATGTCCTCAAGTAATGCTCTTACCCTTCATTGTTGATTTGTTAATGTTAAACCCACCTTTGTCCTACTGCCCTATGTAATAATTTGCTATAAAAACTAAGACAGTGGGGGCTCTGGGGGGAAACAGAAGAAGACAGGGGAGACAGAAGAATAAGACAGAAGAGACAGAAAAGGAAACACACAAGAGGACACAGGAGAAGAACAGAGAAGGGCCAGATCCATTGATCGCGAGAGAAATCCAGAACCAGGAGAGAAGCAGAAAGAGAGAATGAAATAGACTGATCGAGCAACCAGTCTGACCTTCTTCCTTCTGTCTCCTGCCCTTGACCAATAGCCACACACAGCGGTTCCAGAGCACCGAACACAGGCGGTGAGACAGAGCCGCCCGGAGAGCCCACGAGTGCACACGCCCTTTGGCAAGCCTTAGTTTTTTACACATCTGGATCAGTGACTACTCAGTAGATCCACTTCAACCCACACCCATACCTCCAAATTAGAAATAACATAATTGTGAGTAATATATTGTGAGTATAACTTACAATAAAGATTTATGTAAGAATTTCTATTTTAATATCTACCTGGAGGAGAGATGGATGGATGGTAGAATCCTATTCTTTAGAATTTTGCTTCTTAGGAAATGTTACACCTTCATTCTCAATGAGCTCTATTTCTATTATGAAGTACACAAGCTCAGATCTGTTATCCTTCATGAAACAAAAGAGTGAAAATTTTATCTAGCATGTTCTTTTCTTTTCTCTTTTTATTTGCGGGACCATTTAATAAATGATCTGTGGAGAAGTACAAATACTGTCCTCTGGTGCCAAGGACATTTTTCTTACTCTGCTATTCTTGTCATTCTTTATACTTTCTGCTTTTATTTTGTATCCTTTTCTGGTCTCTTGATGTTGACATTTCCACTGACCAACCCATTAACTCTCTTATATTTCTTGAAAGCTCAACTGGGAATCTCAGCCAAACTAAAGATTGCAAAGATCCATAATTGACTCCTAGATTGGCTACAAAGGCATGTCTCTAATATTTTAACCCATTCCCAGTGTGTCAGTAAGATAGCATGGCAGTAGGGTGTTTGCCTTTCACACAGCCGACCCATGTTCAATTCCTCTGCCCCTCTCGGAGAGCCAAGCAAGCTACGGAGAGCATCGCGCCCGCACGGCAGAGCCTGGCAAGCTACCCATGGGGTATTGGATGTGCCAAAAACTGTAACACATTAGTCTCACAATGGAGAGATGTTACTGGTGCCCGCTCGAGCAAATCGATTAGCAACGGCATGACAGTGACAGTGATAGTGTTGAAAATAATATATTTTTAAAATTTTCCTCCTCTCAAAGTCCCTGTTCCTGTTGAAGGCATTTATCAGTCTTGCCAATCTTTAACCTCTGTGTCTTTCTGGCTTCCAATCTGCAACCTACCAGAATCCCAGCAAAGTTTATTTTCAAAAATGCTGGCCATATGTTCTCTGTTTCCCACCATTTCTGTCTCTGTTTTGGTTCAGAAGGTTTTATTGTTTCTTTTCAGGAATAATTCAGTGTTGTCTCAACTTGCCTTCATATTTTTTCTCCTTCCTAACCATTTTCCCATTAACCATAGTTCAGTACTTCAAAATCACATATTTTAATGGATATACTCCCTGGACTGGTGTAATAGCACAGCAGGTAGGGTGTTTGCCTTGCATGTGGCCAACCTGGGTTCGATTCCCCTGTCCCTCTCAGAGAGCCCAGCAAGCTACCAAGAGTATTCCCACCCGCACGGCAGAGCCTGGAAAGCTACCCGTGGCATATTTGATATGCCAAAAAGAGTAACATGAATCTCACAATGAAGATGTTACTGGTTCCTGCTCGAGCAAATCGATGAACAATGGGACGACAGTACTACAAGGACTACATACTCCCTCTGAAAATCTCTGTAATCCTCCATCTTCAAACAAATTAGGTCTCTTATGGGAAGAACTATATTCACCAACACATAGATGTTGAAATCCCAATTCCCATACCTTAGAATGTGATTGTTTTTGAGGTAATATGTCTAAGGAGATAAGTAAAGTTGAATAAAGTCATGAGAGTTGCACTTAATACAAATGTTGATATTCACATTAGAAGAGGCAACAAGGACACAGTCACGCAGAACTACAAACCTGTGAGTACCCAAGGAGAAGAAATGCTACTGTAAACTAAGAAAACATGCATAAAGCTTAAATTACCTTATTGCCACCTTTTCTCACATTACAGTATTTAGAGCCGATCGAATGTTTGTTATTTAAGCCACAAATTTTTTCTATCATTCTTAATAAGCCAATGTCAACATCTCATCTCCCTATATCAATATACAATCTTCTAGAATGCACTGCCAGCCTCCCAGATCTCTTCTAGGAGTCAACCTTAGTGCATGGCTGTTTCTCCAGTGCTAGTACATGACTGAAACTTTACCTGGGAAATACTCTAGGTTGAAGGAAGTGTCCTCTTTCTCTAGAGAGAAACTCGTGAGCAATGAATACAAGATTAGTTCAGTGAAACTCTGAAGAACTATCTTGGTAATCAGATATCCTCATGTCTTCAAGTTGTCATTGCTTCTACTGCCTAATAGTTCAACCCTTCCTACCCTATTCTGCTGTTTTCACTATTTTCTTTTAGATGTTCACCTTTTAAGCATATCTCAATAAACATAAGATAAAGCATGCTAGTCTTTATTTAGGACCATTTTTTTCTGGAGAGCTCTGCTATACCAGCCTATCTCTGCCAAATGATCAAAATTGTTTCATCTTTCAGAAATGCAAGTTCTTCTACACTTCTTTGACATAGTTGCTCGTGGGGCTGAGAAGTGAGTGACAGGGCTGGAGTCTCCCCCTATCCCCACGTGAAAGGACTTCAGTTTGAACCCCTGCATCACATGCACTCTCCAATCACTGATGGGGAGGTTCCAAAGCAAAATCCAAGCTCAAAATGAAAGTCCACCTCAAATGTCACTCTCTGTGGAGTGACCCCAGTTGGGTGGAATCCAGATTCTTTTGAACTATACATTGTATCACTGCTTCCTTCTACATTCAGCACCTCTATTTTATTTAATAACTGTGTCTCTTTTATTTTATTGCAGTGAATTATATTCAATTTATGTGTCTTTCAATTTTATTCTTAAATTTACAAATCTCTTGCACAACAGCTCATTTTTAAAAGTGTGAAAGGAAAGTGCAAAGTCACTGTCTCCAGTTTAGTAAAACAGGTAGTTGACCTTTATTTTCTTCTTATTGTCATATATTTTATTTATTCAGGAGAACCTTCCATTTATATTCTCAGAAGAAATACAGAATTTGATTTATATTAGTATTATAACTATAGGTAGATTCTTATAACCAAATAAACCAAGAAAACATTATATGATATTAAACCCTCAGCCAAATTTCCAGGGAGACTAGGACTTTTAGATGAGTATAATATTATTGTGATGCTCGGACTATTAATCACTTAGAATAATCATAATAGAATATATAGCTATCGGTACCTGTGATTTAATGTACTGTATTACATCGATATTTAATTTGATGCTCACTAAAGTTTGGGCCATACATCCAAGTCCAATGTGAAGGAGGTAAGGATCTGTCTTCTTTCTATAGGAAGAGACACGAATCAAGCCATATCAAGCCAACCTTTACAAATCTGGAAATCTAGATTCATATTCTGTCTCCAGTATGTTGATCTTAGAATAAAGAAAGGATTCAGCAGTCTGATACCATCCAGACACCATTCTGACCTCACAGGGACAGGCCAAAAGCATTGTCGTATAAATAAAATTATAATATAAAACTTAAAATTGAAAATCTGCATACAACTTTAATCTCTATTTCTTTTTTTAAAATAAAATAATTATTAAAATATTTTTAAAAAATTATTCCATGAGGTGGCCATTTTCTTTATTATATTTTATTTTTAACTTTTAAATTGAATCACTGTGATAGACCATCACAAAGCTGTTCACGATTGGATTTCAGTAATACAGTATTCCAGCACCCATCCCTCCACCAGTGTAGTTTCACAGCACCAGTGTCCCCAGGTTTCCTTCCATCACTCTCCATTCCTCCACCCTCTGCCCGCCTCTTTAGTAGGCTCTTTTAGGCTCTTCTCTTCTCTCTCTCTCTCTCTCTCTCTCTCTCTCTTTCTCTCTTTCTCTCTGTCTCTCTTTCTCTCTTTCTCTCTCTCTCTCTCACTCGCTCTCTCCTTCTGGGCATTGTGGTTTGCCATATTGATACTGAAAGGTTATCAAGAGTATTTCTTGATAATTACTTTTAACCCTAAGATCTTGTGAGCATGATCATTCTCAGCTATTATTGTGATATCGATCTCTTCTCTATCTTACCTATCCTCAGTCCCACATACACTTTTGGTTAGTTCCAACCATTGACAAATCCTCCTAACCCCTGCTTTCCTTGGCCATGGATATTCTCCTTCTACTATATATTTTTATATACCACAAATGAATGCAGTCATTCTATATTTGTCTGACTCATTTCACTCATGCTCTCCATGTCCATCCAATTATAGGCAAATTTCATGAGCAGACAAATGGGTAAAGAAACTATGGAACATCTACACAATGGAAACCTATGCAGCTGTCAGGAAGAATAAAGTCGGCTCCAATTTCTACAATTAAAAAAAAAACCTGAGGGACTAGAGAGTTCATGAGTGTAGGGGTTAAGACATTTGTCTTACATGTGGCCAAGCACTGCCTGATCCTCCTAGTGTAAGATTGCCAGATGCAACTTTGAAGGCCCCCAAGAACCACTAAATGTGTCCTTGTAGAAGAGCCCAAGCTCTACCACTATGGTCTGTGTAACCCATTACACCATAGGGTTGGAGTAACATTTCAACCTTGGGCCCTTGGCTTCCATTGCTTGACAGTGTAGTTGGCCAAGAATCATCTGGAAACGGTCAACAAGCCTCATGAGTAGTCTCCCTACCCAAACAGCAACAACAGAAGAATAATAAGAAGAAAAACAAAATATCTGAAAGACACCTTGACAATAATCATCAGTGTAGATCACTTTGTGATGATCATTTTAATATCTCCTTAAGAACAAGGAAGTAGTACACTGAATTGAATGTGGCCTTGGTCACAAAACTGAGATTATGACCAAGTGAGGGTCAGGAATAGAAGAGAAAAAGGAGACATACTAGAAGCAACATAAAGGCTAAAAGGCATAAAGTATGGTTTTCCATTTAAAAAAATCTAGAATATTCCATTTCAGTTCAAATTTAAATCTAATTTGAGGAAATATCTCAGTCCAGTGGAAAACCAGAGCATGCGCATCTACGCCCAGAAGGAAGGCAACATCACACAGAGACAAACATCACACAAAGAGCCAAAAGTTTTGTAATTAATGGAACAATTGTGACAAAATTTTCTGCAACTATCCATGTTTAACACCTGCAACTACCCATGTTTAAAGGGAGGGAATTCCAGGTTATCTTTTCTATTAAATTATCTCACTGATGTCTATTTTTTATGAAAGTAGTGATGAATCTATTAAGAAAATGTTGTCACATCTAAGAATCATCACATTCTTTTCTATCCAAAATTATTTTATTGAATTATGTTGTTTATTCACTCACATACTCATTCATTAAATATTTATCATGTCTTCCTGCCATGCCAGGAAGTGTACCATGAATGGAAATGAACATCTAATTCACGGTTCTTCATTTACCATTTTTATAGTCTGTGGGAGGACAAATAAAAATATTGGTAATAAAGTAATTCAGTGAGGATTTTCATGTATGGAAGCAATGCAAGTAGGGAGGAGGGGAGTATTCCTTCCGCTATCAGCAACTTGTCTGAATGCAGAAATGAGGTACCAGTTGGAAACACACAGACAGTGGAATATAAGGAAGAAAAGGAAATGTACTAAGCTAAGGAAGCAATAGGTGCAAAAATGAGACATGTGACAATTTTACTTGTTAAGGAATTTAAATGCTCCCTGAAGCATAAAGTATAGACAGGGGTGAAGGTCTTTCTTGGCCTCAATTGCTAGCTATTTCCAAAAATAAAATTTGCTTCTCACACCTATAATCTCAATGACACCGGACACATTTAAAGTTTCAAAAGCACTTTTATTCAGGCACCTAAGCTGGGTCATTCTAAACTTTCCTTTGCCTTCCCATTTTACAAATAGATTTTCACATCTGTTTTTCTACTTTATTCACATAGTTAAATACTATCTTTCCTTCTAGCCCTATCATCACTAGCTAAATTCAGTCTAGTATCATTTGTTCTTAGAATACTATTTCCAGCTTCTCTCCCTCTTAACATAGCTCTTTCTTCCCAACCGTCCATTCTCAGTTTTCACATAATCCCTTTGAAGTACATTTGATGATGTATATTCTGTGTGAAACTTGTACACTGATTGTCATTGTCTTCTAGATACTGTATACATTTTGGTTCCAAAATGTGATGGATAACTCACAGATAGGCTTTTAGAAACTGATATATCCCCCAAGGCACAGGCCAGGTAGGCCATAGGAATTCTTAGTCCAACAACTGAAAAAGAAGGTTATGCCAAGATCTTAATTAAATAAGCACAAGTGGGGAATTTTCCCCACAGCCTTAAAAAAGAAACTCAAGTCGGACAACTCTTGATATTAGCATCATGAACTCTAAGCTAAGGAGGAACTGAGATGGACAACGCTAGACTTCAGACTACCCAGTATGTTACTAGGAGAAAAGGAATGTGTGTGGACCAGAGATCTAGCTCAGTGACAGGGTAAATGCATTGTATAAACAAGGTCCTGGGTTAAAATCCCTGGAACCAATAAAAGAAAAAAATCTGTGTATTGTTTGAAAAGAATGTGTTTGCAATATTTTTTTTCTGGCAACAATAAAGAATGATTTCACCTTCTTTCATTGCTGTTGGCTTGTTCTCTCCAGAAACAGATGTTCTCTCAAGTGCCTCAGTTTAATCACTATGCCTGGAATGTCATTTTTCTTTATTTTTTTTGCTTCAAAACAACTCATCTTTCACCCCTGCAATTTGCCAAGACCTGCATACCACCTCCATGATGGGTGGGTCTAAGCATCATCTATCATGACATTCCCTGTATTTTGCATGTGATCCAGTGGGTCCTTGCTTCCTTGTTTTCTCTCCAAGAAGGTCTTCTGAGATGGAACTTGTAGGATAACATAGCTTTAGGTAGTTTAGGTTTATTGGGTTACTCCCATCACAGTGCTCCCATTCCTCTGTGTTTATTTGTAGCTTCTTAGTGCTCTGTTGACTTGTAAATATTGTTTTTCTCTTCTCTTTGAGTCCTTTGCATAGTTTATTCAGAGCCATGTCCTTTTTGTATGAACACAGGAAGACTTAGCAAATGCTGTGCTTTTGTAACCTAGGAGTCTACACGATACTTTGATAATTTGACTCTACATGATATTTTCCTCCTGGGCATCTGTTCTCTCAGCTAAGCCTCAGCTGCCCTTACTTCCTAGCACCCCCAAAAGCAGGGTCCCGACGAGGGACCGGATGGACCCAGGGAAAGCGGAGAGCTGTGTGCTACCCTGGCATCGAGATGGGCCTGGCCATAAGTTAAGAGCTGAGCCATGGCCAAACTGATTTCAGCTGGAAGTCACAAGGAAAGAAGAGGAGCCAGCATCAGAGGATCTAGAGCAAAGGCCTCTAGCTCCTTTCATATCTCATGAGGTCACATTAAGACAATTCCTTATACCCCTCTTTTACAGGTTGTGAATTGCACAACTCCAGGTCTCCATATTTTGAATTAACAATACTTTACTTTTACTCTTTCCTTGGAATTCACTGCTTCCTGAATGAGAAAGCAATGACTTTTAACAGGAACACCTATTCATTTCTCTCTAGGATACCCATTCGTATCGGAGTTACCCTCTGTCTCTTTCTCTATCTACAGGCATGGAGACCAAACCCCAACTGTCAAGGCCCCTGATAACTTTAAAAAGTGTTTTTCTCAAACATAAGCTAGGTTGCACATCTATGACTGCCGAGGAACCAGACCAGATAATGGCTACATTCCCCTGCTGAAGTTCTCCTGCCAGAAGTTGTGATGCTCCTGTTCCAGTGCTCCCTGACTGATCCAGTGCTTCCTGAAATTTATCGGACTTCTAATAGCTGCTCCCTTGAGACTCATTGCTGCTACCACTACTGATGCTGTTACAGGGACAACTCTTCAATTTTGATTGAGACACTTTATTTCTTCAAAATGGGACTAAATGACTTATCATTGGTGACTCTTATCACCCCTGGACAGTGCAGGACAATTGGACACTTTACTACAAGCACTGCTTTGGGCCCAGGGTTGGACTGAAATCTTAGTGCAACTAATGGGACTGTATTGTGATTTGAAATTGTGTTGTGATTTGGAATTGTTCCTCATTTTCAAATTTTTGTGTTTTTGTAAAAAGAAAAAGGGGGGGGTCGGAGCGATAGCACAGCGGGTAGGGCGTTTGCCTTGCACGCGGCCGACCCGGGTTCGATCCCCGGAATCCCATATGGTCCCCCAAGCACCACCAGGAGTAATTCCTGAGTGCAGAGCCAGGAGTAACCCCTGAGCATCTCTGGGTGTGACCCAAAAAGAAAAAAAAAGAAAAAGGGGGATATGTAGGATAACATAGCCTCAGGTAGTTTAGGTTTATTGGGTTACTCCCATCACAGTGCTCCCATTCCTCTGTGTTTATTTGTAGTTCTTTCTTAGTGCTCTGCTGACTTGTAAATATTGTTTTTCTCTTCTCCTTGAGTCCTTTGCATAGTTTAAGAGCTTGGTCGTGGACAAATGCTGTCATGATCTAAACCTAGATTTGGACCCTGCTAGGATGAGGAATGACTAATCTGGCCTGAGTGCTGTAGTTGAATCTGGCAAGATGTTCCCAGGACATTGCAAGTCTCAATGTATCTCTTGCTATGTCCATACAAAAATAACTAGTATTAAGATGTTAATGAGTGTTTGGACTAAGGAAAGGAGAAAAACACCTTAAGAGTCAGGAAGGGCTTTGGAATGCCAGGCCCTCAGGAAGGGCTTTCTTATGTTGATTTTGCTACCTGGCTGTGTATAGCCTAGAGGGCAAGGTGGGAGAGACAAGTAGGGGGAGAGGCTAGAGAATCCTGGAGGCTGCAGTAGATCCAGAGAGAGGACGGAGCTAGAAGTGCAGGAGATGGGAAAGATGGAAGATTGAATAAACGGTAACTAATCAGCAACCAGCTTGGTCCTCATTCTTCCTTCGCCTGTCCTTGGCCAACAGCTGTCCTGACCCAGCCCATACACAGTGGTTCCAGAGCACCAAACTCAGGTGGTGAGATAGAGCCGCCCGGAGAGCCCTCAAGTGCACACGCCCCTCCGTGTGCCTTAGATTTTTACAGGAAATAAATTAAACAAGGAAACCATTGAACTAAAGGGTCTCTAATGTTGAAGTAGCTTGGGTAAGAAATATAAAATACAAGCATTTGAAAGTCTCAAGGTTCCAGTAGCAAAGTCTGAGGACAACCAATCACAAATAATCAACAAAACTTTGAGCCATTGTCCATCAACAAAACTCTATTATTGCTTCTGACTTCACTATGAAATCTTTTATTTAAGAGTGCTCCAAACCATCAGAATATTTTTAATAAGAGTTTACCTAAGAGAAGCAAGATTCAAATAAGGTTTTTTCAGATAAACTTTATTTTAAAAAAATATTCTTCCATTGATTTATTAATAAAAAACAATATTTTATTCCTCTTTACATCTCTAGTATCAACCTGGGTAAGAAAAGTGACAAGTAGCTATGTCAAATTGATAAAGATAAAAAAGTTTTGAAGATGGGCCAGAGGGATAGTACACTGGGTAAGGTGCTTGTCTTGCATATGACTGACCAGAATTGGATCCCTTGCACTTCGTATGGTTCCCTGAGCACCGGGAGGAGTGATTCCTGAGTGCAGGGCCTAGAGTAAACCCTAAGCATCTCTTGGTGTGCCTCCCCCAAAATTATAAAGATAACTAATTTGCCACTCAAATTATATCAGGAGAGAGATGAGGGTTAGAAATAAAGATGTGGAATCCATCAATATGCAAAACCCCACACAAAACATGGATGTAACACAGCTTATCCATGCAGAATAGTGAGGCTAATTCACTTGTGTATCTGTATCAAACTCAAGACCTCATATTTGCTAGACATGTGTGCTACTGCTTAGCAACATCTCCAGATCTATATTAATATATTTTTTCAAATTAGTAAAAAAAAGTTTCCAAGTTATTTTCACTTTCTAAAATTTATTAGCCAAGGTCTCATTTTCTTTTAAAGTCATTCAACTTTAGAAAAGAAACAAAACAACCTAGAAACTTGTTTTTTATTTTCTTATTAGATGTTTTTGATCCACAGTGAAGCAATAAATCTGAATTATGAAATACAGAGAGCAAAATAATTTTCCAAATTCTAAAAGTTCAAGAATAATGTTTTAAGGCAAAATTTAATAATAGCCACATTATAGTCCATATAGAGACATTTTAATGACTTGTCCAGTGTATAGTATTGTAACTTCAATCTAAGCATGGATAATTCCCCAAACCATACTTTCTCCTAATATAGCACCTTTTCTCAAAAGAATGTATTTCTTTTGGAATTAGTAAGTTCCCTGTTTCAGGTTATATGTGACCTCAGCTTAAATGGCCTTCACATTTGAATAAAATACTAAAGATCTTTATATGATCAGATATCATGAAGTGCAACCCTTAGACTCCATAATGAAAATGGTTTCATTAAATAAAACTCAGTTTCAAATACTATTACTGCCTTAAAGTTAAATTACAATTCCTTTCTGAACCTCTTTCTATCATCCATTTAACCAACAAGGAGAAAAGATTAAGCATACAATTGTTTGATAGAAATGAGCATTAATTTAGTTCAAAGCAATGAGGCCTATTTAATTGATCATTCCTCAACAGAGAAAATGTGAGGATGTAAAAATTATATGCATTAGATTCTCTAAAGGCTATTTAGACAACAAACTATATATTCAATATATAAAAATCATCATCATCATCATCTTCCCGTTGATTGTTGAATTTCTTGAGCGGTCTCAGTAACGTCTCCATTCATCCTAGCCCTGAGATTTTAGAAGCCTCTCTTTTCTTGTCCTCCCAAGGATGCCGCATTGGAGGCTCTTTTACAGTCAGGGGAATGATACCTAGCATTGTTACTGGTTTTGGCATATGAATATGCCATGGGGAGTTTTCGAGTCTCTCCCATGTGAGCAGGAAACTCTCGGTAGCTTGCCAGGTTCTCCCAGAAGGAAAAGTAGGCTATAAGATGTTGCTTCTAAAATTAAGTGATAGATTATCAATGTACAACTATTTATACTAATATGTGTTTTATATGCTATATACTTAAATACTAAAACATTTATTGTTAAGATAAAAGAGCAAATTGAAAGGTAACATGTTAAGCATAAATAAAGTTTTTTGAAAGTTGCTGCCCCAAAACCAAATAACCCCATCAGAAAATGAGCAAGAACTGAGCAGATATTTCTCCAAAGGAGACATGCAGATGGCCAATCTGAACATAAAAGAGTGTTCATTATCACTTATTACCAGAGAAATGCAAATTAAAATGACAATGAGATATCAACTTACACCTGTGAGAATAACCTATTAAACACAAAACAGAAACAAGTGCTGGTTAGATGCAGAGAAAAAGGAGCCTCTTCGTTGTTGTTGGAAATGTAAATTAGATCAGTTACTATAGTTACTATAGAAAAACAGTAAAGCAATTCCTCTATATATCAAAAGTAACGCTGGAGAGAGATCCAGGACTGAAGGCACGTACTTTAACCAAGGGGAGCCCCTTCATATCGCCAGTATGGCTTCCCTGGCACCCAAGCACTGACATATTGGCCCAGGTAATCTCTGGCACTGTGGGGCCTAACCAGCCTGGCATGGTTAAGCTCTGCTGTCCTTAAGGATTCTGTAAGCCCTGCTGGCCAGGAGTTACTGGAGGAACCTCACGCCTCCTGAGCATTGCTTGGAAGATGTCTTACCATACACCAAAAACAAACAGATAAGTAAATAGATTTAACATACAGTGGAGCAGCTTCACTTTTAGGTATCTAAAGAAAATGAAAACACTAATTTAGCCAGAGAATTAAGTCAGCCTGCCTCATTGGCAGTGTACCACCAGAAATGACTCAATGACTCTTGAGTCTCTTTAACATTGCTTTGGACACCTTTCAGAGTACACACACACACACACACACACACACACACACACACACACACACCACTAATTCAAAAAGATAGATGCATACCTATATCCTTGCAATTTTGTTTAGAACAGTTAAGATCTGAGCCAACCCAAGTGCCCAAGAACAAATGAGTGGGTAAAAAAATATATTGTGGTATAGATACAAAACTGGAAACTTCTAAGCTATAAGAAAAAAAAAATTCCTTTTGCCAAAATGTGAGAGCCGAGCTATTGACGAGTACTGGCGGCAGATTCTTCAATTGTTCGGGTCTGACCTTGTATGGACCGGGTACTGTACGTGTCTTTACCAACGAAATGGCCTGTCAGATTTTGGAAGGGAGGACGTTAGGAACGACACATCTATCTTGCGGAATTTGGTATGTGGGCAGGTAGACGTGGCTGTCGAAGAGATCCGAATAGAAGTCGTGGATAATCCTCTCCATTGCCCTTCTGGAAGATGGGATAGATCCTCCAGGACGTCGGAGGGCAGTTGTCTTGGTCTTGTAGTTGGCAAAGGACAGGCAAGAGGAATACTTTACCTGGCTTCTGCAGCATCGGCCAACACTTTGCCAAAATGTGGATGGAGCTGGAAGCAGTCTTACAAAGTGAAATAAGTGAGAAGGAGAAAGACAAATACCAGATAATTCACACACACATTAGATATAAAGAATCAAAGCAAGTCAAACAAGCAAAATTAGACCTTGCACTCTGACAAAAATTTTGCAACAGGGTGATGAGGAAGAAGCTGGGGAAAGGCTGAGGAATTCTTATGGACAGTGATATAGGGATATTTAGTACTTTAGTTATAATATGGTCTAGTAATAGACAGTGAAGAGGTGTGAAATACTTCTAAAACAAACACACCACTTCAATAAAAAATTGCTTTAAAATGTAAAATTAAGTTAGATTTTATTATGCACTATAGCACTGTAGCACTGTAGCACTATCGTCCCATTGTTCATTGACTTGCTCGAGCAGGCACTAGTAATGTCTCCTTTGTGAGACTTGTTGTTACTGGTTTTGGCATGTCGAATAAGCCATGGGTAGCTTGCCAGGCTCTGTCGTGCGGGTGGGATACTCTTGGTAGCTTGCCGAGCTCTCCGAGAGGGACAGAGGAATCAAACCCCGGTTGGCCTTGTGCAACGCAAACGTCCTACCCTCTGTGCTATTGCTCCAGTCAGATCTTATTATATATAGAATAAATATGAATTATACATGTCTGCTACTGGTATAGTGAGAGTGGAGGAATCGATTTTTGTAGCTACAGTAACAAGTCTCACAATGGAGACATCATTGGTGCCCGCTCGAACAAATCGATGAGCAATGAGATGACAGTGATACATACAGTGATACAGAAATCATAAACACTGATTTTCTATGTTTTTTTTCCATTACCTATTGATTTTCTGAGCTACCTTCAGATTGCTCATGTTGTGTGTGTGCTGTGGGGGCATAGGTCACATCTGTCAGTGTTCAGGCCTTGCTCCCAGCTCTGTGCTCAGGGATCCATCCTGGTAGCACTCGAGGGACTGTGAAACTGCCCGGATAGAATCCAGGACTTCTGCATGGCAAAAAAAAATGCATTTCACATACTGAACTAATACTACTACTTATGGAGCAAGTTATTTTTGTTTTTGTTGTTTAAACACATGTTCTCAAATGCAAGACTCGCTGACTTTAAGGAGGGAAAAGCCCAAGATAAAAGCACTCTTGGGCTGCAGACCCCCATCGGGATGTTTCTGTGATTTCTCTCAGGCTGACTCTGAAGAGCAGGCATGTCTTTGCTTCTTGTCAAACATGCTGCTAGTCTCACAGGGAGTGGCTCTTGGAATTCCTGATTGTGCGTTTGGGCTCGCTCCAGGGTCCTTATTACGCCAGAGCTCCGCAGATATAGACCAGTTCATTTCTATGAAATTAAAACCCAAATAATTTTTGGAAGGCCCAGGCGACATCAGGGAGTTGTTCACAGGATCGTAGTATTCCTTAGGGGAATGGAGACGCGGGATGTGATGGTTTGTTTCCGTTCTGTCATGGATGTGCTCTTGACCCTAAGAACAGTTCAGCCGAATACGGAGATTAAAGGCCAAAGTGAGCATGCCTGATGAAGAGGGGTGAAAATTAGGACAAAGAGCTGCTTTAAATTTGACACAGTACAAGTGTTGTTTATTAGTTTTTAGGCAAGAATGCCTAGAGGGTGTTCAAACTCAGTGAGGTGTGTCCAGGCAAAAACAAATAGAAAATAGGAGCTGCATAAGGAAAAGTACAAGAGTCTCCACAGGCTCCAAGAGTCTCAGGAAGTTGTGCTCCTGATCCATGAGGGACATGGAGATAGAGTGAACTGAGGTAAGCAGGGAACTGTCAGAGTAAAAGATTGAGGAACGTTAAACTTCAGTCATCCTGAATGACAAGAACTGAGAGTCTGACAATTCGAGAAGCATAATTATCATTATTAATATGTAGCACTACTCCAACTGATCTCCAAATATTAAAAAATAAAACTCTCTGAGGAAACTAACTATGGGACCCGAGTAAAAAGTTAACTTGTCCTTAAGTATGGTGTGGCTTTCTCAGAGAGAACATTATTCTTGAGTTCTGTTTTTCCTCCACCAGAGGAAAAAATAATAGTTGTCAGTGTATTAATGATGAGAGAAGAAACCCTAACAGTGCTTTCCTCCTTTATACAGGCTGAAAATTCTTTGTGCTTACTTGCTTTCTCCGATTTATCTTAGAGATAACAGGGGCTGTTTCACTGTGACATCAGGAAGCATTCACTGGGGTTATCTGTTTGGGATCACCTGATAATAGACAGAACATGGTGAAATGTAGTTTGACAGAGCACTTGAGCTTACATTGGGTACCCTATCTGCTGACAGCAGAGAGGGCACACGTGGTTATTAAGTGATGTCCTGAGAACGCTGAAGAGCACTCACCTTTGTGAATCATTTTTGAAGGCTAGGAATGAAGCTACAAATCTATTCTGGGAAACTGTCAGAAACGAGTGAAACTATTTTTACCATCCACCTCCTTCAAATCATCCTGCTCTCTTCTTTTACAAGTCTCAAAACTGTTAAGAAAGACAAAAACCACTTGTTTTAGAATCTAGATTTATTATTATTTTTTTAGAAAGAAATATTGATGAAGCTCATTTTGGCTCTCTGACCAACTTCTATAGTGAATGAACCCACAATATTTCAGAAATAGACTACCAGAGAAACACTACAGTGAGCATTTTCTTTAGTAGTCCGGATAAGAGCCAATGAGATAGAAATGCAAGTAGGAAGGTAAAGACTGATTTTTTTTTCGTTTTTGGGTCAAACCCAGCGATGCTCAGGGGTTACTCCTGGCTCATGCACTCAGGAATTACTCCTGGTGGTGCTCAGTGGACCATATGGGATGCTGGGAATCAAACCCTGGTTGACCACGTGCAAGGCAAATGCCCTACCCGCGGTGCTATGCTCCAGCCCCCAAGACGGAAAGTGTTTTGTGTATAAAAGCAGGCAAGTCTAATAGTACTCTACATTTAAAGTAGTAAACCTTGCATTAGACATTCTCCCAGCTCCTCCTCTTCTGTTCCTACTCCAGTACTTGTCTCACGCTTTTACTACCTCCATGCCAGGCCCATAGGCCTCAAATTGAATGTGTCTGTATAAAATAAATCTGTCTTCTCAGAAATGCATATTTTTCACTGCTGTTAGTTCACATTCTTGGTTGAATATAACTTCCCAAGAACTTGTAGGGAGTCACATATGCTGTCCTTTGCAGTTCCCTCTTTATCAACCAACCTTCCCCACCTTATAAGAAGTGACTTAACGGGGCTGAAGTGATAGCACAGCGGATAGGGTGTTTGCCTTGCACACGGTGGACCCGAGTTCAATTCCCGGCATCCTATATGGTCCCCCAGCACCGCCGGGAGTAATTCCTGAGTGCATGAGCCAGGAATAACCCCTGTGTATTGCTGGCTGTGACCCAAAAGGCAAAAAAAAAAAAAAGAAGTGACTTAACTTCCATCCATTCCCACGAATTGCATATGTCCTGGAATATTATCATTATCATTATTATTCAGATGTGGAGAGTGTCCTAAAGTTAGAGTCTCACTTGAGAAAGTAGATTACTCTGTTGTTGTCCAGTGGCTTACCAATTTCTCCTTTTAGTGAAATAGATTTTATAGTTGTAGCACTGTAGCACTGTCATCTCCTGTTCATCGATTTGCTCAAGCAGGCACCAGTAACCTCTTCATTATGAGACTTGTTGTTACTGTTTTTGGCAAACTCCCTACCCACTGTGCTATTGCTCCAGTCCATTTATAGTTACAACTGATAAATCATATTAGAAGATTTTGACAGTAGAGAGAGAAATTTTGTTTTGCAGATATTAAAATCTATGTGCCACATTATAAAGACCTTTTCAGGGCCAGTAATAGGTCTGACCTAATTTAGTACTTGCCTGGTTTAGCATATGTGAGGTTCTGAACTCAATCCCAGGTTCTGCCTGCCTCTGCCGGTCCCCTGATTCCCTAAGCACTCCTGTGTATGACTACCCAAACCCTACCACTTCCAGAACAAAGCTAAAACTGAAACTGTAGCACTGTAGAGCTGTCATCCCAGTCCCATTGTTCATCTATTTGCTCGAGCAGGGACCAGTAACGTCTCCGCTGTAAGACTTGTTGTTACTGTTTTGGCATATCGGATATGCCACGAGTAGCTTGCCAGGCTCTGCCATGCTGGAGAGATACTCTCGGTAGCTTGCCAGGCTCTCCAAGAGGGATGGAGGAATTGAACCGGGTCCGTCACATGCAAAGCAAACGTCCTATCAGCTGTGCTATTGCTCCAGTCCAAAACTGTAATGAAAATAAATTTTTTATAATGTTCTATCATTAACTTAACACTTCTCAGCTTTTATATCTTCAAAAACAAAAGCACAGAAATATAAATGTGTCAAACACTGTCATGACTTTCTTTCAAAACATGGTTGCTTTAAAATATAGCATGCTGTGAGGCTGGCACATTAGTACAACAATAGAGCACAGCCTTGCCTGTGTCAACCTGGGTTTACTCCCCAGATCCGCACCCCTGAACACAGCCTGAAGTGATCCCTGAGCACAAAGCCAGGAGTAAACACTTGGCATCGTTGAGTGTGGCCCCAAACCAATATATATGCATATATAAATTTATATTTATATGTACACATTTCATATATATACATAAAATGTATATAGTATAATGTATGTAGTATATAATGCTGTGATAAGTAATTATCTAACACAAAACCTCTGTTATCAGTCATGCATTTTAATGGCATAATGGAATTATTTTCTATTCTCTTTATGACCCCATTTACTAATATTACTGCTTTGATACCAGAGATGGCAAAATATAAACAAATATATTGGAAAAAGGTTAAATAATTGACTTTCCCAGTGGAGAGGTTAAACAGATAAAAATGTATATAGGTTCAGGATGAGATCATGCTTCGAGATACAGACTTTGGAGGTATTGGTATATAAAATGTATTTAAGCAATGACCGAGACGCTGATTATCTAGGAAGAATGTGAAAGATGTCCACAAGTAAATACAAAGAGCTTAAGTCCAGATTCTGGAGCACATCAATACTCCAAAGTGGCCTGCCATATCTCACCTGACACTTTGGAGTATTGAGCAAGAAGGAGATGAAAAAGCTCCTGAAGAGAGATGATTAATACCTTAGAAAGTCAAGAGCCAGGATGTCAATAAAGCCATAAGATGTTATTTCAAGATGGAATGCTTGTTGAGTGGAGTCAAATGTTGCTGAGATAAGATGCGGCAAGTGAGGGGATAAGCCAGGCAGTCTGGCGGTTTGGGGGAAACCTGACATAGTCTTTACAGGGCGATGCTGATGGATCTCATCAGCAGTGTACTGTGGGAACAGGGAACAGTCGTAAATCCGGAATCATTGAATGGGTAAATATCTAACAGGAGCTTGCAGGGTTAACTAGTTTTTAGGGATGCGTTTTTTTTTGTTGTTGTTGTTGTTTTGTAAAAACTCATAATAGATGATAGGGATAAACCCCAGGCTGGCAGCAAGCAACGCAAGCATACTACCCACTGAGCTGTCTCTCCAGGCAACAAATTCCCTGTCTTTATCTAGTCTTTTTCTTCTCCTTCTTCTCCAGAGGTCAATTACTATACCCAATTTTTATTATTTTATTTTGCCTGTATATGTATGAAACTGATTATGCATATATAAATAAGGAACTTTGTGGAGTATACAATAACATCACATGAAGCTGACACCCCAAGGACAGTAGATACAAGGGCCAGGGGGATTGCCCCAGAGCTGGAAGCCTGATTCATGAGCGGAGGGGAGAAGGCAGATGGAATAGAGAAGGGATCACTAAGAAAATGATGGCTAGAGGAATCAGTCAGGATGGGAGATGTGTGCCGAAAGTAGATAATGGACCAAACATGATGACCTCTCAGTGTCTGTATTGCAAGCCATAATGCCCAAAAGTAGAGAGAGAGTATGGGGAATATTGTCTG
This sequence comes from Sorex araneus, assembly GCF_027595985.1. NCBI lineage: Eukaryota > Metazoa > Chordata > Mammalia > Eulipotyphla > Soricidae > Sorex > Sorex araneus. Next base: position 88,633,173 of record NC_073303.1, on the reverse strand, counting down.
CCATGGAGGCAGGGGGAGGGTGGGTAAGGGGGGTATATCCAGGATATTTGTGGTGGGGAATGTGCACTGGTGGAGAGATGGGTGTTTGATCATTGTAACCCAAACATGAAAGCTTGTAACCATCACACAGTGATTTAATAAAATTTAAAAAGTGTTTTTAAAAAATGAATAAAATTCTGTGGATTTTTGCTTAGAAGAAAGATGTTATTGTCTATGTATGATTTTGAAATAAAATGTACTTTTTTCACTTGTATCACTTATATCACTTGTTATCCCATTGATCTTCGATTTGCTTGAGCAGGCACCAGTAACGTCTCCGTTTGTCCCTATCGCGTGCTAGTGTAGCCCAATGTTATCTGCTCGCTCCAGGAACATGAAGAGCCCCAAACTATTTGTTCAGGGTTTTGACAAAGAAGTCTGACCATCTCATAGGTGGGCGGCCACATGGTCTTTTGACATGCAATCAGTAATAGCTCTAGTCCAGTGGTCGTCTCTAAATCGTATTTCGTGTCCAGCCCATCTGATTTTCGACACATTGGCAAACAAGACAGTGTCCCTGATTCCTGATTATCGACGCAGGTCAGAACTCTGGATTCCTTCTCTCACTTGAGTGAAATGTGATATTCCAAGCATAGCTCTTTCGATTCCTCTTTGGGATACCCGAATAGCATTCTCATCCTGTTTTCATAGGGCCCAGGTTTCTGAGGCGAATGTTAGTTCAGGAAGAACCATGGAATCAAAAAGATGTGCCCCGTAGCCAGAGGTTCTTTGTCCTCTTAACAACTTTGACGCTGTTGAAGGGTTTCCACACTGCTCTCTTCCTCCTGTGCAGTTCTGGTGCCAATTTATTCCTCATGATGAGTTCTCAACCCAGGTACACATAGCTGCTGCATTCGGAGATGTTTGTTCCTTTGAGAGCCAATGGAACATCAGCCACTGCCATGCTGCAGGCCACTTTCCAGACAATTCAGATGAGCCTCATGCATGAGTGAAGTTGCACAGAACCAGGTAAAGGAGAACTTTGGGACCTTGGACTCCAGGCTCAATGGGACCCAGAAGCAGAGATCCTCTGCCTGCTTCCCCCAATCTCTGGTGCCCCAGGGATCACACCCAGACAACCCACCCTACCCGCACCAGATAAGTACCTTACTGGCTGACCTCCACTACCTCCACTACCCAGCCACCGCCACACTCCACACTTCATTCCGGACCTCGTGGCCAGAACATTACAAGACATTTGATACCTATTTTCCATAATAAGCGCACCATATTTGATAGGGTTAAAATATGATGTGAACCATGAGAACACCTGTAAGGGTGATTAGAGGCCTTGCTAAAAGCCTCTATTTCTCTTGGAGAGCCTGGCAAGCTACTGAGAGTATCCCGCCCACATGGCAGAGCCTGGCAAGCTGCCCATGGCGTATTTGATATGCCAAAAACAGTAACAACAATGGGCTAACTCATTCTCCTAACACTGAAAGACCACCAATATGGCAGGGTGAAGAAGGATGAGCAAGGAGAGGCTGATAAAAGCTCAGGGATAAACTAGACTGCCAAAATGAAGAAAGACTAAAATGACTGTCTGTGCTTTCAACACACATACGCTGGCATCAGAAGCATTCATTGAGGACCTGATGGTGCAAGCACAGAAGATCAAGTACGACATCATTAGTCTGACCAAAATGAGAAGACATCAATCACATCAAGCCATTTTTGACACTGGAGAAGAACTGTTCCTCCTCGGAACATGCGACAACAGAGGCGTCGGTGGTGTTGGTGTCCTTGTCAACACAAACTTGGCCATGAGCCATTCGAATGCCTAAAAATCTGAATCAGACAATTATGCTTGAATAGATGTGGCTCATTGCCGTCAGTCTCTATCTTCATTATCTACACACCAACATCTAACTACGATGAAGAAGAAATTGAGAAGTTCTACATGGAGCTGGAGAAGTTCTATAAAAAAGACCACACCTTCTATAAGATCATTGTTGGTGATTTTAATGCCAAGATAGGACCAAGAAGGTCGCCCGAAGAACTCCACGTCGGGACCCATGTCCTAGACTGGAACGAACAGGTGAGACACTGAGTTCATCATGTCGACCAAGACTATCCATGGTAACTCACAGTTCCAGAAAGCTGAATCTAAATGTTGGACATAGGAGTCTCCCGGTGGACAGTTCCACAACAAAATTGACCACATCATATTTAATTGAAGGTTTTGCCTGACTGATGTCGCTGTTGTCCAAAATTCCAAACGGAATCGGGCCACTGCCTCCTTCGTGCAAAATTCTACTTCACAGAGCTGGGAGAAAGGACTGCAAAATTTAAGTTTAAGAAGAGAACTCCCTTTTTTGAGGAAACTTCTGTTCATTTCTTCTTCCCATTTTTTATGGGGTTGGAGGTTTTTTCCTTATACAATTCTACTAGTGTTTTAATATGCTTGATCCCTTATCAGATGGGTATTGGATAAATATTCTTTCCCATTCTGTGGGCTCTTTCTGTATTCTGGTCACTGTTTCTTTTGAAGTGCAGAAACTTCTTAGTTTGATGTCGTCCCATTTGTTTGTGTTTGTTTCCACTTTGCATGGTCAGTGCTGTTTCGTCCTTAAAGATGCTTTTCACTTCAATGTCATGGAGAGTTCTGCCTACATTTTCTTCTATGAACCTTATAGATTCATGTCTGATACTAAGGTCTTTAATCCACTTTGATCTAATTTTTGTGCCTGGCATTAGACAGAGGTCAGAGTTCATTCTTTTGCAGGTAGCTCTCCAGGTTTCCCAGCACCACTTGTTGAAGAGGCTTTCCTTGTTTCACTTTGTATTTCTTGCTCCTTTGTCAAAGATTAAGTGGCCATATATTTGGGGGTCTGTGACAGTATATTCAACTCTGTTCCATTGGTCTGCAGATCTGTTTTTATCGCAATACCATGCTGTTTTAATTACTACTGCTTTGTAGTAGGGTTTGAAGTTGGGGAAAGTGACACCACCCATCTTCTTTGTTCCAAGGATTGCTTTAGATATTTGTGGGGGTTTATTGTTCCATATAAATTTCAGGAGTGTTTTGTCTATTTCTTTAAAAAATGTCATGGGTATCCTGATAGGGACTGCATTAAATTTGTATAGTGCTTTGGGAAGAATTGCCATTTTGATCATGTTAATTCTCCCTATCCATGAGCAGGGGATGTGTCTCCATTTCCTAGTGTCCTCCTTTATTTCATGAAGTAGTGTTTTGTAATTTTCCTTGTATAGGTCCTTCACCTCTTTGGTTAAGGTGATTCCAAGGTACTTGATTTTCTGAGGTACTATTTCCTCAAAAAAGAAATACAAATGGCCAAAAGGCACATAAAAAATGCTCCACATCACTAGTCATCAGGGAGATGCAAATCAAAACAACAATGAGATATCATCTCACACCATAGAGACTGGCGCACATTCAAAAGAACAAAAGCAACCAGTGCTGGCATGGATGTGGGGAAAAAAGGGGACTCTCCTTCACTGTTGGTGGGAATGCCGACTGATCCAGCCTTTCTGGAAAACAATATGGACAGTCCTTCAAAAACTAGCAATTGAGCTTCCATATGACCCCGCAATACCACTTCTGGGAATATATATTGAGAATGCAAAAGAGCATAGTAGAAATGACATCTATACCTATATATTCATTGCAGCACTATTCACAATAGCCAAAATATGGAAACATTTTTGCCCTAAAACAGATGACTGGTTAAAGAAACGTTGGTACATCTACACAATGGAATACTATGCAGCTATTAGGAGAGATGAAGTCATAAAATTTGCTTATAAATAGATAGACATGGAGAGTATCATGCTAAGTGAAATAAGTCAGAAAGAGAGGGACAGATATAGAGGGACAGCACTCATTTGTGAAGTATAAAATAACATCACATGAGGCTGACACCCAAGGACAGTAGATACAAGGACCAGGGGGATTGCCCCAGAGCTGGAAGCCTGCTTCATGAGCAGAGGGGAGAAGGCAGATGGAACAGAGAAGGGATCACTAAGAAAATGATGGCTGGAGGAATCAGTTGGGATGGGAAATGCACTCCAAAAGTAGATAATGGACCAAACATGATGACCTCTCAGTGTCTGTGTTGCAAGCTATAATGCCCAAAAGTGTACAGCACCTGGTCCAGATGAGATCAGACCCAAACACCTGAAGAATCTGCCACCGGTACTCATCAATACACTGGCTTGGCTCTTCATATGCTACCTGTCTGAATGTTCTGTTCCAATGGAAAACCAGCAGGACCGTTCTATTGTACAAGGGAGATATCCAAAACATCGGCAACCATCGCCCAATCTGCCTGTTGTTCATCGTCTACAAGTTGTTCACTTGAGTCATCCTGAATAGAATAGGCAGAACACTAGACAAAGGATAACCATGCGAGCAAGCCGAGTTCTGAAAAGGATTCAGCATGATCAACCATATTCACAGGGTGACCAAGCTCATTGAAGTTTCAAGAGATTTCAAGGTTCCGCTCTGTCTAACGTTCATCAATTTAAAGAAGGCCTTTGATTCTGTTGATTCTGTACATTTTTCATCTAACATGTACATGGATATAAACAGGAATATATTTCATTTTAACTGTATTTTTAAATCCAGCTCTAACAATGTATGTTATTATTCACTCAATTTATAGGCTTGGAATTATTTCCAACATTTTATTTTTACAAAAGTTCTATTATTTATTTTATTTTTAATGTTTTTCCTTGTATATGCCTAAGAATTTTTTGAACTAAAGACAGAGGGCTACAGAAATTAAAATATGCAGTTCTAGCTTAAGTAGGTACTGCCAAATTATTTCCTAAGTTATTTATAACAATTTACACCCTCAGCAGCATCCTATTAGACCCTCTTTGAGAAATCTTCCTACTCCTTTTCAATTATCATCCTTTGCATTTTTATTTGTATTATATGTGTGAAAAAGTATCTTCTTATTTTTCAATTATATTTCCTTGAAAAAAAAGAGTCACTCTTTTTCATGCTTAACCTTTCAAAATATTTCTTTAAACTATTTCTCCTCTCCCCTGATGCTCCCTCTTCACTTATAATTTACATATATCTCCTTTATAATACTTGCCACTTGCATTGTTTGTTGTCTGTCTGCCTCCCCCATTAACTCATGCAAACTCCAGATTACCAACCATGTCATGTTTATTCTACTAAGAAGTTCAGTGCTTGTTTAATAAAATTAAATGTATACTAAATATTTGTTTTAGCTTTTTACATTGAATGTCATTTTAATAATTTCCATAAATTATTGAGAACTTTTGACTATTTTGCCAAATTTGTTTTCTGGTCTTTCAAAGTAAAGAGTAAGTTTACACTTTGTAATGTGATCCAAATTTTGGACATCTGCTTGTTTGGACTAGAATCTGCAGTGGATTTCTGAAGGAAAGTAGTCAATCTATTTAGCTGAAAATGAACTTACAGAGGAACAAAATATTATGAGTAAATCATCTTGAGAAGTCACTATTTAACTGGAAATACATGACATTAATGTACGTTACTAATGAAATCAAAGCTCAACTCCTCAGAATTGATTGCTCCATACATCAAGTGCATAAATCAACAATTTGATTTCCCTTAACTTTGTATCATGGAAAATGATATCTTCGAAGTACATGTATGCCAATTATTGATAATGCTTCTTGAAAACATATCCATCATAACAACACAGTTTCAAGTGTTTTACATACATTTTCTTCTTATAATAATCTTTGCTATTAGTCATATTGGCAATATCAACCAGTAATAAACATTGGCGAATCAAGGAAGAGTGAAGTAATTTGCCAGTGTAGGAGAGCTGAGATTTTCATGCAGACAGTGCTGCTTCAGATCCTGCACTGTTCTTACAAAATGTAGGTGATCAATCATGCCACAAGTCTAAGTAATCAATCATGCCATGGTGAATGTGAAGTATGAAAGAGAAACTAGCTATCCTGCCCTAACTTATTACATATCTATCCATCTTACCTTTACTTCGATATACTTTGTGAACTAGACATGTTGATTCTAAATCTAAAGAGTAAAATGTAGATAAACTTTTAAAGGTAGATAAATTTTTTAAAACGTAGTAAGAAGTAAACAACTTCAGTGATGTAGAGAAATGTTGAGGTTTGTGAACTAAATTGCCTGATGGCTTCTTTGGAATTGCATCGTTAGGACACCTGGGTTCTTTATGGAATATATCCCAATCCTAAAGTCTACTTTCAAGCAGGAGTTATTCTTGATATATTGTTTAAGTCATATTTTCTGAAGGAATGACTGTTCCAGGCATACACAAGTGTACATAGTTCACTGAACTAACTGGAATAAAAGATGTCTCCATGGAACAGGAGAAATTATAGTTTATAAATTAATAAAGCTATACCACAGGCAAAAGATATTACTTCAGAGTAGGCCCAGGACCCCAATAACTGGAAGCTAATGGAAATGAAGTGGAGCTTTCTGGGGCTTAGGGATGATAAAATGTAAATAAGTCTGTAGTTTTCTTTAAATAGAAAATTTACATTTTTAATATGTTTCTTTTGTTATTCCCTACGGGGGCAAATGGTAACAGGGATCAAATCCAGGTTCTTGCACATCCATGGAATGTGTTCTATCACTTGAAACACATCCCTACCCTAAAATATTTTAATAGAAACAGTTTTTTTTTATAAGGAAATAGAGAATAGTTCCTCTAGCAGCTTCCAGCCCTACTACATTGAACTGAATTTTGTCTACATTGAATTGGAAATTGTCCCAAATTGTTTTGCTTCATTTTGCATCATTTGGGGGAATACCCACTCATGCTCAGGGCTTACTTCTGGCTCTGTGCTTAAGGATTATATCTAGTGGTGCTCAGTGGACCATATGTGCCAAGATGGAAGATGGGTCAACTATGTGCAAGACAACTGCCTTAATTGCTATACAGTTTCTCTGACCATCATTCCCAAATATGAATATATATGCCTTCAAATTAGTTGACTCCAGGATTTCATTCCTGGTGTTGCAGCATAAATAATATGCATACACATTCCATAGTTTAGGAAAGCACATTCTTTCATCACATATGACATAATGTTATATGCTTCCTCAAGTTCTAAGAGTTATTGCACTCAGACAAAAGTTTGTAATGTGCAAGATTATGGAATGGGTTGAAGGAATAAACATTAATTGAGCTCTGGCAAGTAAATTTTACACATTGTATTTATTTATATTCTCTAAGAAAACAGGTGTAAGATTCCCACAACCCCCCACTTAGTTTTACTAGTTAAACAATTTTCGTTTTAGAAAGATTCTTTTGTAACACATTCCTTCTCATATTTTCAAGTGACTCACACATATAAATAAAGGCCACTAAGTATTTTGTACCCTCAATTCTACAATCCTGGTCTTCTCATTTACCCCTCAAGGAAAAATACAAAAATAAAACATAGCAAAATAAAACTCCGAACTGGTTCCAAAAAAAGCATCACGATTACTTCCAAACTATTTTGGAACCATCATTAAATCTACCTGATGAATCAGAGAAAAGAAAGAAGTTAAAGAAGCAGGAATAAATCTAGAATTGTCCCACTAGGATATTCCCCAAATCTGATTTTAAAAATTGGGCAAAATCTTTGCTTTCTTGAAGTTGTTATTTCGGGGGAGGAACAGAGGCCCCACCTCTGGTGTGTGCAGGGGACCATATGCCATGTTAAGGACCAAACTGGGTCAGTTATGTGCAGGGTAAGAACATTAACATCAGTACTATCTCTTCAGATTGATGTTAAAATTTTTATTCCTTGGACTGGAGAGATAGCACAGCAAGTAGGGCATTTGCCTTGCACACAGCCAACCTAGGGTTGATCCCTCCATCCCTCTCGGAGAGCCCAGCAATCTACCAAGAGTATCTTGCCCAAACGACAGAGCCTGGCAAGCTACTGGTATTTGATATGCCACGACATATTCGATATGTCAAAAACAGTATTTGATATGCCAAATGACGTATTTATGTGTCAAAAACATTAACAACAAGTCTCACAATGCAGACGTTACTGGTGCCTGCTCAAGCAAATCAATGAGCAATGGGATGACAATGCTACAGTGCTTTCTTTAAAAATTCATAACTGGATTCAAGGTCATGTAAATTGCAGTTTGCTTCATAATCCATTCATGTTTCTTTGTATACAGAGATATTTGGGTACATCCTTCTCCAAAGAGCAATAGTGAAGGTAGTTTTTCAAACTCAGTGGCTTGGCAGAACTACAAAAACTTCTAGCTGCATAATAAACTTGCCTTCATTCAAAATCTCCTCAGTCCCTGTTTCCTCTAAGAAGCAGAGGTTCAGATAGATCTTCCAGTGTAGTAGGAAGATTGGAAAGCACAGTGCCTTTCATTATTAAGAACTATCATTTAAGAATGAATTGTTACAGGGACTGGAGAAATGGTTTGAAGGACTGGAACACATGCCTTGCATGCAGAAAGGAGACCCAGGTTCAGTATGATCTATAATGCCCAGAGCAACAGTCGGAGTGACCCCTACAGTCCACCAGGTTATCTACAAAGAAAAATAAACTCCCAGAGAGATGGCACAGGGGTTAAGATGCATGAATCGCATATGACCAAAGCCTGTTAAAATCATTGATATTACATGGTCTCAGGAGTCCCACCAGTACAGCTCTGGAGTTCCCTGGACAGGTAGTGCTCAACATTGCATGGCCCTAGCAGCACCTAGCAGAGTTTCAGAGAGAAAATCTTCCAGAGTATTTGGAAGATTTGAAATTTGTATTGAACCAGTTTCCTTGTTGGCCAAGAATCACTGACTGACCAGCCAGGACTAGAGAGATAGTACGGTGGGAGGGTGTTTTTTTTTTTTTTTTTTTGCACAGACAACCTGAGTTCAATCCCTGACACCATCTATGGTTCCCTGACACCACTAGGAGTGAGAGATTCCTGAGAACAGAGCAAAGAGTAAACTGTGGGCAATACAGGGTGATTCAACACCGTCCTCTTCTTTCAAAAATCTCCCAAAGAGTCACTGAGAGAGCCTCCCTGTCTCCTGAACTGCTTTGGACTATCAAAACAAAAACAAAAATGAAAAAGAAATAAAGGAAAGAGTGAATCATTGGGGACAGAGAGATACCACGATTCAGATGTTTACCTTCCGTATTTCCATGCTTCTGATTGAGATCAATCCCTAGCATTGCATGTGGCCCCTAAGAAACTGCCTGGAGTGACCTCTGAGCAGAGAGTCAAAAGTAAGCCTGAGACACAGTTGGGGTGGTCCAACACTCACCCGCAAACAAAAAAAGTAGACAAAAAGAATAAATCCTTAGAGTGAAATAGAATCCAAAGCTGGAAATTACCTGCCCCCAACCAGTGATTTATAGACTCACATTGTAAAGATATCATAATATATATGCCCCTATAAAATAATGCATTACCTTTAAACAATTCACTGAGTATTTAAGAATTCTAGTCGTATTTTAAGCCGGTACTCATTTACTTACTTTGATTATCTAGATAAAAATGATCTTATAAATGCGAAGCATAGCAAAATAAAGCCTATTCTTAGAACATAAACGCAGAACTAGGTAAACGTTCCCAAAGTATTATTAAATACTATTGAACTGGAGTGATAGCACAGTGGGTAGGGCGTTCGCCTTGCATGCGGCCAACCAGAGTTCGATTCCTCCATTCCTCTTGGAGAGCCTGGCCAGCTACCGAGAGTATCCTTCATGGCAGAGCCTCAAAAGCTCCCTGTGGTGTATTCGATATGCCAAACAACAAGTCTCACAATGGAGATGTTACTGCTGCCTGCTTGAGCAAATCAATGAACAATAGGACAACAGTGCTACTGTGTTATTGGGAAAACTTGAGCAATGTAAAAATTTCTTGCAATCATTGGAACATAGAAATTTTTAGCCAACTATAAGTAAAAAAGAAAGCATGAAAATTAGTTTTATAAAGTGAAAATGTCATCATATATACATGTATGTGCATATATGTATACACACATACTCCTCTCTTTAAGAAAGATTATTTCAAAATAAATGCAATTGGTTCTTATTTTTATGTCATTATGTATATTTATAAAAATCAAACCTCTCTTCATGTATCATTAATTGAATTTGTTCATATGTCCATTCTGGGCCATCTCTTTATATGTTAGGGCAACACTGTCCTTTATAAACAGATTTTCTTTCACCACTGCTTGGACAGTTTGGCCAAAATTAATTATAGGTGGCATGAATTCTCACATTTATTAAAATCACTAATATTTTCCCTTTGAGAAAGATAGTTTCCAATTGTGTAACATTCACGGGTAGAGGAATGAAGTATAACATAGAATATTTTGCCTTTTCTTGTAAATAAATAGCATTGAATTGTATGTAAATATCACAATTTAGTGGGTTATAGGGTGTCATGCCAAGTCAAATATCTCAGAAGAAGGGCAAATACCATGTGTGGCAAATAAAGAAACAAAGCAAAAGAATGAACAATGTTCAATGAAAACAGAGTAAGAATCTCACTCAGATTAATCTCACACCTATCGTGTGAGCAAAGGGCTGGGAGGGGAGCCAAATGAAGAGAATCCTAGGGACAGTGCTAAAGATATATTGGCACCTTGCTAGTACACCTAAAATATAAGCATTTCAATCCTTAAATCACTATCAATTCAGTTAAAAACATAAAAATAAAAGACAAAGCAGAGATGGGTGGCAGAGAGAGTACTGAAGTCAAGGCACTTGCTTTTGCATGAAATTTGCCCTAATTTGATCCCAGATACGGCTCCCCAAATCCTTTCAAGTGTGATTTCCGAGCAGTCAATGGGAAGCCTTGAGCACCTCTGGGGAAACATAAACCAAAACATAAACTACAAAGGAAAAGGTCAGAACAAAGTTATATACAGAAAATTGAGCACAATGTTTTAAATATTCTCCAATAAACAAAGCTGGTAATCTTTCTATTTCATTTACTAGTTCCATTATTTGTATTAATATTTGTAGTGTTACACTGAAATGTCAAAAGTAATCACTGTTGAGATTTATTAAGTTATAGAGAGAATTATTTAAGTGCCAGCTGTACTATTTCTTATTTTTTCTTATTTGGGGGTCTCGTTGTGCTTAGGCCTTACTCCTGGCACTATGTTCAGAGTTCACACCTGTCAATTCGAGGGGGGCATATGTGGTACCAGGCAAGCGCTTTAACCCCAAGGTTAGTTCTTCAGTCCAATCAGCTGTACTATCCCATAACTAGGCATCACTAGACAAGTTATGAAACTTCTGTGAACCTTGGCTTTGTCCACAAATTTTTGGCAAAGATTTAAACTCAATAAGGATGAGTTTGAATAATGATACACATAGAAAATAGGAATATTTGGTTATAGTATAATTAGAATAATTCTGGTTATCAGCCATCTATTGACTTGTTATTAACTCTTAAGTACGAAGGCGACACATCATACAAAGCTGTTTTAGTGCTCAACAGATGTCCAGCAAGTGACACAGGATGTAGAGCATCCCTCTGGACACGGAAGGATGAAATGACTGAAAGTTACTTAACCGTGAATATTCCTCTTTCTCTCTTTCTCAAAACCCAGATGTTTGGCATTTCACCAACATCATCCAAGATCTTTTGGACTGGGAACAAAATGAACGTTAAGAGAGAGGAAACAGTTTTAGTGAAAGCACCACAGGGAACGAGCCAATAAGTAAGTAGGAAACTCAGCACAGGCCTGATTTATAGCACTGCATTTCCACGGCTCTAAGTTCATTCTCCCAAACCCCAACACACAAGCACACACAAATACACACACCAAATACACACACATGCACGCACACACAGACACACACACACACACACACACACCTATTCCTACCAGTTTTCTTTTCTACTTTTATTTTTCAAAGTCAAGCGTTCTGTAAAATTCCTTATTCCCTTTTCCTTCCCAACTCTCTGAAAGAGCTTCAAAAGGAAACTGGGATTGTGAAGCCACACACCTACATCATTTCCTTTACAGTCAAATTCCCTTTTGTAATAGTCAAGGAAGCACTGATCTGAACTCTTATTTTTGTTTCTGTTTCCACACAAATGAAGAGACAGATGGGACAGATCAATAGCACAGCGGGTACAGTGCTCTCGGGCAGGAGGAAGCCCTGAGCAACCAGGGTGCGCCCCCACACCAAAATCAATCAAACAAAAACAAATGGAAAGAGAGAGAGAGAAAAGAAGGCAGAGGATGGGAGAAGTAGAAGGAGGAAAAGAAGGAGATGGAAGGGAAAAAGCCAACCTAAAACCACAAACAAGCTTCCTGTCTCAGTAACCGAAGTCCATCACAGCTGTTTTGTTTCCCTGTCATGTAGCAGTCCGGATAGAGGTGATTTTTTTCATGGTGGAAACACGGGTAAAGCAATTTGAGAGTGCCAGCATCATAGGATTCTAAAAGACAGGCTAGTCTGGCAATCATAAGTTAATTTGTATTAGAAATAGAGGAATTTCTTTGAAGAAATTACACCCTCTTGTAGACACGTGGCAATCCAAAAGTAAACCAAAGGATATAACTGAAAAAACATACAAAAAATACCCCTGTCTTTAAAAAGGAAAGGGTGGTTCAAATCCCATCTTTGCCCAAATCATTCTGCTGGATGCTACACATGGCCCCTTAGTCAAACCATTCTTGTCCCTTGCCTCCTGGGGTGTGGCAATAAGGGACACTCAATTATTGCCCTCATTGCTCTTATTCCTACATCCACCGCTAGATCCACCATCATGCCAACAAAAACTACTCAGCACACCTGAGCACTGGACCATGGCATCAGGTTAGTTCTCAGGGCAAAGGACAACTTACATGGCTCAAGATGAGGAGGCAACAGTCACTTGAATTTTACACTTTGAAGGAAAGTATATTGAAACGTTTTTAAGCAACTAACTAGCCATTTAAAACTGATCACTCACCCAGCGCTTCAGATAGTGGTATGCTGCAGAACTACCTCTCGACAGCGTGAAATCTATGCCTCAGTTTTAAGATCTTAAAATGGAGTTGCTGAGTAAAAGAGCTAACTCAAAAGATTAGAATATCTCACAGGCTGAAGTCCCGAGTTCTATCCCTGACTTCACATGACTCTCCCAAGTACTGTAGGTGTGTCCTTAGTGACCCCTGAGTATTACATAGGTGGCCATGGAGACGCTCAGCACTGCCGGGCCAGAGCATTGTAGCTTCAGGCCTGAATATGTGGGACACAGGGTCCAAGGAGAACTGACTGGGATGGCCCCCAAACTTTTTACTTTGGCTTGTTTGGAGGGCTATAACTGGTGGTATCAAGACTTATTCCTGGCTCTGCACTCAGAGGGCACTCCTGGTGGGCTCAGAGAACCATATGGGGTGCAAGGAATTCAACCCAGGATGATTTTTTTCTCTATAAGTATTCTATTAATTTTAAGTTTTCAATAGCGGTTTTCTGTATTCAATAAGCCATTTTGCATTCCATAATATATTGCAAATACCTGATATAAGTTAGTAGATTATTAATGTGCTTTTTATGAAAACCACATAGGACTCCTTACATCTCACTAAAACCACACAAACACACATACGCATGCATGTGTGCGCGCACACGCACACCCACACACACAGTTTCAACTCTTATGAGGCGTTGCCCTTTGGAAATGAGTCTTAGCAATCACAGCACCCTCACTGCACCTCTTGCTTCCAGCTAGACATGTTCTTTGCTTCTGTCTCGGGAACTGGCCTCATGATTGGAATGAAATATCCTTTCACAGATCAATCTCTAAGCCTCATTTCCTGACTTCTCTGGTGCATCTTTAAACATCCAGAAATAACTCACAAACCACAGCTGCCACTAAAATATCTCCTCACTACATAAATTTGGAAAACAGAGACCAACTAGGAGCTTCAGGCACCCTATCTTAATAGATTCTCCTGGGAGAATCTTCTCCGTGATATTTAAACCTGGGAAATTCTAAGCATAAGTCTCAACAGAGCTTCACAGACACAGGATTAAAGCAAACAAGATGAACTAAAATATGCATGGGATATTTCAAATATGCATGGGGTCATCTTCAAATATTTTTCTTCTAAAAGAAGAAGTGTTTCTTTTTTCTTTTTTTAAACTCATTATGTACAAAGTGGCATCATCTATATTGTCTTACCATTTGTTTATAAACACATACACCCTTGCGAACACATACGCATTACTTCCAATACCTAAACACGTATCTTAGCCAAACACAAGAGAATAGAGAAAAAAAATTAGAAAATTTTAGTCTCTGGCTTTCTATGACTAAGTCTGGGAGAGATTAGATTGCCATCTCACAGGCAGCTATGTTGCCCTTTGCATGCCAGCATACCGGGTGGTATGTGCTGTGTGTACAGAAGGAACTCCTTTGATGCCATGAATACTAATCTCTGTGTTCTGGCATCAATGTCGCTCTTCTGGCCTTGGGAGAATTTGATGCCATATGGTGTGCTGCTCCCCTGGGCTCTGAGCGTGGGGTGATGTTTATGTGGAGGGAAAATGTTAACAGGCATTGCAGGGTGATGACAAGGTTACAGAGGCATAAGGCTTTGAATGGGGTGGTGACAGATGGTTGTCTAAAGACCCCTGCAGGAAACAAAGGATATCCTTCTCTTCCTGGGTCCTGGCAGTCCTCACCTGAGGGTCTTCATAAGAAACTGTTTGTCTCACTCCTTTACTCATTTTAATAATACCATTTTTGCAGCCAGTTTCCTTTCTTAGAGCAGCACCAATCAATAAATTGCCTGGATTATTTTAATTTTTATTTAAGTCCATTAAAGTCAAGTAAAATTTCACTTTAGCTCAAACTAACCATACTTCAAGTTCTTAATAGACACATGTAGCTAGTAGCTACTATAAGGGGTAGCAGAAATCAATGCTACTTCAAACAGTCTTTCTTTTATTCAGAATCCATTGTAAACCACAATGGAGTTATCAGGCCTGATCTCTTCTGAGGACATGTTTGTTCTGCAGACAATGGCCTTTATCTCTAGTCACTTCCACATATGCCTTTCAATGAATCAATCCCACAGATTTTTCTTAAGTACTGAATTGTTATTATTCAAGTGCTTCCTTTTTCAACACACCATTGCCACTTAGACCAAGTTGTTGGGCAATGGTTCAAAAAGCTATCGCCATTGCTTCAAAACCGCAATATTGAGCCAGACAACTCAAGAATTCAAGAGTGTTTTTATAACAAAAAAGTGATCATAATCAGTCAGTATGTAACAAAGGACAGACTACATTTAGATTCTTCCATATCAAATTATCCAAATTCAATGTCCCTTTAATTTCCTTTAAGAAACCATTGAGTCACTGCCATTCCAGGAAAAAGAAACATAAATACTAACAATGCCTAATGTTTATTGACTAGGTAATAGATGTCAGGCATTGGGTAAGCACTAAGTGCTTCATCAGATTATCTTGTTTAAATCCACAGCAATCTTTTGATGCAGATATTAGCTCCACTTTACAATTTAAAAAACTATTGCTGAGGGAAATTAGGTAACACGCTGAAAATAGCACAGCTAAGTGGTCAAAAAAATTAAGCACACATCTTCACTCTAGAGCACAAGTTTTTAAGTATTATGCAATATTGATGTTTCATAAGCTATTCTATCTGGTTCCTTTATATATTGTCTTCCTCAATCATTCCTGCAGTTTCATGAAATATCTAGCCTCGTGTTTGGCACGGAATATCTTCTGAATAAAAAAAAAATCTGTGTTATGTTATTCTTTCATGGCAAGATGAGAAAACTTGAAGGTGAATTTCTCTGAAATGCAGAGATGTTAAAGATTCAAGATGCATAGACCTTAAGTGGTGGTGTTGAAATTGAAGTTTAATACCTTGAAGTCTGTGGTAGTGAAATCTTTCTCCAAAATAAGTAAGTGAATATATAAATAAGAGGTAGTGTTTCAGGATATTTAATAATGTCAATAAGAATTTTAAGTTTTAGCAAAGATGATAAGCTGCATGAGTTGCCGGCTTCTTCTTTAAGCCATTTTGGAGAAACACAAAGTTAACAGGTGAATTGTTCTCTGTGCATAACAAAACCATGAGGATTGCTTGGAGAGAATACATTTTATTCCAATTTATAAGAATTGTGGTAATTCAGATAGGTAATTCAATTGCCAAGGATAGAAGAGAGGCCGAGAAGAGTTTATGCTGTGTTCTTTTGTTTTTCTGATCCTATTCAACATAGGAAGGTAGCCACCATCCAGTCTTTACCTGGCTAGAAAAAGAATTACTCATTAGTCTGTTCCAGTAGGAGGCAATATTCATACAAAAATTCTCAGCCAGAACAGGAGAAAGTCAGTAACAAGTGAGGTACAAAATACGGTCACGCCTGGGAATCTTGAGTAGCTTTCACCCAGTGTACTCTAGAAGTTCAATAATTACCAGAAATTGGAACCAAAGAGATAGGATGGTAGTTAGAACATTTGCTTCACATGTGACTTCACTGTTCCACATCCTCTTTGGAACCATAGAATTGCGTACAATACTCCAAGCACTGCCAGGAGTAAGTCTTGATTATAAAGTCAGCTGTAAGCCCTGAGCTCTGCCAGGTCTGACCCCCAAACCAAAACATATTTTTAAAAAAGTAAAGCACCATAGAATGTTGCTACAGAGAAGAGTTAAATATGGGGAAGTCTTGGGGGATTCTTAAGGCTCATCTGTGAAATTGGGATCCTGGACTTAGTTTGTTTGACCAGAGAGATGCCTCAGACTGAACGTCCTACCTTCCAGATCCAAAGCTCCTGCCTACTTGAAAGAGCAAGTTGTGATTCTGAAGTTCTTTTTTCACGTTTTATTTTTTTTCTGGTCTCAACTCAGCTGAGGGTAACAGAATTCCAAGGGATATGAGAATTAAAAGGGGAGAAATAATGACATTTAAAAATCATCAGCACTTTAAAGAGCAGAAAACTAAATAAGCCAGAAGGAATTGAGAATTAATTGACTACATAGTAAGAATTTCAATTTAGCCTATGTAAATGACTTGCAGAATAGTGAAGACTGGAGGTAAGAGTAAAGTACATGAAATACATGAAATAAAAGAATATTCAGTTGGGGTTATCTGTGTAAAGTCTATAACTACTGATATTGGGAATATCATGATAGGTTATGTAACAGAATATGCAGAAAAATAGTTTAAACTCTTAAATTCAAATTTTACAAATGAAAACTACTGAAACCTTATTCTTAATAATTAAACTACAGAAGAATTTCCTTTAAGTATCAATTTAGTACTAAAGGTAAAAAATAAAGAAGTGGGTTAAGGATTAGAAGACAATGGTGATATAGTTGAACAACGAAATATTTGTGGTAATCCTAGGGATATAGTTAAGTTATAGAGCACATGCTTCCCATGTAAAGCTCCCCAGCTTGGATTATTCAATCTTCCAAGACATCACAAAGAGGAAAAAAAAAAGCCCAAATAAGTCAACTAGTTCAGTGCTCAGGGATTATGGGGAAACATATATGGCATGTCAGGCCTGGGGGAACATATATGCTAGGGATTGAACCCTGGTGTGCTGCATGCAAAGTAAATACCTTATCCACTGCACTATTGCTTTGGCCCCTCACAGCCTTTCTCAACAAATCTACTCGTAGTGCTTCACAGTGGTTTAAAGCAGTTACACAATTTACTGTAAATAAACTACATTTCAGAGTGAAATAAAACAATATAACTGAAAATGATTTTATTTTATGATGATGCCCTTCTAAATCTTTGGAACAAAAAAGCCCTAGTTGATGAATGAATAGATAATGATCTCAGTGAATCATGTTAAATGCATTTGTCCTTCAGCCACACCTTCCTCTCCCCATTCTCAGGACAATATGTCAGAAATTGACTTCAGTGAATCAATAAGGTGTTCGCTTAACATTTTAATATCTACTTTTGGAAGAGTAAGCCTGCTTCAAAAATTTCTTATTAAATTCTACATTTATTAGATCTCAACCACCAAAATTATAATACAATTAATAACTAACTTCTTTTAAAAATTGGGGTAACATTAGAACTGTGGAGGTTTCAGGTATACAGTCTGCTACTTCGAGTTGTTTTATTATGTTGTAGCTGTTAACATATTTTGTTACCCCTTCTCATTCACTTGGGAGTTCATGTCTAGGGCCCCTTTTGGAATGAAGTGCAGACACAGCCAGTCGAGAACTCAAATAAAAAGATCATTTAACTCCTGACCACGTCTGTTATCTATCCTCAATTCAGCATGAAAAACTGACTCTAACTCTCACATTACTCCTCTTCTGATAAGAGGCAAGCTGAAGAGCTCCTTTTCTTACTGCGTCATTTCAACAACCAGTCTTATAGGTTGAGTCAACACTCTGGGATTCTCCCGTTTGAACATTTTCATATCACTCTAGATTTTGAGGAATAAAGACAAATTTTTTAACTTGTCATGGTCATTCAATTCTTTTCCAAATTTTTAGAGAGTTTGCGGCACACCTGGCTGTCTTCCCCGGGGCCCCCTCCGAGGGGATGGGCTCTAGCTTCCCTCCCCGCTCTGAGTAGAGCTCCTGGCAGCCGAAGACCACCGATATCTAGCTACAGCCATGCTTGAGGCCCCTCTCCACATGTTCAGACAGGCCTCACGCATGAAGGTACTGGCAGAGGAACCCAGGTGTGTGTAATCCCATCAACGGTCAGCACCCAGAGACTTAAAAGCAAGCTCCCAGAAGCGCACGGCCGCAAAGCAGCCGCACGATATCTTGTAGCCTGCTTCTCCCTCTGGGAAAAATTGGCAATTTTCTGAGAGTTTCCTGCTCACATGGGACAGCCTTGCAAGCTTCCCATGTTGTATTCATATGCTAAATCCAGTAATGAGCTGGATCTCATTCCCCTGACCCTGAAAGAGCCTCCAGTGTGACATCGTTGGGAGGGCTGAGTCGAGAGAGACTTCTAAGATCTCAGGAAAAGGACGAATGGAGAGGTTACTGAGCCCGCTCGAGAAATTGACAATTAACGGGATATGGTCATTCAATTCTTTTCCAATAACAGAGAAAAAACTCGATTGGAATAGTTTTCTCACTGACATGCAGACCACACAGAGCCTGACATCAAATGTCAAGTCAACATGGACCACCAATTGATTGACTTCTTCTACCTGAAGCAGTAGCTATTTCCCCTTTGTAGCCACTTGTCTATTGTCAAACTGGTATTTTTGGTTTTATGTTGTTTGTTTTGCTTCTTAATAAACTCTACCATCCATAAATGAGTGAAATCATACTGTATTCCCTTTCTTTTGACGTATTTTGCTCAATATAACCCCTTATCTGTTTGTGAGAAGATACCGATGGCTAGTGTTTACTTGCTCTTGACATGAAAGTGTCACAAAACAACCTATGCTAAGAAAAGCAGGATTATTTTTCCTTCAAACCAAGAGTTACATAAATGTTTGTGAGAAAACTGGGATTACCAGTTAAAGTGGCATCACATCCTCCTTGAAATGGTCAAATAGCAATGGATTTTTTATAACTTTCTATGTTGGCAGGTGTCAGGAGGTAAGGTAGAACCTTAGTTGATGTCATATTATTTAGGATAGGCTACAGAGAGCAAAAATTTAGGATTTAAAAACCCTTAGTTTTCCACCCTGTGTGGGAGACGGAGAGAAAGGCCAGGATTTAGGAAGATTCATGTGCAGCTTTCTGACTCTTTAAACAAGTCACGGGCAACTGAAGAAGCACTTTCATGCCAAAAGGGCCCCTTCCCTAGTAAATAGCCCAGCATAACAAATTATATTAACAGTGATATCATAATAAAACAACAGTAAACTAACAAATTCCCTCTGGTGAGATATCTATTCTAGAATCTTCCAGAACATCAGAGTATTTAATCATTTCTGTAATTTCTCCTGACTGAGATGGAGCTATAGATCTAAATCTAGAAGTCTCCCTCTTTGTGTAGAGACCCATTTTCACTCCATATCCACCCAGCAAGGTAAGATTTGTATTTGACTGCCTGATTGGCCCCAAACACTGGCAAAGAAGACTGACTGGCACCAATTTCCTTTGCCCTACACAGTTCACAGGTGTTGGGAAATATGTTTATTTCTCTCTCATTTCCTACTTGTTAGTAATATGTGAAAATTTTCCATTTATTCATGATTCAGTCTTGGGAGAATTTATTCACCTCTGTATCTTGTTTATAATTGTATATATACAATTTACATGTGTATATATCTGGAGGAAATATCTGTTGATATAGCGGGATGTTAAATTTTCCTGTTACTGCTGGATTTCTGCCCTTATCTCCCTTTATATACATAAGTATTTATATATTGTATATGCATATCTATGTGCATACATGTTGGTGCTTCTGTATTAATGATTGTTATATATTCTTGATGGATTTATTATTTTATGATTATGTCATGAACATTTTTGTTCTTCATACAGCAATTATTTTACAGTACGTTTTTCTCATTATGAGTAAAACAGTGCCAGCTTTCTCTTAAAATACATTGTCATAGAATATTTCTTCCACCTCTTCACTTTGATGTGTGTCCTTATTCCTGAAAGAAGTTTCCTGTTGTTGTCTGAAATCTTTTAGTTGTTGTTTTTAAAAGAAATTTATTTTTATTTTTATTTAAATTTATTTATTTTTTAATTAGAGAGTCACAGTGAGGGTACAGTTACAGATTCACACATTTTCATGCTTGTTTTTCCCTCATGCAATGTTTGAGAGCCCAGCCCTCCACCAGTGTCCATTCACCACCACCAATGAAGTCAGTATCCCTCCCACCCCCCAATCCCATCCCCCCACCACACCCTGCCTCTTTGGCAGGGCATTCCAATTTGATATCTCTCTTTTCTTTTGGGTGTTGTGGTTTGCAATGGGGTATAGAGTGGTCATCCTGTTCAGTCTCTAGTCTACTTTCAGCACACATCTCCCTTCCCGCGCGGGATCTCCAATCACATTTTACTTGGTGTTCCCTTCTCTATCTGGGATGACTTTCCCCCAGCGTGTGAGGCCAGCTTCCAAGCTATGGAGCCAACCTCCTGGTATTATATACTACTAATCTTGGGTATTAATCTCCTACTCTGTTGTTTTATATTCCACAGATGAGTGCAATCTTTCTATATCTGTCCCTCTCTTTCTGGGTCATTTCACTTAGCATGATACTTTCCATGTTGATCCACTTATATGCAAAGTTCATGACTTCATCCTTTCTAACAGCTGCATAGTATTCCATTGTATAGGTGTACCAAAGTTTCTTTAAGCTTCTGCATCGCAAAAGACACAGTGACCAGAATACAAAGGCAATCTACAGAATGGGAAAGGATATTCACCCAATACCCATCCGATAAAGGGTTGATATCAAAGGTATATAAAGCACTGGTTGAACTCTACAAGAAGAAAACATCCAACCCCATCAGAAAATGGACCGAAGAAATAAACAGAAACTTTTCCAAGGAAAAGATACGAATGACCAAAAGGCACATGAAAAAATGCTCTGCATCACTAATCATCAGGGAGATGCAAATCAAAACAACCATGAGATGCCACCTCACATCACAGAGAGTGGCTCACATCCAAAAGAACAAAAGCAACCACTGTTGGAGAGGATGTGGGGAGAAAGGGACCCTTCTACACTGCTGGTGGGAATGCTGACTGGTCCAGCCCCTTTGGAAAACAATATGGACGCTTCTCAAAAAATTAGAAATTGAGCTTCCATTTGACCCAGCAATACCACTTCTGGGAATATATCCTGGAGAAACAAAAAAGTATAGTCGAAATGAGATATGCACTTATATGTTCATCGCAGCACTGTTTATTTTTTGACTTTTATGTAAATGTGTTTTAATATTTATTAATTATATCACACTAATATTAGACATTAATATTCATTTCAATTAATATTACTTTATATAACCATATTTTATTACGATACTGTGGTTTGCAATAAGACACCCACCACACCTGAGTTCCCACTTTTTTCCAGCAAGGTCCCGAAGGCCCTCTCACTGAAACACTGCTACCTCTCAGCACCCAAACTCCAGTCCATACTCTCCAAATTTGATGCCTTTGGCCCTTTATTGCTTCCTTATTGTGTATGTTTAGTTCCCATCTATAAGAGAAACTATTCTGATTCTGCATCTATTCATGTACTTTATGACTCAATTACTCAACATGACACCCTCTAATTACATCCATATTGCAGCAAAATTTTGTTCAAATTGCACAATTTTGCCATTTCTTACATCTGCATAGTATTTCAGTGTGTACATACATCACAAATTCTCCATTTATCTGTACTTGGATATTTGTGTTGGTTTTGTATCTCTGCTATTATACTTCACCCTGCTATTGACATAGGTGTTCATATATCCATTTGAATTGGTTGTATCCATTTGAATTATTGATATCTTTCTGTTTTGTGGAGGAAGCTGGATGCCAAGAAGTGACATTGCAGAGTTATATGGGATTTACAGTATTTTTTAAAATAAATATCTATATTGCTTTCCAGAGACGTTGAGCCAGATAACATTCTCACCAACAGTGGCTAAGGTTAACTTACATTCTCACATCCCCACCAATACTGGCTATTTCTAGACTTTCCAATACATTTTCTTCCCCACTTGTGTAGAGTGATATCTTAATGTTGATTTATTCACATTTCCCTGATAAACAGTGATGTAGATTCCAGAAGTATTGATCCCTTGACTTTTCAAGTCATTTTCTCAAGCATATCCACTCCTGCACACCATACTGTAAGCAGGAGCTGTTTATCTTGCCAATTAGTGAGCAACTCATTGTTTGGATTTGGCCCTGGTCTGGAGTGAGATATGGCTAGTTGGTGCTTCTTCGACGGTAGCACTGTAGCACTGTTGTCCCGTTGTTCATCGATTTGCTCCAGCAGGTACCAGTAACATTGTGAGTCTTGTTGTTACTGTTTTTGGCATATCAAATATGCAACGGGGAGCTTTCCAGGCTCTGCCATGCAGGCAGGATACTCTTGGTAGCTTGCCGGTCTCTCTGAGAGGGACGGAGGAAATGAACCCAGGTTGGCCACGTGCAAGGCAAACGCCCTACCTGCTGTGCTATCTCTCCAGCCCTGCTGTGACTAAAGTATAATTTTATCAAGTAACTCTCTGGAGTTGCTGCTGAGTATGTATCAGTGTGTTTGACCTACCTACAAAGCTGGTGACTGCTGGAGCAGCTCTTTTGCACAGTGCTACCAGTACCTCCTGTATGATAAGTATAGATTGCTGATGCCTAGCTAGCTAGACTATATGTGATGCATTCTGTTAGATGTACTACTAATGGTGGCAGTGGTTGCAGACACCACTGGGATCTGGAATCAGTGGCCACATGATGCTATCTGAGGCTCTGAATGTGATAGGAGGTCTTGAGGCCATTATAGTCACGCATCAGATTTGTTTAGTTTGGGTGTCATATTTGGAAGTGTTCAGGACTTACTCCTGGCTCTACTTTATCATCCCCAAAGGGCTTGGGGGACAATATGGGTCTCCTTGGGATTGAACCTGGCTTGGCCATGTGGAAGTCAAGCACATTATCTGCTGTACTATCACTGCAGCCACTAAGTATGAAAAATTTTCACTGGTAAAGAATGACTGCATAGGATTGCTCTAGGTACAGTTCCTGAAGTCCTTGGAATGGCAGGGGATCATTGTATGCAGCAAAACTTACTACATGATAATATTTGGAGGTATACAGGATGCTTGCTATTTGAAAAGGACACAGCTTGTTTGATATTTAAAAATGGGAGCTGGCACGACCAGGACTTAGCTGAATGTCAGGTATATTCTTGCTCTTAGTTACTGTCTCAGTCTCTCCCACATGGTATTCCCAACGTTGTTAAATTTAATGACAGAATCTAATACTATAGAATTGGGTTCTATGTAAAAACACAAAAAAGAAAAAGGAAGGGCCGGGGAGCGCCTCACCGTACTGCGCTGCACAGGGCACAGGGCAGCGGCGCTGACTCTCCCGCCACCCGTGTTTGGTAGTCTCCAGCCGCTTCCCCCAACCCGGGGAGGTTGATGGTGATGACGAGGCAGGCGAAAGAAGGAACAGAGGCCAGACTGGTTGGTCTCAGTTGCAGTTTATTCCATTCCCATCTCCATTCTCCTCTGATTCTCCTCCTGCTTCTTCCTCTCCCATCCTACTTCATTCTCTCTGCTTCCTCTCCCAGCCCCCTCATACCTCCACCTTAACCCCCCCCATCCGGCTTATGCATAGGTATGGTTACAATCAATAGGGGGTAAAGTTCTATCCCTTAGGGGATGCTTTCACTAGGACAGAATCTCTCTCCGCAGGACATCCACCCAAGAGCGGAATCCCCTGAGTGTGTTTCTCCTCTCTTTGTCCAACTAACATATAAGTATTCATATTATAAATTGTTTTGTATGGACATAGCAAGAGATGCATTAAGCTCATAGAATTGCTCTCCTGGAGTCACCTCGATCTCAGACTACAGTGCTCAGGCCAGATTAGTCTTTCCTAGCCCTAGCAGGGTCCTAGTCTCGTTGTTGCTTTTGGATCATGACATGACATGTCCATGATCAAGCTCTTAACATATAGTTAAGCATTAGGTGCTTTGTCCAGGCCCATCTCGATGCCAGGGTAGCACATAACTCACTGCTTGCCCTGGGTCCATCCTGTCCCTCGTCGGGACCCTGCTTTTGGGGATGCTAGAAAGTAAGGGCAGGTGAGGCTTAAGTCAAGAAAGCAGATGCCCAGGAGTGAATAATATTTGAAGCCAATTAAATCCCATGTTACCAAAGCATATTAATAAATGTCTTTCTTTGTCCATACAAAAAGGATATTGTTTTAAAGTTAACTATTCAAAAGACATAAGAGAGGAGAAAGACAATATTAACTTACAATACAAGTCCACTGTCCTAGCAAGGTCTGACCTTACAAATTAACACAGTTTGATTAGTGGAAGAGCAGATAAACTGGTAGAAGTGTTTACAGATAAACAAAGGAATGGGAGTGACTCGGGAGCACTTTGATGGGTTTGACTGATATACCTAAGCTCCTAGTGGCAAGGGGAGCAGGACATACCAATGTAGTCTAGAATTGTTTAGAGATTATTACCAGATAAACCCAAACTCTGTGGCAAGGGAGAAAGGACAAACCAATGATATCCAACAGGTTCTAATAAGACACCCACTCACACTTATCAACCAAGTTGCAAGAATTTGCCAAGATGATCTGACGTAACTCTAACCCAATTTCCTATAGTAAGATGTCTTGCCTCTCAGACAAGCGTTGTAAGGTTGGTATCAGTTTTCAGGCTTCAGTACAGGGGTCTCAGGGGTTTCATGTCCACTATGTTGAAAAATAGGGTTAGGGTACTAGGTATTGGAGCAACTCCTTCTTCTGCTCCTCAGATTAAAGTTCATATTTTAGAGTTCCTCCTGATTGTTCCTCTTTAACTCCAGGTAGATTTTCTTCCTTAGTTAAAATGTCTCTTTACTCCTTTTTCCTTTCTAGGTTTTACCACTTTATCTTTAGTTATAGCAGCTCACTCATGTACATTATCTGGGGGATTATGGAGACATTGGTAGTGGAAAATGTGCACTGGTGGAGGGATTGATGTTGGATCATTGTATGACTGAAACACAAACATGAAACCTTTGTAACTGTATCTCACGGTGATTCAATTAAAAAAAGAAAGTTTTTTAAAAAAATTTTTACTAATTTACTTTATTTGGGGGACTATACTGGCAGTGCTCAGGGCTTACTCATGGGTCTGAGTCCTGGTGGTGCTTGGGAGACCACATGTAGTACTGGGGTTTGAACTCAGTCATAGGCAAGCACCCTGTTCACTGTTCACTGTCATCCCTTTGCTCATCAATTTGTTCGAGCGGGCACCAGTAACGTCTCTCATTGAGAGACTTATTTGTTACTGTTTTTGGTGTATCCAATATGCCACTCGTAGCTTGCCAGGCTCTGCCGTGCAGGCACGATACTCTCGGTAGCTTGCCAGGATTTCTGAGAGGGACGGAGGAATCGGACACTGGTCGGCCAAGTAAGAGGTGAACTCTCTACCGCTATGCTATCGCTCCAGCCCAGGCAAGCACCCTACCAGCTGGAATAATGCTTTAACCCAGGTGCTTTCTTCTTAACATCATATAGCCACAACATTTTTTATTTTAATTGGTTGTGGTTACAGAATTGTTTAAAGTTGTCATTTTTCAACCTGAATTTTACCTGTTCAATGGAAAAAATACTCTTAAGAAATGTAAAAACTGCTTCATTATATTATCCTCTTTGATCTTAAACTTCAAATGGATTATTTTTCTAGTTATAAGGAAAGTAGGATATCAACTCCCAAAGCTATAATTCCAAGGACACTATCTTGCACCGAAAACACACATTCATTATCACACATCCACACATAATTTGTCATTTTTCTATTTCAGTGGCAAACTATTATTTGACACCCACTTGCAATGGATTTATTATGTAACTTACTAGAATGCATAATGACAGAAAGCCAAGGGACAGTATGTCTTCTTAGCATCAGTGATTCTGATCTGGGAACTCAGGATATTCCTTTCAAAGGCTTTAAAGCAGCATCTTGAAAGAGGATCTCTATTATTACAACTCAATGTTTGCATTTTAAAATTCAATTTAGTCATTTACTTTCACTAAATTTGTCTCAGCTTTATTTCAATGAATACTAAAATGCCAAATGCAATAAATAAATGTAAGTAAATAAAATATTAAGAACACCAAATATCAAGTATAGTATACAGAAAATCAATATTATTCCTTATTTAACTTGGCATGTAAAACTTTGCAAAGCATTTTAGTTTTTTCACTTTCTCTAGTATGCAGTTCTTGCTCTGAATTCATCCAAAATCTACACAAGTCTATCCCACCCCGTACAATTTCAAGTATTAATAAGCCATATTTTATTGCAAGTTGCCTATATTAATGCTGAATTGCTGAAACCATACCAGGGAAAAGTCAAGTTTAATTAAAAATTATTTTTCTAATGATTAATTCATATCTTCTACCCTGGCAAGCTATCGAGAGGATCCTGCCCACAGGGCAGAGCCTGGCAAGCTACCCATGGCATATTCAATATGCCAAAAACAGTAACAATAAGTCTCACAATGGAGATGTTCCTAGTGCCCACTCAAGCAAGTCGATGAACAATGGAATGCTAGTGATACAGTACTACTCTACCTCCTACTGAACATCCAAAATTTCTCCATTTTTACATTCACCCACAAATATTTTTTCAGATAGAATGCAGTTTTGTTTGTTTGTTTATTTGGGGGCACAGCAGGCAGTGCTCAGGGCTTACTTCTGGTTCTGTGCTCAAGAATCACTCCTGGAAGTGCTAAAAGGACCAAGGATCCAGTACTAAGGATTGGACCTAGGCTGGAAATTTGCAAAGCAAGCAACTTACCTGTTGCACTGATTCTTATGCCTCAAAGACCTCCACAAATTTTCCTGGTCCATATCATAAGCCAGATATGACTGGCTACTGTTTTCATATTCTATCAAACTTAGAACAAATTTCCAATTTTCTTTTTTAATACTTGGAATCCCTAATATGAAATGTACTCTCCTTGGAACAATGCATGTTGTCATTAGACACCTTCATAACTTGGTCTTGTTTCTTGGCTTTCATCAGTGGAGTTCACCATATGACTTCTTTTTTTAAAAAAAAAAAATTATTGAATCACTGTGAGAAAGTGCTTTCTTTATCTTTATTTGCTCTCCAATGGGATCGCTTTATAGCACCAACAATGAACAGCAAATTCAGCCTTCCCTTTCTTTTCATATTGCATCAACATAGCAATCATAATCTTCAGATTAGCAAATGTCCAAGAGATAGTAGGGTTGGGTTATTTTCCTTCTGAAAATATTTCAAATAAGAAAATAGAAGCAAGAATGTTATTTTTATTTAAACTAGGAAAATATTTAAAAATGTACATACTAGCAAGTTTATACTACACAGAGGAAGTTGAGAGACACTAAGGAGAATTCACACAGTAAACTCTATCACATATGATATTACTAAAAGAAAGTAGTCTTTAAATGAAAATGCCAAGCCCACAATATCATTGTTAAAGCGATATCAGTAGGATAACTGCAATAGGCCCTCTTGAATCTCATTTGGTTCAGAGGAACAAGGAAAATGAATGTATTAATAGGCAAGATACTGTCTCCAGTATATAATCAGACTTCAATATCTGAAAAGATAACATATGTGTGGATTCTCCATACATGCAAGGGGATGTCTATAAATAGTTAATCCAAGAGTACAGATAAGATTGTAAATTCTTATAATGATGAGTGATAAACTAGAACCCCTAGTATTGGAACATAAAAATATTAAGTATTGTTTTTATTGTATGTTGGATGTGTGTCAATTTAGCTTCCTCTTCAACCCGAACCTCACTTTTTACCTGCTTAATGAAAAAGTTTTCCTTATGAGTATTTTCTTTTAAGATATCTTAGTACTTTTCTTTTTTTCTTGTCTGAATTAGGTAGTTTTTGTAATAGTTCTTGTTTACCACACATTATTATAGGTATTTAAACTCTGAAATCATGTGTATTAATTCAAGGAAAATAAGATATATGTATATATAAAATAGGATATTTTATGCTATAGATTTTTTTAGTTTTTTGTTTTTTTTCCTTTTTTGGCTTATGGGGTCACACACAGCAATATTCAGAGGTTACTCCTAGCTCTACTCTCAAGAATTACTCTTGGAAGTGCTTGGGGAACCATATGGGATTCTGGGGACTGAACCCAGGTCAGCTGTTGTGCAAGGCAAATGTCCTGCCTGCTGTGCTATTGTTCTGGCCCTGATATATGTTTTCTACTATATAAAATCTAAACTTTTAAATATCATAAAATGTAGCTTACCCCTGCCTTATTTAAACACCGTGGTTTACAAAGTTGTTAATGATGATTAGCTACAGGCATTTATTATTCCAACACCAATACAACCACCAGTCACCTTTCTTCCACCACTCTCTCCATTTTCCCAACTACCCCTCAAGCCTATCCCGGTTGTAGGTCCACAATAATTTATTATATATTGCTTATTTCCTACCACTAAATAGCTAATTGAATCATCAGCAATATTTCAGTCAAAGAAAATCTGTGAAAATTGTTGTATTTCACCACGGGGACATTAGGTCCTTGTCCGAGGGTTTACTAAGCTTCTGTTGCAAGATAAGATTTCTGTGTTAATGTTCTTATTAGTTGAGATTGTTGGATTCTATGTTATGTTCTTATTCAATCTGGTGTGCTCTTTCCTACTGGGATATCAGTATTGTAGAGTTTGGAAATGTTGCTCCAGAAAAATCCAGAATATTTAACTGGGCAGTTCGTCTGGAAGCATGGTTAGTGTATGAGTGTGGCTCCGGGTTTTGGTAGGTGTGGGAAACTGGCCCGTCTACCACTCCCCCCATCTCTAAAGATCACCCTGCAGTTCTCAACTGCCCAAGGTAGACAGCTAGCTGCTCTCTTTGATATTTATTTATGAGACTCTGAAATAAGATCAGTATATACTATATTTTATATTTTGTATTTTATATAAGGTTGCATATGTGTGTGTGTTTGCAGAGATGGGGAGACACCCTGAAAGTGCTCAAAGATTACTCCAGGTGGTGCTCAGGGGATCACATAGGTAGCCTGGGAACAAAGCTTAGTAGGCAGTGTATGAGACAAGTGCCCAACCTACTGTACTACCTCTCCAGTTGAAAATAGTATTATATCACAATAATGTTGAAATAGATGATAGATGATTGCAGAATAGTACTACATATGAAAATCAAAGAACTGACAAAGATATAAAAAACAGCAAATATTTCAAAGAAATAAGGTTTTGAACAGTCAAGATCTGATAAAATCTGCACATTTTCTATTTCTTTCTTGACGAATATACTGACTCAGAAGAGTTAAATAATAGGCAGATAAGAGCAACTGGTATGAAAACCTAAGCATCTACCAACTTCCTTATAGATTTAGTATAACCCTTCAAGAAATAAGCTTAAAGTCTAAGGTTTTGCTTAGAATACAAGCTCTTGAATACCTCAGATATTTAGTTTACACCCCCCTCCAAGGAAAGCAATGAAACCCTTATTGTATTAAATTAATCCACCTCTAGTCTAATTCCCACTTATATAACTATAAGTTGAAAAATAAATATTCTCTAGAAGATTTAAAAGCATAAAATCATTTAAGAAAATAAAGCTTATGTTTATCTCTTTATAAAGATATGAGTAGGATAGATAGATATATGCATTGTTATGAAACTCTTTCAATTTTTTATGTTGCAGAGATAAAAATTTACTTTCTTAATATAGATAGGTTAAAGGAGAATATAATGAACATCTTTATTTTGAAATATCAAAATATACAAATGAATCCCATGTAAAACACAGTATATTATAACAAATATAAAGAAAAAAATCTTTGTAACATCTTGTCTTCCCACAAATTTAATTTCTGTTTAAACTGCCCACATACGGACGTTGATGGAGAATCTAGAAACACATACATGCTTAAATGAACATTTGGTTTCTTTCAAAAGTAGTACTGCAGAACAGTTGAAAAAAATTCTCAAAGAATTATCATATGTATGTTGAATTGATTTATCATGAGAAACTACATTAACCCTTACACAAACCCATACAAATAATTCAGTTTTAGTAAGATTATATTCTAAATGTATGTAAATGTGAAGATAAAATAAATAATAATATATGAAGATATTTCAAAGCTTTGTAGAGAAAAATAATTTTTTGACCGGACAATAATGCATTCTACACAATGTAAAAAACAAGTTAATAGGAGGAAATAAAAACAAGAAATGTATGTTTATCTAAATGTTTTTTATAGTAATAGAACTCCATGTCTTAAAGAGGTAGCTGACAGACTTTAGGCATGAAACTATAGAGGAAAGCCATTCAATCTTTTGTTGTTTAGAGATTGACTTGTGGGTGCTAATTTTAAATCAGGAATATGATTCTGTGAATATAACTTGGGACAATCACCATAGAACAGTCAATATTTTTCTCTCTTGAGTACCATTAGCAATCATGGAAGAAAATGTAAACATTTCTCACCCAACCAAATATAGACACTAGCATAACCTGAGTTGGCAAGAGGATGAATAGCTTTAACTCTAATGCACAACCTGTGGAATGGTAAAAGGGTACTATTACTTGGGGGTGCTATTTGAAATATGCCTTTGACCCATTCTACTCCTTGGTACATTTTAAGTTTCCCTGGGTTGAGTTTCCAGACAAAATACAGGAACGGGAACTAAGACTTGAGTTCAGCAGTCTCTCTGAATTAAAAATACAGTGTCGGGAGTTTAACATAAAATCCTGAAGCAATAATCAAAAAATATCAATAAAGTTAAGGACAATAATTATGGAAAACTTTGGGAAGGGAGGAAAACCCTCAGAAGAAAATCTATAAGCAAACACCAAATTTAGAAATATGCTTGAGACATACCATACCCATAGACTAATTTAAAGAAAAACTGGCAAATGTATGAAAGCATAGAAATAAAATCATTATGATTCTTAAAAATATCTAAATATCATTACTACTTTTTTTAAAAAAAGACATTGAAATGGCATTTTTTACCTATCAAACTAGCAAAATATCAAATGGGAGTGCAATAGGAACAGAGAGACAATGCAGAAAATGCATTCTCATAGACTTGAATGGGAGAGTTTATGATATAAGTTATATGAAGGGAAAATTGATGTTATCGATCAAATTACAAAAATTCATCCTATGGACCTTATAATTCCTCTTCTTAGAGCTCATTGTAGAGTTATATCAATATATACACATAAAAGTGGCACGCAAGATGGCTTATAGCATCATTATTTGTAAAAAAAAAATATCAAATAAGTCCTGCATTCATGTGTAGGTCAGAGGTCATATATTTGCTAGTATAGTCTTAAGACATAGTATCATAATAGAAAATTTTGAAAAATAATACAGCAGCTTGTACTGGAAGTATAGCACAGCAGTTTGAGTGTTCGCTCTGCATATGGCCAAACAGGGTTCACTATCTGGCACCACCAGGAGTAATTTCTTGAGTTCAGAGCCAGGAGTAACTCCTAAGCATCTCTGGGTATGGCCTCCAAACAAAATAAAAAGTAAATAAATAAATAAACGAATAGAAACATGCATGAACTCTACATATTTGTCAGTATGGGTATATTAAGTCAAAATCACAATTGTAGAATTGCATATAGATATAGAGTGCACTCTCACTTGTGTAACAAATGATGCGGGAGCAGGAATATTGATGTTGACTTTTAAGTACAAAATCTCCCAGTAAAATTTAATAAAATCAATAAAATGAATTTATTATACCCCTTTATAATTAAGTTTGGTCTGCCTTTGTTTAAATTCAAATGTATATATCTGCATAAAATGTAAATCTTTCTAAAGGACACTAATGGAGGAGGATGAATATGTTTTATTTAGAAAAAAAATACTCTGTAGTTACCAGAATTTATGCTCTCCCAATAGAACTTCCTGGAAGTTATAATAAATGAGTTTAGTTCATTAGCATATTAGATGCCTGAATAACCTAATTGTGAAATAAGAATTGAGAACTACACACTACAAGCTAATTATTGTCATATATCAAATGTTGGAAGTTGACCAAAATACTGGTGCAAGGACACAGAACAAAGAGGACAACTGAACATCTGAGTACTCGGGACATGGAGCATGGGTGTAGCAGGGTGGAAGTTTGGTCAGCCAGGTAGAGTGAATTTTAAATATGCAACATGTTAGGAACTGGCTGGCTTTCAAATGAAGAACAACTCCATGACCTCATTCCTTTCTGAGGCAGACTTAAACTTGTCTCATTTATCCTATCATTTTTTGGGACAGAATTCATATGCTACATTTCTATGCACTGTAGCACTGTCATCCCATTGTTCATCGATTTGCTCGAGCAGGCACTAATAAGGTCTCCATTGTGAGATTTGTTGTTGCTGTTTTTGGCGTATCGAATACGCCACGGGTAACTTGCCAGGCTCTGCCATGGGGGGCAACTAAGTACTTTCAATAAATTGCCTATAATTTTCAACAATATTGTTGAAGAACACATCCCCAGAAAACACTAACACAGAGACCCCCAAACTTGTTTGGCCTCAACTTCCTTTTTCAGAAATAAAACTATAAGGCATCCTGGCTTCCCCCCCCCCCGCACCCCTGCCTGTAAATTTATCTTCTGAAAGCACTTTTCCCCCACGTTGGAATCAAGGCTTCAACATTCTCCTGTAACATTCCAGTGATCTAAGAGAAGTGGTGCAGCCCACTTTGAATAACACTGACCTAACCAATTTGAAAGTTATACTAGGGAGAAGTCCAAAGCATAAGCGTGACTGGGGAACTGGTAGTCTTCCTAGACACTGAATTTCCTGGGCCTGAACTAAGGATGGAAAAGTACTTTGACAGGCAGAGGATCTTCATAGAGTTCTATTTTTTCAATTACTACAGAAAAGATCTTAAATGTATTCTTTTGAAAATTGTCAAGTAGAAGTGCCAGAAATCCTGCAGCATTTCCTTAAGCTCATTTATGTTTGCCTAAGCCTTGGCATTCTCTTGTGCCAATCTAGCCACAGTACTCAGGAGTCAAGGGGGTAAGAATATATCAACTTGTAATATTTCATGAACCTAATCACCAAGCAAAATTCACATTGCATATGTAGTTGACCCTTGAGTAATACAAGGATTAGGGGCATCAACCCTTTACAATGTTGAATATCAACATAAGGTTTTGATTTTCAAAAAACTAATAACCTAGCATAGACTAAATGCCTTAGACACAGCACACAGTTGATTCACTGTATCACTGTATAACTGCCATCCCATTGCTCATCGATTTGCTCAAGCGGGCACCAAAAATGTCTCCATTGTGAGACTTGTTGTTACTGTTTTTGACATATCGAATACACCACGGGGAGCTTGCCAGTTTCTGCCATGTGTTCAAGAAACTCTCGGTAGCTTGCCAGGATCTCCGAGAGGGGCGGAGTAACCAAACCCAGGTCAGCTGCATGCAAACCAAACGCCCTACCTGCTGTGCTACTTATTTTATATGGAATACATGTATATTATACCACATGTTCATAATAAAAAGGAAATATGAATAAAATCATTAAAATATATTTCCAATGCTATTATAACATTTATGAAAATTGTAAGTCTACTTTGTCTATAAGAAAAAAATACATATAAGTGGATATGTGCAGTTCAAATCCATGTTGTTCAATGCTCAACTACCTATGTGTATTTTTTCAACAAGAAAGTGAACAACATCATGTAATTTTTGACAGATATGTCTGACTTTCTCTATGTCTAGCCCCATAATAGTTGTACCTTTAGACATCTCAAGAACTGAGATCCCAGTTCCTCAATGTCATATTCATTCATGCCCCCAGCGTGTGCGTGTACACGTACACACATACACACACACATCCCACTGGATGTCTCAAGTATCTAGACCCACTTTTCCTTTCACTATATCTCATTCACTTTAATCCTCAAACTGCCACAATGTAGCACTGTAGCACTGTTGTCCCATTGTTCATGGATTTGTTCAAGCAGGCACCGGTAATGTCTCCATTGTGAGACTTATTGTTACTGATTTTGGCATATTGAATATGCCACAGGTAGCTTGCCAGGCTCTGCCATGTGGGCAGAATACTCTCAGTAGCTTGCTGGGCTCTTCTAGAGGGACGGAGGAATCAAACCCAGGTCGGTTGTATGCAAGGCAAACACCCTACCCGCTGTGCTATTGTTACTGGCACAATGTACCTAAGGATATTTGTATGCATAAAATAAAATAATTGAAGGAGGAAAATTCTGGTAACATAATAAATTAAGTTATATAAATTGAAAACACAATTTCCCTTTCTATTTATATATTCTGTAATGAAGATGATAGTTGAGTATCAAGAAATCTGCTGGGTCCTCCGGTTTGCTGACACTTTGTATTACTCTATGAGATTACTGACTTTTGCTTTGTAGTCATGGATCAGCTGGTGGAGCCTTTGGGGAAATTAATACTTCTCAGCTGATGAAAGGATTTATAACTTCTCAAGAATCTGAAAGAAGTGTTTCTTGTTTTCTGCAGTCCATGTACCTCAATCATTCCTTCTGAGTTCCAATAGAAACAGCTAAGGTCTCTCTTGGGAGTTTTGTGAGCCACTATACATTGTGTGTTTCAGAGAGACTGACAGTTTGGATTTCATTAGTGGGACATGAAAACCATGTTGAAATGGTACTGATTCAAATCTATCTTTAGAAGAGATGCAAAATTTCAGAGACATAGATTTTTGTTTTGTTTCATTTTGCTTTTCTTCACTACCTATACTATTTGAAATATTTAGACAACTTGAAAGGTATAAAAAATTAGAGTACATGGTGACAAGACCTGAAAAATCCTTATAGGGACTAAATAATTTTTATTACACTTTACTATATTTAGTGAAGTCTGACAAATGGAGACAAATGGATACAGAATTATCTCTCTCACATGTGAGATTTTAAG
Organism: Sorex araneus; assembly: GCF_027595985.1. Classification (NCBI taxonomy): domain Eukaryota; kingdom Metazoa; phylum Chordata; class Mammalia; order Eulipotyphla; family Soricidae; genus Sorex; species Sorex araneus. The sequence goes on along the minus strand of NC_073303.1, from coordinate 88,597,586 downwards.
AAGCTTAATAATAAAATAATAAATGACCAAAAGCAACAGAACTTGAGATCTGGTCTACAGAATAGAGCTTACCACGATGGTGAGATATATGGAAGGAGGATATCAAGGTGGGTAAGATATTGCTGAGGGGAGAATTCAGGGATAATGGTGTAGAAAAAAACACCAGTAGCAGAGGTACTGTGTTGGAATTTTGTATGTATGAAAGCCTACTATTGACACTATTATAAAGCATGGTGACCAATAAATAAAATAAAGTTTCATTAGTAATAATTTTCTTAAAATTATATATTTGTCTATTAGAAGTAATTTTGTTATATATAACTCTTTACTAATAACCAGAGACTACACTGTAGCGCTGTAGCACTGTCTTCCCGTTGTTCATCAATTTGCTCAAGCGGGCACCAGTAATGTCTCCATTGTGAGTCTTGTTACTGTTTTTGGCATATCAAATACGCCACAGGGAGTTTGCCAGGCTCTGCCGTGCAGGCGGAATACTCTCGGTAGCTTGCTGGGCTCTCTGAGAGAGACGAAGGAATTGAACCCAGGTCGGCTGCGTGCTAGGCAAACGCCCTACCTGCTGCGCTATTGCTCCAGTCCAGAGACTACACTAGGTGCTTTATATAGACTATTTCACTCTTCTAAGAACTCTGAAAATTAAGTGTAAACATTTGTTTTTAATTTTTTTTTTGAAGGACACCCTGCTCTGCTCAGGCCTTACTCCTGGCTTTACTCATGGATCATTCATGCAACTATTGTGAGATCATATGTGGTGCCTGGAATCAAACTAGGGTTGGCTGCATGCAAGGGAAACAGTGTAATTGCAGTACTATCTCTCTGGTCCCATATAAGGTTGTTATAGGGAAGGAAGACGAAATATCTTGCTTAATGTCACTCAGAAAATTATCGGGAAACTGAGATTGAATGCAGCTATTCACACAACAGTATTGCCTACATATGCCACAAAAGGTTTGCTCTTAAGCATCTTGGTGTTAATGAGTTATCCATTCTGGCATCAATGGACCTTTGAAAAAGCATCAGCTCATGGGAAAATTCTAGGAGATAGTAATCCTATTCCAGATCTCAGAAAGGAAAGACAGGCAGCAAGAATAAACTGGTTTTTCTTTCCAAGAAATGTAGTTATGGTAACAGCATAACTAGGAAAATCACAGTTTCACCAGAATGCTTATTTAAGATATTGATAACAAACTATAGAAAGACTCTGTCAAAATCTCAACATGGAGCTGAATTTTGAACAGATTCCTGACAGATTTTTTTGTTAATTGACTTTTAGGGCCCAGTAACTTCTTGCAGTGGTGGCACTGGTCACTAAAAGACTGCCACTATAGCTAATATTTGTCTGCAACTCAACAGAGGTCTTCTGGCACTACCAGTGCTCAATCAGCTTCCATGCATAGAAATGGATCACATATTTGCTCACCTATAATCATAGTCTTAGGAGTTAATCCTGATAAAAATAGGTCAGCATCTTTTCTCCTTACCTTGGGATAACTCCACAGCAAATCAAGTGGGGAAAAAATAATTTCTGTCACACAGGCTTCTTTATTATAGGTACACTGGACTTCGTATATATTGGGAGAAAAAAATGTTTTCATTTATTTTCTTACAATAAAAAAAACCATTTCCTTGTTCTCAATTATGTCTTTCCCCCCCCCTCAAACATAATTTTTCAATTCAAATGTTTCTTTAAAAAAAATGCACAAGGAAATAGTGTGGGCAGCTAATGGAGTCTGTGTCCTCCCAGAGACTGATCGAACGGGGGGAGTTTTGGCACAGCGGCCTTAATGGTAAGGGCTCCTCACCATGCCTCTATCAACGCAAATGCCTTACCGCTGCCTCCAGCAGACAAACCCACCCTCAGGAGGGTTGGGGAGAACTTAATAATGGCCACCTTACAAATGAGAGGGTGTGAGTTTGGTTTGAAGGACTGAGCAACAAGTCAAGTGCACTCCTGTATGCACTATGATTTGGGATTTCTGGACATACAAAAAAAGTGTTCAGTCATGGGTGCACCACAACAAAGTGTTTGTAAGCTCCACAGTGAAAATAGGTGATGCCTGTCAGCCAAGTGTGTAAGTGTTGCAACCACGTGAACATGACCCCCAGTCATCACAAAAACAGCACATGGAAGGGAAATGGAAAAACAGAAAAGCCACCACCGATCATTCTAATGTCAAAGTCTGTGGACATATCCTACAGTCTTGTCATCAATACACACTGTAATTTTCTAGAAAAATCTTATATTCATCTAAATTCTTTAGATTAAAATCTCAAGAGTTCTTAAATTTAAGTGTCATCAGCCCTGAGGGAGCATTCTCCTTCTGCTGCAAAATAAAATGCGATATTCAAACAGCAGAGAAGAGGTTGAGATGTTTATCTTCTGATATCTGGTCATTTAGATTACCTGGCAGGACCTAGCTCATTCAGGTTACCAGGGGCCACCCAGGCCACTCTTTTGACAGTTCGTACCAATTATTTATTTTCTTTAAGGCCATATTCCTAATCCTTCCCTGTTCCTCTTTTGTCCCTAAAACTCTCTACTCTTCAGCAGGGGGCGCCAACCATGGCAGAGGAACAGGGGTGAAGAAATCATCTTCTTCTTGCTGTAAGTGGTTGAAGTTTCAGCTGCAAATGCAGACCTCTAAGGGGTCTGTTCACGGGCCCCCTGTGGAAGTCAGATGGAATGTCCAACTTGGACTGCATCTATATCTGCAACTTGCAGGATTTTGAACAAGAGGCCAGTTTATCTAAGATGTTTGAGGGGTATGGACCAACTATTCTAATGTGGGGATGGAATGAAAATTCCAAAGTCTTATTTAATGCTCAAGCCCCAGATGTCACCCCATCCTCATAGTTTTCTTCAGTTAGTCCCTTGGTTGGTGAGGTCAGACCCAATTGTGGAGAGCATTCACTGCCTTTGGAGGGGTTAAAAATGTGGGGGAGACATGTGACAGGTTGGAGGCTGTTACTGGTTATTCTTGTCTTTTTGAGAGGTTCTTTCAGTAAAATACTTGTAGACAAGCAAGGCCACAAAGGTTATATCTTAGTTATTATTTTCCCAAACTCATTTTAATAATAAATCTGAATATTTTACCTTTCCATCATGGATGGATCTGTTTCCATATACAAAGTAATTAATATAGCATAGCCCTATGTGAATATAATATACTTACAAACCAGCTCCTGGGGTTGACCTTTTAAAGAATGACTTATTAAGGTATAACTCTCAGAAAAATAGCCTATAAAGCACATATACATTATTGTTGACTTTTGTGTAGTATAAATGAAATGACAGTGATGGTGATTGATGCTACAGTAAAATAAAATCACATGAAACCCGGTATTAGAAACAAGATTTTCTAGCCATTCTCCAAAAATTATGTCTGTCAAACTTAAGCTTCTTCAAATATCGAGTATAACATTCGATTATCCTAAGAAGTTAAAATAGACCACTTGATTTCTTTTCTGAAATAAGTTCAGAAAGGAAGTCAAGGGTTAAGTCTGAGCCATTATAAATTTTCCTTTGCAGATAAAAATTTAAAGCACACAAATATTGAGTAAAGTGTCCTCACTTCAAAGAGAGGAATTGACTTTAAACATTTATATTAACTCTTTTTTTGAAATACTGGTTTATATTAATAACTTAATTTGAAAAGACATGATGTTTATGATTTCAGAATAAAGAGTTGTGAAAAGACAACATTTGCACTAAAATGATTCGTGTCTACTAAATCATATCATTGAGAACAGCAGTACAGTTGCAGTAAGCATTGTTGGTTACTATGCTCACTTTCTTAACTGAATCAAACCCAAGTTCACACTGTAGATAGATTTATATACGACCAGTGAAATTATAAAAGGCTTCCAATAGGGAATTACCCAATGAACTTTAAGTTTGTGTAGCAGGTAATAGAATCATCAATTCCTCAAAAATATAGACTTGAGGGCCAGAGGAATATTACCAGAGGCAAGGCATTTGCCTTGTATGTGGCTGTCACAGCCCTGGTTTGAATTCTCAGCACCACATATGGCCCCCGTGAGCACCGCCAGGAATTAATCCTGAACACAGAGCCAGAAATAGCCCCCTGAGAACTGCTGGATATGGTCCAAAATATTGTCACAAGATGATGAATATTTCCTTCCCCTAAATTAATCCAGTTTTGCCTCACTTATGTTTTCTGGTATTTTAAGCACTCAAGGAAGCAAGATCTATTTCAATACATTTAGTCTTCAGAAGATATCTTTTTCTACTTTTCTCCTTTTATTGTATCAACCATCCTGCAGGATTGTAGAGATAGTATTGCCAGTAAAGTGCTTGCCTTGCACATATTGGACCTAAGTTTGATCCTAAGAACCGCATATGGTGCTCCAATCCCCTCTGAGAGTTATCCCTGAGCACAGAGGCAGAAGTAAGCCCTGAGCACTGTTGGGTGTGTCCACAAAACTAACAAAGCAAAATAGTCAATGGAGGTATATAATCTGTACAACTACTTAAAAATGTATCCATGAAATAGTAAAAATAGAACACGTATTCTTAGGATTTGATTATAGGCTAGTTCAAAACCACAATGAGTAGGTTCCGGAGTTATTTTTTTCTTTCCTTTTTTAAAAAACCTGCTTCTCACCTTTTGTTTCTTTTGTGACTAATTTCTTATTTTGACTTAAAAAAATATCTTTAAGGAACCAAAAGATAAGTTGTTTTTATTTTTAAGTGATCTGTATTTTTTGTTCATAATTTTATGTTATAAGCATATATTTGAGGAGCATAGTAACCAACAATGCTTATTTCAAATATAGTGCTGTGATTAGTGTTATATTTTTCTGGAATCTAATCACATTATTATTTTGTTTTGTTTCCTGAACAGCTATAAGCAGGGAAAACATGCAGTGCATCCTGCAGTTCAAGTTTACTTATTTTTGTCAAACATAGTACATGCTGTATTATACTGAGGAGAGCAGTGGTCTCCACAAATCAGTCTGTCACTGTCACTGTCATCCCGTTGCTTATCGATTTGCTCGAGTGGGCACCAGTAACGTCTCCATCATGAGACTTGTTACTGTTTTTGGCAAATAGGATACACCATGGGTAACTTGCCAGGCTCTGCCACGGAGGTGAGACACTCTCAGTAGTTTGCCGGGCTCTTGGAGGGGGCGGAAGAATCGAACCCATGTCGGCCATGTGCAAGGCAGACACCCTGCCGCTGTGCTATTGCTCCAGCCCAAATCAGTCTAGTAGCAAGCAATTCATATGATACATGAGTGATTTTTTTTTGCTTTTTTTTTGGGCGGGGGTCACACCCAGCGATGCAAAAGAGTCACTCCTGGCTCTGCACTCAGGAATTACCCTTGGCGGTGGGATGCTGGGAATCAAACCTGGGTCGGCTTCGTGCAAGGCAAACGCCCTATCCGCTGTGCTATCGCTCCAGCCCAAGAGTGATCTTTTTAGAACTTATAGGTGTAGTTGAAAGCTGCACAAACACTTTTATCAAATCTCAAGAGAGTATGTTAGAAAGACTTTCATGAAATATTTGAGCAATTTCAATTTACAGCTCCTATGAATTATAAGATTTGCAGTTAGGTATAAATAAGTGAACCCATCACTAATCATTGTATTTTATTCCTACCATGTTTTCCAAACACTTTAATTATAATTAAACATCTATGAAATCTTCTTAACTGTGTAGTGTTATATCACAGAGGAATATTTCAATCCATTAAATAAATCATTTCAACGAAAATACAATTTAACTTAAAAGATATATATTTCAAATAGATGTTACTCAAAAATTAACTAGCATAGGTTCCCTCTTTATATCTGTTTGCAAATGCATATTTTTGAGTGAAACAAAGTGTTTTGATAATGTGTGAGTTGTTATTACATTAGGTGACTGATGCTTATAAAACACTAGAAAATTTTAGAAACATGAAGTCATTAGAGAAAATTATTAACACAAATATAAATAATAATGGTACTCTAAACATGGAAAGTGCCCAAAGAAATATATATTATAAGCATAAAATGGCACCACACTTCTAATTTTTGTCAATCATAAAATTTTAGAATAGAATAATGAGAGCACATATTTGTATGTGTGTTATCTTTTACTTAATAAAGAAGAAAATATAAATTTTAATGTATATTTTGGTTTGTATTTTACAAATGAAGAATCACCTCAAACCAATTCTTTTTTCATCAGGGAATTAAACACATTGAAGCTTGGTAATAGATGTTAGATTTAATTAAATATAACTTCCTTTATACGTTTCATTTTGGGTCTTGCAAATATAATGCATAATTATAAGCAAAATCAATCTAAATTTTAAAAGAAATGTATAAACATTTAAAGCAAAATAATATAGTTAACTTTATATAAAATTACAAACTGAGCCATTTTCTAGTGACTATAAAATGTTGTATCTGTCTGTTCATGCCTAATGGATAATACTTTGTGAATGAAAGACTATAGACATAGAATAGAGGGTAAGGTGATTGTTTCGATTGTGGCTGACCCAGTTTAATTCCCAGCACTACATATGGTCCTCTGAGTGCCAACATATATCCTGAATAAAGAGCCAAGAGTAAGCTTTGAGCACCATCAAGCTCAAAAGCAAACAAATAAACAAGCATCAGAGGAACTGCACCTGGGAAGAGAGAGCAAATATTAGAGGTCAGGATTAGCATGTGCAAAACTTTGATCTCTATCACTGACATCTCAGTGCTCTCAAGCATCGTCAGGAGTGGTCCCTTTCAAAACATTTTAAATAGGAAGAGAAAAGAAAAGAAAAAAAATTTCAAAAATACACAGGATGAGATTGGTTTATCCTAACAATGACATAATTTTATATTCTGTCAAATATCATGGTGCCTAATATCATTTCTCATATAAAGCAAAAAGTAATTAAATTGCTAATTAATTGCATTATTAGATATCTGTTATTCATAAACAAATTGCAGCTCTTATCTTCATATTTTGAAAAGAAAATATTTGCACAGTCATCATCAAAAAGCTAAAAATATATGTAAAAAAATTGAACTGAAAATAGCATGTGAACATGAAGCCTTTTCTTCCACAAAATGTATTTCTTTGTTTCACACACTCAATATTCTAGATGTGTAATCAATCTAATAAAACAGTGGCCTGGGTTTGGGTCTCTACAAGTCATTTACTGTGAGACAAAGTCAGTTCTAATCGGATAAATGATTGATCATGTATTAAAAAAAAGTTTATTGGATGAGGTTTGCATATCTTGTAACATCAGAACACTAGGAAATTTTTAACAACTATTGAATTCAGATCAAAGTATCTATAGAAACAAACTTGGAAAAGCTCCTCTTGGCCAAAAATATAGCAATATAAGCTGCAGAAATAATGACTAAATGGAAAATCAAATATTTTTAAAAACACAAAATTTTGATGATAAAAAAATTTAAAAAGTAATGATAGATTTAGCTTTGGAGGACAAAGGTTGGATTATTTTTTATAGTCTAAGGTTTTAATCTAAAACTGGTAAGTAAATAAAGCAACCAGAAAAATATCTTACTTTCCTGATCTAAGCTGTATTTCAGTATACCAAATGGCTAATGCAAAAAAAAAATCCCTTTTGAAGAATTACAATAAATAAAGGTTGGAGAAATTATAAAATCAGAATGAATGAGTAAATTTTGGGATATTACCAAAGCAATAAACCTGTCAATAATAATCAATACTACTATGAGACAGATCTAAACTTACTCTATTCCATAAAAAAAATAAGAAATAGCCTAAAGTGATATTTCTCCTCATGTAATGTAGTTAAATGCACAACATAACCTAAGAAGGATTATTGCAAAGAAAACTGAAAAGAAAGCTGGTCAAGATTCTGAATTCAACAGTATGTGAGGTGCACAGGACATAAGAATATGTTCAAAGAAAGCCCACGTGTTTAATCAACCACAGACAGATTTTACAGTGAAATTTTATTCTTCAATAAAAAAGTGGATTTGGGGAAACAGAATATGTTACTGGGAATTAGAATGACTCTAAAACACCTATTAAAAATACAGCACATGGGCCCGAAAGATATTATAATGTGTCAGGCACTTGCCTTGCATGGGGCTGGGTCAGGTTCATTCCTGGTATCACATATGTCCCCCAGGACAAAATTTGTTCCTGAGTACAAAGCCAGAAATAAGCTCTAAACATTGCCAGGTGTGTGCCTCAAATCAAACACAAAGAAAAGAATGCATGATATACAAGACATTAGTAGAATTATATAAGAAAAAAATCCTTCAACCCTATCAAAAAATGGAGAGAATAAATGAACAGAAATTTCCTCAAAAAAGAAATACAAATGGCCAAAGGGTGCATGAAAAAATGCTCCACATCGCTAGTCATCAGGGAGATGCAAATAAACACAATGAAATATCATCTCACACCACAGAGATTGGCACACATTCAAAAGAACAAAATAAACCAGTGCTGGCATGGATGCAGGGGAAAAGGGATGCTCTTTCACTGTTGGTGGGAATGCTGATTGGTCCAGCCATTCTGGAAAACAATATGGACAGTCTTTCAAAAATTAGAAATTGAGCTTCCATATAATACTGTAGTACCACTTCTGGGAATATATCCTGAGGATGCAAAAAAGCACAGTAGAAATGACATCGTTATCTATATGTTCATTGCAGCACTGTTCACAATAGCCAAAATCTGGAAACAACCCAAGTGCCCTAAAACAGATGACTGGTTAAAGAAACTTTGCCACATCTACACAATGGAATACTATGCAGCCTTTAGGAGAGATGAAGTCATGAAATTTGCTTATAAATGGATAGACATGGAGAATATCATGCTAAGTGAAATGAGTCAGAAAGAGGGACTGCACTAATTTATGAAGTGTAGGGTAACATCACATGAGGCTGATACCCAAGGACAGTAGACACAAGGACCAGGAGGATTGCCCCATAGCTGGCAGTCTGCTTCATGAGTGAAGGGGAGAAGGCAGATGGAATAGAGAAGGGATCACTAAGAAAATGATGGCTGGAGGAATCAATCGGGATGGAAGATGTGTGCTGAAAGTAGATAATGGACCAAACATGATGACCTCTCAGTGTCTGTGTTGCAAGCCATAATTCCCAAAAGTATAGAGAGTGTATGGGGAATATTGTCTGACATGGAGGCAGGGGGATGGTGGGAAAGTTGGGGGATATATCAGGGATATTGGTGGTGGGGAATGTGCACTGGTGGAGGGATGGGTGCTTGATCATTGTGTGATTGTAACCCAAACATGAAAGCTTGTAACTATCTCACAGTGATTCAATAATTTTTTTAAAAAAAATGCAAAGCAAATCTTTAAAACAACTCAGCAAACTATTTTACAAGACAATTTAAAAATTAAGGGGAACCTGAGGATGATTCCAGGGCTAAAGGCACTTTTTTGGCAAGCTCAAAGCCACAAGTTGGATTCTGAGTGTCACCTCAGGGATTCTGAGCATGGTACCAGTAGCTCTGATCAATTGAAACCTCAGAATCACAATGGGATATGCAGTCTCTGACTCAGAGGCAAGCAAGCTCTGCAACTGAAGGGTTGGATACTGGTGAACATTCATTTATTGTGCAAGCACCTAAGCAAGTCTGTATATGATCTCTGTTTATCATAACAACAGCAACAAGGGGAAACAGGTGGAGGATATGAACAGAAAAAATTGAATTTTATGTTCCTGGAGCGAGCAGATATCATTGGGCTACACTAGCACTCGACAGGGAAGAATGGAGATGTTTCTGGTGCCCACTCCAACAAATGGAAGATCAATGGGAGACAAGTGATACAATTGATACAAGTGATGTTATGAGGCCATAGCATTTTGTTTTGTTTTGTTTTGAGGGGGTCACACCCTCCAATACTCTGGGATTACTGCTGGCTATGCACTCAGGAATTACTCCTCCTGGTTCTGAGGGACCACATGGGATTCCAGGACCAACCTGGGCTGGCTGTGTGCAAGGCAAACACCCTACCTGAGGTACTATCACTCTAACCCAAAGCCATAACTTTTTTTACAAAACGTTTTTGAAAGGTGACAATATTTGATGGTCAAATGTCTTTTTTTGGCAGGTCAGAGCAACTGTACAGCAATTGTAGGGCACTCACTTTGCATATGGTCTACCAGAATTTGATTCCTGATAGCATAGTCTCTATTCCCTGCCAGGAGTGATCCCTTAGCACAGAGCCAAAGGAAAGCTGTGAACACCACTGGTATGGCCCAAAAGACAAGCAAAAGATTAAATGCCCTTTCTCTTAGTAATATATATAAGCATATGTCATTTCATTAATTAATTTTTAATTATTAGGAACCTTTGCACGGAAGAGCCTGGCAAGCTCACTGTGGCATATTCGAGATGCCAAATACAGTAACAATAAATAACAGGTCTCATTCCCCTGACCCTGAAAAGAGCCACCAATCATTGGATAAAACGAATAAGGAGAGGCTGCTAAAACTCAGGACTGAGACAAATGGAGATGTTACTGGCGCCCACTTGAATAAATTGATGAACAATAGGATGACAGTGAGACAGTGATTAGAGACCTTTAGTTATGGCAATTGTATTCTATTTGAAGAGTTTGTTTTTGTTTGCTTTGTCTTTTAGGTCACACTTGGCAGTACTCAAACATTACTACTGGTTCTGTGCTCAAGGAAAGGATCATTCCTGTGGCAGATCAAGGGATCATATTCGGTATCAGAGCTTGAACTAGGGTTGGTTGTGTCTAAGCAAGCACATTACCCAGTGGACTATCTCTCCTCCCCTTGACAATGATGTTCCGATAAAGTTAAAATTTTTATTTTTTCATTTACAGACATATGGTCATTTAAAAGAAATTACACAATTCTAGAATTTGTTTTGAAATAATAAGGTTGGAGTGTGGGGAAAAATGCCCAGACAAAGAACATAGACAAAAGATTATTCACTGATAATTGTTGCTATTACTTTTAATCACTGCCACTGTCATACCATTGCTCATTGATTTGCTCAAGCGGGCACCAGTAATGTCTCTATCGTGAGACTTGTTACTATTTTTGGCATATCGGATACGCCACAGGGAGCTTGCCAGGCTCTGCCATGGGGGCGACATACTCTCGGCAGCTTGCTGGGCTCTCCGAGAGGGGCGGAGGGATCGAACCTGGGTTGACCTCGCGCAAGGCAAATGCCCTACTGCTATGCTATTGCTCCCCAAAAAAATAATTTAAAAAATAAAATATTATTTTTAATATCTTATCTTTTTTCTTAATTTGGGGATCTCCCAAGAAGTGGTCGGTGTCTAGTTTTAAGAGGTTTTACTTGCCCAACTAGATCAGCTGTTCAATGTGAAGACCCAAGGGTACAGGGCCTACCAGGGACATGCTAGGGGCCAAGAGGAGAAGCTGGTGGGGGTTGCAGTGCCAGGGCACAGACAGGGGCCAATGCATGCAACTTCCGGGTTCCTAACTGCTGTATTATATCCCAGGCCTGCTATCGATCATTGTTAAAACTAGATGTTAAGTTTATTAACATCTATACTTATAAAAGATAATTATATATATACTTATATATAACCACTATACTTATAAAAAACATTCCAGGAAATATTAAACTTAAAGAAAACAAATTATTTTTAAAATTTTTGAAAGGAAAATTTCTTTGACATTTAGATCCTATCCTAAATGAAAGTCTTTCTTCGTTTTTTAAATCATTAAAACACATTTTTTCTTATGAATTAATCTTTAATCATTCATAACCTATTTTTTCATTATCAACAAATGATTTTAAATTTTAAATCAATTCATTGTACATATTTATTTCTTAAGTTACTTTGACTAGACTCAAAATTCTCCTTGGTTATCCACCTCTTAGTATAGTACTTAAGATATTTTATTAATAAATATTTGAAATGTGGATAATATTAAAAATATCAGTAAACTCTTACATCTATTTAGAAAAAAACTATTTAAAGAAGAAAATCTAATTTAATTTTTATAAAAGAAAAGAAGCAAAATCTATACCAAAATGTATTATAATTTTCTAATGTGGAGATTGTCCCACTGAAGCAGAGCCCAGAATGAGTGGGGCACTTCCTGCCAATTTTTTGCCACTGGGCAGTTTTGTGCTAAGCAGTAAAAATGAGTTGCTGTACAAGTCTTGAGGAACCAGGTGTTAACTGGCCACCTAGCAGTGATTTGGGGCCTCCAGGGATATATTTGGCTATGCTTGAGGGAACATGTGCTGAGAAGGATCGAATAAACATCAGCCACATGCAAGGTGGTTACCTTAACCCTGATCTCTCTGGTCCAGTACTATAAAATATTTCTAAATTTCTTCAAATTTTGAATGTGTGCACATACCATATCTATATTTATATATGATAGAGATCTAGTTATATACACATATGAAAAAGATCTAATTTTATAAATATGCATATATATAATGACAGAAGAACATCTAAAGTAAGGATAGAGCGCTATTGAGATATTTTACCAACCTGAATAATAGTAGATAGAAATACCTTCAAATCTAACTGATAACTTAAAGAGAAAATGCAAGGTAGTAGTGAGGGTGACTTTAAAGACAGAATTGTCTGGAAATTCCAATTTTGTGGAGTAGTGCATTTCCAAGGCATAGTGAAATTGGTCTTTAGCTGAACCAGAGATTAAACCTGAGCCTCTGTCAAGGGTGGTTTAGGTCTGCCCAGTGAATGGGATGTACTCTCCTTGCAGCAATAAAATTCAGTCTGTTCTTTGTCCAATTTGAACACTAGTTACCCAAGAGCCTATTTTATGTAGCACAATTTAGATTGCCAAACCTTACATCCTAATGTTTAAAGCTCCTTGTCAAGCATTTCTCAATTGCCCAGAGAGCAGTCTCAGAAAAGAGCAATTTGGGGAATTGTTGACATTTGCCTTGGCTTCCTTATTTGTGCTTCCATATATATTCACTATCATCCCTGACTTTACTCACTCTGCCATTTGGAGCCTCCAGCTTTTCATAATATATATGTACTTTTTTCAACCTTCATCCTCTTAATATTAACGTACTGAAATAACATTCTATTATGGTTGTCTATGTTTTGTTTGGGAAGAAAAATAATTAAAAGACAGGAGAAAAAGAGTCAGAAAAAGAGAGAAAAGGATGAGAGTAGGTTAGAAGAAGGAAAAAGAAAAGAAGAAAACGAGGGAGGGAGGGTGGAAATCTTAAATGTGAACATTTGTATTTAGAAATCTCTAGTAATCTATTAATCTAGTGACACTGTCTTTTTTTTTAGTAATGGGAAACAGCTTTTATTTAAGGAAATTTTGAAAAATGTGAGGGGAGAAAGGATGATACATGTTCAAGAGAAAACAGATTTCTCTAGAGTAAAAGAAAGCTCACTGAAATGTTTTTAAAGTATTTTTATTTGATTTTATTACATTATATGGTCCTAAAATTGTAGGGAGCCAGAGCACATTGCGCATGTGCGCATGCGCATGATCGCGCATGCGCAACAACCACATTGCGCATGCGCGACAACCACATTGCGCATGCGCAACAACCGCATTGCGCATGCGCAACGACCGCATTGCGCATGCGTGGCGAGAGCCAATAGAGCGCCACCTCATATGGGGTGATTGGCGAGAGCCAATAGAATGAGCGCCACCCTATGGGGTGATGGGCGAGAGCCAATAGAAGATGAGCACCACCTTAGAGGCGGGGCAACCAGGCTATATAAGGACTGCCATTACCCGGGTTGTTGTTCTTTCTCCTCATGAAGTTAAGTGAATAAAACTGCTGCAGAAGGATCCTCAACCCGTGTCGTCTCACTCTTTGCTGGCGAAGGGAAATCGCGACGCGGGCCACGAACAACTGGTGCCGAAACCCGGGAATTTCATCTTGCACCGCGAGGAAGAACCCCTCCTTTTGGAGGGAGGATTCAGAACTGCAGGGACGACTGCTCGGAGAGGCGTGCTGCGGACCACTGCCCAGCGTTGGTAAGAAAAGAATGCCCGTTTCCTGGTGGTGGGGAGCACTCTTTGTCCTCCTTATTTGGATTTGCCTTCTTTTTTGCTCTTGTGTCTTTACTATGGGCACTGAGGCGACTTGGAAGATGGTTCAAAATTGTTTGGAGGATGAGGCATGCTCCATAGTGGTCAGGGAAGGCCGGCAGGTGTTGGAAAAGGTCCAAAACAGCTTGTCAGAAACCGAGCGATCAGAAGGGCTGGGCGCGCGTATGAAAATACCCAGCAATAAGGAAAAAGGACTGCCCGGTGGGGGCAAGAAGTTAGAAATAAATAAGGAAAAAGGACTGCCCGGTGGGGGCAAGAAGTTAGAAATAAATAAGGAAAAAGGACTGCCCGGTAGGGGCAAGAAGTTAGAAATAAATAAGGAAAAAGGACTGCCCGGTGGGGGCAAGAAGTTAGAAATAAATAAGGATGAAATCAATGGGAAGGTGCTTTCGGGTTTGATTGACACTGGTGCAGATGTAACGATCATTGCCAAAAAAGACTGGCCAAAAGTGTGGCCCCTCACCCCCTCACTGACTCACCTTCAGGGTACAGGCCAATCCCAAAACCCTATGTTAAGTTTGTCCCCACTTGATTGGCGCACCGGGGAGGGCAAATCCGGGACTGTATGCCCTTATGTTCTGCCTGGGCTCCCTGTCAAACTCTGGGGCAGGGATATTCTCTCACAAATGGGCTTTTTACTAATTGACACCTAGGGCCCCCTTCCCATTGAAAAATTACAGGCCGCCAAGTTGTTAGTGCAGGAACAGCCCGGCACCCCACCCCCATTTTTGTGATTAAAAAAAGAAATCCGGTAACTGGAGGCTCCTCCATGACCTCCGGGAAATAAATAAAACTATGATCCCCATAGACGCCACCCAGCCTGGCATCCCTTGCCCGTCGGCTATTCCCCACGGCAGCTCTAAGATTGTCCTTATTCTTAAGAATTGCTTTTTCTCCATTCCCCTCCACCCAGAGGATTGCAAGCGTTTTGCCTTTTCTCTCCCTGTCACAAACTGCGCTGGGCCCCAGCCCTCGCTTCCATTGGAATCATTTTTTTTTTGGGGTATGCACCCTCCCCAGCTTTTCCTTGGTTTTGAACTTGCTGCCGTGTCCAAATTATTTGCCTCGACCCCTCATCCCTTTAATCTTTATACAGATAGCTTTTATATTGCCACCCCCCCCCCTTTTTTGCCTCTAGATTGCTAGCTTCTTATTAGAAAGAGCCCGATGTACATTGTAGCAACCCCATTGTCAGGGGGACAAGACCAAAGGTAATGTGGACTCCCGTAGGGCAGGTTTAAGAATTTCTGTGTGAATGTGGTGCGCGGGGTGCGCACCGGAATGAAAGAGGACCGGTCCGAATGAGTGCAGGAGTGTGATTTGTGCGAGTGCCTTTAGTATGTGTGTATATTTGTCTCATTATATTTCTCTTAGTTATGCTTATTATTATCAGCAGAGAAGTCAGGAAAATGCAAGATCATGTGGTTGAGTGTTTAATAATATCAGGAATGAAAAAGAGTGTCGCTAAGGTGGTCTATCCACCTCAGAAATAGTCTTGATCTTAAAATTGTAACATCTGACAACTTAGGTTTCAACAACTTTGTCATGGATTGTTTTGCCGGCTTATATCAACAAAAGCGCTTTCTTGACCCAATTTTAATAAGCAGGAAACTGGCTGGTCAGGCAGAGAAACGGGGAGCAATGTTCCCAATCGGCCGACAGGGCTTAACTTTGCCCTGGGGACTTGTTCCTTCCTTTCTCAGTCTATCAGTTTTTTCCCTGCCATTTCTGAAGGGTCAGATCAATAGATCAACTGCAGATGTGTGCACATGTACATGTGGTGTTTTTAGTGAACTTATTGTCTGTCTGTTTGTCTGTCTCTCTATGTGGAACACTTGAGTGATGGAGCCAGAATGAAAATCAGTGGTAAAAAAATTAGGCCTGGGGAAAACAGGATCATCTCGAGAGATCAGGGTGATATGCAGTTCAGCAATTTAAAGGATCTATGTGATTTTGGAACCTGTTAGACCAGGTTTAAACAAAGATTTCTAATTAGAATATGGCGCCTACAACGAAATTGAAATTTTTAGTCTAAATTTTTTATTGGAAGAACATTAATAGTTATTACCAATTGAAATTCTTTTGAATTCCAGTATCTGTACTATCTAGAAACAGCTACAGAACTAGAGCCAGAAATCTAAAAGTGAATTGGGAATTCAGAGTGCAAGGTTTATCTTATAAGCCTCTGCTAATTTTAATGAGGAATTTAGCTGTTTTTCAAACAACAAAGGTACAGAAACCCTCAAAATAAACAAAGTTACTTGTGTTTCCGTAGACATTTGATAGTCAAAAAAAAAAAAAAATTTTTTTTCTTCTATGCTATTATCGAAGTTTGGTTAAAAAAAAAAAATTTTTTTTTAAGCTACTTAGCTCAGGGTCATAAGGAGTGAGAGTTTTTAAAGATTTCCGAGTCCGCAGAATGCTCCAGGGGGAACCCCTGAGAGGGATTCTCTCTTTTCTTCTTACAGAGAACATGTGGCTCGTCGTCCCGTGCCGACCCTGCGGGTTTGCAATGATGATCCTGCTGCTGACTGTGCAACCGACGGAGGCCGGATTGGGCCGGCCGGCTGACCCTACACGCCTCCTACAACAGCTGTTATGGGACCCCGTGCAACTGTCAGGGAGGACAATCTTCGGTGACCCCAACGAGCTACACGAAAACCGTGGACTGTGGGACTCTGACTATATATCTCGTCACGCGGCCCAGTGCTCGAGGCGGACTGACCCAGTTTTGGCAGTGCGTGCCCAAGCCTACTTTTATAAATAAGGGGGATCCCTGTCCTCAAAACTGTCAAGTGGTAGACCAGATGAATGCCATGTGTTATACCAGCTATTCTGAATGTACCCTACCTAGGAGGAAAGAGGTATTTTACTGCAAAGCCCCATATGTCCTACGTGGAAACCGCTTGATGCTATGTTGGTTGATTGCATTTCTGATTTTGTTTTGATGGTTGTATTTTTTGATTGTTGTTTTGATTATTTGCTTTTACCTAGGTTATAGCTGACTGCTGCCTGGTGCCCCAATCCTCTGGCGGGGGCTCGGACTCGTTGGGCTCCCGCTATCCCCCTCTATCTTGCGCTCATGGCTCCTGCTCTGGGAGCAGCCATTGGGCTCCCGCTATCCCTCTCTATCTTGCGCTCATGGCTCCTGCTCTGGGAGCAGCCCTTGCACGCTCGGAGCCACAAGGGCTCATTGCACGAGTACGGGTGCTCCCGAGTATTCTTCCTGAGAAGGGTGTCAGGCCAGAGAGCACTGCACTGAGTTGGCCCCCGACTCAGGGTGGCGAGCCACTTGCATAGGGCCGCCGTCGGATTTTGCCCTGCCTGGAAGTGAGGACGGCGGGACAGGTGGAGCCTTGGCGCGACCTGAAGGGGACGTGCGGAGGCCTCCTCAGTCCCTTGTAATACAGGCAGTGGTGACCGCCACCCCCTTCTACCAACAGGATGGCTCCATAAACAAAGACATAAGGGGGAGATGTAGGGAGCCAGAGCACATTGCGCATGTGCGCATGCGCATGATCGCGCATGCGCGACAAACACATTGCGCATGCGCAACAACTGCATTGCGCATGCGTGGCGAGAGCCAATAGAGCGCCACCTCATATGGGGTGATTGGCGAGAGCCAATAGAATGAGCGCCACCCTATGGGGTGATGGGCGAGAGCCAATAGAAGATGAGCACCACCTTAGAGGCGGGGCAACCAGGCTATATAAGGACTGCCATTACCCGGGTTGTTGTTCTTTCTCCTCATGAAGTTAAGTGAATAAAACTGCTGCAGAAGGATCCTCAACCCATGTCGTCTCACTCTTTGCTGGCGAAGGGAAATCGCGACGCGGGCTACGAACATAAAATATTTTTCATGTGGAATAAAAAACAAAATATTCAAGCCACTCCTGAATATCTATGTGATACTGACTTTACCACCATTCATTTATAAATGTCTACATTTTGATTAACTGAACAATTTCCAAATAAAATCTAGTGGGCATCTCAAAACATAAATCTGCAGTTAAATATAAGTGGGATGGGAGTCCAGTTACTCAGGACTTAACCTCAGCTTACTCCTCAGTCAGCATTTCCTTTTTCTTAAAAAAAATTATCCCATCCTTTTGTTTATTATTTAAATTAGATAGACTTTAATTTATTAATTCTTCCACACTACATAAAAGTATGGGGGCGAACTAGAATAATTAGCATAGAAGAAGAAAAAGCATAGCATAAGTACTAAATATGTTTTTATTCCTTTAAATTTGGTGGGCATCTGTATTCTCAGTGACAGTTGTGTAATGGGATAGAAAGAAACTAAACTGAGACTATCTAAATCAGAATGAATTATTAGGTACTTTTAGAAACTTCCTCTGGGATTATTCTTGGAATTCTTAATGCAATTTTCACACTCCTTCAGTTCTTCAGAACTCAGTTGTCTTCTTTTTGATTGTTTTTTTTTTAGTACTTTGTGTGGGAAATGATTATCTAATATGCATTTCTTATAAGTCTTTAAAATGTATGCCCCTAATAATTAAACCAGTATGGTATTGTAAAGAAGACAGATCTGAAGACCAATGGAATATACTTACACACACCCCCAAATATATGATCATCTAATCTTTGATAAACGAGCAAGAAATATAAAGTGGAGCAAGGAAAGCTACTTTTACAAATGGTGCTGACAAAACTGGACAGCTACATTTAAAAAAATAATGGGCTCAGACCTCTAACACCATGCACAAAAGTCAGATCAAAATGGATTAAAGACCTCAAGATCAGATCAGAATCCATAAGGTACACTGAAGAAGTTTGGCAAAACCTTCCACGACACTGAAGCTAAAGGTATATTCAATGATGAAATGCCACTGACCAAGCAAGTGGAGGCAAAGATAAGCAAATGGAACTATCTTAAACTAAGAAGCTTCTACACTTCAAAAGAAACAATGACCAGGATACAAAGACAGCCTACAGAATGGGAAAGGATATTCATCCAATACCACTCATAAGGAGTTAATATCAAAGATATACATGTCGCTGGTTGAACTCTGCAAGAAGAAAACATCCATCTCATCAGAAAAATATGGCAATTAAATGAATAAAAAATTTCTCAAAAAAGAAATTCGAATGGCCAAAAGGCATATGAAAAAATGTTCTTCATCACTAATCATCAGGAAGATGCATAATAAAACAACAATGATATATCATCTCACACCAGAGACTGGCACAGTCCAAAAGAACAAAAGCAAACAGTGTTGGTGTGGATGTGAGGAAAAAGAGACTCTCCACTCTTGGTGGGAATGTTGACTGGTTCAGTCTTTTTGGAAAACAATATTGACATTCCTCAAAATACTAGAAATTGAGCTTCCATTTGACCCAGCGATACCACTTCTGGTAATACATCCAAAGGATTCAAAAAAGCACAATAGCAATGACATCTGCACCTGTTCATTCTTTGCAGCACTGTTCACAATATCCAGAATACGGAAACAATCCAAGTGCCCAGGAACAGACAAATGGTTAAAGAAATTTTGGTACATCTACACAATGAAATACCATGCAGCTGTTAGGAAAGATAAAGTCATGAAATTTGCTTATAAGTGGATGGTCCTTGAGAATAGCATGCTAAGTGAAATGAGTCAGAAAAAGAGGAATATACATAGAATGATTGCATTAATTTATGTAATATAAAATATCTTAATATGAGACTAATGCCCAAGAATAGGAAGAGTGCTTCATGGTTGGAAACCTAACTTATGAGCTGGGGGATAAAGCAGCTGGGATAGAGAAGGGACCATTAAGTCAATGATGGTTAGAGAGATCTCTCAGTATGGGAGATATGTGCTGAAAACAGATAAAGGACCAATCACAGTGGCCTCGCATATCTGCATTGTAAACCATATTACCCATAAGTAGAGAGAGAGAGAGAATAAAAGGGAAATTTGCTGCCATATACGCAGGGGGAGGGGTGAGGGGAGGATTACTGAGGACATTGATGGTGGAAATGTACACTGGTGGAGGGATGGGTGTTCGATCATTGTATGTAGCTCATGGGGATTCAATTAAAAAAAGTAAATAAATTTAAAAAAATTAAAAAATGTGTGCCCTGTCATTTCTAGATTAACTCATTTTCTTGTCTTCTCCGAACTTTGATATTTGGGTCAAATTCATGATAATAATCATGAGATTCTGATTTGCATGCATTCAACATTAAAGTTTTCTAATATCCAACTGCTTTCAGTAAAGTATCCAAATGTGTCACTACAGGCCCTCATTAAATTTAACCATTATGTTTAAAGTTATTTCTTTCTCTTTCCACAAAATCTGAAAAAATGTGCTAAATCTTTTGTGCTCTTGCAATATATATATAGTGATGGCACCGGGGAAAGGTCTTACATCAGCAAAATCATCAAGGGAAATCTCCAGCTTGAATCCACCTATTTTTGGTGCAGTGTTATCAAAAACCCTTGCCAAGATTATACCTTTTAGAAGGTAAGGGGACCCTGGAACTAAATGACAGCCAGAGTATATAGATAATATTTGTGTCTCAAGAATGAATCATGAGAAGAAAACTGGGTTCTTTTTAGTGTTTTTCATAAGCCATGAAGTCCATGAGGCAAACAGAGATGTAATAAATAGTACTTAGCTATAGCACAATTTCCTACAAACTATTTCCTACAAAAATTTCCTACAAAAATTTCCTACAATTTCCTAGTAGTTGTTGAATAAAAAGAGATTCAAACAAATTATAATAAGTAAAATAGAGAAACTCTCAGGTTACTCATTACTTGTCATATGACTATGTCTGATACATTCTAAAAAGGAACAGCAATAAAATACTTATAAATAGAAAAAAATAAGTCTCTTCCACATCAAGAGTTATTTATAGCAAAGATTCCTTATTATAACATTGCTAGTAAATAAGCATAGTCCTAAAGCATAATTCTTTCATTAGCAAGCTGCCATTACTCTTCTTTAAAAGGACAACCTCTCAAACTTCTCAGTGTATCTGATAAGCCACTGACACTAATCAAAGTAACAACCACTAATTTATGTTTGCTAAAAGAAACATTTTACAGAATTTTTTAATACAATACTTAGATGTTTAAATATGGCATGTAGTTAAGCAAAAAGTAAAGATTTATTTTCTATGTTTGTTCATATGCTTGGAGCTAAATTTTATAGATAGGTTAGAATTTATAAGTACTGAATGCTTGCACTGAATAAGAATGTATTTCATTTTTTCATTCTAAATTGAGGGAGGGAAGGAAAAAGAGGTAGATGGGAACAGGTCACACTTACTGTATGGAGGTGTGGTATATGGATATATCTAAATCACACAGTCAACAACACTGAAAGCATGAAATTCAAACAATAACAATGAAACTTAAAATTGTGCATGTCAGTGGGGCTGGAGCAATAGCACAACAGGTAGGTTGTTTGCCTTGCACATGGCCAACCCGGGTTTGATTCCCAGCATCCCATATGGTTCCCTGAGCACTGCCAGGAGTAATTCCTGAGCGCAGAGCCAGGAATAACCCCTGTGCATTGCCGGGTGTGACCCAAAAATCAAACAAACAAAATTGTGCATATGGGGGGGGGCGGGGCACTGGGGGTAGGAAGGAACCTAGGCACAATGCTAGAGGGAAGTTAGCATTGGTGTTGAGCGTGATGCTGAAACACTGTCTGAATTTCAGCTATGAGTGATTTTGCAAATCTCATGGTACCTTTATTTAAAAACATAAAATATTGTCTATTTTTAAACCACTACTAAATTTCCAGCATAATTATTCAATTTTCATTAAACTTTTTCCTGGGAAACAAAATCCTATCAGATATTAAATAATTGAATAAAAAAGAGCCCATAGCAGACTCTAATTTTTAATTGTAATTGTAGCCAGCACAAAGAAAACAGTTATTAATCTATGGTATAACTTCCTTGAAAAGACATTATAGAATTATGTAAATTTCTTAGGATAATTTGACAATAGAAAACAGTTGCTTGTATCTACCTTAAAATATATTTAGAAATTCTGTAAAATTGGCAGTTTTTTAGCTTTTTTAAAAATAATGTTTGTCCTTATTGGCATGACAATAATATATCTGTCAAGACATTGACGTATTTCACTATGGAGCCATTTATGCCTGTATATAAAAGAATACAAGCAAGTATATTAAAACCAAACAAATGTGTGCTACTTTAGGTATATCAGTGTGCTAGACTATAAGAGGTTTGGCTGCCTTGAATGCAGTCCAGGAAATACTGCATTGCTCTCAGCACCCTCCAAGGTTCCCCAGTGAGGAGAGCCTGGCGTGGAGTCAGGAGATTCTTGTGTCACTCTCTTCTGGGAGCTTTATTTTATACTCTCTGGATATTGGCCGTTGACTACATGATATGGGGACAGTTTGCCAAGCTACTGGAAAACTGGGGAGGTGTGTGAAGGAGGTCCTGTCCTGATCCGAGCAGGCTTGGAGATCTCAGCCATGTGTCCCACATACCTGGGTTCCTCTACTGGTTCCTTCATGAGTGAGGCTCATCTGAGTGTGTGGAGAGTGGCCTTGAGCATGCCTGCCTCTGAGTTCTGGAGGTTTTTGAATGCTGGGGTTCTGCTTGAGGTGGGGAATAAAAATCTTTAGTTAAAAATTAGAACGAAATAATGTTTTTTTAAAGGTGAAGAAGAAAAGTTATATTGCTATCAACAAAAACGGAGCACTCAAAATATATTGAAAAAATAGAGTTTTGGTATTCAACATCAACCATATTTATTAACATTGTTAATATCCTCAGCACAAACCTTCTCTGAATAAGGAATCATTTTAGTACAAACACCTAGGCATTGGTATTTAACCCAGATATTAATGAGAGTGCTATATTTTGAGAAAAAGAAAAACTGCTAAGAGAAAGGGATAAGAACTTGACCATAGATCACACCCTATGGGTTTAGCCAAAGACTTAGGCAAAAATAATTTATTCCAAAGTTGGCAGGGATTTATGGCAAGAGTGGGAACCTTGAGTTCTGTTGTATTGCATGTCTGGCTTTTTTCAAAACACAAAAAGTGGGAAATCAACTGCCTTTATATTTCCAAAGCAAAGTGTACTCACACTGACCACAGAGGCATTATTTGAGTCCAAAGTTCATTTTAAGTAAATATATATGTTAAAACAAAATGAGCTAACTTAAGTCAACAGATAATATGTTGTACCAGAGAAGGTATAGAATAACATCCTGTCATGGTGTGAGGTGGAACAGTTCAACATCTCATTTGGATGTGAGGGACACCTATGACCCAAAAGCTCTGACAGTTCACTTAGCATAGATACATAATCCAGAGTACAGTCTGTATGGCAGAAAAAAAGTTGTAATGAAGAATGGCTTATAGTTCTTGAATAAACAGAACGGAGGTTTTAGTTAAATTGTAAATACTACAGAATACAGATTTGGCTTAGCATTAAAAATAGATTAGGCAGCAAATAATTGAAAGCAAATGTGTGGAACTTCAAATAATTCTCTATAGTTTTCTTAACTTTGTATTTTGCTCACTTGAAATAAGAAATATTAAATAGTAAAACAAAAAACTTGTATTGTACTGAAAAATTATAATACCTCATAAAAATAATTAATAAAAAAAGAATTAGAAACTCTTATTTTGTCACTTGTATCACTTGTCATCACATTGATCTTCAATTTGCTCGAGCAGGCACCAGTAACATCTCCATTTGTCCCTGTCTCGAGCTAGTGTAGCCCAATAGTATCGGCTCACTCCAGGAACACAAAGAGCCTCAAATTGTTCATTCAGGGCTTTGATGAAGAAGTCTGACCATCTCATAAGTGGGAGGCCATGCGGTCGTTTGACATCCCGTGGAATTCAGTTGGTAAGAGCTCTAGTCCAGTGGTCATCTCTGAATCACATTATGTGTCCAGCCCATCTGATATTTGATGCTTTGGCAAATGAGACAGCGTCCCTGGTTCTTGACCTTAGGCGGAGGTCTGAACTCCGGATTCCTTCTCTTACTTGAGTGAAACGTGATACTTCAAGCATAGCTCTTTCGATTCCTCTTTGAGATTCCCAAATAACATTCTCATTCTGTTTTCATAGGGCCCAGGTCTCTGAGGCATATATTAGTGCAGGAAGAACAGTGAAGTCAAAAAGATGTGCGTGGAGCTGGAGGTTCTTCGTCCTCTTAACCATTTCTTCAACGCTCTTGAAGGCGTCCGTGCTTCTCTTTTCCTCCTGCACAATTCTGGCAACATGTTGAGTTCTCCACCCAGGTGTGCATAGCTGCTGCATCCAGAGCTGTTTGTTCCATTGTGGACAAATGGAACATCAGGGACTAGTTCATTTTTCATGAACATTGTTTTGGTCAGATTCAGCTGCAATCCAACATTTCCACACTCTCTGTTGACGTTGGCCAGCATTTGTTCCACTTGACTAATGATTAGTATTATTAGAACGATGTTATCAATGAAGCAGGGGTGGTGTAGTTGCTGACCATCTATCTTCCTCCCATTCCTCCCATTTCACTCCCATTCCTTCCATTTCAGTCTTCGCATGATGTTCTTTGAGGGTGGCAACGAAGAATTTTGGTGAAATGGTTACACGCTGCCGAACCCCTCTCTGTCAATGATCACTTCCTTGTAGAATGGTGAGATCCTGGTGGTGAATCCATAATACAGCTTGTGGAGGATCTTGATGTACTGAGTTTGAACGCCCTGTTTGGCTAGGGCTTCAATGACTGCTTCAGTCTCAACAGAATCAAAGGCCTTGTTTAAATCGCTGAACGTTATACAGAATGGCATCTTGAACTCTCGCGAAACTTCAATGAGCTTGGTAACCATGTGGATATGGTTTATCATGATGAATCATTTTCAGAACCCAGCTTGCACACATGGTTTTCCTTTGTCTAGTGTTCTGCCTATTCTATTCAGCATGACTTGAGTGAACAACTTGTAGACAATGGACAACAGGTAGATTGGGCGATAGTTGTTGATGTTGTGGATATCTCCCTTCTTGTACAACAGAACGGTCCTACTGGTTTTCTATTGGGTCTGAACCTTGTATATGACAGGCAGGATGTGAAGAGCCAAGCCAGTGTATTGACGAGTACTGGAGGCAGATTTTTCAGGTGTTCGGGTCTGACCTTGTCTGGACTAGATGCTATATGCCTCTTTACCGAGGAAATGGCATGTGGATTTCCGAAGGGAGGACATTGGGTATGACATCCATCCTGTGGAATTTGGTATGTGGGCAGGTGGATGTGGCTGTTGAAGAGATATGAGTAGAAGTCATGAATAATCCTCTCCATTTCCCTTCTGGAAGATGTGATAGATCCATCAGGACGTCGGAGGGCAGTCATCTTGGTCTTGTAGTTGGCGAAGGACAGGTGAACGTTGTAAATACTTTTCCCGGCTTCTGCCACATCGGCCAACACTCCAATCTCCGGAGCCCCAGGGATCAAACCCGACAACCTACCCTACCCGTACCAGATAAATACCTCATCAGCTGACCTCCACTACCTCCACTACCTAGCCACCGCCACGCTCCAGGCAGCTTTCTGGACCACCTGGCCGTGAGCATCATAAGACAATTAATACCCATTTTACATAATTACTGCACCAGATTTGATGGGGTTCAAATATGGTGTGAACCAGGGGAAACCTGGCCTCCATAAAAGCCTCCATCCCTCTTGGAGGCTCAGCAAGCTACCGAAAGTACCTCGCCCGCACAGCAGTGCCTGGCAAGCTATCCTTGGTGTATTTGATATGCCAAAAACAGTAACAACAATGAACCTCATTTGCCTGACACCGAAAGAGCCCCCAATATGGCAATGTTAAGAAGGATGAGCAAGGAGAGGCTGATAAAATCTCAGAGATAAAATAGTGTGCCAAAATAA
This sequence comes from Sorex araneus, assembly GCF_027595985.1. Lineage (NCBI taxonomy): Eukaryota > Metazoa > Chordata > Mammalia > Eulipotyphla > Soricidae > Sorex > Sorex araneus. The sequence goes on along the minus strand of NC_073303.1, from coordinate 88,571,640 downwards.
AGAAGGACTAAAATGACCATCTGTACTTTCAACACATGTACACTGGCATCAGAAGCATCCATCGAGGACCTGATGATGGAAGTGCAGAAGATCAAGTACAACATCATTGTTCTGACCAAAACAAGAAGGCATCGATCACATCACGCCATTTTTGACACTAGAGAAGAACTATTCCTCGGAACATACAACAACAGAGGCGTTGGTGACGTTGGTGTTCTTGTCAACATGAACTTGGCCATGAGAATTGATTTATTCGAATGCTTACCAACCTGAATCAGATGATTACACTTGAATAGATGTAGCTCGCTGCCAGCAGTTTCTATCTTCATTGTCTACACACCAACATCTAACTACAATGAAGAAGAAATTGAGAAGTTCTACATGGAGGTGGAGAAGTTCTCCACACCCTCTACAAGATCATTGTCAGTGATTTTAATGCCAAGATTGGACTGAGAAGGTCACCCAATGAACTCCACATTGGGACCCATGGCCTAGAATGGAAAGAAAAGGGTGAGAGACTGAGTTCATCATGTCGCCCAAGACCATCCATGGTAACTCACAATTCCAGAAGGCCAAATCTAAACGCTGGACATGGAAGTCTCCCAGTGAATTGTTCCACAATGAAATTGACCACATCATTTTCAATCGAAGGTTTTTTGCCTTATTTTATCATTTTAAAAATATTTTTAATGAATCACTATGAGATACAGTTACCAACTTACAAACTTTCATAATTTTGTTTCAGCCATACAGTGATCAAGTGCCCATTCCTCCACCAGTGTCCGTTCTCCACCACCAATATTCCCAGGGTCCCTCCTGCCACCACCCATTCCCTCCCCCACCTCTGTGGCAAGCACATTCCCTCTTACTCTCTCCCATTTTTGGTGTTGTGGTTTGAAATACAAGTAGTAAGTGGCCATCATGTTTGGTCTATCTATAGTCTATTTTCAGCATTCATGTCCCATACCAAGCAAGTCCTCCAAGCATCATTCAGTTAGTGGTCCCATTTCTATCCCAGTTGCCTTTTTCCCCAACTTCCAAGCCATGGAGAAATTCTCTGGCTCTTACCTCTATTAGCCTTGGGTGTTAATCTCCCATTATGTTACTTTATACTCCACAAATGAGTGCACACATTCTATGACATTTAACTCTCTCTGACTCATTTCACTTAGCATGATACTACCCATGTTGATCCATTATCTGCAAATTTTATGACTTCATCTTTTCTAACAGCTACAAAGTATTCCATTGTGTATATATACCAATGTTTCTTTAACCAGTCATCTGTTCTCGTGCACTCTAGTTTTTTTCCAGATTCCATTGTAAATAGTGCTGCAATAAACCTGCAAGAGCAGATGTCATTTCTACTGTACTTTTTTGCAACTCTAGGATATATTCTCAGAAGTGGTATTGCTGCATCAAATAGGAGCTCAATTTCTAGTTTTTTGAGAAATGTCCATATTTACCAAAAAGGCTGAACTAGTCAGCATCCCCACCAAGAGTGAAGGAGAGTCTCATTCTCCTCATATCTATGCCAACACTGGTTGCTTTTATTCTTTTGGTTGTGTGCAAGTATCTGTGGTGCAAGACAATATCTCATTGTTGTTTTCATATGCATCTCCTTGATGACTACTGATGAAGAATATTTTTATGTGCCCTTTGGCCATTTAAATTTCTTCTTTGAGAAAGTTTCTGTTCATTTAATCACCCCATTTTCTGATGGAATTGGATGTTTTCTTCTTGTAGAGTTCAACCAGGGTCTTGTATATCCTTGATATTATCCCCTTATCAGAAGGATATTGGGTGAATACTCTTTCCCATTCTAGATACTGTATTTGTATTCTGTTCACTTTCTTTTGAGGTGTAGAAGTTTCTTAGTATAAGATAGTCTCATTTGTTTATCTCTGTTTCCACTTGCTTGGTCAGCACAGTTTCATCTTTGAAAATACCTTTAGTTTCAATGTCATGGAGGGTTTTGCCAACCTTTTCTTCAGTGTATTTTATGGATTCTGATCTGATGTTGAGGTCTTTAACACATTTTGATATGACTTTTGTGCACGGTGTTAGGTAGAGATCTGAGTCCACTTTTTTTTTGCATTTAGCTGTCCAGTTTTGCCAGTACCATTTGTTAAAGAGATTTTCCTTGCTCCACTTTATATTTCTTGCTCCCTTATCAACGATTAGATGGTCATGTATTTGAGAGTGTGTAAGGATATCCCACCCTGTTCCATTGATCTGTGGCTCTATCTTTGTCCAGTACCATGCTGTTTTATTTATTACTGCTTTGTAGTAGAGTTTGAGATTGGGGAGGGTGATGCCTCCCATCTTTTCCCCCCCCACAAATTGCCTTAGCTATTTGTGGGGGTTTATTGTTCAATATGAATTTCAGGAGTGTTTGATAAATTTATTTGAAAAATATCATGGGTATCCTTATATAGAGCGCATTGAACCTGTATAATGCTTGACAATGTTAATTCTCCCAATCCATGAGCAGGGGATGTGTTTCCTTTTCCTTATGTCCTCTTTTATTTTTTGAAGTAGCATTTTATAGCTTTCTTTGTACAGTTCCTTTACCTCCTAAGTTAAGCTGATTCCGATATTTTTGCTTTTCTGTGGCATAATTATGAACAGGATTTTCACCATATCACTTTCTTCTCTCTCATTATTTGCATATAAGAAAGACATGGACTTTTGTGTATTGATTTTATTGCCTGAGACTTTACTGTATAAGTCTATTTTTTTCTAGGAAATTCTTGATAGATCCTTTAGGATTCCTAGAATATAGTATCATGCCATCTGCAAATAGTGAGAGCTTGATATCTTCCTTTCCTATCTGGACATACTTAATATCTTTTTTCTTCCCTAACTGCTATGGCAAGTACTTCCAATACAGTATTGAATAGAAGTAGTGAGAGTAGGCATCCTGTCTTGTCCCTGATCTTAGGGGACTTTTAGTTTTTCCCCATTGAGGATGATGCTCGTTGTGGCCTTTGACTATATTGAGAAAATTTCCTTTAATTCCCATTTTGGTGAGAGTTTTCATCATAAATAGGTGCTAGATTGGTCAAATGCTGTCTTTGCATCTACTGATATGATTATATGTTTTTTATCTTTTATTTTATTAACATGATGGATTATGTTGATTGACCTTTGAATGTTTAAACCATTCTTGCATCCCCGGGATGAATCCCACTTGTCCGTGGTGTATGCTTGCAGAGCTATAAATTTCCCCCTCAGCACTGCTTTAGCTACATCCCATAAATTCTGGTAGCTCGTGTCTTCATTCTCATTTGTTCCTATGTATTTTTTTACTTCTTTCTTGATTTCCTCCCTGACCCACTCATTGTTCAACCTTGAGTTGTCTAATTTCCAGGTGTTTGATTTCATTCCTTGTTTCTGTGTGTGATTAACGTCTATCTTCAGTGCATCCTGGTCTGAAAAGAAAGTTGATTCAATTTCTATCTTTCTGATTCTATTGAGGTACATTTTGTGACCCAACACAAGGTCTATCTTGGAGAATGTTTTATGTGCACTGGAAACGAATGTGTATTTGGTTTTGGGGGATGTAAAGCCCTGTATACACATATTGGCCCTCTCTCTTCCCATTCTTCCTTCAAAGCCAGTACTGCCTTGCTGAGTTTTAATCTTGTTGTTCTATCCAGAGGTATAAAGGTGGTATTGAAATCTCAAACTACTATTGTATTGCTACTAATGTCCTCCTCGAAGTCTATTAGCAATTGTTCTATGTATTCTGCTGGTCCCTCATTAGGTGCATATGTGTTTATAGACGTGATTTCTTCCTGCTGTACATATCCCTTGATTATTAAGAAATGGCCTGCGATGATTCTTATACAGCTCCTATTGAGTTCATGGCCCGGATCTCTGATTCACCCTAGAGCAATTTTGAGGTCCTTTATCATTTTATGTTGTTCCTTGGATACTTTATGCAGCTCATCTTCAAGCTCACAGATCCTATCTTTGGCTGTTGTCATTCTACTGCTGAGGGCACCCACTAGTTTTTAATTTCATCTACTGAATCCTTTATTAGTGACACTTCTATTTGTAACTTTCTTATTTCTGCTCTCATTTCTTCCTGTACTTCATTGGCTATTCATTCCACTGTTTCTTTCATGTTCTCTTTTAATTTAATGGCTGCCTGCTGCCCTTTCTTTGAGTTCATTAAACATCCTCAACATTTCACCTCTGAATTCTTTACCAGAGAGACTGTTTGCCGGTATTTCCTATTGAGGCTTCTGGGCTTTTTTCCTTCATTCACTTCTTGTGGTGAAGACTTGCACTGTTTATTCAGGTTGCTGTCATAGTATGAAGGTGGGACCCTCAAATTCACTATCAGTATCCACCACCCCTTACTGTGAGAAAGTGTTCTGGATGAGTTTGGTCTATGGTGGTCACCTTTTTTCCCTTTATAGAATACTGACTTACTCTTCGGTGCTCTTCTGTAACTTATGTGAGTCCTCTAGTACAGCTTCAGAGGATGTGTTCTTTAATATCATGCTTGTTCAGTTCATATTTATTTTTGTGAGATTGGAATAGGATAGTGTACTATTGATGTAATGTGTTTGTGACAGCCAGACTGTTCTCCTCAGAATTAGGTAATGAAGATTGAGATTCCAAAGCCCTAGAAAAGAGGAAAATAAAATCCCACTTCTGATGCGGTCCTAAAATTTTCCAGGGATGGCCTCTGGCCTGGTGCTTGAGGGGCATCTTAAGCATCTTGCGGTGGGTCTTGCCTTATTTTATCATTTAACTGTGACTTCAGGACTCTGAAATTATGCTTTCCTAAAAAAAGAGAAAAAAGGAAGGAAAAGAGAGAAAGAAAAACAAAGAGGAGATTAAGTAGTGGAAAATAGTCTATACTTTTTATAAATGTCTCTCATTGCCAAGCTAGTGAGTCTTTTCCTTTTTGTTTCTTGCTTTGGGCTACACCCAGCTGTGCTCAGGGCTTACTCCTCACAGTGCTCTCAGGGATCATTCTTGATGGGGTTCAGGGGATCAGATGGGGTGCCCAGGACTGAACTAGAGTCATCTCTGTGCAAGGCAGATCAGTAACCTAATATGCTGCACTACAGCTCTGGCCCTGCCAGTAACTTAAAATGCTAACCTCTTATGATTTGAAGGAAATTGTTTCGCTGTAGCTGCCAAGAAACTCTGACATCCTCAATAACTATACAACATTTTGGAAAATGAAACATTTCCTACCAAAACAGATCCAAATTATTTGCTGTTTTGTGTAAACTTGAAAACCAATTTTATTAAAATAAGTGCTACATTATTACCCTTTTAACAATATCTAGGTTTTTCATGATTTGAAGTTTAGAAAAGATATGCCAGTATTTTTCTGGGGCCAAGCCTTAAGAAAATGTTTTGCTATGCTGAGTCTTCTCTATAAAGCTTTAAAATGTAGAGTATGTTTAAACAGAAATGCCAGCCTTCACCTGTCACACAATATAATGAACATGATCCAATTTAATTTAATTCCTATTACCCAGCACAGCCCTGAAGACGATGGTCTTCAGAAAAAAAAATAGGGTGACCCTAGGACTCTATTGTGACATATATGAATTATTGACAGGATAGAGATGTGTTCAAACAACACCCTTTTCAAGAAATTATTTTGTATAGCCACTCACTCCCGTCAGTGCCACATTGAATATTTCTCAGTAGACTTTGTTTCATCTTAGGCTTTTTGTTTAAGGGGCAAATATTGGTAAGGATAAGGAGTGGATTCACGGAAAACCAATCAAACAGTTGCATTAATAGAGGTATTATATTGGGCTATATTGGTTATTCATCTGAAGAAATAGCTTGGAAGTGGTAGAGTTTCATAGGATTTTTAAAGAGTGAAAAACTAGAATGTGTTGGGCAATGAGGTTAGAGATTAAATAATGGCTAAAATTAAGTAAATTATACATATATATACATATACATATATATATATACACACACACATACACACACATCTGGCAATGTGCAGGGGTTACTCCTGACTGTTGACTCAAGAATCACTCCTGGTGATACTCAGGAAACATATGGGGTGCCAGGGACTAAACCCAGATTGTCCACATGCATGGCAAGCACCTTACCTGCTGTGCTCTCACTCTTGTTCTACTAAATCAATTTAAAAACAAAATTTGTGCCTCTTTGCTATATGCTAGTACTTAGCACAGACAAAAGATAAGCTCAACCATTTTAAAATGCTATTTCAAACTCAAAAATATTGTGGAAAACTTGGAGAAATGAAGAAAGTGGGAGAAAAGTGAAGTGTGAATATTAAAAATGTATACTTAAGGCACTTGGCTCTACTTTCTTCCCACATTTATATATCCATGTTTTCTCCCTGGAAAGGACTTTTTGCTTCTAAAATATATCTAATACCCCCTCATATTTCATATTACCCTGTAAAATCCACATTCATGATAACCTGTCAGTATTTTTATTGCAAATCACAATGTCCAGAGAGAGAAAGAGAGAGAGGAAAAGAGAACAAGCAAGAGAGAGAGAGAAACATTGGATGTGGGGGGTGATAGTAGGGAGACTGGGTGTGGGGGACCGAGACCCTGGGAAAAGGAGAACTTAGCCATTTCCCCAGACAGGGAGTGCCCACCAAGATATTGTAAGCAGTTAAACTGTTTCTGATATTCTGAAACAGACATCCTGTACCAAGGGCGAAACCCACAAAGATAACAGGCATATCATGTTCCAGCCTGCTGAACCCCCTTACACAAATGCCCCGCAAATGCCCTGCGTGATCCACCCTGGCCCGCTTGCATGCAAGCCTTGCCCTTCAGCCTATATATTCTGTATACTCGCCTTCAATAAATGAGACCTTGACAACATTTTTTTGCTTGGTCTCCCTCTTCTTTCTCACCCTTGCTATTTCAGGTAGCACCTCTTCAGACCCTGAATAACTTGGTCCCACAGACATTGGGGCTGGGAAATGTACACTGGTAGGAGATGGGAGTTGGAAACCTAACACTGTATGACTGAAACTTAATCACAAACAGCTTTGTAAGGGTCTATCTCACTGTGATTCAATAAAAAAAATCTTAAATAAAAGGAAAGTCCTTTTGACCTCACACAAAGTAAACCAATTATTCTAACAACAAACTGGGTAGATTTGGACACAAAACAATAAAAAATAAAGCAGAGTGGAGGGTAAGTCATGGAGAGATCCATGAGTATCTACAGAAATCCAAGTCTAACATCTCCTCTAAATAGCATAGCAATGAGCCTCCTCAAGTCCCCCTGGCTGGATGGTGGGTGGATAGCATCATCTGTCATAGGAAATACAGGCATTAATATCCTGTCATTTTTTGATTCATGCATTGTACAAACACTCTTTCAAGTCTCTTTCTCATATTTAAATAAGATTCTAAATATTAATGGTCACAATCTTCACTAGAAAAACACTAACAAATCAAGAACTGCTTGAAATCCTTAAATGCTATGAAATAGAGTTTCAGAAAAGTTCTCACCAGAAAAGTTTCTACAGATCAGATCTGGAGTGAAAGGCATTGCAAACTGAAAAACACAGTACTTCTAATTAACTACTAGAGAAAGAGCGTCTACATTACAAAAAGCCTCAGATGCCACTGTTATTTATAACTTGAATTTGGAGAAGAAAAAATATGATAGCTACTCAATATGCAAAGAAATATTTTCAAGAAGCAGATAGAAGGGAAGAAAAGCAGGAAGAGAATACATTGGGAATAATGACAGAAGTGGGGGAAAGGACAAAGTCAAAATATAGACCAGAATCAGGAGTTGCTCAAAGGGTCAGTAACCTTAAGAAAGATCATCTCTTTAGAGCTTTTTGGTATTACATCATAATGTTTCCATGAAAAGGAGTGTGATTCATGAATATGTTTTCCGTTTAACAAACAGTTATAACGTATCGATCTGACATTCAGAGATTCTGTGATTTTTCATTCACAAAATTGTTTTAACCCCTGTTTGCATAATAAAAACTAAGCACTCACTAGATAAATACTAAGATACTATTTATTTATTTAAAATCACAGTTTAGAATTAACATGTTTTTATGACTAGATGATTAGGAGATAAACAATTTGAACAAAAAAGGGACAAAGATTGGTAAATTTTGTAGAGAAAAGTTTAAATCCATTCTTTAATTGGAACAGAAAATTTTTATGCAGTAGCTTCTAAGGTAGCTTAAAAGAAAGACAAGTGAAGTTGCAGGAAAGGCTAGGTTTTTAAAAAAAACTCACCAATAAAGTGTAGACAGTTTAGATTGCAATATATAAAATGCCTTCTAGAACTTTCCATGTAGGCTAAAATGACAGGGAACTCATCTACCAGATGCCATATCCCATGGCCTGAGGTATTAAATCTTTAGGAGTATTAAGTCCCCTGCATTACTCCCTTTGCTCTACCTGTGCCGGAAATTGTTTCTGTTTTTTAAATAAATAACAACAAAAAGATTTGAGGCAAAAAGATAAGATCTAGGAAGCATTTGACTGTGATGGAATATAATCGTGATGTATATGTAGATGCAGAAAAATAATGCTTTAACTCACCCTCACATGACTCAGATTTGCATGTGTTCCCCAATTACTTGCCACTGATTCTTCAAGTCCCTAAAATAGATACAGAAGGCAGTGGAACTAGCTGTATTCTTCACTAAGGCAGGGGTACCAAAAACAAGATCCCTTGCCTCTACTCCAACCTCCTTCTAGAGTGCTATCGCCCCCAGTAAACCCTAGAGCAGCTGAGGGCTTAACTGATGAGAGCATTCTTGGCCTTTATCCCTGAGTATGAGTCTCCTTGATTGTTCTGCTTGTTTGCTATTGTTGTCTGTTATTCTTGTCATAGAGCATGGAATCACAAATAAGTGTTCCTAGGGAAATCTTGGCTTCTACATATTTGCATCCCTATCCCTGATACTAAGAGCAACAAGAGCTCTGCATGACAGTCATAATTCATTATTCCTGCATTGACTCCTTTCTTTGTTAACCTGCCAGCAAGGGGTTTCCAAAATGGCCATCTGTAATTGTAGCTCCTAGTTAGTGAATATCTTACTCTACTTCTTGAAATCCAAGACTTGTAATCCAACACAATCTAAAATTGTTGAGCTGAAACTTAGAACATTTTACAAGTTATACTGAACACTATGAGTGATGGTATTGCCGATGCACTGCAGCATTTTCATTTCTTGTTTTTGGATCCAGCTGTAAAGGGCACAGGATTAGGGGAATCACAAAACGTTGCTTGTCAGTGTAAAAATACTTTTCTTTACAAAGTCACCTTAGAAGTGTGTCATCCTATACTGAGCCTTCCAACAAATCATTCCATATAGTTTACTGTAGAAGAGCACCCCTCAAGGTCAAGGCCATTTGCCACACCTCCTCTACTTCAATGCCGGTCCAGGTATAATGTGATGATGTGCAGAATATCAAGTAACAAATCCAGCATCTTTTTATTTTTTTAGTATTCAGAAAGCAGTGTTCTCAGACAGGGCACTCAAAAGATTTAAAATTGTCCCTGAGAGATCCCTGCAATAAAATATATAAAAGAGAGCAAAGAGCTAACATGACTCTAGAATAAGAGAGAATGTGCACCGCTGAACTTCCTGTTTGACTGTAAAATCAAATTTAAAATATTTTGTTCAGATCTGTGGCCTCCTTACAGGTCTCAGAAATTGTGTTCATTTTTTTAAGTGACCAAAACATCTGTATAGCAGCAGATTAAATGGGGTTTGGTTCTCTCTGAGAATATAGAACTGAACTGAATGAAAATAGAATGGGACTTAAACCACCTGAGCTCTGACATTAAACTCAGTATGTATTGCTATTTTGGCTGGCATAGGAAATCTTAGAAATATTTCCTTGGCTCTTCATACTTTGGAATTTTACTTCATAGAATGTGGAACAAAGGTGAGGGAATTGACAGTTGCTGAAGTATCTGTACTAATAATGTATAGAAGAAGTAACTGAGACCACGATCACAAAGTGAATCAATACACTGTATTTGACCTTCTGTGAGATTGTCTTAAGCTGGGAGTTTATTTATCACATAATAGTCATAAAATCCCACACAAAATTGTGACTCCATTTGTGTTTCAGTTTTGCTAGTATCAGTTTAAATCCTGTATGGATTAGTTCTCAAAAGTCTAGGCACCATTTCTCTAATATACTATAATTCTCATAAATGACTTGAGGTCCCTTTGATTAAATGTTAAAATGTTTATGCAAAGTGCTATAGTGACAATGCAAGATACCTGTTCAAGGAGAACTAATCTCTATTTTAATCTATCGAATATGACTGTGAGAATAACTTCCACTAGAAACTGAAAATTAGCTGTATTTTTCAGCACTTGACTGTCTTCTCTCTCAAATGCTGGTCTTTCTGTTGTTCATGCTGCACAGGTTCAGAAGTATCCTAATCACCAGCTGGGGAGACAACTGAAAGGGTTGAAGTACACCCTCTGCATGCAGGAACCCATAGATCGAACCCGAGCCTACCCTCTAGCACAACATAAGAAGCAGCACCTGAGCATTGCTGGGTGGAATCCTTATCCCCCTCTCTCCCCTCCACACACGCAAACACACTGTATCCAAATTATTTCTCTACCTGTCCCTAAGAAAATAGCCATTGATTAGCAGTCACCTCAAGTCCTAGAAGTTAAGTTGCTCTAACTGGCATTTTGGCCTTGCTGCATATTGAAAGATAAACTACATCAGCCCATGGATTACTTTTAATTACTGGAGCTTACTCTTTTATGTCAAAATTAAGCCAAATATCTTAGCATGAGCTTATCCAAAAGAAAGTCAAATGAAACTTGTAAGACATAGTCCCAGGGAACATGAATGAGAGAACAAAGAGTAAGAAACCTGGTAGCTACCCTCCCCTGTGTACTATCGTATAGAGAGAAAGCATGAAGACCAGAAAATAATACATTGTTTAAGTCATTGCTATAGGCCACAAAAATTCAACTCTGCTTATGGTTCTGAGAAGCACACAGAATTCATCCAAGTTATTGTTTCTAAAATGTTCATTATCTCCTGAACTCCATTAGTTGAAGGCAGTACACTAGTACTTCATAATTTTTTGGGGGGTCACACCAGGCAATGGACAGGAGTGACTCCTGGCTCATGCACTTAGGAATTACTCCTGGTGGTGCTCAGGGGACCATATGGGATGTAGGGAATTGAACCCAGGTCGGTCGCGTGCAAGGCAAACATCCTACCCGCTGTGCTATCTCTCCAGCCCCAGTACTCCATATTTTTACCTTAATTCTCTCTCTCTCTCTCTCTATATATATATATATATATATATACATATATGTCTGTAATATATACATGTAGATAGATAGATAGATAGATAGATAGATAGATAGATAGATAGATAGATAGATAGATAGATAAAGAGAAGTTATGAGGATAGGAGAAACAGTTCAAATTCAATGGTATAATGTGAAATCTGTAGGGTTTTTTTCCCTAAGTGTGTGATATAAGAACATACCATTGGTGTATTTATTTGGTGAAGATATCTGAAGCTAAACATTACCATAATGGAAAATTGAATAAAAACATAATTTTTAAGATTGAAAAGTATGTATGATGTTTGTCAATAGCAATTGTAAATGGATGATAATATTATGGATGTTGCATGAACATGTATTATTATCACAAAATATTCCTGAAAGTAAAGTGCCTTGGGCCTGAGAGATAGTATAGCAGGTAAAGGACTTGCATACATGCAGCCTACCCAGTTTCAATCCTCATCCTGGTATATGTTCTCACAGGCCCCACCTAGAGTGATCCTTGAACACAGAGCCAGGATTAAGCCCTAAACATAGATGGGTGGGCCCTCCTACAAAAGTAAAGTTTCTTAGACTTATTGGGCTAAAACTACAAACAATAAAATTAATATAAAGTCTCTGACATAGGCACATATATTCATTGCTCATTGTTGTGAAACCCAGAAATCTGAGATCATGGTTGAATTCTAGTTTTTCCTGGTTGTAGATTTTGATCTTATTTTATCCTCAAAACAGTGATCATAAAAAGAAAACAGCTTCCAGAAATGCATCTGGACTGAGCATTAAACTATGGGGCCATGCCACCTCGGATGGGGAAAGGTGTTTGTCCCTTCCACCTTTCCCCCCTGGTGGTGTGATGGTCGCCACCTTGTCAGAGCCTATTGGACAGCCAGGTATGAGAATGCAGTGACGAGACACACGGGGACTCAAGGGATGTGGGGTGGTACCAGTCCATCTCTCTGCCCTGACAAGGCCCCGAATTGCTGCCCACGAAAGGCTCCAGACTTTCTACTAAAATATTAGAAATCTAAAATCATATGACATCATCATGAATCACAAAATGATGAAATCCCGTTAATCACCGATTTCTTGGGCGGGCTCAGTAACATCTCATTTCGTCCTTTCCCTGAGATCTTAGAAGTTCATCTTGACTCTGCCCTCCTAACGATATTGCACTGGGGGCTCTTCCGGGTCAGGGGAATGATATCAAGCTTGTTACTGGATTTTGCATATGAATACACCATGGGAAGCTTGCAAGGCTGTCACATGTGGGCAGGAAACTCAGAAGATTGCCAGTTTCTCCCAGAGGGAGAAGTAGGCTAAAGATATCTGAGAGTTTGCTTTTAAGTCTCTCTCTGGGTGTTGGCTGTTGAGGGGATTACACACACCTGGATTCCTCTGCCGGTACCTTTATGCATGAGGCCTGTCTGAATGTGTGGAGAGGGGCCTCCAGCATGGCTGTAGCTAGGTTCCGGTAGTCTTCTCTGCAGAGAGTCTCTTGCCCGCGCGCCTGGCTGTCTTCCCCGGGGCCCCTTGGAGGGGATGGGCTCCAGCTTCCCTCCCCACCTCAAGCAGAGCTCCCGGGGGCCGAAGACTACCTGATTGTCTGATTGTTGGGCTAAATTTCAAATAATAAATGTGGGTGTTTTGTCAAAATATTGAATCTGATCAAAGTGGAGAGACAGTAAAGTGGAAATCATCTGCCACACAGGCAGGGGGAGGGGTGGCATGGGGGGTATACTGGGGTTCCTGGTGGTGGATAATGTGCACTGGTGAAGGGATGGGTGTTTGATCATGGTATGACTGAGAATTCAACTGGAAAGCTTTGTAACTCTTCTCACAGTGATTCAATTAAAAAATAAATTAAAAAAAAAAGAAAAGAACTTCCATATAGGCACTTATCTCATCCAAAGAGCTGCCCTCTCCAGATTGTGTCTAATTCTAATAACCTTTCACCCCAAAGTCTCATTACTAATACCATCACATTGAGGTGGAACGTTCCAGGAAACCTCGATTTGCAGTGAGAAACATAAAATCAATGGAACTTTAGAGAAAGAAGAAAGAGGTCTTGAAAATGAGGATAACATACACCAATTCACTTAAGTGAGCTCCCATGTGTGCCAGACCGTGTGGCAGATCCTCAAACTCAAGAGTGGAACGAAAAAAATAAAAAGCCATATAGGCACCGTAAGTGTTAGTAGTTTCTTATTCAGATCACTATAATAATAATTACCAGAGTCAGAAGCAAAAGTTAGAGGTTTATAAAGGTACATGCAGATGTGTAGACAGATTCTGTAAAAGAGATAACTCTAATGAGAAAGCAGTAGGTGTACGTGTGCAGTAGGTGTAAATTTTTAAGGAGACATGGTTCTGCAATTTTGAGGGCAGTTGGTCAGATGACAGCATGCATGGTCAGGGTCCATTGAGATAATCAGGAAATATTAACTACATCCATGACACGGTCCCTTTCAGTAATTTTCCATTTGTGCAATTTCCAGGCCCCACTGCCGAAATGTTTATAATAGAATAGAACCACTCATTATCATCCAGGACTGCAACATATGAATGGGGGTTGTGGGTAGAGGTAATATAGAAACATTAACAAGAAAGTGAATAAAAATGAGGCATCCTTGATTGAGGATCAAGAAGCAAATTAGGATATAATGTTGAACTACTAATAAGTAAATGTAGGTTTTATAGATGGTTATTAATGTAAGGTAAAGTGCTGCTATACACACACACTTAAATACTTCAAATTATCATGTGGAATACTTTAAGAATTCTTATATCAAATGTAAAAGAATATAATATAAAATAGTTAAGAACTTGATAATAAGTATCAATAAGGAGGGGAGAAAAAAAAGCAACATCACATCAATGGATGGGAACAAACTGATTCAATTTAAATATAAGTAAACTGAAATTTGGTTTAAAACAAAAACCTAAGAGCCAGAGAGATACATAGCCTGGAAAGCACTGCCTTCATGTAGCCAAGACAGGCTTGATCTCTAGCCAACTGGTTCCTTAGCACCGCGTGTAGGATGACATTGGTGTGTCCTTCCCCCCTTGCTACAAGGAGCTTAGGTTTATCCCGGTCACACCGATTTACCTGCTCCCGAGTCATTCCCATTTCTTTGTTTATCTGTAACTACTTCTCTATGCTCTCTTTCCTAGTTAATCAGCCTTTCCCCCTAATGAAACTATTAATTTGTAAGGTCAGATCTTCCTAGGACACTAAACTTATATTGTAGGTTAATATTGCCTTTCTCCTCTCCTTGTGTCTTTTGAATACTTTACTTTAAACCTATGTCCTTTTTGTATAACAAGAAGACAATATTATGCTTTTCTAACTTGGGATTTAATTAGCTTCGAATATTATTCATTCCCGGGCATCTGCTTTCTCGACTTAAGCCTCAGTTGCCCTCAGTTCCTAGCACCCCAAAAGCAGGGTCCTGACGAGGGACAGAACGGACTCAGGGCAAGCTGTGAGTTATGTGCTACCCTGGCATCGAGATGGGCCTGGCCAAAGGGCCTAATTCTTAATTATAAGTTAAGAGCTTGATCATGGACAAATGCTGTCATGATCCAAAAGTAACGACGAGACTAGGACCCTGCTAGGGATAGGAAAGACTAATCTGGCCTGAGCACTGTAGTCTGAGATGGAGATGGCCCCAGGAGATCTATTCTATAAGCTTGATACATCTCTTATTGTGTCCATACAAAATGATTAATATTATGAATGCTTATATGTTTGCTGGACAAGGAAAGGAGAAACACACTCATGGGATTTGCCCTTGGGTGGGTCGTCTTGCTGAAAGAGAATCTGTCCTAGAAGCAGAATCCCCTGAGGGAAAGAACTTTAACCCTATTGATGGTGACCAGACCTATGTGTGAGCCCCAACCCCCTCATGCTGGGGGAATTTAACTAGGCTGGAAGAGTGGGTTGGGGAGAGAGATAGAGAGAAATGGAGAAAGAGACAGGAGAGAATGGAATAAACAGCAACTGATCAATCAACTGGCTTGGCCCTCGTTTCCTCCACTGTCTGCCCATGGCCCTGGCTCCTCCGGCTGGGCGAGCGGCCCGGGACTGATACCCCTCCAACCCGGGGGGTGGCCGACAGGGAGAGCTGCTGGGGGGCTCTCCCCCGGTCGTCCCCTGGCAGATGTTTTTTGCAACTACCAAAAATGATCCCTGTGTAAGTTGTCTGCACAGCTGAGTAGAGCCACATGCACAAACATGCTCTCTCGAGCTCACTCGCTGGCCCACTCTCACTCTCTCTCTCACACACACATTGTCATGCTTTTAAGTATCAATAATTGTTCGAAAGAAAATAGAAAAGAAAAAAGGGGGCTGGAGCAATAGCACAGCGGGTAGAGCAGTTTGCCTTGCACACGGCCGACCCAGGTTCGAATCCCAGCATCCCATATGGTCCCCTGAGCACCGCCAGGAGTGTAGAACCTGAGTGTAGAACCTGAGTGTAGAACCAGGAGTAACCCCTGTGCATCGCCAGGTGTGACCCAAAAAAAAAAAAGGTTTAAGGTTGCAACTCACACTAAATAGTTCCGATATCACTAAGAAAAAGTGTAATTTTAATTTAAAAAATCACAAAAAATTTAACTTATGAACCTTTATGCATCAAGTTACATAGTAGTGAAACATACGCAAAAACACTGAAAATTAAAGCAAAATCTGATAAATTAATTAGCTTTGTGGTAAGTTTTAATATTTTTACCTCAGTAATTTTAAAAATGCAGAAAAAGGCAGATTAAATTTCTTAGAAATAAAATTATCAACATAAATTCATAATATTATTAATATTATTCATAATAATATTATTATTAGAATCAATTATTTAGCTTAAGAGTTTCATTTAAGTGGAAACCCAATTTAAGTATAAGGTTTATACAAATATTTTCATTGTGTTCATAGAAGTAAATTGAAATGGTAAGATCCACTCATTAGCCCCAAATGAAGAATGCAACTTGTTCTACTAATTATTAGTTTTAGTGTTTTCTGTAGTACCTGATGTTTACTAAAATCCATGCAATGTACATATACTGCTTTTTAAATTAAAGAAATTGCTATATTTTAGATATTAGTTGTGAATCTACATGGACATACTTTCCCTATTGTTGAATTAAGCACCTCTGGAAATCTTTGGGAAAGTTAATGATTGTGCAAGTTCTGTGCTTGTTATCTAAAAACTCAAAATCTGGGGATCTATATTTGTTATAACTTGGTCTGGTAATTTCTGTAGCATTCTAAGTGCTAACCATTTAACTAACTGCAAGAGTTGCAAGATTGTGCCAACTGGCTGAATGAAATTGTCAGAGTTTTCTCAATAGTTCTCTTTTATTCTAATCATATTTCCCAGTATACACATTGATTTTGTTGTAATGAAAGAAATCTTAAAGAAATGTTTATAAATTATTTTTTGCAGTATAAAGATTATACAGTGTGAATATTATAAATGTATATATGCCATTCGTATCATAACATTAAAATATCTTTAAATTCAATTAGTTATTTCCCACAGATCAGTATCATTGAATTTGAGCAATGGAAGATCATATCTAAGCTTGAAATAAGAAGAAATTTGTTAACTAATGAAAATAAAAAATACCAAGGATTTATATCCTGGATAAATGTAAACTCCACTTTATGTTTGATTGCTTGAGCTCTTCCCAAGGTTCAGTTCTGCTACTATGTAAGAATTTCAGTATTTCACAAAGTAAGACAATGGAATAGTTAATAGAATTTTTATAACACAGATGACTGAGGTCATTTTCTGAGCTCCATACCCAATTTCATTTTTGAGTGATTTTTATAACCCCATATTTCATTATTTAAAAATCTAGAAGCAATCTACAATTGACTAATGCCACCACTTTCATGTTAAACACAGCATTTTTTAGAGGAGATTTCTATAGGACCGCAAATTTATTTTCTCCAATGTGGACTGTAAATATAGCTCTTCAAATATAAATATGCCCCTATTTTTTTCTTTTAAGGATTAATATTCAGCAATTTACATTGAAGTGGTGGTAGGCCTAATTAAAAGATATAATACAGCAGGCTTGGCTGAATACATGGGAATCATAAAACAATTTAATTAGTTGTAGATAGTTACATAAACCAACAGATTAGAGGAATAATAAACAACTTGCTAAAGATAACTAACAGAAAAATATCTAGAGATCACAAGTGGCCACTAATTTCACATACCAACAATTTCATATTTTTTTTAGAATTTTACATATAAAACAATGAATCACACACATCTGAAAACTAAAAATAATAAAAGAATTTAAAACCTGCCCAAGAACTACTCCAAAATATTCTCCATGTACAGATGCTAAATTCTATGAAATCTCAAGGGACAGATAATTCTAATTTAGTTGATGTATTCCAGAGTATATGAAAATTATTTTTAATTTATTGAGGACCTGATATTAAAATATGACAATAAATAACAAAAAGGTCAGCTTTTACTTATATTAAGATAAAAATTCTAATAAAATATTGTGGACTAAGAAACATTTAGATGATTACAATTGAAAAAATCTTTTCGCCCTTTCTTTGCCATTTAAAATGATTGATTATAAACATTTTCAGCACTGATTGAAAGAAACAGAAACAAAGCTCTTGCTGCTTTTATAAAGGGGAAGTCATCATTATGTATTTAAAATAAATTCTTGCTATCTGGCAAGTCTCTGGAGACAAATAAATTCAAGGTGTAATTACAGAGAAACATTGATGTGATGTTCTCAACTTGCAAACGTTCTGACCGCTCAAGAGAGAACTGGGTCGCAAAGAGACACTGGCTGAGAAAAGATCATAGTTAATTGGTGTCTCACACAATCTGTGATGTCAGGTTATAGTTACCAATGTGGACATGTGTTGCCACCATGAACAGTGGCTCCTTGACAAAAAAATTAGAGAAGGTATTATTAACTTTCAAGCAAAAACAAGCCAGGTAAAATGAGGACTCCAATTCAAAATTACTATTATCTTAAAAAAAGAAATCTGTGAGTTTATGGATTCAGTTTATACAAGTAGGGCATTTGCCTTGCACATGGTGGACCAAGGTTAGATTCCTCTGCCCCTTTCTGAGAGCCTGGCGAGCTATTGAGAGTATCTCACTCTCACGGTAGAGTCTGACAAGCAACCCGTGGTGTATTGGATATGCCAAAACAGTTGCGACAAGTCTCACAATGGAGACATTACTAGTGCCCGCTTGAGCAAATCGTTGAGCAACTGGATGACAGTGATATAGTAATAGCTACTATTACAATATTAAATGCCAAACTAGACTTTTTTGTTATGATAAATGCATTTAGAAATTAATTTAATTCTTCATATTGGTATTTCAAGGTTTGATGAAAGTATTATAGCCAAGAAATACCAAAAAGCCATGGATAAAAGTTATCTTTCACTTATTGTTAAAACTAGAATCTTTCTTATTCTTAGCAATAACAGATATTCTCTTATGATAAAAACATCAACTACAAATATATTCAACTGTGTATAGAGCCATAGTTATAAAAATAAGATGTCTTTCATTATTATATTTTCTAAAAAAATAGCTAATGCAAGCAAGAAGGACAAACAAAAGTTACAAAAATTGAAAAAGGAAAACCAAAATTGCTATTTTTCAGGTAATTTGTGTGCAACTTAGAAAATTAAGTATTATACTTTAAATTTCAAAGTTATAAAAGTGAACATATATAATAAGCAATTTAAATCTATTTTAATAATAACTTACACTTACATATTATTTAAGAATTTCTAAAACCTCTCCTAAGTATGTTACTGTTAGTAATCAGAAATGGAACCCAGGTAGACCTGCTCCAAGAAGTTTTGATTTTCCTAGCCTACCATGATGTCATATTCAACCCATAGTAATAGTAAAATTGTACTGCTGCAATAATATCCTTTTTACTTAAAATAATATTATCTAAATATTTAACATATAGAAAAATATTACTATGAAGTATAAAAGAAAAAAATAGAATTTCCAACCTGTTAATAAGGTCTGAGATAAATTAGAATAAATGGAATTCCAAAAATTTACTTTATAGAAATATGTAAAATATTATGAGATTATTTTAATTTTGTCTGAGACATTAGATATTATGCTTCCCCCCCAAAAAAATCTAAAAGTTTTATAGCTCCCTGAGCTTAACTTTAGCAGAAAAACGTGCTTGAGTAATTAGGCAAAGCAGCTTTCCAGATGGTAAGACAATAAAATAAAAGATGGTAATACCCTTCTTGCCCCAAAGAAATATACATTTATTGAAGTTACAATAAAAGCAAAGGTCATATATGACAGGGGATTGCCAAAAACTATAGAAAATTTCATATAGAAGGATAAGCTCCTGGTAGAGGGTCTGAAGTTAAGATGGAGGCTGCCCTCTGGATTATTAAAATATGTAGTAATAAAAAATGCAATTTTTATGGAAAGATAAATATGCTAGATATGGAATAAAATACATATTCAAACACATGTTAAACAGGTCTATGCAAAATAAGTGTATATTTTATAATAATTCTTCCCTTTTAAAAAGGGGAAATTGTAAGTCACTCAATAAACTACAATTAGAAAATTTGTGATTTATTTTGAAATAAAAATTTAAACCACTATCTCATGATTCTACTAAAATAAAACTCTAACTGGAATAATTACTTTGATGCTTTCATAATTCAAGTTTTAAGGCACTGAAAATATTTATAAAGAAAATGAACTTTGTCCTATGGCCATGGAGGTGGAAGAAGCTGAAGACAATGAAAACATTACAGAAAAGCCAACAAGTAGAAAATTAATAAAGTTTTCTCCACGAAGCTTAAAACTTTTTCAGTTACAGAAAATAAAAATAAAAAATACTCTTTTAAAGTATAAAAGTGGAGTTGGGCTGCCATATTTGTTTGATCTAAAAATTCAGAGTTCCTACAATTCAAGGAAAAGCTAGGTTGTTCTCTAAAATAGTAGCCCCTGTACAGAATTGGTTTATGATCTGTTCTCCCACAAAAGAAAAGTCTGCGGCTAATCAGTCATTAAAGACAAGGTTGGTAACAGCCAGTCAGAGGCAGGTTTAAAAAAAAACAAAACTCAAGGGGTTGGAATGATAACACAGAAGGTAAGGTTTTTGCTTTGAACGTGGTGGACCCGGGTTCGGTTCCCAGCATTCCTTATGGTCCCCTGAGCACCGCCAGGAGTAATTCCTGAGTGCAGAGCCAGGAGTAACCCCTGTGCATCCCCGGGTGTGATCCAAAAAGCATAAATAAATAAATAAATAAATAAATAAATAAATAAATAAATAAATAAATAAACTAACAAACAAATAAATAACCCACAACTGAACACAAATTAATGAACTGTCTCACAGAAATAACTGCTATTCTGCTAAGGGTATGTCACCTCACATTGAGGTCTGGAAGTCTGTTGTCTCCTGAGCTGGGTACATACTAAACACCCTGTATTATATCAGCAGCACTCGTTTCTGGGGGCTTGACTTATTCGCCAAAAGCACTTATAATAGGTAGACATAGAATACTTAGAGACTGTTCACAAAATAAGTATGTTGAAAGTCAGAAAAGTATTTGAGAGTATAAAAATGTATTGTAATAAAAATGTTTAAATTCGGGCTGGAGCAATAGCACAGCGGGTAGGGTGTTTGCCTTGCACGCGGCCATCCAGGGTTCAATTCCCAAATCCTGTACGGTCCACTGAGCACCACCAGGAGTAATTCCTGAATGCATGAGCCAGGAGTAAGCCCTGTGCATCACTGGGTGTGACTCAAAGAGCAAATAAATAAATAAATAAATAAATAAAATTTAAATCACAAGTTTTTATTTTACTTAGGGAATGAAAGGTGACAGAAATTAATAATAATTTGAAAATAGCATGAGAAAATGGGCACTATTACATACTGTTATATAAACAAATACACTTTTAAAAAGACTTTTAAAGACTTAGAAATATACTTTACACTGTGTAAAGTATATTTTAAAAGACTTTTAAAGACTTAGAAATATAC
This sequence comes from Sorex araneus, assembly GCF_027595985.1. Lineage (NCBI taxonomy): Eukaryota > Metazoa > Chordata > Mammalia > Eulipotyphla > Soricidae > Sorex > Sorex araneus. The sequence goes on along the minus strand of NC_073303.1, from coordinate 88,550,300 downwards.
TTTACACTGTGAATGATGTACACTTTGTTGTTCCATAATTTACTTTGAATAATTTACAACAACAAAAAATACACAGAAATATGTCATTGACATCTGCATATACCTATAATATTAGTTATTCAAAAACATTTATTGAATTTTTTGTACAGTCTCTGATAATACAATATTTAATAAAAGAAATATCTACACTTATATGTCTTATAGCAGTAGTTAAATCCTTCCTACTGCCTGTTTTACAAAGAACATATCCAAGACCATTTTTGTAAGCCATGGCTGTTTTTCTGCAAAAAGAGCAAAGTTGAATTGTTACTACAAGGACCATATTGTTTACAAAGGCTAAAATGCTTGCTATGTGATCTTTTCCTGAAAAATCTTATAAATAGAAAGTTGAATGATTAAAAACAATTAAGAAAGATACATGGGCCAGAGTGATAATACAGCGGGTAGGGCATTTGCCTTGCACACGGCCGACCTGGGTTTGATCCCTGGCATCCCATATGGTTCCCTGAGCATTGCCAGTAGCAATTTCTGAGTGCAGAGCCAGGAGTAACCCCTGAGCATCACTGGGTGTGACCCATAAAGCAAAAAGAAAAGAAAAAAATACATAGAGACTATCATTATTATAAAATACAAAGCCAAGAAAAACAAAATCAGTTTATCCAGCAAAGACATGCCCTACCAAACCTTCATATTTTTAAAATTTCAGAATCCTTGTCAGTGTCCCCTATGCCTAGTGTAAGCCTAACAACCTGGCAGCACAGCGTGCACTCTGGTAAGTAGCACTCTAGCACTGTGATTCAGTTGTTCATGGATTTGCTCGAGTGGGCACCAGTAATGTCTCCATTGTGACATTTGTTACTGTTTTTGGCATATTGACTATGCCAAAGGTAACTTGCCAGGCTCTGCCACGTGGGCAAGATACTCTCGGTAGCTTGCCTGGCTCTCCGAGAGGAACGGAGGATTCAAACCCGGGTCTGCCACATGCAAGGCAAATGCCATACCCGTTGTGCCATACTCCAGTCCAGGCCGTGATAAACTACGCAGTAAAAAGGTAAATAAGATATAAAACATAAATGCATCAGGTATCATAAAGGAATTGATCAGGACATCTGTGTGTGAGCTCTTGATGGTCATTGGGAGTGCTGGGAGTGCTCCAGAAGACTTTCAGGGTGACCCGGAAATGTCAGAATGTTTTGCTGAATGCATTAAAGCTTTTTTGAGAAGAATTTTTCTGAATTCCTTTCAGTAGCTGGGGGGCAGATCCTTAACATAATAATGTTCTACCGGAGGAAATAGTGATGGGTTTAGTGTTCATATCTAGACTCCAGTTAATCTAATTTGCTTTTGATAATCCCTCTCCCAATACTCCTTGCCATTTTGGGTTCATGTTGATTCATTTGTTACTATTTAATAATATCTCTGAGAGACAGAAAATAATTGTATGTGGTTATGTCACAGTGGTTAACTGGGAATCGTATATGTTTGTCTACTATGGGTCGATAAATATATCAACTCTTACTTTTATATAATGAAAGCTTAGGATTAGCTCTGTCTCCTTATTCACTTATGAATATTTGATAGTTTAACTCGAATGTTGGTAACTTCTCTAAAGTTGTACAATAGTCGTACAACCTTCTTAATTTCAAGTATGATCTTGATAGCCACTGTAAGCTAATAGTCTATCATTTATATTTCTTACACTTTATTAAACATTTTCATTAAGATATTTCCTTTATCAATGAAATAATAACCATAGCTTTAATATTCTTATCATGTCAGTTATTCAAAATGTCACTTAGAATGTTATTTTTCTCATAGACCTGCCTTGAAAAATCATACATTTCTATCAGCAGCTGCTTTTTAGCATAAGTTTTGTAAATTTCTTGCTGCTTTGAATCTGAAAATTGTTGTTCTTCATAAATTCGTGGAAATAGTTATGTTTATTCCAACAATTTTCTTTCTACATTTTCTATGTTCTCTTTTTCCTGGACTGCTAATTGTGAGATATTCTGGTTTGACCTCATAAGTCTTTTTTTCCAGCCTCTCTAATTATTTTTCCTAATCTTTAAAAATCTTTTTGTTCTCCAGATTCTGGAACTTTTTGCCACTTGTTTTTCAAGACTTCTATTTAAGTATTTTTGTTATGCAATTATATTTAAATCTTTGAAAGGTCTTTTAAATTTTTAGACTATTCTCTTCGTCTTATATATTTTACAAAAAATAACATCTAAGGTTTTTCTGAATAGTCTAATTAGAGAATTTTCAATGCTCGGTGGCTCAAAATATCTGTGTTCTTCATTAGTGTTTTTTAAAAACTGAACTATAACTGACATGTAACAGCTTGTAAGTTGAAGGTGAACAATGCTTTAATTTGATATTACTCGATGATGACCACTGTAACATTAACTAGAATTTTTATCACCTCACATAATATCTACTTCTTTTATATAATGAGAATAACTAAGATCCAGTTTCTTAACAACTTTGATGTTTATAATGCTGTGTTGTCCATAATCACTTTGACATGTTAGAACTTATCTACAAGTTGCAAATTTGTTCTCTTAAACAACTGTCATCATCATCACTGTTATCCTGTTGCTCATTGATTTGCTCGAGCAGACACCAGTAACGTCTCCCTTATGAGACTTATTGTTACTGTTTTTGGCATATCGAATATGCCACCGGTAGCTTGTCAGGCTCTGCCGTGGGGGCGGGATACTCTCGGTAGCTTGCCGGGCTATCCAAGAGGGGTGGAAGAATTGAACCTGGGTTGACTGCGTGAAAGGAAAATGCCCTACTCGCTGTGCTATTGCTCCAGCCCAACATATCCCAAATTAACATTTTTTGTTTTGTTTGTTTGTTAATAAGTTTTCTGATATTCTATCAACATCTATGATTGTCTATTTCCTCATGACATGATAATTCTTGGGGCATATTCACTTTAAAGAACTAGATAGAGCCGAGAGATAGTACCACAGTACGGCGTGTGGGGCTTTTGCCTCGCACAAAGTTAAGTGGAATTTGATCACTGGCATCCAATATGGTCACCTGAGTACTGCCAGCAACTAATTCTTGAGTCCCGGGCCAGGACTAATCCCTGAGCATCACCAGGTGTGGTCCTCAAACAAAACAAGAACAAAAAGAATTAAATACAAACACTGACTCTGCTACTGATAGATACGGACCTCAGCAGACACAGACAGAGACAAAGACAAGTAAAAGTGAAGAAAAAGAGTTTATTGGGGTATGCTCCCAGATGGAATTCTACAAATTTCTGATGGGGCTGGGGTAGAGCCACAATCTGGGGGAGTCTAAAAAGGCTTTTGAGTGATTTTGGGAGGGAAAGGGGGAGAAGGGAACAAACACCAGTGGAACAGGTGTGATTTGTCTGGCCTGTTACCTACCTGTGGGGGATGGATGTGAGGATGTATAGAATGACGCCTGGTCGCTTCCCGCCTGGGCCATAAATTCTGCTTCCGAGCTGGGGACAGGACGATGTCTGATCCTGGGAGTGTCACTATTTCATCTGCTGGCCACTGCTTGGTCCCGAGCAAACTTACAGCTATGTTCTGGGAAAGTCTGTCTTCCTCATTAAGTCAAACTCTTTAATATGAAGTCAGCCTAGTCCTAGTGTCACTTCCAGACTTTATTTTGAAGCACACATATTGAAGATGGGAATTACCTATGATTAGGCCTCTGGTCCCCCTAATATCAGAGTAAAATGTTTACACTGGGTATAGTAAACATCTCTCTCTCTCTGTCTCTCTAGAGATATGTTGGAGGCTCTTTCAGGATCACTGATGGGTGCAACCATCTGGGATGTGTCCTCAGAATAGAGTGGAAATGAGGACAACTTCCATGGAGAATTGCTGCGGAACGTTGACACAGTAGAGATTCAGGCCTATCGCCTTTCAGGCTGCTGGCTGTGCTTTCTGAGGCAAGGGTGGTTCTGATGAGATCTGCCAGCATGTGGTCGGGGCCTGAGTACAGGACTGGAGGGCAGGGGATGCCACAAGGCCAAAACCCAGCAACCACCATCACTTTCCCCCCAACTCCAGAGAAACTTGGGGATCTCTGTGCTCACAGCTCTATTTTACCCATTTGTTGGAAGTTAATGCTTATTTGCTTCAGGTTATAAAAACAGTGTATGCTTCCTGCAATACATATACATACATATGTGTTTTTATATGTATTTATATATGCATGCATATATAAATCTCACAATGGAGACATTACTGGTGCCCACTCGAGCAAATTGATGAGCAACAGGATGAGGATGACAGTGATACAGTGATTACTTGTCACTTGTCATCCCATTAATCTTCCATTTGCTCGAGCAGGCGCCAGTAACATCTCCATTTGTCCCTGTCACGTGCTAGTGTAGCCCAAAGATATCTGCTCTCTCCAGGAACAGAAAGAGCCTCAAATCATTCATTCAGGATTTTGATGAAGAAGTCTGACCATCTCTTTGGTGGGTGGCCATAGAGTCTTTTGATGTCCCATGGAATCCAGTCGGTAACAGCTCTAGTCCAGCGGTCATCTCTGAATTGCATTACTTGCCGGGTCCATCTGATTTTCAATGCCTTGGCAAATAAGACAGCATCCCTGATTCTTGATCATCGATGGAGGTAGGAACTCTGGGCTCCTTCTCTCACTTGAGTGAAACATGATACTCCTAGCATGGCTCTTTCCATGCCTCTTTGGGATACTCAAATAAGCATTCTCATCCTGTTTGCCTAGGACCTAGGTCTCTGTTTGCCTAGGGCCTAGGTCTCTGTTAGTGCAGGATAAACGGTAGACTCAAAAAGATGTACCCAGACCCGGTGGTTCTTCATCCTCTTAACCACTTCTTCGACACTCTTGAAGGCGTTCCACGCTGCTCCCTTCCTCCTGTGCAGTTCTAGTGCCAAGCCGTTCCTCATGTTGAGTTCTCTATCCAGGTACACATAGCTGCTGCATTCGGAGATGTTCATTCCATTGAGAGCAAATGGAACATCAGGGACTAGTTCGTTTTTCATAAACATCGCTTTGTTGAGTCTGACCTTTCCACACTCACAGTCGAAGTCGGCCAGCATTTGTGCCACTTGGCTAATGTTTAGCGTTATGAGAATGATACAGTGATCATAAACATATATGTGTTTGTTAACACACATATATATATGTTAACGTGCATATGTTTTAATATATATTTTTATTATATTTTACTTATATATAAACATTTATACATACATTTTTTTTTTACTGGAACCACTCAAACTGCAACCTTTTCCTCTCCGTCTTTCAAAGGAAGAGAAGAAGGATCATCAGTGTTAAAGGGCAGTTGCAAAAGCAACACGTAGAACCAACGTCAGACTCAGGAGAGGATGCTCTGGCTCCTCATGGCGTCGGGTGCTCCACACAATCAGAGAATCTTCTCTAGGAATGAACTGTGGATCCCTGAAAGTATAATCTAAACCTATATATTTATTTCCTGATTTGTCAGTTTAAACAGGACATCTGCATCTTCCCAGGAAGAGAGGTGAGAATTTAGCTTTCTGTTACTCTTTATCTGCATTTGTAAAAGTAAAAAATTACTTTCTTTTGATGGTTTTGGGGACACACATGCACCTGGCCATGTCCAGCTGTTACTCCTGACTCTGTGCTCATGAATCATATGTTGTGATGGGGACCATTATCTGGTGCTATAGATTGAATCTAGGTCAGCAGTGGACACAAGCAAGTGCACTACCCACTGTATTACCTTGTCAGTCCTAAAAGTTATTTCTTTATACCTAGTTTGCCAGTCAGCTCCCTTGCTCTTCTGCCTTCTTAAATCCCAATAACCCACACTTCTCTCATTTATAGCTTCGAGTAGCTGATGCAGTTAGTTTCCTTGCCATTTACATAAATCTCTCTCTGATAAAATTGTCCTAAGAACTAGTTGAATTTAAGCCAGTATGACATATCATTTGATGCTAAAAAAGTGCTTGAATCAGCTTCCTTAAGATATATTTGCATCTTAACTAATTCAGACCTAGACAGGTAAAAATGAGTAGGATGGCTTTAGATTCAAAGCAGGATCTTAAAGCGAAGTACTCTGAAAAATTAAGGGATAGATATAAGCACATGTTAGGAATTTGGGTATATTTAGGATACTAAAAATGAAAATTTATATTAAAGAAAAATACCTAAGTGACGTGGACAATAAGGAAGCTTCTTACTTTAAGAGTAGGACAACGTTGGTCTGTTTTAAAGGGAATTAATTTGACAATGAGAATAATTCTTTACAATGGTTATGTGTATCAGTCACTAAAGAGCAGTTAAAGGACCACACATTTATCATCTCAGTTCCAAAGATGCATACATTATTTCTCTAATATTGGTAGAAATAATAAAATTCTAAAGTTTGTGGAAATAGAAAATCTTAATATTATTTTGTTATTAAGATATCCTCTGAGGCCTTGAGTTGATGTTTTCTCTTTTCTTATTAACCAACATCATGTCAAATCATTTCCCTCAGTCCAATCCAGTTGTATTTACTGGTAAAGTAAATAATAATACCATGATTAACTTAGATTGTCCTGGATTTTGTGCTAAATCTAGTCTCTGTGTTGGGGTGAAGGCCTGACAATGTTAACAAAATTGGAATTTTCTGGCAAGAAAAGAGAAATAGATTAGAGACAACAAACAGCCAACAATATCCCCTGTAATCTAAAACGTTGGACTGGCAAAGAACTAAATTCAGGAAGCTGCCCACTTAGTGTCAATGAATAAAAATTATGAACTATAAACTGTTGTGTTCTATAGAGAATATAATATAAATATTACTACCGTACAATTTTATACATATAGATATCATCATACTTATATAAAATCATCAGTAAATAAAATAATCATTGCAAGTATATTGTTTTCTGCAGCAAAAACGTGTTTTTTCTCTTTTCCACATTTAAAATTTTCTTTTTGAGTAAATAACAATACATTTACGACAGATTGTAGACAATCTAACATACAGTTCTTTGTCTAACACTTTTATAAGAGTTTAGTACACCAGATGGGAACAATTTGAAAACTCCTTATTCAATGCTACTGACTATCCTCAGTAGCAGCCCAAGCAACCTGGTACAGCTTGATAAGGGTTGCCAAGGAGACAGGTGGCTGGTTTAATGATAGCTGATAACAGCTCTTTCAAAGGCTTCATAGTCAAGATGGGGAGGAAAAGTAAGGTAGAAACAAAAGAGGTTTGAGGTGAGTGGGTGTATTGAGAAGGTATCTATTCACCCTGGCATTTCTTCCTCCTAACTCAGTACTTAATGGTATGATGGTAATATAACTTGCATACCACTGAACAGCTTGTTGAAAGGTGCACAATGCTCTCTCACCAAGCTAATTTATGTTCTGCTTATGTCATCCAGTGCAGGGTGCAATAAAAATTATATGGGTTATGAAAAAGCAAAGTGAATTCTAGAGGGTCTCATTCAATTAGTTTCTCTGCAGAACACCATTCTGTTAAATTGACGCTGCCAGTGAAATATGTCCTCTCCCCACTCTCCCCCATAGAAAACACTGTAATAAGCTCAGGCTCAGAATCTCCCTGGGTTTTTCTTTATATTGTAAGAAATAAATGATTTTATATTCTCATTTTATTCTATGGTTTGTTATTAACCACTTATGAGAACAACAAAGTTACTTAATCTTTAAATCTAGATTAAAGAAAACTTTTAGGGGCTAGGTAACTATTGAAGTAAAACAAAACAAACTTAAGGTATTTTATACATGTTACTGGAGATTTTACTTCTATACATATGGCACAGAAATATTTATGTATCAGTGACTTAACATTTAACTGCATTTTCTAATTGACTATACTTGAATTTGAGCAAGGAACTAGAGAAATCTAGTGTTCCTTTCCACTTTCAAAAGTGACTAGCAAATTTAATATTAAATATTGTGAGAGTCTTTTATCCTGGACAATAAAATGATTCTGATCTCACCTCAGATAATCATATAATTTAGTTATGTGACAAATAAATTATTTGTCATGTATGAGATTCCTGGTACCCTCACAAATTCATTTTCTTTTCAAGCTTTCTTCAATATTCTGGTGGCCAGAGACATAGCACAAGTGGTGTGGTATTTGTCTTGAAAACAGTTGACCCTAGTTTGATCTCCAAAATCACATATTATCTCCTGAGGATCCCGACAGTGAGCCTTGAGCACAGAGCCAGGAGTGAGTACTACTGGGAGTGATCTCCAAATGAAAAATCTTTCAATTTTCCTAAACTTTAATTTGATATTCTGGCTAGTAATATCTATTTAATATCATAAACAATAAATGTTGGGATTGAAGTAGAGTAAAATAAATCCCTATTCACTCTTGGTGGTAACTTAAAAGGTGTTAATCTCTATGGAGATTTCTCAAAAATAGAGAAAGCAAAACTGCTAAATGATCTAGCAACTGCACTCCTAAGTATCTAATCAAAGAACACACACACAGACACACACACATACACACACAAAACCAGCTGCTTTTCACCTATGTTCCTTGTGACTTTATTAAACATTGCCAGAATCTGTAGTTAAATGTCCAGTATTCTACAGCTGAGACCAATAGAGTTATCTATCTGTAATATGGATTATACATAATTAAAGTGGAAGATTGACCCAGAAGGATAAACAAGTATCGGCAGCATACCATCCTGAGGCATATACTCGGTTGGTAGCATTTGAGTGGTATCTCTTTCATTGCCCAAAGTTGAGCAGAGGATCATTGCAGTAGTGAGAACAAACAATGGAGAGGGCCACCACTGTGGACCTGGAAAACAGACTATGGTACCAAACAAAAATATTTTTGATCCTTAAAAATAAAGTGAAATTTCCTTTGCTCCATTTGGGTTGCTTCAGATCCATCTTTCATTTCTTGCTTTTGATTTGTCTCTGTGAAAATGAGACCGCTTATCCAATGTCGGTTTACATCATTGCATTTTGCAAGCACTTACTTTGCTTGATTTCACAGTCTCACCTTTGGAGAAAAATTCTGCCTCAGAATGACTGAGAGCTAGAATATTATCCAGATCTTATCCATATCCAATTTGGGTGGTATTGCCTTCTCTGACTTAGACATACTTAGGGGATAATTAAAAAATTTGAGGCTATTGGATTGAATTAAATGTATATCACCAAGATGAACATGCATTTGGTTGGCTAATAGGGCAGAGATTATACACTGAGTTATGTCTTCATGAAATCCATATGTTAAAGTCCTGACCCTAATTATCTCAGAAGGTGTATGTGTTTTGAAGATAAGGCCATTAAAGACATGATTAAGTTAAAATTATGTTATATGGCTTGGCCTTATTTTAGGTTGACTGGTATCTTTATAAGAACAGAAGATTAGGGAAACAGGGGAGAAATTGTTTCTCTGCTAGGCCATTCAGAGAATGCAACCATGCACAAGACTAGTTGAAGGCATGAATTTAGATTGCCAGTTCACAGATGTGAGAAAATTAACTTTTATTTTAAAGTTACATTTGGTGAACAACGGGATGACAGTGCTACAGACAACAGTACTACAGTGCTATATTTGGTAGTGTATTATGAAAATCTTAGTAGTCAAAGAAGATAGTTGTTACGGTTTCTATCTTCTTTATTTTATGGAGATATTTTTGCAACCCAGGTTTGGTCTATCTTAAGAAATGTTCCATGTGCAGTAGGTTGGCTGATCTCTCATGCTAGGGAAATAGGCTGCTCAGATAGAGAAGGAGCACCAAGTAAACTGTGGTTGGAGATTTCGCCCAGGAAGGGTGATGTGCACTGAAAGTAGACTAGAGACTGAACACAATGGCCACTCAATACCCCTATTGTAAACCACAACACCCAATTGGAGAGAGAGAGATAAAAAGGGAGTACCCTGCCACAGAGGCAGGGTGGGGTGGGAGGGAAATGGGATGGTGGCGGGGGGGAGGGATACTGGGTTTATTGGTGATAGAGAACAGGCACTGGTGGAGGGATGTGTTTGTGAACATTGTTTGAGGGAAAAACAAGTTCTAACATGTGATAATCTGTATCTGTACCCTCATGGTGATTCACTAATTAAAGAATAAAATAAAAAAAGAATGTGTACTCCATTTCTGTAGGATAAATGGTCCTAACTATGTCTATAAGATCCATTGCTACATTTTCTTCCTTCAAAGACAGAGTTTGCTTGTTGAGTTTTTGTCTAGTTATCTATCAGCATTGATACAAGAATGTTAAAGTCTCCTACTTTTGTGTTGCTGTCAATATGTTCCTTCATGTCTATTAGCAGCCAATTTGAATATTTTAATGGTCAGTAAATAAGTGAGTATATATGAATTATTCTTGATGTATTATTCTTGTTCGCTTGAACATTAGAACTTAATTAGATCTAATTAGATCATTAAAAAGGGCTCTTTCTGTCCCTTATAAGGCTTTAAAATTTGAAGTCTGTGTTGTCTGATAAAAGTATAACCACTTCATAATTTTTCAGGAATTGTTTGCCTGTAATATTGGTTTCGACCTTTGACTTCTTTTGCGAATTTTATGTATTTAATTTTCATAAGGTAGTTTACAATAGTTCATTGCAGATAATATTCAAATGCCCACCCCACCAGCAAGCATCTTCCCACCACAATAAGAGGATAAGTGTGTGAAGGTTGTTGTATTTCATTGTTGAGTCATTTAAGTCCAAAAACAGTAACAATAAATCTCTCAATGAGAGACGTTACTTGTGCCCGCTCAAACAAATTGATGAAGTCCATATATAAGAGAAAAAAAAATATGGAACTCTTCATGAATGTGCTTGTTATCCTTACCCAGGGACAAAGCTAATCTTCTAGGTATTGTTCCAATTTTAGTATATATGCTGCCAAAGCTATCACTCGATCTTTGACTTTGAGCCTGTGTTTACCCTGAGTGTTCAGATGTGTTTTTTGCAGGCATCAGAATATTTGATTCAGTTTTTTGGTGCATCTTGGAACTCTTTGTATGGTTAGTGAATATAGGCCACTGACATTGAGTAAAATTTTAATATAAAGGAATTTTCCATAGTTTTTAAGCAGTTTGTGAGACTTCAAAACTGACTTATCACCTCTTGATAGATCAACAAGATTAAAACTCAGCAAGGAAGTACTAGCTCTGGAGGAAGAAATGGAAGAGAGAGGGCTAATAGATATATACAGGGCTTTTCATCTCCATAAACTGGATACACATTCTTTTCCAGTACACATGGAACATTTTCCAAATTAGAGCAGGTTTTGTGCTGGGCCACAAAACAAACTTCAATAGAATCAGAAAGATAGAAATTGTACCAACTATGTTTTAGACCTTTATTCACCAAAGATAGAAGTTAATCAAATATAGAAACAGAGAATCAAATCAAATACCTGAAAATTAAACATCTCAGTTTTGAACAAGGAGGGGATCAGGGAGGAAATCAAGAAAGAAATCAAAAGATTTCTGGAAAAAAATGAGAATGAAGAAACAAGATACGAGAACTTGTGAGACACAGAAAAAGCAGTGTTAAGGGGAAATTTATAGCTCTGCAAAGATTTCTCAAGAAGGAAGAAATCACTGTACCACTGTCATCCCGTTGTTCTTGATTTACTGGAGCCAGCACCAGTAACATCTCTATTCCTCCCAGCCCTGAGATTTCAGCAGCCTCTCCCTACTGGTCTTTTCCAAAGATTCAAGGCTCCTTGAGGGTCAGGGGAATGAGACTTATCGCTACTGTCTTTGGCATATCGAATATGTCATGGGTAGCTTGCCAGGCTCTGCCCATGCAAGCAGGATACTCTAGGTAGCTTGCTAGGCTCTCCGAGAAGCGTATAACATATATATATATATATATATATATATACACATATATATACACATATATATATTACTGTCTATAATTTGTTGCCTACTCTCTGAGCTGCATCAAATATAGTGTGGAAATTATGGGAAATGGGTGGGAAGAGTCTTACAATGTGTCTGAACAGCAGCCTGGAGAGTGGCAGCAGTTGGGTAGTGGAGGTCGGCTGCCGGGGTTGGGTCTCTTGGGGCAGGGAGGGCTCTCACCCGCCCCCCTCTAGGGCCTCCTGAGTGAAAACAGCCTGCTGCAGAGACCCAGGAAAGAAGAAATGGCCCACATAAATAACTAGACTTCACAACTTAAGATCTTAGAAAATTACCAACAAAAGGAACCCAAACCCTGAGGGAGGAAAGAAATAATAAAACATTTGAGTAGAAATCCACGAGCTGGATTCCAAAAAAAAATAATAAAAACGATCAATGAAACCAAGAGCTGATTTTTTTAAAAAAAATAAACAAGATTGATAAACCACTAGCAAGTCTCACAAAGAAAGAGAGAGAGCCCTAATAAATCGAATCAGAAATGAAAAGGGAAGCATCACAACAGAAACCAAAGAAATTCAAAAGATTCTGAGATTACTTTGAAAGTCTGTATGCCACAAAACAAGAGAACCTAGAAGAAATGAATAAATTCCTGGATTCCTATAACCTCCCAAGGCTGAACACAGGAGATCTGAAATATCTGAACAGACTCAGCACTATCAAGGAAATTGAAACAATAATCAAAAGTTTTCCCATAAACAAAACCCTGGGCCCAAATGGATTCACTAGTGAATTCTTCCAAACATTTAAAGAGGAGCTGTTTCCAGGCATTTTCAAACTTTTCCAGGAAATTGAAGCAACAGAAACACTCCCAAACAGTTTCTATGAAGCACATATCACCTTAATACCAAGAGCAGACAGAGAAACCACAGAAAGAAAATTACAGTCTGATATTCCTGATGAGCATGGATGCAAAGATCCTCAACAAAATATTAGTAAATAGAATCCAATGACTCAAAGATCACACACAATGGCCAATTGGGATTTATCCCATAGATGCAAGGATGGTTTAACATTTGCAAGTCAATCAACATAATCCATCATATCAATAAAAAAGATAAAAACAATATGATCATATCAATAGACACAGTCATGAGATGCAACACTCATTTATGATGAAAATTCTCAGCAAAATGGGCATTAAAGGAATTTTTTTCAAAATAATCAAAGCCATCTATCACAGACCCACAGCAAGCATTATTCTCAGTGGGGAAAATCTAAAATCTTTCACTCTAAGATCAGGAATAAGACAGGATGTCCATTCTCACTACTTGTATATATATATAGTGCTGAAAGTACTTGCCATAGAATTTAGGGAAGAAAAAGATATTATGGTATTCAGATAAAAAAGGGGGAAAAAAGGGTATCCAGATAGGAAAAGATGAAATCAAGCTCTCACTATTTTCATATGACATGATACTATACCTAGATAACCCAAAAGCCTCTACCAAGAAGCTCCCAGAAACAAAACACTTGTATAGTAAAGTTGCAGGTTATAAAATCAATACATAAAAGTCCACGGCTTTCCTATATGCAAATAATGAGAGAGGAGGAAGTGATATGATGAAACAATCCCATTCACAATCATGCCTCAGAAAATCAAATACCTCGGAATCAACTAAGAAGGTAAAGGACTTGAACAAACAAAACTATGAAATGTTACTTCAAGGAATGAGAGAACATGAGGAAATGGAAACACATCCTCTGACCAGAATCTATAAGGTACATTGAAGAAAACATCAGTGAATACCTCCAAGACATTGAAGCCAAAGTTGTCTTCAAAGATGAAATTCCACTGACCAAGCAAGTGGGAAAAAGATAAACAAATGGAACCCTCTAAGAAGCTTCTGCACCACAAAAGAAACAGTGACCAGGATACAAAGACAGCCTACAGAATAGAAAAGGATATTCACCCAATACCCTTATGATACGGTGTTAATATCAAGGATATACAAGACATGGGTTGAATTCTACAAGAAGAAAACACCCAATATATCACCAGAAAATGGGGCGATAAAATAAACAGAAAATTTCTCAAAGAAGAAATTTATGGCCAAAAGGCACATGAAAAAGTGTTCTTCATCACTAATCATCAGGGAGATATAGATCAAAAAACAATGAGATATCATCTCACACCATAGAGATTGGCACACATCCAAAAGAACAAAAGCAACTGGTGTTGGTGTGCGTGTGGGGAGAAAGGGAATCTCCTTTCCTCTTGGTGGGAATGCCAACTGGCCCAAGGTTTTTGGAAAACAATAGGGACATTTCTCAAAAAACAAGAAATTGAGCTCTCATCTGACCCAGCAATACCACTTCTGGGAATATACCCTAAGGGCCCCAAAACACACAGCAGAAATGCCATCTGCATGCCTATGTTCACTGCAGCACTATTCACCATAGCCAGAATCTGGAAACAACCTGAGTGCCTTAGAAGAGACAAATGGATAGAAAACTTTTAAAAATTAAAAAATAAATTAAAAACCTATTGCACATCTATACAATGGAATACTATGTAGTTGTCAAGAAAGTGAAGTCATAAATGTGCCTATTTTGATGGACATGAAGAGTATCATGCTGAGTGAAATGAGTCAGAATAAAAGGGACAGGTATAGAATTACTGCATTTATTTGTGATATATATGTATATATATGTATATATACATATATAATAGAAGACTAATTTCCATGGCCAGGGGAACAGCTGTTAGGAGGACTGGTCAATGGTTGGAACTAACCACAAGTCTGTGGGAGGCTAAGGGTAGATAAGATTTCTGTTCTCCCAAAAACATATCTAGGTAGAGTAAAAGTTTGAAAAGATTTAAGGAATTATGGAGGTCAGACACCTCTAGAACATAAAAGCAGATTTGAAACCATTTTGGTCAGCCATGTGCAAGGCAAATGCCCTACTTACTCTGCTATCACTCCGGCCCCTGAAAAGAGTTTATTTTAGGGTTTCCATACAAATCTGTTATCTTCTTTTAAATTTATTATTAAATTTTAGTTTCCTAAATGCTCAGAGCTCCCAGAGTCATTCCCAGTGATTGTTTTCCAACCAAGCAGGTGGTTCAATGATAGGGCCAACAGATTTACTTAGGTGCTGGGCTATACCAGAGCCATAACTGGCAGTGCCAGCAAGAGGTGAGGGATATGTCGTATTGAGCATGAATTTGCTTCATGCTCCCTTGATCTGAGATCTTCTAATATTTTATCTAATTTTTCTACAAATTATCAAGGAAAATAAATTAAAATCTCTAACTTTGATTATGGATTTATCTACATTTGTAAACTTCATCTTTTAAGTTTTTTATTTTATTTATAGTGACTGGAGCAATAGCACAGTGGGTAAGGCATTTGCCCTGCAGTTCGGCAGAGCCTGGCAAGCTACCTGTGGCATATTCCATAGCCAAAAACAGTAACAACAAGTCTCACAATGAAAACATTACTGCTGCCCGCTTGAGAAATCAATGAACAACAGGACAACAGTGTTACAGTGCAGTGCAGTGCTATTTTATTTGTTGACATACATTTTTGATTGTTTTGTGCTGTGTCTCTTTTGTTTGCTATTATTATTATGGTCACCCCAGCTTCCTTATAAGCAGTATTTTCTTAAATGTGAATTTTCATATTTTTACATTTAATATACCTTTATAGTTTATCTTAACTATAAATGTATATTTAAAATATAAAACAAATTGTTTATTTTTTAGTTAAAGTCAAGTTGTGAGTCTTGTTTATTATAGCTTGAGAATTTGATTTTTATGTTTTAATTCACTTATAGTCAGTGAAATTATTAAGGACAATTGATTGCTTCTGCACTTGGGTAATTATGGATAAAGATGTAATAAACATCTATGAGCAGAATTTTTTTTTTTAGACATTGGTACATAAGCACTCGGTAAATGTCAAAAAGTATAGTTTCTGGCTTATGTGTTGAGAATGACTGTTTTCATAATATAAAACCAAACTGTTTTTCAAAGTAATTATACCATTTTGGATTCTCACTGATAGTGAATAAAAGTTTCTATTGCTACACATCCTGTCAGCATTTGTTACTATTATAAATGTTACAGATTTGGGTCCATTAAAATAAATGTTTTTCCATATCTCATTATTTGCATTCTTGAGAACATATGATGTTGAGCATTTTTTCATGATTTTATCTTCTATCTGTACCCCTTATTTAATAACTTATCTGTTACATTACTTGACAAACTTTTTTGTATAGTTATATGTTTTTATAGTTTTTTACATTTAATATATAAAATATACATAAAATATATTATATATTTAACATATAAAATAAATTCCACTGTATTCCCACTAGATTCCACGGAACATCAAAAGACCTTGTGGTCGCCCACCAACGAGATGGTCAGACTTCTTCAAAACCCTGAATGAATGGTTTGAGGCTCTTCCAATTCCTAAAAGTGAGCAGATACCATTGGGCTACACTAGCATGCAACAGGGACAAATGGAGACGTTGTGCCCGCTTGAGCAAATCAAAGATCAACGGGATAACAAGTGATACAAGTGATATTTAATAATTATTTGCATATTTTGTGTAATGATTCATTATTGGTCATGCCTTTTACAAATATTTTCTCTCAGTTTGTGAGTGATCTTATTTTCTTGGCATCTTTCACTGGGGGGATATTTTTAATTTAATAATTTAAATTTTATGTAATTTTAAAATTTTATATATTAAGTACTATTTTTTGTGAAAACCATGAGGACTGACTGTGTCTAGATATACTTTTGGTACATAGTTTGACAGTGTTTATTTACAGCACCATTTATTAAGATACTAACTTTGCTCTATTGTATTATCATTTTTCTTTATCAGAGATCAGTTAACTATATTTGCTGGAATGTATTTCTAGGCTCCTATTCTATTCAGTAATTTTTATATTAGATTCTTCTTTCTGCCTCTCATAACTTTTAGTTTTACGCTTCATTTTCTTCTGTTCTCTTGTTCATTGTTTCAAATTTTTCATTTCTTCTCCAAATCACAGTTTAATGTTTATACAATTTTATTTATTTTTCCAGTTTTATTAATATTTTAGTAGCATTATATTAATTATTTACAGTACTTGTGCATTACCCTTGCTATTTTGCTGCTTATTTTTTAATCTCACTTAGTGTAGTGAATCTTTGCTGCTTTCTTCTCCAGGTTTCATTTCCTCTATTTCAAGTTAAGACTCTAGATTCTGTTGATTTCACTGATTTCTCTAGTCTTTATGATCAGATTAGTCTCAGGTAAAGGCATAAATTCTCTGTAGAGCCCAGCATTTGAGATTATCCTCACTGTGGAATTTACTTGCAGGAAGGTGCTCAACTTGTAACTTTTTGTTACAAGAGAATGTATGTATGGGTAAGATGAGCTGTCATGTTTTATCAACATAGAAACTGACAGGTGACACTGGACCTTTGGCAGTCATATTTCTACTAGGTTAAATATATATATATATGCATGTATATGTATATATATATATGTATATATATATATAATGAGTACAGAACCCACAAGTAAGATAGTTGCCCTCTTAAAGATACAGACAGTGAGAAATCTATTGGGAGAACACCTTTGATTTCTCCTTGGAGCAGCACTTAAAGCCTAGATGTTTCACTTAAGAGTTAGTCCATACTATTTTTACAATGTCAATTTGAATTGGGTTTTCTATTTTCATCACTGTAGCACTGTCGTCCTGATGTTCATTGATTTTCTTGAGTGGGCACAGGTAACATCTCCACTGTGAGACTTGTTGTTACTGTTTTTGGCATATTGAATATGCCATGGGTAGCTTGCCAGGCTATGCCATGCAGGAGGGATACTCTCGGTATCTTGCTGGGCTCTCCGAGAGGGACAAAGGAATCAAACCTGGGTCAGTCGCACAAGGCAAATGCTCTACCCGCTGTACTATAGCTACAGTCCTCTTCATACCTTAGCAAATGTAAATGATGAAGACAAGGAGTCCATACAAAATGGTAAGAGGAAGTTGTTGGTTTTTTAAAAAAAATTTTTTTGGGAAAAAAAAATTTGGAGGGGGGTCACACCCAGGGATGCACAGGGGTTATTCCTGGCTCTGAACTTAGGAATTACTCCAGCGGTGCTCTGGGGACTATATGGGATGCTGGGAATCGAAACCAGGTCAGCCACGTGCAAGGCAAATGCCCTACCAACTGTGCTATTGCTCCAGCCTTGATAAGAGAAAGTTGAAGCAATAAACTTTAAGAAGCAGAAAAGGGGAGAATATGTAAGAAAATAATGCAGGAAACGGAACCTAAATAATAGTACAGCAGTAGGGCATTTGTCTTGCACACAACTGAGGAGAATTAAATCCCCAGCATCCCATGAGCATACCAAGTGTGGCCCAAAAACAAGAAAGGGGAGGAATAGGAGGAATAGGAGGAAAATGATGATGATGATAATAATGATGATGATAAAGATCGATGAAGATGGCAGTAATGATGTTGATGATGATGATGATGATGATGATGATGATGATGGTGGTGGTGATGATGATGATGATGATGAAAGAGGTTTCAGGAAGGCCTAATGACTTGGGAATCCAAGACTCTCATTATCTGCCACAAGGAGGCGTTACCAAACAAGGACAGTTTGGTGACATATCAACCTGGAAAAGGATTAGGATTAAAATGGACAGTGCGATGCCTGAACAGAGTCTAGAATAGCATGAGTACCAGTGGGTATGTCCCCAAACCTTCTACTTCACTCCCTTCCCCCGAAAAAACCTGAGGTAGACAGATAAAAAAGATGTACAAGATTGCACTTTCCAAATTCATGGTCGCTTGTCCCTGAAAGTATTTCCCCAGTCCATCAATAGTATAATACTTGTCTTTTAAGAACCAAATTTATCCTATTAGGAAGATTGTCCTCTATTCTCAAGATTTCTATTTCCATTGAGTCATTTTTCCCCCCTACGTCCTGTGGCGTGTACTAATTTAGGAAATATTCATGGTTCACACAACCAAGCACATTTGACAGTTTGCTGCTCCACTTGCTGCACCACCTTCAAGATGATGCCACTTTGAAATGCCAGAAAAGGTGAAGCATGGTTTTTGTTTGTTTGTTTTGTTTCTAGAGCGGTTCTATTGGTATATGGATTTACCTTGGTCCGAATACAGAGATTAATTGGTGCAATTTCCGGTTGAATTCTCAGCGCTCAGCACATTCATCCAGCACTTCTCTAAAGGCCCCCACCCTTTCTGTTTGCATTGTTTACTTTGTACAGTCTTGGAAAGCTGCTTCTTTTGAGGTAGAACTTTGTAAACTTTTGCGCCCTCAAGTTAGACTACTGTAGTAGATGTTGGAGGGTTAAGAATGGCACTTGATAGACTAAGGACCGAACATATTGACCTCTTAGTATCTGTATTGCAAACCATAATGCCCCCAAATAGAGAGAGAGAGTAAGAAGGAAGGTGCCTGCCACAGAGGCAGGGGGTGGGATGTGGTGGTGGGGTGGGAAGCATACCAGGAACACTGGAAGTGGGAAATGTGAACTGGTGGTGGGATGGGTGTTCAATCATTGTATTACTGAAACTCAATCATGAAAACTTTGTACCTGTATCTCATGGTGATTCAATAAAAAAAAATTAAGAAAAAAGAGTAGCACGTGATCAAATACAACAATTGAGCTACCAGGAAAATAGGCAAGGTAATAACCTTGTAATTTAGCTATTTTTGCTAAAACATACACGAGTCTATGAAGGTAAAACAGAAAAGATCTTTATGATATTTGTTGTGATGCTTAGTTACTAGTGGTGTTCAAAAATTGTAATCAAAGTTCATGAACTTTTAGGGAAACTTCTCTCTTAAATTTTAAATTTCCTTTTAGTATTTTTTCTCTGTGTTTTACTTAACATTTGTTATTCTCTCAATTACTTCTTGTTGAAAGTTGCTTTGTCATATATGTGTACATGTTCCAGAAACCACCTTTTGAGTATACATTATGTACGTAGGCTATATGCTTCTATATGCCTTCAAGAAATACAAGGAAGAAATTTATTCCTCAGCATATACTTTTCCTTCCAAAATTTTTCTTGAATTTACCTTTACAATAGTTTTTTTTTATTTAATATTCACTCTCAATGGAGGGAATTATCACCCACCTTTTGTTTGAATCCCTTCTCTCTACCTTTATTAAGAATAATATAAACACTCAGTGTGTAGGTGGAAATGAAGGATAATACAGTCCTCTCCATCAGTTGCTGACTTGTTTATTATTTGTTTTCATTTAATTTTTCTTGTCTTATTACTTTTTGTTACATTCTCTAGTCTTTGATATAGGAAGAGTGGGGTAGACAGCTGGCTTAAAGGTCCTATTTCTAGTTATTTTGAGAAATGCAATGTGTCCCCTTTTCATAAGGGTAAGCATATATTAAATTCCTACAGAATTGTTAAAAAAGTATTTGGATCAATTTACTGAGCTGTTAAATATTCTTTAAAAATTTTGGTGATATTTGTCTTACTTTTCCATAAAATCTTGTTTAATATAGAACTACTCTTTCACATAGTACGTTTACTACTTTAAAAGCTTAGTCTTATTTAAGATACTATTATCTTAAAATCAAATTGTTGAAGAATTTGTTTTAAATAGAGGACTAATAATAGAAATAGTTCCTTAAGGCAGATAATATAAAAGAAAACAGTACCCAATAATAGAACATTTACCCTGCAACCATCCATTTTACTCTCAAGCAAAATCTCAGCTTAGGTCAAGAAACTAAATTTTGTCAACTATTTCTGTCTTCAAGGGTTGGATTAGTCATGTCAGTTACATTTTAACAGGTTCACCTCTACCTGCAGTTTATCTGAAGAGAAGTCTGTAGCTAGAGTCACAGAGTTCTTTTCATTCCTGTCAGCCCAGTGTATTTACGGAAAAAATTTCCACACCAGTCTTTAGAGTCTCAACATTTCTGTTCTCCCAAATACATATCCAGTTTGAGTAAAAGTTTGAAAAGATTTGTTGAGGGAAAAAGAAGGTCAGACATCTCTAGAACATAAAAGCAGGTTTAAAACCATTTTCAAAACCATGTGGTATCAGCAGAAATGCCCTAGTTATATGGAATAGTAATAAAAAAAACTTGCTGAAATTTATTAAAACATGTATCAGAATTTAGTGATAAAAGACGTTACACAATATATACGAAAGACATCTCAAAGTTCTGTTGGATTTGGAGGCCTGTAATAATAAATATTTCTATAGCTTCAGTGTTTCTACCTGGCATCGTGTTTCATTGAAAATGTCAACTGTTCTTGCTTTAGGTTTAGACATCTAAAAATAAAAGAATAATTCTATGAACACTGCTCAAGTTTTAATGCTAATTATGAGCAATGAAGAAAATTAATGTTCTAAAATGTAGACGTTATGCCAGAACCAACATTAGGGTTTTCTATTCGCAAAAATGAGGTAGACTTTAGGTTCATAATTTACTTGAAACTCACTGCTCCAATTTTCTTTCCTATAAAGTCATTGGAAACCTGACACTGTCTGACAAAATAAACAAGTCCCCGTTACAGTGCCTTTCTGTTCAGAAATGCATGTGCTATTTTCGTATTTACTAAGATTACATAAGGATTTCTCCCCTAGGAATGTTTTTCTTATATTCTTAAAGTTTGCCTCTGAGAATCCCCACTTGGTCCTCTGGAAAATGCTTAAGAAATAACTTCTGTAGGTAATACAGCAAAATGAGGTCAACTGAAACATTACTCTAGCTTTTTTCAGGATTAAAATTTCAAGGACTTCTCTTCAGACCACTACCAAAAAATGCTTTATTCTATTAAAAATGATATGTATATACAAAACATTGAATACTACTGAAAGAAGCATTTGATGAAAGTTTTAATTAATAGGAAACTTAGGTGCCAGAAAAGGAAAGGAAGAAGGTTTAAAATAAAAAAAAATAAAATAAAAAAAAATAAAATAAAATAAAATAAGATACTTATATTTTGTCAGATGACCTTTTGTCAATTGCCTGGAACTAAACTTAGGAAAGGAAGAGGGGAACAAGTGAATAAAAACCAAAGGACTAAAAATGGAAAGGCCTTTGGATTTTGCAATCCTCAAAATCATGAGATAAGATGATACTCCAAACCCTCCTGTGACTCTAGTCAAGTGGTATCAGAGTATCCTCATCGTTTGACACCTTTAAACACGGATATTCCCTTAGTTCTTTTGCAACACCTGGAAATGTGAAGTGATGAACTGTTGGACTTCACAAGGTATAGGTACTGTGCCACTTATGCTTTATACATACATTGTCACATAGTGACTATTCATAAAATTCTGAGGATTTTTTTGCCAAAAACACACAGGAGTAGGAAGCATTGATTACTCTTTTCCAAGTTACAGAGCTCACAAACATGAGGATTGTGTACTTTGGTAGTGGTCTGAAGAAAAAAAAAGCAAAAACGTCCATATTGCTTTTTTGGAAAGCAATATGGAGGTTTCTAAAAAAAAAAAAGTAGAAATTGAGCTCCCATTTGACCCAGCAATACCACTTTGGGAATATATACCAAGAGTTCAAAAAAGTACAGTAGCAATTACATCTGTACCTGTACGTTCATTGCAGCACTGTTCATAATAGCCAGGATTTGGAAAACACTCGAGTACCAGAGAACAGATGACTGGTTAAAGACACTGGTATGTCTACACAATGGAATACTATGCAACTGTTAGAGAAGATGAAATCATGAAATTTTCATATAAGTGAATGGATATTAAGAGTATCATGCTAAGTGAAATGAATTAGAAAGAAATGGACAAACATGGAATGACTGCACTCATATGTCAAATATAAAGTAACATAACTGGAGATTAACATCCAAGAATAGTAGAGATAAGGGCCAGGACGATTGCTCCATGGTTTGGAAGCTATCCTCACATGCTGGGGAAAAAGGCAGCTAGGACAGAATAAAAAACTACTAAGAACACTGCTTGGGAGACCTCCCCACTAAATAAATTAATATCAAACTCCCTGGTTAATTTCCAATTGTGTCACTATTCATAGAATATTCATATTACATTAATTTCCTAGAGTAGCTATAACAAAATACCACAGGCAATTTTGAACAATGAAATTGTCTTGTCCCACATTTCTGGAGGTTAGGGACAGTGAAAAAAATCAAGGTGTCAGTGGAGCCGTCCTCTTTCTGAAATCTATAGAGGAAGCATCCTACCTTGCTACGCCCTGCTTCTATGAACCCCGCATATTTGCTGGTGGCATCCTAATTAAGACTTCACAAAGACTGTCTCCTCCCAGTGTGTCTTCATGCTGTTATCCTTCATGACTTGTCTTTGTATAAGATCTTCCTCTTTTAATAAGGACACCAGTTTTAACTTCATTACCTTTGTAAGGGTCCTGTATTCATCTATGGCCACATTAAGTATTATTAAGGAGAACACTTTTGTGGACATACAGAATTCAGTTCATTACAAGCATTTCCATGTTCCTGGTGTGCTCTCAGAATAGTGAAAATGTGAGTTTATTGAACAAAGATCTTGTACACTTTAATCTTGAAGACTGGAAATAGTGATGACAATACTTCTAAGGAGACAAAATAGGGTTAACAATTACTCCCTAGAAGCCTCAAAGCCTTTCCTCAGTTCCTTGCTCCTCCAGAAACCTTCCTGGATTTTAAATCTACATTCTGAAACTCTTTTACATATATGTTCAGTCACATAAAAATTGACATGTCAATAAGTCAGTAAGTCAAAAACTTAGATAAAGCACATATTTGGGTCTTTTGTTAAATAACTTGCTATCTGCTGGGAATGCAGAGGAAAATGCAATTAATTCTCTCCCTTAAATATTTAATGTGCTTGAAGACCCCTATCATTTTTCTACAGGGTCGCTATATGAATGTCAGATTATTCAGGAGAGCTTCTTTGACACCCTTTCTAAAGCACCAAAAACCCGAATCTTTCTTGTGATTCTTTACTAGTTTATTATCCTGTATAGAACTTCTCACCAACTGACATGGGATTTTTATATTAGCTCTCCACAATGATAGGAAACCTGCTATGTTTCTGAATCTCTTACCTATGGAACAGATTCTGACAAGAGGCAGTCTAAGAATATATGCTGAATAAATGAGTGAAGTTGATCAATAATATAATCCACAAAGTTCTCTGGTACACATGGGGACTGTGGATATAGAAGGCAGAGATGAGAAATGGGAGATTTCTGGAAGACAACATGTTGAGAAGAATCTGGTTTTTCTATTTGCCCCTGCACTGTAAGATTCTTCTTTTATTATTATTAATTTTTTTTACTTTTTTGGGTCACACCCAGCAATGCTTAGGGGTTACTCCTAGCTCTGCACTCAGGAATTATTCTTGGCGGTGCTTGGGTACCATATGAGATGCCGGGGATTGAACCCAGGTTGTCTGTGTGCAAGGCAAATGCCCTACCTGCTGTAATATTGCTTCGGCCCCTGCACTGTACGATTCTTAAGAACAGATAATGTGTCTAACAAATTTTTCTAATACCAGAATTTACCCCAGTATTTTTCACTTAACTGAAATTCTAATTAATATCAGTCACTTTCTTGACCTTACTCTACTTGGACATAAATGTGAAAAAACAAGCTATCTAATTTATTCCATGAAGAAAAAAATTTGCTTCATAATGTCTTATTATCTCTTTAAAATCCATTATATGTTTTTTCCTTCTCAGTTTATAAAAAGGAAAGTTTATATATATGATATATAGATAAAAATAAAAGGTTTTCAAGGAACATGTATTTATAATTAAACAATATTGAAAACTTATTGTTTAATTTTGATTTCTATGGAAAGATAAAATTGCTGTTTCAAAAGATTATAGTGGACATACACATTGGTCTTGTAAACAGACATCAGTGTTTAAGGTGAAATCAGATGTCTTTCCCCACCAGGAACCTGATGATCATCTAATTATCTCCTACTGAAGAGGTTGGCAAGCTACTAATGAGAGAGTTAAAATAATGTCAATAGTTTGCAAATGTTGATGCAAGAAAGTCCAACAACTGTCTTCTATCAATTCTGCATAGATCAAAATAATTATTCATAGACACTCATAAAATTAATATCTTTAGTCTCTCTCATTTTTAATTTTTTTCTTTTTAAATCTCTTTTATTCCCTGAAAGAAAATACAAAATTATGCCAGATGAATTAGCCTGAATAGGTATTTTATTTATTTTCATTTTTAATGGACAATCCTAGCAATACCTATGCTTTTATGAAAGTATGATATTTCATCTATCAATCTTATATTTCTAGGTTAGATCCAAAAATATTTGCTTTTCATTAAACTATATATGTCAAATGATTTCCCTTTTAACTCTATGGGAAGCTAAGGCCCCCTAATCTTCAGCATTCATATTTGGAACTAGGTTGATCACTAACTTTGTGGGTACTGAGGGTGTGCGAGAGAGGGATGGGGAGAAGAAATTTGGATGACACACAGAAGTATCCAGTTTAGTTCCACTCTGAGTTTGGTGGTTGATTCTAGCAGTGTTCAAGGGAACATTTGGTAGAAAAATTGAATTGAGGCAGGCCATATTCAAGACAAGTAGGTAATTCCTGTACTATCTTTCAGCCAAATAGCTAACTTTGTTTTGGGCCACACCTGGCTGTTCTCAGGGCTTATTCCCGGATTTGCACTCACAGAACACTCCTTGTGGGATTTGAGGAACCATATGGGATGCCAGGGATCCAACAAAGGTTGACTGCATGCAATGCAAGTGCCCTGTCTATGGTACTATATCTTCAACCACTAGTAATGAACTTTTAATGCAGCATGTACTATAATTTAAAAGCTGTTATAGACATGGGTAACGCAGTAAACACAAAACAACCTGGATCATGTTCTCTTTAAAGTTGTTTTCACTTTAGTAGTTATAAGCTGACTTTTATAACAGCCATTTGCTTTTAAGTATATTTTTAAGTTTTGGCATTTTGCTAATTCTAGTAAAAGGAAAATTAAAATTGGAAAACTTTAATTTTGAGAATAGAGCACTTGGAAGCAAAAAGTTTTTCACTTTTATCTTTTTTTTCATAATGTCTCTGTTCTGGATAGAAAAATATGGTAAATAATTTGTAAAACCAAATCATTTGTATTATTTAGAATAACATTCCAAAATGTTATACTGTCATGTTAAATTGTCTGAAGATTTTTTAAATTTTGGGATTCAACACAATTAAGATTCTTAACAAATATAAGTTGATGTAATGATACAAAAAGTTAAGAGATTGGATTCAGATTGTCAAGTTTCACATTTTGATTATCTCATGTACGTATCCCATGTACATCTGAGCATACTCATGTAGCAGAAAATTCAAAACAATGATTCTTTTTCTAAATTGTATGCCCTCAATTGCAGTGAAAGCCAGTCAAGACTTAATCCATGGTCTGAGAATCCAGAAAGCAATAAATATTATCATATGTGTGTGTACAATTGTCTAAAGATTTGTTTAATGGAGCCCCTTTGCAACTTCTTTCTATATAAAACTAGAGAAAACACGTTTTCTTAACATCTCATTGATTTTATCTTTCTATTCACAATGCTAAAGTGCTCAACCCTCGCCCTGCATTATGCCTATCACTTATATTGGCATTGTCTCAAGCATATATGTATGATACAAGGTGAGTAGTTCCATTCAGTTTCTTCATGAGGGGACTGTTTTGGTTGGTGACTCAATAAAGCAATGGAGGAAGAAAGTCAAGGTGACAGGTTCTGTCTGGAAATGTGCCATCAAAGATGTCTCAGGGGTATCCAGCTGGAAGTTTCAGCTGAACAGATGGATATGACTCAAAAGCGCTCAAAGGTTACACAGATGTCAGCATAAAGGCCAGCATGGGATCCATGAGGGAGGTATTGTAGGAAAGAAGTCAAGGACAGGGGAAGTAACCATGGAGAATGTGGATCATCCTTTAGACTAAAGCAGTTGTTGGAGAAACAGGAAATGAGGAATCAGAAAGAAGGGCAAAAGGAGTAATTTCTCAGAAAGCTAATGGAAACTGTTTTAAGAAAAAGCTGGTTGAGAATGCAATAAAGAAATTAAGTAAGAAGGTTGAACATGCTGTTTGTACTTGTTACGGGAAAGTTCTTGTGATGATTTCCAGAATGGCTCAGTGTGATGTAGAAGGGAAAGCTTAGCCTTAGAGAACTGATGCAGAGATTCAGGCAGGGAAAAGATAGTTGGTGATTTGACAAAGCTTTCTTAGAGTTTATTAAGGAAGAAAAGAAAGAAGCAGGAAGATAATTGAAGTAGGAACATTTTATGGTGTGAGAAACTCGTCTGTTAAGATTGGTGAAAAACAATGAAACAGAACAGAGACATGTAAAAAAAAAACAAGAGAAATAATAACTGATGAGTCAGGACACAGTAAATGAAGAGGGTAGGGTTTAGAATACTGGAGGATAAATTATCATTGAAAATGAGGAGAGAGAGAGCATCCTGGAGATACTGATAAGTTAAAAGTGTGAAGGTCAGAAACCAAAAGAACTCTATCTTTATTTCATGTAGAGACGTCTCAGTTCTCTTTATTGACTTCACCATGTTCTTCAAGAGATACCCAAGTTCTCCAAAGTCACTGATTCAAGCCATCAGCCAGGCTTTTTTTAGCCACTGGCAGGAAATCAGTGTCCCTTTCATTTTTCTGCCCATATTGAGTGAGTTGTACAAACCAATCTTAAACAACAGCTAATATAATATTTCTCTTTATGCTTAAAAATTAAAAATAAAATGAGCAAGATATTTCATTAATAGTATCCCTTGACAAGTCGGGTGTTATTTGCTGCTCTCATGATAATTATTTTCATTTATTAATTTACATCTGGAGTTAGTTCATTAGTGATAATAAGAAGCAGTCGAATGTTTAGAGTTTTTACAGAAAGTCATAAATTAACATCAAACACAATGAGACCAAATCTTTCTCATTAACAATCATTCACAGTTATTTTGAGCTCTTCTAGACATATGATGCCTAGCAAGTAGATAGTCCTGAAATACTTTTTTTTTTTAGGTAAAATGTGAAATTGACTGAAGTATTTTACTTTTTTCTGATCTTTTTTCCTCTCTTTAATAATTTTATTTGTTTCTCTTTAAAAGTAATGCTGATTTAAAAGGCTTTGTGATACAGGTTGACACCTCTTCAAAGCAAGTATAAGTTTTCATACTGTACTCACCACTAAGTACCACTGCCCATCCTCCACTGCCTCTTAGACTCCCTCTAGCCTTTAATAGTCCTTTCTCTGGAAATCTCTGTGGTCAAAGCCAAGATTTTCTTTTCCTTTTGCTTTATCTAATCTTTTGTGTTGTTTCTTCATATCTCACATATGAGTGAAAACATCTGTTATTTATCTTCTTCTGTGTAACTTATTTCACTTAGTATAACTCCTTCTATTTCATTCTACTGTCATAAATGGCAAGAGTTCATCTTTTCTTGGAGCTGAGTAGTGTTTAATTCTGTGTATACATATATATCTGTATATATATAAATATATACATACATATTTATCTGGTGTTGACCACTTGGGTTGTCCCCATATCCTGGCTATCATAAACAGAACTGCAGTAAACATGGGGATATGAGTGTCTTTTTAAGATCAGTATTCTAACATTCTTGTCTTTCGTGGTGGAGGAAATCTCCTAAGCAAAGTTCAGGGATACTGGGGGTCACTTGCAGAGATTCTCAGTGAAAGATATTGAATTATTGATTGGCAAGACCTGAGGATTCGATGTTGTTCTGGACCTGCAGTGCCAAGAAGCACGAGGGAGACACTGGAAGGCTTAGGAACCTCCCGGACTATACTTGGCAAGGCTTGGAGCGGTGACTGTTGCATGTGTAGTAGAGGAGATTGAACGGGGACCATTGACTTGGTATCATGTGCCTAACATTGATCACCTCTCCCTGGACCTGTCTTGATATTCTTTAGGTAGACATTTGTAGTAATAAACTGCTGGATCATATATTTATTTGTAATAATTTGAAAAAGCTTCATACTGCTCTCCTTAGAGTTTTAACAGCTTTTATCTTCACCAAGAGTGCATGAGAGTACTTTTTCCTCCGTATTTTACAGTATTTATATTTTAAAGGAAATTATAGTATATAAGTTTATTTAACTTACATTTTTAATGTTTATATTAATCTTGTATTCTTTTCTTGCTTTTTTCTATTTGAAAGAGTATTGGCCACACGTGCCTATTTTCAGGCCTTACTTCTGTCTTGGTGCTCAGGGCATTGAATGTGGCTTTGGGGATTGAACCCAGGTCATTTGCACGCAATGCAAATGTATTGTCCATACAAATTCATTCAAAAATATTCTATATTTTGGGATACAGAATACATTTTGGGGAACAAACCAATCAATAGAAAGACATGACAAGTTGATATTCCAAGCTCCTATTTTTGTTGTTGCTGTTGTTTAGTTTTGGGGGAAACAACAGTGCTCAAAGCTTACTCCAGGCTCAGACCATATGCAGTGTCAGGGATTGAACCAGGGTTGGTGGTATGTGAGGCAAGCACATTAATACTTGCATCATCTCTCTCTGGGCCCTCCAAAACCCCCTTTGAAAAGATAAATAAATAAAAAGTTTTTTTTCCTATGGGAATCCTAGTTATTCCTGCTGCAGCTAGCTATTCTCTTGGTTATACATCCCACAAACTTCCATAATCAAATATTACTTTTTTTTACCCTCAGTAAAGTTCTGCTTACTATCTTATCTACTCATACTAGCTATTAATTTGTCATGTGGTTCACAAGTGTACCATTATCCCCATAAAAGCCAAAATCTATTCAAAAAGTCAGACTTCATTTACCAGTAAAAATGTTTAGCTTTTATCCTGTATTAAGAGAAATTTGCAATGAAAAAAAATATGTACTTTATGCAAAAATTGATCTCCAAGATCACTTATCCTGTACTGTGATTTAGGTCAATATTGCATTTCCCTGTATAGAAAATAAGTTCAAATGTGTAACCAAATGTTTATATATTTTTGTTAGCAAAACTCTTGCCCCACATCATTTTACTTAAAAAAAAAAAAAGATCAAGGACCAAAGAGATAGCTCAAAGTTTTGTGCATATGCTTTGCATACAGAAGGCCTGAGTTGATCCTTGGCACAATAAAATATCATAGTAATTGCTGGCAGTGACACCAGAAATAGAACCAGGGGTAGTCTCAGAGCTCTCCCACATGTGTCCTGCACTTATTCATTTACATTTAGGTGATGAGCCTCTCAAGTAAAGGTATGATCTTACAATAAAAGAACAATTTCCTTCGCTCTTTAGAAAAAATTTCTACTATAATGGTGTAGACCTACACACTAAACTCATTCAGATCTTCTCCCCCAATTCCTGGAATCCATTCCTTTTAATAAAACTCTGAACTACTGAGACTGGGACATGAAATGATGTCCAACACTTGCCTGTTTCTCAAAAC
The DNA here is from genome assembly GCF_027595985.1 of Sorex araneus. Taxonomy (NCBI): domain Eukaryota; kingdom Metazoa; phylum Chordata; class Mammalia; order Eulipotyphla; family Soricidae; genus Sorex; species Sorex araneus. Next base: position 88,519,955 of record NC_073303.1, on the reverse strand, counting down.
ACTGGAAGCACAGCAAAATAGTTAAAACAGAAGGCTGCATCTGATGGTTTTGTTTCAATGGTTAGTAAGACTCCTGGGTCATTAAAGCTCCTCAAAGCTTGATGTGTCCTTATTCTAGAGTTTTGTGTATTAAATGCAAAAGTAACATTTCCAGTTCACATAAATCTGTCAAGTGTTTTCAACCATCTACCCTGCTCACATTTAGTGCAATTGACTCTTCAGGTTATAATTGCTGTGGTTATCACAGTGGACCCACGGAAATGCAGTAGAAAAACAAACCAAATTCTGTGTTCTGATGCTTGTCAGATATGCATCTCTATATCATGACCAGATTCGTGCCATTACCACATGATGATATAACCTCATTAATGTTCCTCTACAGCTATCGCAGACAAATAAGCCAAAAGAAAAGCTGGTTTTGAAAAGCAGAGTGGTGAAGTGGTTAGGCTTTGGGTGCAGAGGAAAACTTTTGCCTGAAGCATGAGAACAAACTGATTCTCACAGCTTTCCGGACGCCTCACCTCTGGGGGCAGGCAATAGTGCATGGCAGTGAGTGAAATAGACTCTTTGTCCCTTCAGATCTGAGATTGTTTCTTTCTGGACTCTTGTATCTCTTCGTATAAATAAACCACAAAAGCCTGGAGAATCTCAAGGGTACCTTTGTTAAACAAGACAGAATTTTAACTTCTCCTGAGAGCTTTCTGGTAACGTGATTTCCATTTCAGTGAAGAAGCAAAAATACACAAAACAGTTATGGTGAGAAAGCACAGAAAGAATATCAAGAGCTCTGAGTTGTTCAAGTGGTTATTAGATGCAGATAAATTTTTCATTTCTTAGTGAAGTAGATAAAAGCACCATCATATTTAAGAATCACAATGTGTTATGTGTTTGGTTATCTGCTTGCTTTCTTTGTGGGTGAAGCAAAATAGCATCACAGGAATTTTGTACCCAAGCTCCAAGAATTTTAAGCTAAGAAAATGGAAGTGTGATTTGGCTACTCCAATGCATAATCAGAAAAATAGTAAGCATAAAAATTATGAAATAACAAGTTTAACCAGAAATCATATGGCCCTTCTTTTGATTTAGGCATCTGGAAATTAACATTAGGTTGTATAAATAAAGCTTATTGTCCATTACAGAGAGTTGACATGAAGGGGACAGGAAGTTCTCTTAACCAGGGTCATTGACTGTCTGGTACCAAAAGTCAGATCAGAGATGTATATTTTACCCAGAGATGTAGCTCAGTGGGAAAGCTATACATGCTTGTATGTGTGAGGTAACAGATTCAATCTCAGACAAAAAATAGGAGAAAGGGGTATGGTGCCAGCAGCAGGTCAACCTGTTCCTGTGAGGCGAATGTATCAGCAGCCTGATGGTGCCTTTAGACTTCCAGATACCCCAAAATTGCTGCTGTGCCTTTGGCCAGACCCAAATAACTTAGGGCCAAGTTTACCAAGAAATTAAACAGCCAAAAGTTAGGTATGTGGAATTGGCTTTATTTCAGAGACCCATTAATCTTAAAAGAGATCAAAAGATGCAGTTAGAGCTTGTAGCACAGAGATAGGTGGGAACCCATGACTGAGTGCTCCAGGCCTGCTTGGATTGGGCTTGGGCCTCCTCCCCCCAGGTCCCCAGTTCTCCAGTAGCTTTGCAGTCACACTCACAAACTTCCCCCAGCACCATGTTATCTCATCAACAACCAAAACCCAGGGACTATAAAACTCCCAAAAGAGCACCGCAGATTGTCCTGACCCCATGCCAGACTATCTTCACTGGGGCGCCCCAGAAGGGAGTAGGTGAGAGCCCTCCCCGCCCCAAGGGACTCAGCTCTGGCAGCCAAAAACCTTCACAACTCAACCACCGCCATACTCAAGGCTGCTCCCCATGTGCTCGGGCCAAACCTCACATATGAGTGAAGTCCTATGGAACCCAGGTAATGAGGAATTTTGTGACCTTAGATTCTGGTCTCAGTGAGATCAGGAGCGGAGATCCTCTGCCCACTTCCCCCAGTCTCTGGTGACTCCAGGGTCATGCCCGTAAGTACCTCTTGCAGGCGCCACATAATCTTGCCATCAGCCACTGTCCAGATGACACGGCGGCTTCTCCCGAAAGGGAGCATAACATGAGGCCCCCATAACTATGCCACCGAACTTATAACCCAACCACCGCCACGCTCAAGGCCACTTCTTATATGCTCGGGCCGAGTCTCACATATGAGTAGACATATTCCTGGACCAAAAGCAGCCATGCAACACATCATAAAACACTCCCTACCCAATCTCCATAATTACCACATCACAATTGATGGGGTTCAGAAATTATGGAGTGAAATATATATGTATATGCATACATACATATTTTCAGATATACGTACCAAAGCTCACATCACCCAAACGTTAACAACATGTTAGTATCCTATAGAATATCTTAATGGCACCTGACAAAATAGAACAATCTTCACACTGTTTCTTTTATGAACACTTTTATTTAAGCATGTTCAGCAGTTCTTCATAACAGACAATATGAGATATATAATTTTTGTTGTTTTGGGGACATGGATTAAGGTTTGGGATGGAAACATCTTGAATTTAGTAGTAGGAAGGTATAGTGGTGGTGGGATTGGTGTTTGAATGTTGAGTGTAATCAAACATTGTGAACTAAGTTATAAAATGGATAAGCAATTAGAATATCCTCATGCACAGAAGACAAACCGTGTGATGGCACAGCAAGAGGTTGGATACCTACAAGCTAAGGAGCGATGCCTCAGTCTAAAACAATTCTAGAAATATCTGTACTTCAGAATTATAGTCTCTGAAATCATGAAGGGATATTTTCCTGTTATGAAAACAATGTAGTCTGTGTGGGACAGTCTGACAGCAGTTCAAGTAAACCTCTGACTGACTAGCATCCATATGCTCTATTGCAGCTTTTTTAAAAAAATTTATTGATTCATCATGAGACATAGTTACAAGCTTTCATGTCTGAGTTACAATCACACAATAATCAAACACCCATCCCTCCACCAGTGCACATTCTCCACCACCAATATCCCTGGTATATTTCCCCTTTCCCACCCTCCCCCTGACTCTATGGCAGACAATATTCCCCACACTCTCTCTACTTTAGGGCATTCTGGTTTGCAATGCAGATACTGAGAAGTTATCATGTTTGGTGCTTTATCTACTTTCGGCATGCATCTCCCATCCCGACCAATTCCTCCAACTATCATTTTCTTAGTTATTGCAGCCTTCATGACTACAGTGAAGGCCTTTCCAGTCCTGATGAGTGGGGCCTGACTAGTGTGACAGGCATTGACCTAGAGAACATAGAGGGCGGTGAGATTGGACAGATACAGGTGAGGCTGCTCCCAACATTGGATCTTCCACAACCTATAATTATTCTGGATTTATAAAAACAGACTAGGTTGTTGTTCCAGGTATTTCTTTAAGGTTTCAAAGTGCTTTGCTATCAAAAGATAGTCAGACTTTTTTAAGCAGTTCACAAATCTAAGAGGGGAGAGACATTCATAACACATTCTTCTCAGAAAACAAGAAAGTGTTTTGCCATTGGAAACAAATCCTGATTTGAATGTAACACATTAGGCAACACAATTATTTCTGTTTTTGTAACATAAAGCTGCTTTCTTTAACAGCAATTACAAACACACCGCAAGTCAAATGAAAATAACAAAGTTATTTTTTCCCCCTTCGATAGTCTGTTATTTCATTACTGGGAAGCTGTGTTACCTTTGTAAAGTACTAGATAAGCAACAACAATCCCCTTAATAGCAAAAATAAACCTACATAAATTCTGTGAGACCAGAATTGCTTGAGACACTTAATAGTTATTGAAGAAATTATGTGCATAACAAATGGCAGTCTAATCAACAAAACTAACAGTAGATGTGAATTTGCCTTTTGTTCCCATTGCAAGCCATAAACAAAAGCTCAGATTGATATCTTCATTCTTTCTAACAATTTTCTGTGGACAACAATATTGAAGGACTAATTCAACTGCTATTAAAGCCCTATTTACTTTTGTCCATCTTTAATCATCATCATCCTGTGAATCGTCGAATTTCTCGAGCGGTCTCAGTAACGTCTCCATTCATCCTAACCCTGAGATTTTAGAAGCCTCTCTCTACTCATCCTTCCAACGATGCCGCGTTGGAGGCTCTTTCAGGGTCAGGGGAATGAGACCAGCTTGTTACTGGTTTTGGCATATTAATACACCATGGGGACCTTTCGAGGCTCTCCCATGTGGGCAGGAAACTCCTGGTAGTTTACCAGGTTCTCCCCTGGGAGAAGTAGGCTATAAGATATCACTTCTGGAGCTTGCTTTTAAGACTCTGGATGCTGGCTGTTGATGGAATTCCATGGCACCAGGAGCAGTCCCTGGGTGTGACCACCTAGCTACTGGGAAATGGGAAATCTGGGCAGAGGAGGCCCAGTCCCGATCCGAGCAGGCTTGGAGGTCTCAACCCCGGGTCCCACACACCTGGGTTCCTCTGCCGGTACCTTCATGTGTGAGGCTCATCGGAACGAGTGCAGAGGGGCCTTAAGCATGACTGTGGCTAGGCTCCGGAGGTCTTTGGCCACCAGGAACTGTGCTCGGGGTGGGGAGGGAAACTGGAGCCCATCCCCTCCGAGGGTCCCTGGGGAAGATAGCCAGGTGCTCTGGTAAGAGACTCTCTGCGTTGCTCTCTTTTGCTCTCTTCCAGGAGCTTGCTTTTAAGTCTCTGGATGCTGGTCGTTGATGGGATTCCACAGCGCCGGGGGGAAATCCCTGGGTGTGATCACCTAAGTAGTGGGAAATGGGAAATCTGGGCAGAAGAGACCCAGTTCCGATGCGAGCAGGCTTGGAGGTCTCAGCCCCAGGTCCCACACACCTGGGTTCCTCTGCCAGTACCTTCATGTGTGAGGCTCTAGTCCATCTTTACTAGAGTCTATAAACATTAAATAATTTCTGACTTCCCTTAAATTTCATAGAGCCAGGTGACAACAACTTTTTTTTAAATTTTATTTTATTGAATCACCGTGAGATAGTTACAAGCTTTCATGTTTGAGTTTCAAGCATACAATGATCAAACACCCATCCCTCCACCAGTGCACATTCCGCACCACCAATATCCCTGGTATACCCCCCTTTCCCATCGCCCGCCCCCCACCCCGCTCCTCACCCCCACCTACCTGGCAAACAATTTCCCCTATACTCTCTCTCTAATTTTGTGAACTATGGTTTGCAACACAGATACTGAGAGGCCATAACTTTTGGTCCTTTATCTAATTTCACCTCACACAACTTTTTAAAGCAAACATTTTTAGGCTTACTCTCCAAGCCCACATTCTCCCTTAAATATTATCCTTCTTGCTTGTCTCTATGTTTCTTGGTTTGCTTATTTCCAGTCTGGAGAAGCCTGAGTTCTCTCTTGAACAATATGTTCCTTGTTTTTCTCCTCTCACAATTTTCTAAGTTAGTTTAATTCAATTAAAAAACAACTTGCTTCAAACACACACATACACACACAAAAATGAAATAGGAGATATTGGAACTTCAAGAAACAGTGTTTGGATTCTTGATTAAATAAATTTTGGCTCTTTGGCTGGAGAGATACTACAGCATGTAAGTGCCTGAATTCTATGCAGCTAACTGGTTTTCTATTCATGGCACTACATTTGGTCCCTGAACATTGCAAGGAGTGATCCCTGAGCATAGAGTAGGAGGAATCCCTGAGCAATGGTGGGTATGGCACTTACCTAAAAAAGATTAAGGAAAGATATTATAACTCTATTTGCTTAATATAAATTAAGAATAATTTAGTAAAGGAAAAGGAGAAAAAACCAAGCCTTTAGAGTATTGCTGAAAAATGACATCTAAACTTGTGGCAAAAATGTATCTTTTGTCTTCATTATATGTATCTTTAACTGTTATTATCATGTTTCATTAATATAAGTAATCAAAATTATACGTTGATGGTGGGACTACTACCAGACTTTGCCATATCACGCTAAGAGGTTTCAGTTAACAAGGTAAAACTCTTGACTCACAGGGTAGGCCCTGGATTCCATCCCTAGCACAAGAAGAAAGGAAGAATAGTAATGAAGAAAGAAGTGCTATGCTTGCCATGAGAATGGATTCTCCTTCAGCATGTAGCACAAAATAAAAAGATACATAAGGAAGGGACCACGGAAATTGCTTAATATGCAAAGACACAAGCTTCAAGGTACAAGGAGTTTGACCACAGCACTACACGGCTCCATAAGCACAATAGGAGGCGAACTGATGATCCCATGCACCACTGGGTCTGAGCCTCGTTACATTGCTAGACATGAACTTTGAACAGTCTAGATTGGTTGATAAAGTATAGCCAGGAGTGGACCCAGGGTCTCTGAGCATTGTTTAAAGCCAAAAAAAAAAAAAGACATATGGAGAACAGGTACAACAATCAATGCATAGTAACTCATGATTAACACGAACGATATATGGTGGTTACTTATTACCACATTTCACAACATGGATGGACATAAAAACAGTGTCAGAAGTGAATGTAGCCATGTGATATGCTTTGGTCAACAAAGATGTCCTAACATAACGTAAATAAACTAGTAAATTTTTAGAGTACTTCCACCAGCCTTTTGTTCTTTCCCCCCTTATCATGAGAATGATTTATCTGGATCCCCAAATGAGAAGACACTGAAAATGGTCCAAAAGCAAACCTACAATTAGTGACTCAGAGTGTGAATGAGAAACTGCTATCAGTGGGATTATTTTGGTTTAGTTTATGCAGCAGAGCTAACTGACGTACGTGGCTCTTCCTAGGACAGCAAGCAGGGGTCACAAGGTCACATGGCTCAGGGCTGACCTCTCGTGTCTCTTTTAGTAGCGACATACTGATTTGTTTGTAAAATTAATAGAATGACAAGATAACATTTTTCAAAAGACATTCAGTGTAACCTGTGTAACCTAATTGCTGCAGGAAATTAATGTGCTCCATGAAGACAAGGTGACTTTGATCAATTAAATTTGGGAGATCTTGGACGAAGCAAAATCAAGGTTTTTGTCTCACCTACCTGATATTTTCTTCACTGCTTTTAACATGTGAAAGTAGATTGTCTATCTTGAAAATAAGAATTTGGTCTATAGACCGGAGTGATAGTACAGTGGGTAGGGCACTTGTCTCACACATGGCCAACAGGGGCTCCATCCCCATCTGACCACATAAGGTTCCCTGAGCTGTGCCAGGAATGATTTCTCAGCACAGAGCCAGGAGCAAGCTCTGAGCCCATCCAAGTGTATCCAAGAAACGAACCAAAAAATAAAATAAAGTAAAGAATGAGGTCTGTACATATGAGAAGTAGAATGTGCACTAATGTCTGTCCCCTTTTTCCTTCTTAGGGGCCTTCCAATCCTTATTTCCTTAATTTAATAAGAGCACCAAAGCATTTCTCTTTCCCTAATGAGTCAACTCTGGGTGAACTTCTTTCAAATGAGGGCTGTTCACCAGAAACAACAAGCCATGATTAGAACCTTGGAATTTTTCATTCCATGCCACTTTCCAGAGAACAAAGAACAGAAATGGAGTTAGGAATTGATCTTGCCGATTGATTTTACAGAGAAAGCCTCTGTAAAATCCCTGTAGGATTTAGAGAGCATCTGGGTTGGTAAACACATCCATGTAAACCTGGAGAGTGATGCACCCCAGCCCAAGAAAAACAGATACTCCAATGTCAGAAACTTTCCAGACCTCACCCTATGTGTCTCTTTATCTGCCTGTTCATCTGTAAAGTGCAAGCTTAAGTATACTTCTGAGTTATATAAGCTTCAATTGCAAATAGTAGACTCCAAGAGAATACCATAACAATCTATGATTCGGGTCTGACAGATAGTATACCAGTAAGACACTCTACCTTGCATGTGGTATACTAAGGTTTGGATCTTTGGCACTCCCTATGGTTACTCAAACCCAGTATATAGTACTTATACACAAAGTTTCTCATTACACAAGCAGGTGGAATTATGTACCACTAAAATCAACTCCCCACCATTGTCCCTTGTTATCACTAGTTCTATCTTCATTCCCTTCACTCCTCCTCATTTGGCTCAGTAATTAATGATTTTGTAATCTAGGACCAAATCTTGTCATTGATCAAAACTGTCTTCTATTTTGTCTGTGTTTTGTCTCTCTATAGTGCATAATCACACAATTTTATGTTCACATCAATAATGTTTAAATGTTCCAGTTTCACCATATCCTCAAAAACATATGGTCTTCTGATTTTTTGGTTGTAGTAAAGATATATATTTCCTTTGAGGACCTCTCTGCCTCATCTGACAGGATTAAAGAAAATTTTAGACTTTTACATGTACTAGAGTGAGAATTTGGCTTGCCCTGTTCTGTGGCAAAATTTTACAGAAAAACCCATATGACTATGAAGGAAATGAAAACAACACTTCTCAACCTTTATTGCTGGCAAGAGATCACACAAGTGTTCAAACAAGAATTTTGTTTGCCTAGTTAGAAGAAAATTTAAATATATTGATGTTTTGTCTTCCTCTGTATAGATAAAAACCAAAGTCAAAACAACTGAGAAAGTTCAACCCCTCAAATGCTACAAACAAAAAGGAGAAATCCTGTTAGAATTTATTATATTGATTTTGATCATTGACATCTAAAACAATTAGATGATTGTTTTAATCATCTAATTAAAACTTTATTCTAAAGTATATCATTTCACTCAAACTTGTAGACAAAGAAGTTCTCTGAGTAAAATCTATAAGAGTGCTTATGAATTCAAGTATTCACTTTGGCTACCTAATAAACTCTTTGTCTACCATTCACTTCAATCAACATAGATATATTAATAGGCATGAGGCATCTCAGTGTAGTTTTCACAGATATTTCCCAAATGATAAGTGGAACATTGAACTTTTTCCAATTTGTTAGCCAGTTGTTTACAACATCAGAAAAATATCTACTCAGATCATTTACCAATTTTATAACAGGTTTTTTATGTTTGAGATATTTATATTGAGATTTGAGTCATTGAGTTTTAGTAATATGTATGTCTCTTGCCCCTGTGCCTGGCTCTCTTCACTGGGGCCCCTCAGAGGGGATGGGTTGAGTCTCCCTCCCTGCCCCGTCAGCCAAGCAGAGCCCCTCCAGCCACAGCCATGCTAAAGGCCACTCTCCACATGGTTGGATGAGCCTCACGCATGAAGGAACTGGCAGAGGAAATCAGGTTTGGGACACAAGGCTGAGATCTCCAAGCCTGCTAGAATCAGGATTGGGCCTCTTCCATCCAGATCCCCCATTTTCCAGTAGCTAGGCAGTCACACCTACAAACTGACCACAGCACCATGTAATCCCATCAACAGCCAACAGACAGAGACTATAAAACCGAGCTCCTGGAATCATGAGGCTGCTTTTCGGCCACACAACATTTTATAGCCTAGTTCTCCCTCTTGGAGAACCTGGCAAGCTACCGAGAGTTCCTGCCCACATGGGAGAGCCTGGCAAGCTTCCCTTGGCATATCCATATGCCAAATACAGTAACAATGATGGGTCTCATTCTCCTGACCCTGAAAGAGCCTCTAATGCGGCACCATTGGGAAGGATGAGTAAACAGAGGCTGCTAAAATCTCAGGGCTAGGACGAATGGAGACATTACTGGGCCCACTTGAACAAATTGGTAATCAACAGGATGATAGTGATAGTGATGTTTCAAATTAACCTGTTTCTATTATTTACTCCTTTCCCTGGGGAGCTGCCCAAGAGAATATCAGTGACACCCCCAGAACTATTTGGTTAACTGAACCAATAACTCAGTGTTATGGCCTAAGTATACTGTGTTGTTCAGGCCATAGACAAGTAGGTAAACCTTGGTTGTACTTGAGGGTCTCTAGGGCCATACCTAACTATGCTTGAAAGACTATACTGTAGGGCTCAGGATCTGAAATAAAGTGTACCTTAAACCTTTACTGTTTCCCTAGTTCTTTTATGCTTCATTATTTTACATATATTTCATTCTGCAAGTAACTGCAAGGCTTAAATTAAAATCTCCTTAGCTCTATGCTGTCATCTCCAAACACATAAATTTATCTTTGCAAGTTTGTTTGTATAATATGTATATAGTAGTTACAATATTCCATATTACTTTGGGTACAGTTTCTCTCTTAGAAAACATTTTTATGCATTTAAATTCTTTATTTAAAATATATTATTGAAATATAATGATAGCACTGTGTGAAAAATAATGTTTAAGTTGCTACACTTCCGCTATTGTGTATGACCAATGTTTTTATTTATGCCTAAAATTTAAAGCACTTAAAGGTGCAAACATTTAGTTTTGGAAAAAGCAAGGTTTAGTTTATTCATGAAAAGATTTTACTGGATTCTTAAAAATAACTTTAAATCTAAAATCAGGGGCTGAAGGAGCAGTACTGCCTCTCATAGTGCTGATCCAGGTTCAATTCATGGCACCCCATGTATCCCACTGAGTCTTACCAGAAGTAATCCCTGAGGGCAGAGCCAAGAGTAAGCCTTGAGCATCACCACATGTAGTCTTCAAAAAAAATACAAGATAAATAAATAAATCTGAATTTTTTTAATTTTTAAACTTTAGGAAATAAATCAAGTAAAGAAATAATCTTTTAATGGTTGCCTAAATTGAATCATCTGTAGACCTCTAGTCTTATACTATTTAATAACACTGGTTTTGGGGACATAATAGGAGAATCACTGACATATTTACTGTCTATATTTCTTTTCTATCATCTCTATTTGTGTCATTTTATATTATTACAAAAAATATCTTTTAATCCAATGAAGGAAGGTTTAAAAGTAATAACTGAGTCTGCCTCTTAGATCTATCAGTGGCCGTAGATTTCATCATGGTGGCAGTAGGTGTCTATGTAACCCACGATAAGGCCAGCATGAAAATGTTTCTGTCCCCCCAAAAGAAAGGTACACATGGTCTATAATGCTCAAAAACAAATGAACAAAAAATCCTCTAAACAATCTTGGTATGATTAAAATAATTTTATAGAACATTGATTAAACTGAGTTTAAATATAACAAGGGGTTAAGCATAAAAAAACAATCAGGAAGGAACTGAAATATATATTTCCTCTGCATCACAAGGATGCCTTTCCTCAAGTCTTCACACCAAATTTCCTTTATGTGTGAGGGTTACTTACATAAACCATGATAAAATTCACAAAGTATGCTCAGTTCTGAGGTATTCAATCCAACAGTAAGAGCAAAACATGGCATAGAATCTCTCAGATCACCGCACTATGAAAGATGGTTTGCCAGGACAGCTGCCCAACTCTTTAGAACGGGGCATGAGTCCGGCCAGAACCGCCTTGCTGGAAGCATTGTGGCAGTTGTTAAATATTGAACTGAGAAATGGTTCAGGCTGCCAGAGTCAACTTTCCTCATCTACTCGGCTGGCTTCAAGAGTGAAAAATAAGTGTGTTTCCTTAGATCCAGAACTGCTTACAGGCCCATGTCCAAATTCATTGCAACTTATTTTATTCCACAGAAACTCTTACTGTCAAGGCTGTAATCTCACTTCTATCTGAAATAAAATTCATTTTGTATATTTGTCTTCTCTAAAAACTCAACTAAGATATAATTCAGAAAAAATATGAGTTACTTTTGGAGATATAAGACTTTCCACAACTATATCTATCCCCAATTATATATTAACTCAAAACCTAAATATGATAAACAGTAGAAAAGTAGGTCCATTCCTAGTGAGTAGCTTATAAATTAAAAAAAAATGACCACCTCTCTCTTTATGAACCATAACCAGATCAACAAGGAGAATAGCATAAATTTGTGGTAAATTCCTTGAGTCCCCTCCTTGTCTCTATACCATAGAAAGGGTATCCACCTTCACACTTCATGAAAGATATAATTTGTCTGTATTAAACTTTAAAGTATTTTTCATATATACGCTGATGTATTTAGTCCTTTTAAGCACAATATTAAACAGTTAAACATTTTGCTGCTTCTTTCTATGTCTGTCCCTCTCTTTCTGACTCATTTCACTTAGCGTGATACTTGTCATGTTGATTCACTTGTATGTACATTTCATGACTTCATCTTTTCTAACTGTTGTAACCAAGTAAAGGGGGTCTGGAGTATCCGCTCAGGATAGGCAATGCGGGCTGCAAGTACACTACAGACTGAACACGATGGCCACGCAATACCTCTATTGCAAACAACAACACCCAAAAGGGAGAGAGAGCAAAAGGGAATGCCCTGCCACAGAGGTGGGGTGGAGGGGTGGATAGGGTAGGGATGGTGGGAGAGATACTGGGATCATTGGTAGTAGAGAATGGGCACTGGTGGAGTGATGGGTAATCAATCATTGTATAACTGAAACGCAAGCATGAAAGTGTGTAAGTCTACAACTGTACCACATGGTGTTACATTAATAAAAAAAATTTTAAAGAACTTGGAAATAATGGTGGTGGGATTGATGATGAACAATTGAATGTAACTAAACTAATGACTAGATAAAGTTATTGGAAAGATAAAAACAATTTTGCTGCTTCTGTTCATTTATTCTCCTTACTACATAGTCTTCCATTCTAAGAATATGATTCAATCAATTTCTCCACTCTACTACTGAGGTAGTTTTGGAATATTTCAGTCTCAGAATATTACATATGTTGCTGCTATAGACAGTTTCAAACATTTTTTGATTCACAAGTATATGCATTTAATTTTATGCCATGGGATGTTTTATGTTAACCTTTGCTAAGTCCTACCAGTATTCTGAACTGTTTCTGTTAGTTTACACCTCTTCTGTCATAAGTATAGCTTGCTATTAGTGCTTCATAGCGCCAAATTATAGTTCTGGCTTTCCTAGTGACTAATAAAGTTGAGGAATTTTCAAGTGGTATATATCATTGAAATTTTTGAAATATTCTCTAGGACTTGTTCAAGTCTTTCCCTATTTTGTCTTAAGTTTTATAGGGTTCTCTCTCTCTCTCTCTCTCTCTCTCTCTCTCTCTCTCTCTCTCTCTCTCTCTCTCTTTGCTTTGGAATTGCTTAGGTGACTCATAAGCAGTACTCAATGAGCACTAGGGACACTCCAAGCAAGAATAGGTCCGACCGTGTGAACACAAGGGGTCAGACTGTGGTGAACCTCAGGCCTTTGGGGAAACCAAGACCCTCCATCAGTGGTCCCAGGCTACTTAGGCCGCACGAAAAAGTTTTAGGAGCACACAGGATGCCTGGGCCTAATCAAAACCTCAGGCATGCGAGGCATAAACTCTAGCCCTTCGAGTTATCTTCCAGGTCACCGTTGTCCTTTCTGTCTTCTGTCATAAGAACTCAGAAATTAAACAATTCCTTTGTCTGATCATATACATTGCAAATACCTTCTCATATCACATGACTTTTCATTCCCTTAGTTATATTTAATAAACAGTTTTTAATAAGCTTTTCAACTTTAATATGCTTTTAAATATTTTAATTAAGATATTTTTACTTTGATATAAATTAACCTTATGATTTTTCTTCACAGTTGGTATTTTCTGTGTAATAATTATTAAATCTGTTTTTTTTTTCAAAAAGAATCAACCTACTGTTGATACCCAACCCAAAATTAGTTCACATGGATGAGATGCTCATTTGAAAACCATTGGTCTTAAAGTGCTTCCTCTGAATACAATGTCCTTTCTTCTTTGTCCAAAACACATAAATATGATAACAATGGTGTTTAATTCTGTGAGTTTTACTACCTTGTTTTGTAAAGTACATTGTAGGAACAAAATATTTTCTCTTTTTCCCTTCTAATTTCTATGACCATCTAAAACTGATGTTGGTATGTAGCTATCTAAAACAAAAAACAGATTATGTACAAGTGAGCGATGCAAAGACATAAGACAAAAAATGTCAGTCCATTAATACCATCCTGAGCTAAAGATAAGAGGAGACTAGAGTCTCAAGGAAAACAGGACAATTTACAGAAAGATGAAAAGAGGGAGTACTTGGTTAACAGTTCTTGCCTCTGGGGTCCTAAAAGATAGTAAAGCAGGTGGATGCTTGCCTTGCACCTACCTGACACGGGTTCAATCCCCTGTGTACTTTGAGCTCTGCCAGGAGTGATCCCTGAGTACAGAGCTAGGACTAAATCCTGAGTACTATCAGGCGTGGCTCAAAATCAAGCAACAAAAACAAATGCTTACCATGTGCAGATAAATATTTCTGATGTAAACTTTTCTCTCATAATGACCTCTAACTGATACAATGTCTAAATTCTTTTCAGCAGATACAGAAGAGGTTTTCCTGAGTTAGCTGAAGATTGATTGTCTTTATTTCAAATTAATCCATATGCCACAATGGTACATTTGGTAGTAACCTACTATGCTCTCTCTCAACAAAGAAATCTCCCAGTGCAATAATAAATCTGGAGCCTTTTGCATATGTTATCTCAAATTGGTTGTCTTATTGCTAGGTCATCAAAAAAGAACCACCATCCTCTTCCTCCTCCTCTGATTGAGATCTATCGCTGCTTTTATTCTTTAAAAGAATTAACTGTGACTACACTGACAAAAGCTGCCAGCAGGAAAGAACTTAATCTACTTTGAAAAATATTCCTCTTCAGAGTTTTAAGGTTTTGATATATAATCCACCCAATTAAATTTCTGTTAAATTTTTGTAGCATTCGTGACGAGAATAAACAAGATTGAAATCAGGGGAGAAAAAAAATCACCAACCTGCAGCCACCAAGCTGCTGCAGTAAGGAACCAAATGCTTTTTAAAAATGCTGATAGGTACTTTAAAAGTATATGAAACAGATATTAGTATTTCCATTTGCAGATAGGAAACAAATAAAATAGTTTGCTCAGACAGACAGATTTAGAGATAGCACCAAAATCGAAACACAGGTAACCAGTTCCCTCCTATCGCCCAAACACATTTCTCGGGACATTTTAGAATTCTCAGTTAAGGCCCAGACAGATATAAATTACAAGGGGATAAGGCACACTGTCAATACATATATGATCCACAGAATCACACAGGGTCCCATCACCCCCACCCAGAATCACTAGAAATGATCCCCAAACACATAGCCATGAGTAATCCAAACTCCCGCTGGAAGAAAATAAAACAGTAATAAAAGAACTTTCAGTCAAGAGTACACAAAGTTTCATTTGTACCTCAATTTAGAAGAAGGGAGATTTTAATACACTACCTCCACAATCAAATGTTATACAGGAAAAAAAATGTACCCAATGTCTCTTAAATGATCTGTTAGAAATAGAATTTTTTTCTCAAATATAGAATTAAAAGGAGCCACAAATACCAAGGAAATATATGGTATCTTTTTTTACATGAAACAATGAGAATAATCAACTGTAAGAGGATCACGGCAATCAAGGTTTCTCTTCTAATGAATGATCATTTACTCAGGATTTCAATCACAGCAATGAAAATCAACAGTTGTATCTGATTGTTCAATCTATTTTTGCCTGGTCCTCCTTAGAAGAATTTGCCCTACATTTATCCTATCTAATCGTAAATTGTATACTGGAAAAGTGAACATTATTTCTATAGTACTGTTGCAAGTGCTCTGGTAAAGTCGAGAGCGAGCAAGGTAACCTAGAGAAAAACTTTTACCTCTCTGCTCAATCCATGTTGGCCACTGAAATGCAACAAGGATGAGTCAAGGCTACACAGAGCGCTAACACTCAAGGAAATCCTTCCCACCAGCCCCACAAGGCAGCCATCAAGCCCGAAGCCCAGTTGTTCTATACTGCACAGTAATAGGTACCCAACACCCGAGTTCTTGGGGAACTGTGGACTCAGACTGGAGAGAACTCTTTGCAGGAATGGAAAAATCAGTCTTAACCTTGGCACAGGTGTTGCAGGACAGCTGCAGTCCCTCACAGAATTTTTTTTAATTGAGTAATATTGCTATTTTTTCAGCCATTGAGTAAACTGATTAAATTGGGCATGAACTCCACATTCCTTTTTTTTCTTCTAAATTTTTTAATTGAATATTTGTGAGATAAGCCATTGCAAAGCTGTTCATAATTGGGTTTCAACCATACACCACCCATCCCTCCACCAGTGTACATTTCCCACAACTTATGTCCCCCATTTCCCCACCACCAGACCGCTACCCCTACCCCCTATCCCCAGCCGCCCTCTTTGGGAGGCATTTTCCTTCTTGCTCTCTCTGTTCTTTTCTTTTGTGCATTATGGTTTGCAATACTGGTGCTAAGAGGTTATGGTGTTTGTTCAGGGCATTCAGTATTTTCATTGGGACTGTAAAGCTGGAGTAATTTTTAAATTGGGTGACTGCTTTGGGGTGTGGATATGAGTGCCAAGGCTTCCAGAAGTCCAGGTACGTGGAAGGAGGTAGCCCATCCCAACCCTGAGATAGCCTAGAGATTTAAGTCACAAAACGCACATACCAGAATTTTCAGTGTGTTATTTCTTGGTGAGGTCCTTCCTGAGACGGTGGAGTCAGACCGGGGGTATGGCTGTGATTTTGGATTGTGGAAGCAAGTAGCCGCAGGGGGCTCTGCTTGGGTGGGCACAGACCGACCCATCCCTCTCCGATTTACCCTGGTCTGTTCAGCCATGTGTGGGTTCAGGATTAACTGTGACTTTTGATTTCTTTTGAGATTTTTTTATGGGTCTTTGAAATAAGGCCAATAAATGAGCTTCTGTAGCTGAGCCAGCAGTGGTTTATCGGCATGGCTTCCACATACCTAACTTTTGGCTGCTCAATTTTTAGGCAAATTTTGCCCCAAATTATTGGGGTCTGGCCAAAAGAACAGCAGCAATTTTGGAGGTATCAGGAAGACTGAAGGCACCATCAGACAGCTGATGCACTTTCCCTGTAGGTAAGGTTGACCTGCTGATGGCACCAACCCCTCCTCACAGAATTTTAGCAAGACATGAAGATAGGAGGGGAGAAAGAGAGGGAGGGAGGAAGAGAGGGAGACAGAGGGAGAGAGAGTGGGAGAAGGAGGAAGAGAGAGAGGGAGAGAGAGAGAGAGAGAGTTGCTTGTTCTAGAGGAAACAGCTTCTCCATTGGCACAGAATGGCTTTTGAGAGAAGGGTATATATATATATATATATATATATATATATATATATATATATTCTCCAAATTGTACTGACTCATAGTTCTCTGCACAAATAAATTAATCTAGGCGTGGTCACAGGGACTGCTTTGGAATCTTGATGGTCTGTTCATATTCTTATCATGACCTTTAGATTTTACTCTAGCTTCTCCATACCTGAGGGAATCCACCCTTCTCAAAGCGGTGCATAGGTGCCTCCATCTCCAAAGACTTCAAGAGTTGCATTTCAAAAGAATGTGTTTTTATGCCTTTAGACTACTTCAGGGCTGGGCCATTTCTTCTTATGTTTCATTATTTCCCAACAGCTCATTACAAGAGTCCCTTAATTATCTGTTTAAAAATTTAGTTACCATTTCTACAATAAATTTTATAAAAGAAAGTTCTGGAAATGTAATTGGCAGTAGATACATTTTAAAAACAATAAAAAGGCAATATATTTGCAAATATATTCATTAAGATTATAAAGCCTATGATAAAAATTAGCAGCAATGGCAATAAAACTGTCCTCTGATTTCATGTGATAAAAAAATCAAACACATACGTACACATATGAGGAATTCATCATCATCATCATCATCATCATCATCATCATCATCATCATCCCCTTGACCATCAATTTTTTTCGAGTGGTCTCAGTAACTATAGGATAACATAGGATAATATAGCCACAAGGAGCTTAGGTTTATCCAGGTCACACCCATCAAGGTGCTCCTGAGTCACTCCCATCCCTTTGTTTATCTGTAACCACTTCTCTATGCTCTCTTCCCCAACCAGGTAATCAGCTTTTCCCCCTAATCAGACTCTGTTAATTTGTAAGGTCAGATCTTTCTAGGACACTGAACTTATATTGTAAGTTAATATTGCCTTTCTCCTCTCATTATGTCTTTTGAATAGTTTATTTTAAAGCAATGTCCTTTTTGTATAGACACAAGAAGACAATATTATGCTTTTGTAACTTGGGATTTAATTGGCTTTGAATATTATTCACTCCCGGGCACCTGCTTTCTCGACTTAAGCCTCAGTTGCCCTCAGTTCCTAGCACTCCAAAAGCAGGGACTGAAGGGGACCCAGGGCAAGCTTTGATTTACCCTGGCATCGAAATGGGCCAGGCCAAAGCACCACGATTCTTAACTATAAGTTAAGAGCTTGATCATGAACAAATGCTGTCATGATCCAAAGTAATGACGAGACTAGGACCCTGCTAGGGATAGGAAAAACTAATCTGTCCTGAGCACTGTAGTCTGAGATCGAGATGGCCCCAGGAGAGCAATTCTATAAACAATGTATCTCTTACTATGTCCATACAAAATGATTAATATTATGAATGCTTATATGTTTGTTGGACTAGGAGAGGAGAAACACATCCATGGGATTCCGCCCTTTGGCGGGTCATCCTGCTGAAAGAGAATCTGTCCTAGAAGCAGCATCCCCTGAGGGAAAGAACTTTAACCCTATTGATTGTGACCAGACCTATGTGTGAGCCCCAACCCCCTCGTGTTTGGGGGATTTAACTGCGCTGTAAGAGTGGGTTGGGAGTCCACATCAAGAGCCAGGAGAGAAGTAGAGAGAGAGAGAAAGAGGAGTGAATGGAATAAATGGCAACTGATGAATCAACTGGCTTGGCCCTTGTTTCCTCCTTTGTCTACCCCATGGCCCGGGCGGCTCTGGCTGGGCGAGCGGCCCAGGACCACCTGAGAACCTGGGCGTGGCTGATGGGGAGACCCACCCAGGCTCTCCCCCGATTGCCCCCTGGCAGATGTTTTTCTATAAGTACCATCTCTATTCATCCTAGCCCTGAGATTTTAGCAGCCTCTCTTTACTCATCCTTCCCAATGGTGCCAGTGCCACTTTGGAGGCTCTTTAAGGGTCAGGGGAATGAGACCCATCATAGTTACTGATTTTGGCATATGAATATGTCACGGGGAGTTTGCCAGGCTCTCCCATGCGGGCAGAAAACTATCAGTAGCTTGCCAGATTCTCTGAGAGGGAGAACTTGGCTATAAGATGTCTTGAGAAATTAGAGTTAAATATCTCAGAAAGGCCAAAATAAGCTTGTATGATGACAGAGAAGACAATCTGGTATATTTTTACCCTTTATCATGAACAAAATCCTATAATGGAGACATTCTGTTCTTTTTACTAGATATTCAGTATGAAAACTAAAATGTAAATGGATACTAATCCATTTTATAGATTTGTTTAAAAAACTGTATACTATATATCAACAAATATTGTGAAACTCTACAATGAACTTTATACCACTTGCACATTAAATATATAACTAAAAAAAACCCTCAAGCACTTTACAGGGTTCTACTAAACTTTACATCTTCATTTTAGAGAGATAGCAGATAGTAAAATTTGTACAACCATAAAAGAAGAGAAAGAATTTCTGAGAAAGAGTGCCACTCCCAAATTACACACATGGAACTAGGCTTCTCCCTAATCAAGCTTCCATGGGTATTCTACTCTAAATTTTAAAATAAGGCCATGCTGACCTCAAGTCCTTGATATTTTATGAGCATTCTCTGATGCAGCCAGGATCATATGTAGATTTTGCACCATTTCCTCATCTTCATTTCAGATAACAGGAGGATATAACCAAACTGAAATGTGTCAGTCTTAGTGCACTGCTCTCACTGTCCTCAAGCAGTGCTCTGATTTACCAGAACTCTGCTTGTGCTCTCCAATTAACAAACAAGGAGAAATGAGCAGGGTCAAGAAGGCCTGATACCTGTATGGATCATTCTTAACAAAAGCAAGGCAATTAAGATAAATAAAATTTCATTTTGGAAGCTACCTTGCATTTGTTTGCAAATAGAGCAAAACAATTTTAATTCAATAGGAGAATTTGGGGGAATTTTGGAGTGGGAGAGGAAAGAGGCAAGAAGGTATTATGTAATTGAACAACATCTGTAGACATACAAACTGCGGAGAGGATAAGCACTAATATAGTAAAGCACCTATCTGAGATACATCTGAGGAACATAGGGAAATCTAGGTTAGCATCTTTATATTTGAGAATAATAAAATTAGAAAACAAAAAAGTAAATAATCAAGTTAGGCTTAATTTATAGTTAAAATATTGGTCCATTGTTTCTTTATCGATTTTTAGTCTATTTTCTCTAAATGGATTTTGGTTTTCTGCTCATATGGTTATATGCATTGGTCTCTCTTTTAATTTTTTTAAAATAATTTTCAGTAACAATGTGAGTTAGCTAACTCATATTACCAGAATGCCTCTTAGCAAACATTCCTTTTTTTTTCCTTCTGCCTAACCTGTCCCCCTTCACACCCACAAATGAATATGTGGAAAGAGAAAGAACTGGACGAATGCAGCCTTATGCTTCTTCTCCTCTTCCCTTTTATCTTAAAATAGTAAGAACTTACCAAGCTTTCTTGGTGTACAGAGGACATTCACATACTCTATCTGATCCTCTAAGAAACAACC
Source organism: Sorex araneus (assembly GCF_027595985.1). NCBI lineage: Eukaryota > Metazoa > Chordata > Mammalia > Eulipotyphla > Soricidae > Sorex > Sorex araneus. Next base: position 88,499,386 of record NC_073303.1, on the reverse strand, counting down.
ATTGGAACTATATCATGTACTGGCAGTCTAACAGGATTAATCACATAGAATTGTTATATTAAATACGAGGAACGGAAAGCAGTATCTTCATATTGTAAACATTAAATTAAACTTCAGATCTGTCAATCAATGAGACTACTAGAGACTAGTCTCATATTTCTCTGATGAGACAAAGATCTTGGTTCACGTCCCTGATCTCTACAGCAACAATAAGAAAAAAAGAAGAAATGCTGAGGTATTCCAAATCAAACTTCTATTTTTCTTCTTTACACATCAATATTATTTTGCAGGGAAAGAGAAAAGCAAGATGAAAAGATTTAAAGAATAATCAGCAAGCAAAAACAAAATGGGGCACAGATTGGTATGTGGGGAGAGAGAGAGAGAGAGAGAGAGAGAGAAGAGATAATGAGAAGCATATATACACACAGAATGATTGGAAGGAAATACAACAAAATGCTGGGTAATATTGGTAGAATTACTGAGGATCTAATTTCCTTTTAAAATTATCTTAGATCCAAAATAGCAACAAAGAATCTATATTTCTTTTAGCAGCTGAAAGGCAAAGAAATTAAAATAAGAAACTCAATATTTTCTGCTATTTAATTGAAAACAAATATTATAGAATATAACGCAGTTGCTTATTCTCATTTCTACAATGACACTTGGTTTTGGATTCAGTCACAGCAGTTGGTTAAACTAACTGCAGTTTCTTGGCTTAGCATCTGCAATTTGAAATTCTCCGTCAGTAGAGAGCCAATGGCTATTTGAAAGGTATTTTACTGCAACATGAGAGAAGGAAGAAATTTCCATAGAGAGCTAAGAAATTGTGAAATCATTTTGGTGGCAACTTGATTTGGAAAAGTCCTGTCAGTTCTGGTATAAAATTTATTTCAGGTCATACTTCCTGAATAATAAAATAAGTGGATCTTATTGAGTTATAGCATTAATAATTTTATATAATAAATCAAGCAGCTAATATTTTGTGCACTAAAGATATTCTAAGTCCACGTGTAAACTAAAGAATACTTAAATGATGTTTCATCTCATAGGAAAATGTAGGCTGCTTATTGTCTCTGTTGAGTTAAAGACTAGAGTATCTCTGAATGCCCAAGGTAGTGAGAGAATGTGGCACCCATTCGTGCATAACTAGGAAGAAAGGAAGCATTAGTATGACCTAATTTTTCATTTCCATTCTATGGAACAACGTGTAATGCATGGACACATTTAATGACTCAGACAAAGGACAAAGGAAAAACTGGAAAATCCTCTTATGAATATCAAACAGTGCAGAGTGAGACTGGCATCAAAATTGTGGGATGAACTTTTAACACATTTTAACATTTCAGGGTTCTCAAAACAAGAAGTTGATTCACATGAGAGCCACCTACTATAGAAACTCAAGCTTTTGCAGATTTATTTTCGAAACGGTTCCCAAGTAGTTCCCCATATTATTGTTAAGCTTTGCCTAAAATCATCCCACCCTTTTTTATCTCATAGGAAATATTTATCAGAAAGAAATCAACCACTTCTTGATTTAGCTACTTATTCAAGGACTAAAGTAGGAGTCATTTTGGCTCATCCACCGCCTGCCCCCCCCCCCAAGATCTATATGTATTAAAAAGAGCATGGAACTGAAATGCAAGCAGAAAAGTTTGTAAGTCTGTAATTGTACCTCACGGTGATTCATTAATAAAAAAATATTAAAAAAAATAAAAGAGGGCTGGAGCGATAGCACAGCAGGTAGGGCGTTTGCCTTGCACACAGCCAACCTGGGAATGATTCTCAGCATCCCATATGGTCCCCTGAGCACCACCAGGGGTAATTCCTGAGTGCAGAGCCAGGAGTAACCCCTGTGCATAGCCGGGTGTGACCCAAAAAGAAAAAAAAAAGAGCATGGAGCTCTAAGTTTGGCTGGCTCTGTAGTTCTACACTTTCAACACAAACTCACATGACCAATCTAGCCCATCTGAAGAGCTGCATTTATTTCTCCAAGAGCACAGATAATTACCCTATTACCCTTATGGGCCTAGAAAAGAAAAAAAAACTTTCATTATTGTTTTCCTTTTCTTGGATCCCAGTTAGCTAAGAAGAGTTTGGAGTTTATTATTTATCCAAATGAATAATACAAATTCTTGTTGGGATTAGGGCTATAATTCTTGTTGGGACTATAGTCTTGTTGGGACTAGGGCTATAGCACAGCCAGTAGGGCATTTGCCTTGCATGCGGCCAACCCGGATTTGATTCCCAGCATCCCATATGGTCCCCTGAGCACCTCCAGGAGTAATTCCTGAGTGCAAAGCCAGAAGTAACACCTGTACATCGCCAGGTGTGACCCAAAAAGAAAAAAAAAGGACAGAAATGTCTTGTCATCTTTACTGCACGTTGTGAAAATGTTATTTTTCCTGCCAAAATTGTAGCTTCTGAACATTCCCCAAATATGCAGGTTTCTACATGACAGAATGCACAGGGCCCTGTGCACAACTTCAAGGAATTCCCTCGTATTTACCAGCTGATGTCAGTGTTTTTAGTTCTTAAGCATGTTTCTTAAATAGTTGCATTAGCTTCTAACTTTTACTTCTAACCCAGAATAATGCCATGTTTCTTATGAAAATTAATTGCAAACATCCCTAGTTATGGTTCTCAACAAAATTTTCAGAATTTTGCAATAGTTGATGCAACATCACCTTTATATCTCTTATTTTGAACTAAGACCCTTTCTTTCACCATTTATAGACATTTCCATGTGTGTATCAGTAAATTCTAATATTTATTAAGTTGGGGGGGACTAGGTGAGATTCGGAATGAAAAAGAGGTTGTTTATATGAATAAGAGATTTGCCTCTGCGCAGCAGACTAAAAATCCAGGATATAAGATTAAGGAGTATTGGTTTTTACCTTTACTTAAAGATGAAAGATCCTATTGTCATAATCATTCATCACCCATGACATTCTCCCTCAAGCTGAAACATATTGTAAAGTCCAGAGCTATTGACCAGGAAATAAGAAATTTTTATTCCAGACACACCTGAAGGACACATTCTGCATTGTTTAGCAGCCTAGTTATTGTTTGTTAAAATGTTAGCTCTCATAATAAAAGAAAGCCTATTGTTCTTTAAATAGTTTGAAATTATTGCATAAGTTAATAGCACACATAAAACAACAGTTACAAGAAAAGCCTTAAATTCTAGAGGTCAAAATCCCAGACTCCAGCTCTACCTGAACTAGTAAGATGCCGAAGGTCTCAATAACCTCATTGTGGACTTTATTCCCTTCTTTTAATGAATGAGAAAAGTAGATTGTATTTGCTTTAAATGTCTACCAAAAGAAGCAAAGTATTTCCCTCCCATGCTTCCCACAGGCAAAAAAAGGAAAAGAAATAGAACACAGAAAAAAAAATCTCTTTTAATTTCTGGTCAATAGCTCTGAACCCCATAATATATTGTATCAGCTAAAGGGCAAATGTCGTTGTGTGATGAATAGTTGTAATAGTGAAATCTTTCATCTTCAAGTGTTCATATTCTGTCAGTGAACTCTGGCGACCTGTGTAGGAAATTATCTACTCTCTATAACTTTCTCTGGCACTATGCATTTTTTTAAATGAAAATTTAAAAAATGCTGGGAGACTACTGTTAGAATTGCAGGGAAGGCAAAATCTTGTTTAAGATTATATTATTTGCACATAATATATTTGTGTGGAAGGATTTCTACTCTATAGAACAAGTTTTGTTTGTGTGTACAATAGTTTTTAACCATGCAGTCAACAGGCCTATGATTTATGCAATTTGAAAAAACTTAACAAAATACAAAGGCTGTTGCATTATCTGTGAGAGAACTTACAAGGTGATAATGACTATGTTCAGAGTGATAAAGGAGAGGCGCTCCATAAAGAAACAGAAATTTATAATAATGAAACTAAGCTATTATCAAAGTTCATTGATTGTCCAAGACTCCTGGGGATTTTTCCATGGGAGAGGAAAGTAATCCTTTTCAATCGATAGGGTTCATTTCTGGCTTCTGATTCTTATGTCACAGAGCACTTTCAGATTTTTTTTTAAATGTATTATAACAAATGATGACACACATTTGTTTCTAGAAGGAGTATTGCATAATCAGGGCTCTTTGTTCTCATATACATTAAGGTTTTACCTCTGGTTCTGGAGCTGAATTAGTGACTATAGCTTATATTTCCCCTCTAATATTTGCCTTGGTGGCAGTGCTAAGCTTCAATTTCATCAATTAATATCTCATACTTTGCTCAATGCATTTCCTGCTTGTAGCATAACATTTAAATTGATCCATTTTTCAATTCCCTCTTCTGACAAACATGTTTATCCCAATGATTGGACACCAACATAATCAAGTCATATTTGTTCATTCTTTCTTACTGCTTAGACCTGTATTTGGTAAAAAGAACACCTTCCACTTATAAATAGTGGATACAAAAAGCAAATATGTGCAAGTTGAATTTATCATAAGTAATGATTACTATCCTTTAGTTAAGGTACCTGAATCCCTGAATCATTACCTACACATACAGATAGACATACACACACACAGAATGCACATATTGAAAATAATAAAGTTTTTGTAAATATTGTATTTTTGCTCATTTATATTTAATTTTTGTTACAAATTTTTATTTTGCAAGATGGTATATAAAACAAAAGAATAGCAAAGATGATTGAGTACAGACAACCTGAGTCATGATTTCCCCAGAATCATGGTAAAATCTACATGAAAACTTGAATTAATGACAGGTTTTAAACTAAAACCCCATAGAAAAAATCTAAAATAATCTAAAAATAATTATGCCTAGCAACAGTAGTCCAATCATGTAGCCCTATCCTCAGATCACTGGATCAGGAGGCTAAAGATTATACAAGATGTATACAGATCTGAATCACCTAGTGATGCTAAATCAGCACAGTGGCTTCTCCTGACTTCTCAAGCAGAGAGCTTTTCAGAATCCCAGAAACAGATTCTGAAGGTAAATTCTGGAGCTATGTTCTAGGTAGCACTGTAGCACTGTCTTCCCATTGCTCATCAATTTGCTCAAGCAGGCACCAGTAACGTCTCCATTGTGAGACTTGTTTCGGTTTTTGGCATATCGAATACAACACGGGTAGCTTGCCAGGCTCTGCGGTGTGGGCAGGATACTCTCAGCAGCTTGCCGGGTTCTCTGAGAAGGACGCAGGAATCGAACCCTGGTCAGCCACGTGCAAGGCTAACACCCGACCCGCTGTGCTATCAAGCCTAAGCTAATAGATGAGTTGCTGAGGCTGAATAGCAATGGTTACCTAGTCAAACAGACCCCACTTCTCCCAGTCCCCCACTGACTGACAGCTACCAAGCTGCACATCTGTAGTCAGTTCAGCCTGCTGACATCCAGCATAACATCCCAGCATACCCAGTTAGCAAGGAAGTTCTCATTGCCTGTTGTGCTCCGATTCACCCACAGATGAAATGCTCTGTGACTGAAGTCTGTCTGCCTTACAGTGTACCCAGACACCAAAAGGCTGGGTCACTATAGCAGGCAGGAGCAGTATTAAATCAAATTCTCCCAACTTGAATACACAGGTGCCTTGGGGCACTTAGGATCTGAAACCTCAGGTTGCCCTCCCGAGATTATATGAACTTGACACACAGCCAAATCTTCACAAATCACAAGTCTTCACCATCCATACACTTGGAACCCGGTATAGGGGTGCCCTTGAATACTTCATGTTGCCCTACTTGCCTATTTGAAACTAGTAGAGACTTTCCACTGAGAAATCATGACTGTCTTCTCCTGGTCACCACTATAGCCCGCTCTAATATCTGGTGCACAGGTATATCCATGAATTTGGATACACCCAGAAACAGTCAGTATAGGGCCAAAAAATCTTGCCTAATGCATGCAGGAAGAAATAACTTAAAATTAGAAAAATAATCTTAATGAGCAACATTAAAAGAAGCAATATTTTCATCCTAGGAAAGGAAAGTAAATATTAGTAGAGAAATAAAGGACACAAACTTCCACAAATTGAGAAAGGAGAGACATACCCAGATCCAGAAAGCTCAATGGATTTATAAATAAAATGAACCCAGAAATGTGCACATCAAGAAAAATAATAAATAAATGGCAGATCCAAAGATCTGGATAAAATCCTAAAACTACCAGTAAAAAAAGCAAAATCTCACAAATGAACTCCTATATAACTCAGAGGCTTACAAATGCGAGATTTCAATAATGGGTGGGGGAGTGAGGAGAGTGAAGGCACGAAGAGCTGGAGCAGAAGTAACATAGGGCATCTGTGGAGAATAAAGGGCACTTGGATACTGGTGACGTGTGGTAACGCTACATCAAAATCATCAATGTGTGGTTCTGTTTGCTTCTGACGGAGGGTTAGCAGTCGGGAGGGTAGGTTCCAAAGCAGTTCTCAGGGGTCCCAGGGGATCCTTTCACAATTCTCAGCCACTCCAGCCTGATGTTTAATGCTCTGTTTGAAGGTACGGTTCTTCTAGGGTCATGGTGGTTCCATGAATTACACAGGCCACCTAGTGCTACTCAGAGACTTCAAAGCTATACCTGGTGGCACTTGAGGTCCTCAAGGACTTTTGCCTTTAATTTTGGGAACAGGTGGTGTAAGGGTTCAAAATGCTGTAGGACTCATGCAAAGCATGCTCCTTAAATGCTGTGCTCTCTGCCCCCACTAACTGCACATGTTCATAGTCTGTAACCATGCTGTTTAAAACACAATTAAAAAGTTTTATAATAGGGCTGGAGTGATACTACAACAGGTAGGCTATTTGGCTTGCACATGGCCAACTCAGTTTCCATTCCAGGCATCCCATATGGTTCCCTGAGCACTGCCAGGAGTGATTACTGAGTGCTGAGTTAGAAGTAAGCTCTGAGTATAGCCAGGTGTTGCCCCCCAAAAAATGAACAAACAGAAGTTTATGATAAATATGCAAACAAAAAATTCTGACTAAGAAAGGCAGCAAATTTCTCAGAGATAAATGAAGATAAAAAGAAAGAAAAAGGAAGGACGGAGGGAAGGAGAGAGGGAAGGAAGGAGGGAAGGAAGGAAGGAGGGAAGGAAGGAAGGAAGGAAGGAAGGAGGGAGGGAAGGAAGGAAGGAAGGAAGGAAGGAAGGAAGGAAGGAAGGAAGGAAGGAAGGAAGGAAGGAAGGAAGGGAGGGAGGGAGGGAGGGAGGAAGGAAAGAAGGGAGGAAGGAAGGAAGGGAGGAAGGAAAGAAGGGAGGAAGGAAGGAAGGGAGGAAGGGAGGGAGGGAGGGAGGGAGGGAGGGAGGGAGGGAGGGAGGAAGGAAGGGAGGAAGGAAGGAAGGAAGGGAGGGAGGGAGGAAGGGAGGGAGGAAGGAAGGAAAGAAGGGAGGGAGGGAGGAAGGAAGGAAGGAAGGAAGGAAGGAAGGAAGGAAGGAAGGAAGGAAGGAAGGAAGGAAGGAAGGAAGGAAGGAAGGAAGGAAGGAAAGGAGGGAGGGAGGGAGGGAGGAAGGAAGGAAGGAAGGAAGGAAGGAAGGAAGGAAGGAAGGAAGGAAGGAAGGAAGGAAGGAAGGAAGGGAGGGAGGGAGGGAGGGAGAGAGGGAGGGAGGGAGGGAGGGAGGAAGGAAGGAAGGAAGGAAGGAAGGAAGGAAGGAAGGAAGGAAGGAAGGAAGGAAGGAAGGAAGGAAGGAAGGAAGGAAGGAAGGAAGGAAGGAAGGAAGGAAGGAAGGAAGGAAGGAAGGAAGGAAGGAAGGAGGAGAAAGAGGGTGGGAGGGAGGTGTGTCATGGACAATTGGTGGTGAGAAAAGAAGAACTGAGGAAGAGCTGGGAGCTTCACTGGGATACAGCACAGGTATGGTAGTCACTGACTGCAGCGATTAGGCCGGCAGGCCCTGGCGCCCAGACTTACATATCAGAGAAGCCAGAGGATCCTGGATGCAAGCCTCCCCAAGTGTCCTCTCTGCTACACGTCAGACAAGTTCCGAAGCCGTCTGGAAAAAGGAGGGAGCAAGGGCAGCTCAGTCAGGCACAGCACAGAAACAGAGGTGCCTGTTCATCTCTATGAACTGAGATGGTGCATCCCCTTTTCCATGGACCACCGCTAGGAATTCATAAAAGAAGCAAGGTCATTGTAGATAAAATTATTTCTATGGTTACACGACCCCAAAAGTTTTCCATATAAGTTAACATTTTTCTTTTTACAAATTGTATTTTTATTTAATATGAAGTTACCATAATTTATATAGTTATTTATTATTGAATTTCCAGACTCCAAAACTAATCCCACCACCAGTGTTGACCTTCCTCCACCAATGTCCTTCAGTTCCTTCCTTGGGGAGGGAACTTTAGAAAGATTTATAAATCTGGGGCCTGAGCGATAATACAGTGGGTAGGGCACTTGCTTGCATACAATTGATCCAGGTTTGATCCCAGGCACCCGATTTGTCCTCAGAGCACCAGAAGTGATCATGAAGCACCACTGAATGTGGCCTGAAATGAATCAATCAAACAAACAAGATTTAGAAATTTTTATGAAGTTTTAAATTGTAAATTTTACAAAATAGTGTATATCGAAAGAAATCTAGCTTCAATCTTTGATTCTATTTTCTCCTATTCACTGTAGGTACCTATAAAATAATAAGTATATAATTCATTGTTACATTTTTAAATGAAAAAATTTGCTTGCTTATAAATAGTTGATCTTTTTTTGTCATGCATATGATAAATTGTACACGTATGTATTCACTTTACTTTTTCTCATGAAATACTTTAGAGATCGATCCAAAATAACATATAGCCATTTCTCATTTCATTTAAATGATAAATAGTATTTCTTCATGTTGAAACACTAGTTTATTCAACCAGATTCCTGGTGGGTTAAAAGGCAAATGTTTATATAATGGTCCTAGATAGTTCCAAATTATCTTCCATAGATATTTCACAATTTATCAAAGCTACAAGTCAAGTATGAGATTGCCTTGTGAGCACAATCTCCCAACAGATTATTTTGGTGTTTTGCAGTCTGATGAGTGAGAAAATGTACTCCATAGCAGCTGTAATTTGCATTTTTCCTATTATAAGCAATGCTTTCATGTGGCTGAGAACCATTCAAATCTTATTTTCTCTGAACTGTTCATGTCTGTAGCCCTGATTTTAAAAATTTTATTATGGTTGTTGGCCATTGTTTTCCCTATTTTTAGAAGACTTTTATATGTAGGGACAATTATATTACGTGGTTGTGTTGCAAATATTTTTTTCTGTTTTCTTTTTACCTACACTTATTTTTTCCTGGCCAAAGGGCAAATCATCACAATAGTGATTTAACATAATCAGGTTTATCAACATTTTTCCCAGATCAATACTGAGTCTTGACTCATAAATAAGTTTTTTTATTTATTTATTTTATTTAAAGTCAAGGTATAAGATATTTAATAAAATTTAATAATATTTATTTCTAATTCTTGCCTGGTATATTTTATATATAAATTTCACATGTAATTGTCATTTATCTGATACACAATATGAATAATTTTTAAAGTATTTTTAATAATCATTTTTCTAAAAAGTTTATCTATTACTCAGAACACATCTGTTACTCAGTTATTAATTGTGATACTTCCCTTGTGATGGAAGTATCATGACTTAGAGACTTTAGGAATCAAAATCAAAGCTTTAAGAGACTTTTAATGATTGTTTCTTTGAAATAGCGAATAAGCCACTCCTTGCCCTTCTTACTCTAGAGAGATTTCCACGTATTCTTAATTTTCTTACAAATAAAGATCCACCCCCACTTCAAAATACCAAATGCCATTTTTATACAGATGGTAGCAAATATATAAATTGTTCTTAAGATTGCCTGACATCTCAGTGCTGTTTAATATTTCTATTCATATGCATGATAAGCCTTTCTATTTACTAATTTTTTTAATTTTCTACCTTTAGAGATTATTGTTTAGTTTTTTTTTTTTTATTTTTAAGAGGAAAGCTTCAGGTAGTGCTCAATAGTCCTAGGGGCCACTTTTTATAATACTCAGTCACCAAGGCTCAAAGTAGAGTACCAAAACCTGAAGATATGGTGCTGTTATGAGATTTCTTTTTCTTTTTGGGTCACACCCAGTGATGCTTAGGTGTTATTCCTGACTCTGCACTCAGAAATTACTCCTGGTGGTGCTTGGGGAACCATATGGGATGCAAGGGATTGAACGCGGGTTGTCCACGTGGAAGCAAATGCCCTACCCACAGTACTATCACTCTAACCCCTTGTTATGGTTCTTAAGTGACTGAGAATACGTGGGCTGTGCTGGCAGTGCTGCAGGTCTCCAAAACTATGTCCAGTATTGCTCAGGAGACCATCTGGTGCCAAGAATTGAACCCCAGCAGGGCACACGGTAAGATTGCCCCCTAAAGGCAATACTATCTTATAGTTCCTAAGCTTAATTCTTAATTCACTTGCATCACTTGTGGTCCCGTTGATCTTCGATTTGCTCAAGCGGGTGCCAGTAATGTCTCCATTTGTCCCTGTCGCTACCTAGTGCAGCCCAATGATATCTGCTCGCTCTAGGAACAGGAATAGCTTTAAATCGTTCATTCAAGGATTTGACGAAGAAATCTGACCATCTAGTTGGTGGACAGCCACGAGGTCTTCTGACGTCCCGTGGAATCCAGTCGGTAACAGCTCTAGTCCAATACTCATCTCTGAATCACATTACATGACCGGCCTATCTGATTTTTGATGCCTTGGCAAACGAGACAGCATCCCTGATTTTTGACCGTCGACGAAGGTCAGAACTCCGGATTCCTTCTCTCACTTGAGTGAGACATGATATTCCCAGCATAGCTCTTTCGATTCCTCTTTGGGATACCGTAATAGCATTCTCATCCTGTTTGCATGGGGCCCAGGTCTCTGAGGCATATGTTAGTGCAGGAAGAACGGTAGAATCGAAAAGATGTGCCCGGAGTCGGAGGTTCTTCGTTATCATAACCACCTCTTCAACACTCTTGAATGCATTCCAGGATGCTCTCTTCCTCCTGCGCAGTTCTGGCACCAAGTTGTTCCTCATGTTGATTTCTCGACCCAAGTACACATACCTGCTGCATTCGGAGATGTTCATTTCATTGAGAGCAAATGGAGCTTCAGGGACCAGTTCATTTTTCATGAACATCGTCTTGTTGAGATTCAGCTGCAATCCGACCTTTCCACACTCGTGGTTGAAGTCGACCAGCATTTGTGCCGCTTGGCTAATGTTTGGTGTTATGAGAATGATGTCATCAGCGAAGCGGAGGTGGTGTAATTGCCGACCGTCTATCTTCACTCCCAATCCTTCCCATTCCAGTCGTTGTATGATGTTCACAAGGGTGGCACTGAAGAGTTTCGGTGAAATGGTATCACCCTGCCGCACCCCTCTCTTTACATCAATAATTAATTCTTAATTAATTATTAAATTATGTATTAAGTTAACATCATGTTAACTTTTTTCTGTTTTGCTGTCATAAACATATTGTTCCATTTCATTCGATTTTTGGTTTTTGGAGAGGGGTCACACCAATCGGTGCCCACAACTTACTCCTGGCTCTGTACTCAGGAATCACTCTTACAATACTCTGAGTACCATATAGGGTACCAGGAATTAAACCAGTGTCAGCCCTGTACAAAGCAAGCACCTGAACTGGTTTACCGTCTTTTCTACCCCATATACTATTAATATACTATTAGATTGCTAACTGGTCTGTCTTAATACACAAATATATCAAAGCTTTGGTAACCTACTATGTTAACTTTTTTTTTTTTGCTGCTAAATTATCTTATTGTTTCAAGTAACTTTCCTGGGGGTTGGAGAGGTAGTACAATAGTCACGGTGCTTGCTCCACAAGTGACCAAACTTTGGTTAGACTCTCAGCAAGAATCCAAGCATATGGTCCCCTGAATATTCCCAGAATAACCCGTTAGCAGAGAGCCAGTAGCAGTCCTGAATACCATTGGATGTGGCTCCAAGGCAAAATTGAATAAAATAATGTTAAAGTAAAAATTAAGTCACTTTCCATTTACATTTTTGAGGTTTTTCAAGTATATCATATTATCTGCAGGTTAAAAAAATTTTAGCTATTCTTTTCAATTCTTATTCATCTAATTGCTCCATTTTTATTTAATTGCATTGAGCAATTCATCTAACAGTGTTTAAAATTAGACTTTTCTTATATTTTCTGACTTTAACAAGAAAGATTCTAGAATTCCTTAATTAAGTAAGATGAAGTCTTTGGAGAAGAAACAGATAAGGGCACACCATTAATATTATAAGGTAAGGAGTATGCATTAAATTGTAGTTTGATTAGTCTTTTTCACTTGAATAAATATTAATTTTTTACTAAAATAAAATAATTTTATTTAGATTAATATGAGAAAAGTGAGAGAAAATGCATGTCAGATGTTGTGATGTATACAGCAGAAAGAAGCTAGATATTAAATTTTATCAAATTCATTTTTTTAGGTTTATGGAGACATTTATACTATTTTTTCTCCAAAATTCTATTAATATGATGGATCATATTAAGTGGGTTACCTAATACTTAACTAGTCTATATTTCTAGAATAAAACCCACTTAATAAACTATTAGAATCTATTTTCAGATAATTCAATTGGGAGTGTCAATACTAATTGAAACGTCTCTGTAATTTACATTTTGTTACTGAAATATTTGCCAAGCTTAGGGAGGAAATTTATGTGTACTCATAGAAATAAGTAATTTTTCAGTTCTATACCGTTTTAATTAGAACTGGAATTATTTTCTGATCAGTTTCATAGATAAACCTTATGAAGCCAAATGATTCACTTTTGGTTAAGGGTATCTAAGGATCAAACTTAAAACCCATATATAAGTATCTCACCAGAAAGAAAGGGATAAGTAAGTTTACATAGGCAGGTATTACCTCTGAGAGAAACTGATTTTGCTTGTAGAAACCAAAAGACCTGAGCACAAATGGTAATATTAGCAGATTAACACTGAAGAATGTGGGCACAGAGAGAACCTACTTCCACTGATGGAGCTCTCTCAAGCTACAACCACATCTGACCAGAGTTGACTTAGGGTTCGGACCTTATCACAAATGAGAATATAGATTGAATGTATGTGCTCTAAAGATTTGGAGAAACTAGTGCCCAAACTGTAGGAGAAAATGAGTAAAGTAAAAAAAAAAACAACAACAATAACAAAAAAAACTAAGTAAATGTTAAAGATATACTCTAAACTGGTACATTCTACTGTTACCCTGTTGGTTGTATGATTTTCTGTGTTTTAGTCTAACGGGTTCCAGAGAGGGGTGAATATTGTGGGTAACAAAACTATTTCAGACTAAAGATGGCTACAAGTTTTCCAGATTTTTTAAATACAGAATATAACTCAAGTTTTTGATTATTCAAGAGAAACTAAGAGACAAGTGAAAAAAATCTATACTGTGAGAAACTTTTAAATAATTGATTGGTAATCCTAAGAAAAACTGAAGAATATAATAGAACTGGATGCAGAATTAAGTGCTTATGTCTCTAATTTAAGACGTGCGACTTTTACTAGTTTCAGCTTAATGAGTAAGAGGGAAAAATCTAACAAGTGGATTAGAAATTGAATTTCTGTTACTTCTAGGTAGAGTCAACAGAAGCACAGGCCTGAAAAGAAGTTGATGGGTCAGGCAGGAGCAAAACCTTGTCATTAGGACCAACATAGCCATTTGGGGAACGGAATATAACTAAGATGGGAAAACTCTTGGTCCTAACTGTCAAGGAAAAAAATTCCAAGGAATAAAAAAATGGAGAAGAGGACAAAAGAAGTAGAAGTGTTGGAGTAACATAGAAGACAATTATGAAGTTTCTTGAACTAATCTGTTTCATAGTCAAGTTATCTGTATGTATCTCATCTGTTGCGTAGAATCAAGTTATCTGTAGAGCCAAGTTATGTGTATACATCTGAATCACTACACCCAATACTACTGACAATATAAGACCCAAACTATAATAATTAAGCATAAAAGTTTTAAATAAAGTCTTTAAATAATAGACTAGTAAGTTAAGGGGTCATTGGTGGAAGGGAGGGGTCATGGGGTGGTGCAATTAGAGGTGGAAACAGTGCATGCCTGAAAAACTGTTGCAAAAAATGTTGTGAATTATGGTGTCTAAATTAAAAATAAATAATTTTCTTTAAAAATGACTTGGACATAGATTTCTATGTTCTTTTTTTTTTTCTTTTTGGGTCACACCTGGCATTCGACAGGGATAAATCCTGGCTCATGGACTTAGGAATTACTTGTAGTAGTATTACTATTTGTTCAACCATTGATTAAGATGATTGAATTGGGCATGAACTCCACATTACTTTATTATTTTACTGTAATACTATGAGATAGAATTACAAAGCTTTCATACAATGGTGAAACACCTATCCCTCCACCAGTGCACATTTTCCACCACCAATATCCCAAGTATCCCCAGCCCCCACCCCATATCCCAGTCCTCACCCTGCCTCTATGGCAGATAATTTCCCCAATATACTTTCTCTAATTTGGGGCATTATGTTTTGCTCAAATTTTCCCACCACCATTCAAGCCTATCTGCCAGGGGCAGATTCTAGATAGTTTATTGTCCATTGCTTATTTTGAATATCATGAGAGCTCGTGTGACCGTGATTATAAATGTAAATTTCTAGATTGTAAATTGTTGGGTTCCAGAGACATCTCTGTGTGGCGCTAATCCATTTTGGGATTCAATTGGGAGTCTCTGGGCCAGAGTTGGTGCGCTAAGATGGCACCCGGAGGCAAACTGTGGGCGTGACAGCCAATCTGCCAGGCAAGAGGAGATCTGGGGAGGGGCAACCTGAGTCCTCTGCCTCCATTCAGCCTGGAGATTTAGTTCTGGAACTCGCTTATGGGGTGCTGGTGGAAGCTCTTGGTCACTGGGATTCCATCTGGAGGAGAGATGATATTCAGTCTTAGGCAGACCATCAAGTACACTGTGTATGTGAGACATTGTTTGTGATCTCCGCCGTTGCCATGATAATAAATGTCTCTTTTTCCCTCTCCTACATGTCTGGATTTTTTTTCCCCAGCAGTCATTTTTTGCTCTTCCAGAATATTTTTTGTTTATCATATTACTTCTCCATTCCTGTTGTTTTTTTTTTTACTTGCTTCAAGATACTTTAAGTAAACTCGTCAGGCCACAAAAATACATTACGTGGAAAATAAACACAAATGAAGACGTTAAACATGATTATCATTCAATGAAATGAAAATTAAAACTACAGTGAGGTATGAGTACTATACATTCATCAATATGGCTAAAATAAACAATCATGACAACACCAAATCTTGGCAAGGATTCAAAGAAATTGAATTGGTCACATATTTCCATTGGGAATGTAAAAGTAGCACAACTACTCTGGAAAACAGTTTGACAGTGTCTTCAAAAACTAAACACATAATTACTATGCAACCCAGTAATTTCACACGTAGGCATTTATCCCAAAGAAATGAAAACTTATCTTCACACAAAAACCCATACAGAAATGTTCGTGACAACTTTACTCGCAATAATCAGAAACCAGAAACAACTCAGCTATCCTTTTTGAGGTAGTTAAATTATATAAACAAGTAGAAAGAACATAAATTTACAACTTTCTCTTTCTTATTAAGGTTTATATATTTTAATATATTTGTTTATATATAAAATATATGTTATAATTTATAATATTGCATATATATTTCTCCCATGTAGGAAGTAAAATTTAAAAATTTAACTTTATTTATGAGATGGTACTTCCAGAATCACCCTAAC
Organism: Sorex araneus; assembly: GCF_027595985.1. Lineage (NCBI taxonomy): Eukaryota > Metazoa > Chordata > Mammalia > Eulipotyphla > Soricidae > Sorex > Sorex araneus. The sequence continues at coordinate 88,483,590 of NC_073303.1, read as the reverse complement.
AAATATACCATTTTAGATGTGCTACAATTGATTATCATCCATCAAAATTTTATAGATACACATCTAACCTTCCTATTATGTTACATGGGTAAATTTGCATATTCTTGCACCTGCCCTTGAGAATCATTATTATCCCAATTTTATAGTATGAATTAAAATTTGATGTGGTGCGTTTTACCTCCACTTTAGTTTTCATAGACATAATAGCCATTTAATGACAATTAATATCCCATGTATATTTTGATTATGGCTGTTAAGTTCTATTAGAAATTCTCACAAAATATTATGGAAATCGCATTTAATTTGTCTTACTTAGTGAAAATTTCTACACATACTGCTAAACTTTCTGACCCACAAAGAAATAGTCAGTTTCAATTCATTTTTTAACATTTTGCTATTGTTTTATCTTGTTTTGTTTTGCAGTCATATCTTGTGGTGCGCGAAGATTGCTTCTGTCCCTGTGTTTCTGGTGGTGCTTGAGGATCAAAACCAAGTCAGACACTTGCAAGGCAAATGCTTTATCCACTGTAACTATTTCCCCTACCCTATTTTATTTTAATTTAATCAAATGCCTACATCCCATGATAAAGTTTTAAATTTGCCCTTCATAACATGAATTCATTACTTACTAGTTAAAATTCTAGGACATATTAAACTCTTAAGATTTTTTTATTATTATTTTAGTATCCATGATCTACAATGCTGCAAATGATAGGGTTTCTCACATACAATGTCCCAACATAACACTCTCCATTGTCTGAGGTTTCACACATGAACTACTCACACACAACCCTCTCCCTCTAATAAGCTCCGTTGCCTTTGTCTATTTGTTATTCTCTTACTAATCTTCTTTGTGTCCTACATACTAGAAAGATAATTCCCTATCTTCCCTCTCCTTTGGGCTCATTCCATTCAGTATGATATACTCTATTTATAGCCACATAGTGGTAAATTGCATGATTTCATTTTTTTTTCACATGAGAATGAAATTTCAATATGCATATATACACAATGATTTCTTTATTGAGTCACCCATTTTTGGACACCTGAATTATTTCCAAATTTTCACTATTGTTAGTAGTGCTATAATGAATATAGGAGCACAAATGGGCACCTTGGGGCTAGATGACCAGAAATGGAATTGCTGGGTTATATGAAAACTCCATTGTTAGTTTTTTTTTAGGAAGTGTCCATATGGGTTTCCAAAAAAAAGTTATATTCCCACCAGCGGTAAATAGATGAAGATTCAATACTCCCCAGATCCATGCCAATCCGTGTGAAGCAGTGGTCTGAGTTCTCCTTTTTAAAACTTGGAACTGACCAGTTTTCTCAGCATCATTTGTTGAAGAGTATTTCATTGGTCCCCTATATACTCTTAGCTTCTTTACTAAAGACTATATGACCATATACCTGTATATCTGACCTGGGTTCTCAATTTTATTCTATTGTTCTAACTCCTTATATTTATTCCATTACATATCATCTTGATCACTATTACTTTACAGAATAATTTAAAGATGAAAAAAGGAGGCCTCCCACATTCCTTTTACCTAGTATTACATTGGCTATTTGAAGGGGTTTTATTACTCCACATAAATTTCAGCAGCATTTGATGTTTGCCTTTTTAAAATACCATGGATTATTGGAGAAACGCATTGAATCAGTCATAGAGCTTTAGGTATGATTGTCATTTTGACACTATTAGTCATTTCAATCCCTGAACAGGGGATCTTTTTCCATTTCCTTTAGGTTTTTTTTTTTTAATATGCCCTTCACCTATTTTGTTAAGTTGATTTTCAGGAACATTCCATTTTTGAGGCTACAATTGTCAATGGCATTTTTTTCAATTTCTCTCTTCTATTTTATTGTTTGCAGATAAGAATGCCATGGATTTACTCATGTTAATTTTATAACCTGTAACATTATTGTACAAGATTATTTTAGGAACATTTTTCTAGCTTCTTTATGTTGATTCCATTAATAATGTCATATTTGTCCATATTTTTTAAATAATTTTTGTAGTATGGATGAGAATTCTCTTCCATACCACAAACTCAAGATACATTTATTTTAATGATAAAAAATTGCTGGAATTTTATCTGCTTTAATTATTTTTCTGCTAATTATGCTTTTTAAAGTGGGTAATCATAGCGTTCACCTGCATCTAGACAAAGGCAGAGAATGCAGAAAGAGAAACAAATTAGTTTTTGCTTTTCTCATGATTTAATAAAGAACTTCTTTTTTGACTCCACCCTAGTCCTAGTCCGGAGGTGATTCTTAATGCAGCCGATGGCTTCAGCCCCTGGGTTCTGGTAACATCCCCTCTCTCTATTGGCCTTCCATGATGGGCAACAAATGCCATCTCCTCTCTCAGAAATCTTGTTGATACCGGACGAACTCCTCATGTGACAACTCCCACTGCCAACACACACACACACACACACACACACACACACACACACACACAGTTGGAAAACTAGTAGATTCCTTCATTCTGTGTCTTCACACTCCTGCACTTGTCATTTCAGTCATTATCTATGTTTAACAATTTTACTGAGTTATATTTCCTTTCTTTACAAATATTATGGTGGCTTCTGTTGTTTTGCTGGTTATGTTGTAAGAAATTTGGATGGAATTAGATCCCTCTTCAGGATGATAAATGCCATCCAATAGCTTATTTCCTGAAGGATTTTTAGTAATAATAGATGGGCATTACATTTCATCAAATATTTTTTCCACACCATTTGAAACAATAGTGATTTTTTTTCTGTTTTAGACTATCAGGTCAGAAACCATATTTTTTTTATTATTTATATGCCACGCCATATGATTACTGTTGGTTTCATTTAAAATGCCTAGAGTCCTTCTACTACATTCCACATAATCTTGAAATGCCCTGGACTGCCATGAAGACCTTCAATATCAGAATCCAGTCAAATCCTGTCCAGCAAAGACCTCTTTTAATAGCCTTTCACCTGACACATTTGCCATTGTCACTCATGCAGTGAACCGAATTCTACTTGGAAACTTCCACAGGCTACTACCTTCACCTTTCCTAACGCACTAACACATTCAGTCTCTGTAAAGGATTATTGGGTGAACTGTGCTCCTCCTCCACAAAAAAAAATTCAGATCAAAATCCTAACCCTCTCTCTACAGACAAAATGTGTATTTGATGAAGTCTTAAAAGAAGTAATTAAGTCAAAATGGGGTCATTAGATCGCTTCCTAATACAATATGAGCTCTGTTCTTTCAAGAGAAGGCAATTAGATTAGACAATCACAGAGGGGGGATCTTGTAGACACTGTTGAGGCAGTGACGTACAACTCAAGAGAGAGGTATTAGAGGAAGCCAGTCCTGGTAACCTCTGAACTTAATATTTCTTTTGACCTCCAGAAGCAGAGAGATGACTGTCTCACACAAAAGTTAGGTCATTGAATGCATGGTCTTCATAACAGATATTCAAATAGCAGCCCTCTAAGACTATTACAGAAATATGTGTTATAAGTACATATTATTGAGTCTTGGAGTGAACCTGAATAGGAAAGCTACCACCAAGGGGCAATTTAACATTTCACTTTGCTTTATCTGTACTTAATATATTTATGCACATAAAAAGTGTTTACTAGGGGCTGGAGCAATAACACAGCGGGTAGGGCGTTTGCCTTGCACATGGCCAACCCAGGTTTGATTCCCAGTATTCAATATGGTCCCCTGAGCACCACCAAAGTTAATTCCTGAGTTCAGAGCCAGAAGTAACCCCTGTGCATTGCTGAGAGTGACCCAAAAAGCAAAAAATAAAATAAAGATAAAGTGTTTACTAAAGGAAAAGTTAATTTTCATTAAGGTTATTTTTAGTAATCAAATTATCTTTAGTAAATGGCCTTTTGGGAAATTAATGCACAGTAGTTATACAATATTAGATTAAGCAATAATAATAGAAACTGGTCACTGAGCATATATTATGCATATATCATTAAACTAATTTTTTATTTTTTTTTAATTTGGGATGATCTCCCAAGAACTGTTGAGGATTCCATAGGGGCTACTTCCTTTCTCCCTCTCTACTGGGCCTTTTAAACTATTATTTAAGTCTTCTAAATACAATAAAGTGATTCTCATGAGTCCCCTTTAATATATGAGACAATAGAGGTCCACAGAGAAAGTAATCTTTCCATATTTACTTTGTAGTCACCAATAAACAGGTTTTTGTCAAAGTTCTAAATTCAGCTTTTTTTTCTATTACAGGATGTATACTAAAAAAATTATGTTATCTTTTGGGCTGGAAAGATAGTACAGCAGGTAAGGCACTTGCCTTGCACATGGTCAGCTGGGTTGGATACCCAACAACCTATATAATCACCCTAGCACCACCAAAAGTGATTCCTGAGCACAGAGCCAGGAGTAAGCCCTGAGAACACCAAGGTAAGGCCCAAAAATCAAAAATAAACAAAAATTGTCTCATCTTCAATATTTTTTATCAGGAAAAGTAAACATGAACATAAATTTCTGTACTCTACTGATAAAGTTAAAGTTGTTTTAAAGCTTGCCCTGAGAGGAAAGCAAACCTATCATCAACATGGGATAAATCATCTTTATCTCTCACAGAAATAACTATAATCAAAGCTGTTCTCACTTCTCATTGATGTGACCTGCTTTTAAATGGCTTGCATTTCAAACCAGAAACTCAGACAAATAGAAGACAAAATGCAATATGCATGCATCTGCCTTAGTCAGACCAATTCTCAGATTACCTAGGCTTAACAAATTTACACTCCGAAAGTATAACTAATTACCTTACCCACAATAAAAAAGAATGTGGAGGGGCCCAAAGGATTACATAGCCAAAAGTACTGCTTTGCTAGAGTGAGACGGAGTGGGTGTATCAACTTCACTCAGCAAATACAGACGTCAAAGCTGTGTGGGGCCCCTGGCGCTACAAAAGAGTGTTCAATATCCTACACACAGTTAGGTGAGTATGAGCACCACAACTAAAGATGTATGAGCACTACAGCTGGGAGTGTCACCCTAGACAAGCACTGCCTGAGGACCACAGCAACGCACAAGTGTTAAAACCATAATATGCATGAATTATCACAACTGAAGGAGTACAACCCCTGGCAAGGACATGTGTAAGTACTGCAAGTAAGAAGTGTTCAATGGAGCTGGACTGATGGTACAGGGGATAAGGTGCACAGCTTTCATGCAGACCCTGGTTGATCCCTGGCACTGAATCTACTCCCCCAGCCACTGCCAGGAGCTATGATCCCGAGAAATGTGAGAATGAGCACTGTCAAGTGTGACATAAAATCATAGGAAAAAACAGTAAGAACAACAAAAGTGAACAACAAAAGCAAGTATCTAAGCACCACAATATAGCATGTGTAACCTCCAGACATCACAACAGCACCAGAAATGGGGAATGAAATAAAAATTTAAAAATAAGTGAAAAGGGCCCAACAAATGGATGAAACACTTCCTTTGCACACAATCAACTGGGATTAGATCTCTGACACCACATATCCTCCAAGCCCTACCAGGAATGATCCATAAGTGCAGATCCAGGAGTAAATAAGTATGGGGCACAGAAATCAATGAATAAATAAATTAAAAATTTTAAGTTATATTTAGATGTTAAACATATGAAAGGACTTTAAATGCCCATGGTACCTGATATAAGAAATAGTAATATGGGGTTGGAGATACAGTACAGTGGGCAGGGTGTTTGCCTTGTATGCAGCTGACCCAGCTTCAAACCCTAGCACCCCATAAGAACCCTGATCACCTCCAAGTGTGGTCCCAAAACTGAAAAAAAAAGCAAAAGAAAATAAATGGTAATATGTACATTCTAATTGAGTGATAGCATAGCGGATAGGGCATTTGCTTTGCACGCAGCCGACCTAGGTTTGATTCCTCCATCCCTCTCAGAGAGCCAGGCAAGTCACCCAGAGTATCCCACCCACACAGCAGAGCCTGGCAAGCTACCCATGGCATATTTGATATGCCAAAAACAGTAACAATAAGTCTCACAATGGAGATGTTACTAGTGCCCGCTCAAGCAAATCGATGAACAACGGGACGACAGTGACAGTGACAGAAGTATATTAGGGGCAGGAAATTGTGACCTACATTTTGAACAGTAAAAGCGTTAAGAAGTAGACAGTCATATTTAAAAGCATTATGCAGAAAAGTATATATTTTTATGTTAGGTTACAATAACATCTACAAGGCACTCATGTCCTAAGGAAATAACTCATTGAATATGTTACTTAGAAATGACATCAAAACATGGAACACTACCTGTGCAAAAAAAAAGGTACTTCCAAGGGCTGGAGCGATAGCACAGTGGGTAGGGCGTTTGCCTTGCACGCGGCCGACCCGGGTTCAAATCCCAGCATCCCATATGGTCCCCTGAGCACGGCCAGGGGTAATTCCTGAGTGCAGAGCCAGGAGTAACCCCTGTGCATTGCCAGGTGTGACCCAAAAAGCAAAAAAAAAAAAAAAAAGGTACTTGCAAATAACTACCACTTATAGTTGCCATGAGTAATTACTGTTTGGGTGGCTCCAGAGTGGTGCTCAGGGGAATGCACATCCAGCAATATTCAGCCAAAGCAGCTGGCAGACTCTTCAGTGTCAGGACTTTTTTGTGTGTGGTGCTCCTTGGACCCTGTTGCTCAAAGGACCACCAGCAGTGCTAAGAAAGCCCCCGGGGGCTATACCTGGTGAAGTTTGGGGAGGCTACATGGATTGGACTTCTATAACATCTCCCCACCCCAAATAACTACCATTTGAACTGATGTTACGTGATTTCTATCAGGTTTTAGAATTTCATGGCTTTGGTAAACCTTAAAATTCCCATGAACGAAATAAGATAGCGTATAGTTTTCTGTACCTGACTTCTTTACTTTTCATTTTCTGTTTGCTTGATCCATATTATTCTGTGGTTCCAGTTTGTTATGATTCATTTTCACATAGAATACCATTTTTTTTTTAGTACAGCACGATCTTGTTTATTTATTCTACTTCTGTGCGCTGGTGTGCTGGAGTGACAGTTTTCAGGTCTGGAGCCCCATCCCTCTTTTTTTTTTCTTTTTGGGTCACACCCAGCAATGCACAGGGATTATTCCTGGCTCTGTACTCAGAAATTACCCCTGGCAGTGCTCAGGGGACCATATGGGATGCTGGGAATTGAACCCGGGTTGGTTGCATGCAAGGAAAACACCCTGCCTGATGTGCTATTGCTCCAGCCCCAGCCATCCCTAATTCTTGATCTACCAAACTGATGGTTTAGTGTAAGGGCCCTGGATAAAGATGCTACTCAGGCCCTTTATTACAGAGGATATTCCGGCCGCCCATGAAGTGCTTAGGGACCATCAAGGACACATTGGAGTGTTGGGGTCTCTAGGATTATATTCAGGGATGCTTTAGGGACCATGTGGTGCCAGAAGTGGAACCAAGGTAGAACACAACTACTGTACTATCTCTCAGCCCTTTATATTCTTCTGGAATTTGGGTCTTTAAACAGTGAAAATATATTTTTTTCTGAGTGACGTAGACACTTAAAAAAAGAGGTTATGTGATAATATTTTACTAAGATATAAGTTAAAATTACTCTATGGACAGAAAAATGACCTTGTAGAATATTTATGTCCTAATTTTTAGAATTTTTCTTCTGGCTTCAAATTTGGGTCACACCTGGTTGTGTTCAGGGCTTACTTGTAGCTCTGCACTCAGTGACCACTCCTGGCAGTGTCCAGAGCATCATATGGAGTACTGGGAATTTAACCTGGGTTGGTAGCATGCAAGGCAAGCACTTTACCTCCTGTGCTATGACTTTAGACCCAGATTTTCAGATTTTTAAATATGCTACCAAAAGGCAAAAGGAACTTAACTGATGTGATTCTTAGGATCTTGAAATAGAAAGATTGTTTTGAGCTACTGTCCCTCTCGGAGAGCCTGGCAAGCTACTGAGAGTATTTCGCCCACACGGCAGAGCCTGGCAAGCTACCTGTAGAGTATTCGATATGCCAAAAACAGTAACAACAAGTCTCACGATGGAGACGTTACTAGTGCCCACTCGAGCAAATCGATGAGCAACGGGACGACAGTAACAGTCTTGAGATATCTGTAGGGACCCTATCTAATTGCAAGAATCCAGGTAACAGGTAAACAGGAATTTCAGAAGGAGAAGTAGCAGATATTACAATGGAAACAGGAAACTGGAGTGATACAGGAAAGGAATCATAAGCAGCCTAGGAACGCAGGTGACATCGAGAAGCTGAAATGGCAAGAAAGAGATTCTCCCCTCATAGACGAGAAAAAATCAGTTTAGTCCAGTGAGAATATTCTTGGAGTTCATCAGAACTGGAAGATGAAGATAAAAAATTTGTGAAACTTTATACCAGTGTGTTTGTGATCATTTGTTCCAGCTACCATAGGAAACAAATACAATCATAGTGAGATATTATCACATACCAACTAGACTGACAAAGGTTAAATAAGCTAACTATTTAAACTGTGTGGCCAAGAACGTAGAATAACAAACACTTTTATGTAATGCAATGGGAATTGTTTGTAATTCAATATAGAAGCATAACCACTTTGGGAAACAATTCACTAGCTGTTAACTTGTGATACAAAATATCTGTATGCCTTTCAACCTGAAAATTATCTTTTCAGATGTGTATTCTAGGAAATATCTTGAACTGGTAGACTGGGTATACATGTGAATAAACTTTAAAGAAGCACTGTTTATAGTACTAAATTGACTGAAAACACATCAAGCATTCCTGGTAGTGATATAAGAAAAGTATTATTGATTTATAAAGTAGACCCCTTGCAATAGAGGACTGAACGGCTATCCAAATAGCTAGTCATGGAAGAATGTATGATAGAAGTCCATTTAGATAAATTTCAGAATACAAATTGATATGAAATGAATTTAAAAGATATATAAAATATGAAATATTTAAAAAGAGTTAAAATTATTCAAAAATATATGTGAAACAGAAGTTTCCCCTACAACCAAGAAGGGAACTCAACACCAAATGTAAGGATTTTATTCATAAGTTGGGACCAGGTAGTTATTTTTTTCAATTATTTCAGTTATTTTTCAAATATTCTTTATATTTTCCTTACATGTAATCTTTTATGTAGCGAACATTTCGAAATATAAAAATTCTGCTCTCTGATATACTCCAGCTAGAATCTTGCAGATCCATTGTTAATGCATTTCCTTTTCCAGTTGAACAATATAAATAAATTTTTCTCCATATTCCTTACTGGTTTGTTAAAATACCACTTATTTTTTATATTCTTGTTCCACCCGGGTATATTTTCAAACTCTTATCTGAATTATTTTTCTATAGATTATTCAGGGTTTCTGAGGTATATAACTTTAACTGAAAACAATAATGTTCCTTTCCATCTCACCTTTATAACTTTTTCTTTTGAATCATTACAATGAAAAAAGTATTTAATAGAAGTATTTAATGGATGTAGTTATGGCTGGAGCGATAGCACATCGAGTAAGGCATTTGCCTTACATGCAGCCAACCTGGGTTCAATTCCTCCACCCCACTCTGAGAGCCCAGCAAGCTACTGAGAGTATCTCTCCCACATGACAGAGCCTAGCAAGCTACCCATGGTGTATTCGTTATGCCAAAAACAGTAACAGCAAGTCTCAAAATTGATACATAACTAGTGCCACTCAAGCAAAATCGATAAGCAGTGGGATGATAGTGATGATGACAGTTATGGTAGTTTACCCTCATCTTGTTCCTGATTTAAAAGCATCATTACTCAGTATAATGTATATAATGATGTATAAAGCATCATTACTCAGTATAAACTATAGGTTTCAGTAGACCACCTTTATTAGATTTTCAAAGTTTTATTCTTAATTTTTCACTCCTAAAAATGTATAAGCTAATAATTACTAAATGTGAATTTTTTTCTGAACCTACTGAGATTATGACATAACTTTGTCTTTAATCATCTACAGTATAAAATTGCTTTTATAAATTAATTATATTTGGTAATAGTATCTATTGTCAAACCTCATTTGGATTCCAATAATTTTATATTACATATATATAGCAAAAGATTATATATGTTTATATATGAGAAAGAAATATAATTTGTGGGTATAAATAACCACCTATTTTTATAAAGCATTATTAAAATAAGCCTCTAAAAAAAACAAAAATAAATGGACTTTGGAAGTTAAGGAGATAGCCCAAATTGCTGGAGCATATTCACAAAGCATGTGCATGCTTGGCAAAATGCATGGGATTCTATTCAGACTTGTTTCTCTCACAAAGACAGAATTTAAAATTATATAAAAAGCATAACTGTAATCCTTAGAAATTTATTACTATCATTATAGAAATCATTGAACAATATTTGATGGAATAATTAGAACTTCCAATTAAGTGTTCAACCTCTATTCTTCACTTAAAGCAGTCTTTCCAGAACTTTATTAAGCCTCCAAACAGTGGGATTTTGATCTTTCATAGATATTTTAACAAGTCAGGTAAAAATATTTTCTACTTTTTTCTTTTTGATATTATCTATTATATATCCATACACCATCAGATTCATGATATGTTCATAAATCATCTATCATATATCCATACACCATCTGATTTGTACATCAACTGTTGACCTTGCAGACCACTTATAGTCATCAGTTATACTCTTAATTCTATTCCAAATGCTTCACAACAGAGAATATCTTGTACAATGAATTCCTTTAAACCTGAGAAGAAAAAGGACTGGACAGGGTAGCCTGGGGTAAGGAAGGAAGCCCTCTATTTTTTCTTTTTTTTTTGCTTTTTGGGTCACACCTGGCGATGCACAGGGGTTACTCCTGGATCTGCTCAGGGGACCATATGGGATGCTGGGAGGTGAACCCAGGTCGGCCGTGTGCAAGGCAAATGCCCTACCCGCTTGGCTATTGCTCCAGCCCCGGAAGTCCTCTATTTTTATGTGAGAAAAATCATTACTAAAGAGAAAGGATTGGAGTGATAGCACAGCGGGTAGGGCATATGCCTTGCATGTGGCTGACCCGGCTTTATTCCCAGCATCCCATATGGTCCCTCGAGCTCTGCCAGGAGTAATTCCTGAGCGCATGAACTAGGAGTAACCCCTGTGCATTTCCGAGTGTGACCCAAAAAGAAAAAAATAATAAATAAACAAATAAAAATAAAGCGAAGAGATGACAGATTCTCTCAAATGATGTTGATAGATTATTGAAAAATCAAATCATACTAGAGCTGAAACTCCCAGGCTAGTTCTTCGTCAAATCACACGTCTCAATCACACATACTCAATCCTTAGTGGGAACGCTACACATAGGCTACTCTTAAAGTAAAACCTTTATTCTTCCTGGCAAAACGGATATCAAAAATCACTATCTACACTGTTGAAATTGAAATTAATATGTTAAAAGGGACAATTACTTATAGAGCCTTGCTCTAACAACATGGCACCTGTTTTGGATTCACTAAACAGCTTTTATGAAAGCATAAATAAAAAGTCGACAGATGGTATTCAAGTTTGCCTGAGAGGTTTCAAAAGACCTTATTCTTTAGAAGAATTAGGACTTCCCCGGGAGCAAAGCCATAGATTACTAGGCTCCAGAGAGAATGAATAAAATGGTCTGATCTTCATTTTCACTCTCAGTAAAATGTTGATGGAGTACACTGTCAAAACCTATTTGAGAAACTGCATTGTGTGTCTTAAATTACAATCTTCTACATTTTCAGACACAAACAGCATAAAAATATTAACTATAGCAGAAAAACAAATTCTTGTTTATATATTGAATAATAAAACCATCAATGATATATTTATAGAAATATGTGTATGCTATAAAATCAATCAAAGGTCAATGACTCTCGCAAATTATTATATATGCACTGAATCTATATTTAATTTATAAAAGAACATTTTGTCAATAAGGGTTTGAAACCATTAAGTACTATAAACATTTTACAATTAGAATGTGCTTTGCCAGTATAAATACAAAAATAGGAGAATTTCAAGCTTATATGTATTTAACTTTATAAAAATATCAACTTCATAAAAATATTCCTTGGGTAATATAGTAGATAAGTGCTTTTATATTCAGAGATAACATTTTACAATACTAGAAATATCACAGGAGAAAGCATTTCATTCTTTATTTCTTATCCAATAGTCCTTTCAGAGCTAACCTTTAGTTTAAAATGTTCTTATTACTTATAGAAGACATAGAAAAGGCAGTGAGATATAATTTTTAGTAATTAAGGGTTCTGTTTTCTTTCAATTTCTATATTTTTCCAATTACACTGAAACAAAACATACAGAAAGTGTAGATTACTATCCACCTAATTTTAATAAAGCATTTTAATTACTTTTCTTCATTTTAACTACTTTTGTAAGCCTTAATTGGATTCATTTTCAAGTAAAATATCTTGGTACAGTTCTTAGATTTACCATAAAACTAAAAATATATTACAGACTTCACTAATACCCCATGCCCAGTCTCCTCTATTATTAACAGCTATTTTTTTTATTAACAGCTATTTTGGCATGCTACATTAACTGCAATTAATCAACTAAAATTTAGAAGTTATTGTTAATAAATATTTAGATTTTACTCCTATTTTCACACATCTTATAATATGTTCTTCTACTAGCTTATTATTCCTTCTCTGAAACCGTCTTATATTTCAGTGGGAATGTTTCCTCAGGTTTCTTGTTTTTAACACTTCACAGTTTTGCAATACACTATGCAGAAAGTTAGGAGATTTTTTTTGTCATTTGCCTTCAGTCATTCGAAAAACAAGGTACCATTTTCATCATAGGTACCAAAATTAGATGGTACCACAAAACTGAGTTATCATTATCTTAAACTTGATCATTTGACAAACGTTGTTTCTCACTGTTAAATTACTCTAACATTTCCCCTTTTCATACCATATTTTTTCTTTTTTTTTCTTTTTTTCTTTCTTTTTTTAAAAATTTTTATTAGCGAATCACCATGAGGTAGAGTTACAAACTTATGAACTTTTGTGTTTGCATTTTGTTTACATCCCTCCACCAGTGCCCATTCTCCTCCACCAATGTTCCCAGTATACCTCCCACCCCATCCCCCCACCCCACACCACCTCTGTGGCAGGGCATACTCTTTTCTTCTCTCTCTCCTTTTGGGTGTTGTGGCTTGAAATAGAGGCAATGAGTGGTTGTGTTTGGTCTATAATCTATTTTCAGCATGCATCTCCTCTACATACCATATTTTTTCTAAAAGAAGTCACTGTGTACAGCCTTTATTTCAGAGACAGGAATTTATGACCTTCCTCCTTAGAGGTAAGGCATTAGTATAAGTTTAAAGGGCTGCCCATATATTAAAAAAAGTGTATTAAATTCATGTATATACAGATTTATTGTGTCACTCATATCAATATGGACTGATGAGCAGTAGTACAGATTTTTAAATAAAATCTAATGTTGCTTATATTTCTCAAGTTTTTTCATCTTTGACCAGACTTCTTTCAGTTGACTAATGTTCCTTTGATAACATATTATGACATGCAAAGAAGCATAGAGACAAGCAAACAAGATTCCTGTTCAAGGGAGAACACAGCCTTGAAGAGCAAGTCTAAATTCCTCCTTTGCAGAGAGGTTGAAACTGTAATTAAGTTAGTCATTAAGCTGGTGTGGAATGGAGCAATAGCACAGCGGGAAGGGCATTTGCCTTGCACACAGCCAACCCAGGTTCGATTCCTCCATCTCTCTCGAAGAGCCTGGCAAGCTACCGAGAGTATCTCACCCGCATGCATGGCAGAGCCTGGCAAGCTACCCATGTCATATTTGATATGCCAAAAACAGTAACAACAAGTCTCACAATGGAGATGTTACTGGTGCCTGCTCGAGCAAATCGATGAGCAACAGGATGACAGTGACAGTGATTAAGATGGTGGGTCTAGCATAAATAACTCTATCTTGGAACTTCTTGTTTTTTAAAAACTATACGTAACCATTTATATCTATATAGCCATCAATATCTACATTAATTTAAGAATGAAGTTACTCACTATACCACAAATTATTCCAGTCTCTCTTCTTATTTACAGTAACATCCACTGCAATAATGAGAGCACTATCTATCACCCACTTATTGAAAAGCTTAACATCTGTACATATGCATTGCATTGTCAAAATTGTTCATGCATAACTCCTGGGAAACACCTTTATCAACTGAAAACAGTGCTTATGTGCAGTTTCTTTTGCATGATCATAGATTACATTTATTTCTGAAGTTACTATATCAGTACCTGCTTTACTCTGAATCTGGCTTTATTTTGAGAGTGAAAGAACACAGGAAACAATATTATTCTTTATTTTAAAACAAAAATTAGGTAGATTCAGGAGCAAACACTTCCTGGTTCTTCAAAGAGAAATTTATAACATAGAGGTTTAAGGTACTTGTTTTATTGACATTTAACTACCTAGCCCATTGTCACTGAAACATAGTCAAGAGCAAAGAATAAGGCAACTTATAAGCATGCTCATGATAGAAATACTTCAAAAGACTCTTTCAAACTCATTTCAGAATAGAGTAAAACTGCAGTCTCATATTGAAATAGATTCCTTTCGTTATTAGTAAGTAGTAGGACTGGGAAATAATATATTTTAGCCCCTTAGACTACCAGATTTTAAGGATGCATTTTCTTCATATATTCAACCTTTAGAAAAACTCAAACATTTGAGTAATGTTGATTAAAAGTTGTTTTTTTTTTGGGGGGGGCGGTGGGGGTGGAGCACCAGCACAGCGGGTAGGGCGTTTGCTTGCACGTGGCTGACCTGGGTTCGATTCCCAGCATCCCATATGGTCCCCTGAGCACCGCCAGGAGTGATTCCTGAGTGCAGAGCCAGGAGCAACCCCTGTGCATTGCCAGGTGTGACTCAAAAAGAAAAAAAAAGTTTCTTATTTTTGAGAAACGAAAACAGACAGAACTGGACTATTTAGTTCTCTTCAATTACTGGCACTTGGTTAACTCTGTCTCCTAATTAATTGCCTCTCTTTCTTCATTGTAGTATATCAAATAAGCTGAGAGCCAATTTTTGAATACAGATAAGTGCATTAGTCATTTTAGAAGCTGAAAATATTTTACTAATTATGAAGGCATAATTATATTTAACAAATATTATTTAATATAATGTATATATTGCCCTAGCTCTAGATAAACTGACCAAACACAACTATAAAATTTTAAATGCTAAGAGGTCATATTTTCCCTGTTGAAGTTTATGCAAGAAATATAAAATATTCTAACCATTTTGGCCTAAAAAATTGTTGAACCTTAAAAAAATGTCTAAGCTATTTTATTCATTTGGATTTCATTTTCAGTATACGCTAAAATTGAGAATAAAAATCTCTTGCCTTTTCTTTACATCTATATCATCAGTTTTATATTTATATACAGAAGGAACAATAAGAATTAATTATTGTATACTTAAATATTTTTCTCTAATTTACTGATTTCTGTTGAAATAATACTCTTTTTAAGGAATATTACAACAATTGACTGAGAAGTAATCAATTCAGTTCTTTTTAACCATAACTTTGATAGATAATGAGTAAGTGTGTGAATATGGATTGTATCCTGAGCTCTAGCGTATGGACAGATGCTATTTGACTCCTGAGTTGTGAAGGATTCTGAAAATACACCATGATCACAGAAGGAAGCTCAGAGGGATAAGCAATGCCAATCATTAGTGAGCAAATGAAAACTATGTTAATTTTTACAGTTCCCTTCCCACTTATAATAGTATTTGTAGTGTGGTAGCTCATATCTTAGAACCCAAATAAGATCATTACTGTTACTTTAGCTAATAAAAATTTTACTACTTTCCCCTTAATACCAAAAAAATATCATTTTTGTACTTTCTTTGGTTGTATCAATTTTTGCTCTACCATGAAACAAAGACAATTAAATATGCTACATAAAATAATACAAGATGCAATGTTCTAAAACACTTCTTAAATCCACATTACTGTATTATCATCTCTTAGTTATTGTCATAATTCAAAATATAAAGTAAGAGTTGCATAAACTTGGTTGCCATGCCATTTATAAGAAAAATCCCTTATAAGGTCTGTCATTATCTCTTTGTTCCTATGTGATCCGGCCTCCTTCATTGACTTTCTCCCTTGGTATCATTTAAATTTGATCCCTCTGCAGGGTGTTTTAGAGATTAAGTCTGTTTACCCTAAAGTTATGAACTTATTGATTCTGTAGGTCATAAAAGTGGTCCCTTGGGTAGAGAAACCCTCTCCAGCCCAAAGAGGTCATAGATAGCTAGAAATGCAAAGACCACAAGCTCTACTATCTCGGTTGAATTGCTAACTCAAGGCAGAACTGAAATATAAAATGAAACTAAAGGTCCCAGTGTCTCTTATCAGACTCATATTAGTGCCAAACCAGAGAACCTGTAACTGAACTGATAGCCCCAATTGTTCCTCTTTTTTATAAAACTGTTAACCCTCAGCAAACTGTTAGCTTCCAATTCACTTATCCTAAGCAGAATCATTCAACCCACAATATAAGTGGTACCCTGCAGTAAAAATTAAAACCCCAACTCCCCAACTCCCCAAATCTTTAGGTTGGAACTCTGATCATCTGTGCAGCCCTCAACATTCCCACTACAGTTTTATAAAAGTGTGGTGAGGACGTGGTGACCCAATTCCAGTTAAAAGGGTTGAGCTTTCCAGAAAAAAAAACTTCCACCAACATATCTCTTGCCTTAGTTTGTCATTCATGACCTTCATGACCAAAGGAGGTTAATACAACACCCAATGTCCTCTTGGGACAAAATACTTTCCACCTGCCTCAATTAAGTTTCACGGAGATACTTTCTTTCTTCTGTGAAATTACTCACTCTTAGAATAACTAATGCCCAAAGGCAATAGAAGCAAAGAGGATCACAGTCCTAAGGAGGAAGCTTGTCATGGGGAGGAGGGTGATTAGATGGGGGATGGGATCACAATGGCAATGATAGAGGGAAGTGGTCACTCTGCACAAGGAGAGGGTGTTGATAGGAGATAAAGTAATGTGGATTGTACCTTATCAGCAGCAGTATTGTTGGGGTTGGAGTCATAGTACAGCAGGTAGGGAGCTTGCCTTGCATGCACCCGATGCAGGTTCATCTATATGGTCCCCAAGCCTGTCAGGAGTCATTCCTGAGCACAAAGCCAGAAGTAAATCCTGAGCACTACCTGGTATGGTCCCAAAATCTAAACAAAAACAAAAAACAAAGAAAAGAAAACAGTATCAGTATTATAAACCACAGTAGAAGGAAAGGAAGGAAGGAAGGAAGGAAGGAAGGAAGGAAGGAAGGAAGGAAGGAAGGAAGGAAGGAAGGAAGGAAGGAAGGAAGGAAGGAAGGAAGGAAGGAAGGAAGGAAGGAAGGAAGGAAGGAAGGAAGGAAGGAAGGAAAAGGAAGGAAGGAGTGCCTCTTAGAGGTGCAGGCTAGGGAATGGAAGGAAACTGGGTGATGGAAGGAAATCAGGATCATTGGTGGAGGGAAGTGGACAATGGTGAAGGAATTGGGGCTGTACACCTGAAACTCATTCATGAATAACTTTGTTACACATGGTAATTCAATTAAGTTTTTAAAAAATTATTTTTAGAGATCCCTGACATGTTGAAAACTGCATTTCATATCAAGAAACTTTTCCTGTCCCCAAAATAGTTCTGACTCTAACTTCCTATTCCAAGTCTTCATCAGAGCCTATTTCTCTTTCACTTTCTATCGTGAGATCTGATGGAATGTCATCTCTTAGGAGGAAGATGTTGAAACAGTGACCCCTATTTCTCTGCTTTCTACTGTGTTTTCCTCCAGCACATAACATTCTTTCATATCATGTTATCTAAAGTCAAGAGCTGCTTAATAACATTTATGTCAAGGGCAACCCATATAGACCACCATTGTCCCAATAGATGATATTGTCTAGTTAAAATCTGCTGTAAGCTATACCATTTAGGTTTGTGTAATGACTCTATGATTCCACTAACAGTGAAAGCACCAGAAACACATTTCTCAGAGCATATCCCCATTGATACATGCCTCTATTCATGTTTATTTTATTTACATCCCATTGAAAAATAAACTACCATCAATGTTTCATTCACTGACAAGAGTTCCAGAACCTACAACACTATATAACTCAAGATAGGTGCTTAATATATGGATTAATACATGATCGAATGCTACTATAGAACTTCTTCTCCTAGAGCTCAAACATCAAAACAGAATCTTCATCTAGACACCACAAAACTTACTAACAGAAAAAAACCTACCATTGGGAACCTATATTAAAATAGATTTAATTTCAGTTATATTTTCACAATGCAACTATCCTTACACACACTCTCTCTCTAATCCTAAATACATATAAAACATTTTTTTTAGGTTGCATTGATCCCATCGAGGGTGGAGGACCTAAAATAATAATTTTTCTCCCTAAAGATAGCCCACTAAGGAACTTCCCCAAGACTTACCGGCTCTTGAAATCTCCACTGTCCTCTTCA
The DNA here is from genome assembly GCF_027595985.1 of Sorex araneus. Classification (NCBI taxonomy): domain Eukaryota; kingdom Metazoa; phylum Chordata; class Mammalia; order Eulipotyphla; family Soricidae; genus Sorex; species Sorex araneus. The sequence continues at coordinate 88,465,009 of NC_073303.1, read as the reverse complement.
GTGGCTTCTTGCTACGCCTGGTCTCTGCACATCCTGTTCTTGGATGTGTGAACAACCTGCTATTCACACCAGCAACTCAGGCAGTATATAATCTCTGGTTCTCAAGCCATGAATCACAGAGCAGATGACTTGGAGGACATAGCTAGATTTTACAGGGACATTTTATACTCTGCTAATCTCAAGAGCAGCACAGTTAAAAGTGCCCTATCTCAAGCGAGTATTAAAGAGAATACATATATTTTAATAAGAATATAATTATTTTTTCCCAAAACTATGCATATCCTAGACCTATTTGCAATTGAAATAGGAATTCTTTAATTGTATCTCGAGTTCTTAATATTTATTAAGTCACGTAGACTTCTAAAAATATTATCATTCTGCTTGCTATTTGCACAGCTTAAAATAAACTGATAATCATTTCTACCTTTTGAGAATGCACCTAATAGGGAAACTGCAAAGTCCAACTGTGTTTAATTGAGAGCTATGAAAATATTGAAAAAGTAATAATAAATGTCCAGTAGTAGAAAATTTACAGGATTAAATGGGCTATAATTATAACGGTTTCAGAAGTTTAAACTTGTATCAGATAGATTTATGATGTGTGTGGGATGGAAAATGTAATCAATAATGAGAAGAAAGTAATAACTTTGCTTATTTTAACATTTATAACTGATATTACTTTATGTGCTTAAGAACTTGATTCAGCCAATTTTAAAATAATGCTTTGTTTTGATCTCCTATTTTATTATGGAAACAATAAAGGTAAAGAAATTAACAGCTTTGTTGCACACTTCTCCAAAATTTTCTCAGTTTGCAACTTCAATTTATGACATAGAAACTGGGAACTTTTAACTTAATTGTTTATGTTCTGTCCTTCACCAATACAGAAAGAAGCTTTAAAATCTCCCATAGGTACAGTCACCTAATAAGAGACTATTGCAAATCTGCTACAGTCTCAGGTGAACAATTCTATTCTATCTCTTATCTTTCTTGGCTATATGTAGTTTTCACTCAAGAGATTTTCTGTTCCTTTAACTGGCAGCTGAGGTGGAGCTGGGCAGATTCCACAAAAACAGAGTCCAATTTAGATATAGGTCATATACTTAACAAGCTAATAAATTAAGGGAACAACTTGGACCTGCAAAATATTTCTCTACAGAACAAGCATTACATATGGTAGGAAGGTTTTAAGGCAAGACAATCGAATCTACATCAAGACAAAATGAATGGCACAGTTTCAGATAGTGAAAGTTATTTTCAACATTTTATCTATAAAAACATGCACTCGCTGATCCAAATAGATTTCTCGGGAAGGACTGGACCGATAGCACAGCGAGTAGGGCGTTTGCCTTGCATGAGGCCGACCTGGGTTTGATTCCTCTGCCCCTCTCGGAGAGCCCGGCAAGCTAGCAAGAGTATCCCGTCCTCACGGCAGAGCCTGGTAAGCTACCCGTGGCATACTTGATATGCCAAAAACAGTAACAATAAGTCTCACAATGAAGATGTTACTGGTGCCTGCTGGAGCAAATCGATGAACAATGGGATAACAGTGCTATGACAGTGCACAACAATTCATTTTCTGAAGAGGTAACATTGGGAACACAATCTTCATGTTGGATATAAGACAAATCCTATAGTCATTAGTAATGTTCAGATTTCTTTGCCACTTTCTAAGGAAAGGCAGCTAAGTCAATCAGACGCCAAATGTTCAAACTCCAATAACAAGGGCAGTTAATACTGGTGCGCAGACTGATCTATGTCAGGACTCACCTCCAAACTTTTGTGTTTTGACGTCTTGGTGCATCAGGCGATTATATGTGTGCAAATTGAATTGTTCATTCATGAAGCCAGCCTTACTCATAGTCTTTGCAGGTAATTTTTAAAGCAAAGTGTGCTGTAAGGGTCTCTGATGAGCTAGATTCCCAAAAGTATTTTTCCTGAACTAGCTTGTTGACTTCTCTTGCATAACACTTTTCTCCCGAGAACCACTGAGAGACTGACAATTTGTGTAGCACCAAGTATGAAGTGACATCCATGAAACCATACATTGAAAATAATACTATGAGACTGTTATGCCTTGTTCCCACTTAAAACAACAAATAGCAATAAAGAGAGGAGAAACAAAGTAGTGAATGTCACCACTGGGGGGATAAGGGAACTGCTGTAGAAAATTCCCACAGGTTTCTCTGGCAATAAGGAGCCACGAGGCAGGCACCATCTCTTCACTCTGCTTGCGGTAGCCAGTCCCACTGTTGCCATCCTTGATAAGACAGGGAGACAGAAATGCTAAAACCCTTTCTAGAAGAAAGCCAGCATTGTACTGGTCTCCACAAGATATTACACTTCACAGAAGCTAGCCAGCAATAGCTAGCTTTTGCATCAAAGGCAGTGATACTGGACTCGATGCAGGAAAATAAGACCCAGAAATTAAATAGTTCATCATAGAAAATATTGGTCAAATGCAAATGCAAGAAATTCTGCAAAATAATGGATCTCTATTATTTAAAAGTTCCTGGGCTAAGATACACTGATACATAAAGTGGGTAACTGTGAAGAAGAAAAAGAAAAAAAAAATTGAGACTCTGGGTATAAGCTAAGAACAAAAAAAAACCATATTTATACATACACATATATAAATATACATATTCTGGATCAGGAGTATAGCACTGGACGTATTGTTACTTTGTTCTTACTCCAGATTCTGTGTGGTGTGATCCCAAGAGAATAGAACTTTTCAACTCAGTTTTCTGCTTGCAGGAGAGGGTGTATACTCTTCCCTGCTAAATTGAAATTTTAGTTGTTGCTTTATTGGTACTGTTGAAGTATGCGTTGGACAGAGCATAGCATTCCTGGCTGTCTTCAACACACCGGGTAATCACACCATTGCTCAGTAGGCTAAATTAGTTTAAACCTTTCAAAAAAATAGCTTCTCTCCTTTCTGCAGATTTTCCTAGGAACAATAAAAAAAAAAAACAACATTTTTTTAATTATATACTTGAATGATATTTAAATGCAGCTATTAAAATGTGGGAGCAGTAGTCAAACAGGAGACAAAATGGAAACATAGCAATAAGACTGTGCATTAAAGTAAGAAATAACTTACTGATAATACTAAAAAGAGATCCAAAGAAGAGTTTCTAAATAATTATAAGTATTATAAGGAGTACAGTAAAAATATCACTGTATCACTGTCATCCTGTTGTTCATCGATTGGCTCAAGTAGGCGCCAGTAATGTCTCCATTGTCCCTGTCACGTGGTGGTTGGCTGACAGCTCCCCACAGTGGATGAGCCACTGCACACACTGCTGCCAGGGTTCTATATCCGATAGCGCTGTGACTCGGACTGGCCGGGACAGGCGGCGATGCTGCGGCCACCACTGTGGTTTCTCTGTGCCCCTCCGATGCCATTCTGTCTGAATCTTGCAAAACAGCTGGTGATGTCCACCAGGGATCACGTGTAGAGTTCCAGCAGGGATCACGTGTAGAGTTCCATGCCTAGCGTGCTGAGCTGCGTGTTGTCTAAGCCAAAATGATGAGCTGGGTTCGGGAGAGCGCGAGGGATTTGGGCGGCAGCAGTGCCATCTTGCCTCCAATCAAATGTGGTGTGGTAATTATGGAAAATGAGTAGGGAGTGTCTTATGAAGTGTCGCTTCTCACGGCTTAGGAATATGTTCACTCATACGTGAAGCTTGGCTCGAGTGTGTGGAGAGCAGCCTGGAGCATGGCGGTGGTTGAGTTGTATTTTTTTTATTATAAATGAAAATAGGAAAAATTAAAATATAAGAAGGAATTTAAATAAGATAGTTGCACTCATTTACAGCACCTTTTTACTACAGTTAAAGATTAAACAAAAAAAGGTTTATCAGTTGGAGGTTGGTTACATCAAATATATGATAAGCATCACTATCACTGTCACTGTTATCCTGTTGCACATCAATTTGCTTGAGAGACCAGTAATGTCTCCATTGTGAGATTTGTTGTTACTGTTTTTGGCATATCAAATATGCCACAGGTAGCTTGCCAAGCTCTGCCATGCGGGCGGGATACTCTCGGTATTTCGCCGGGCTCTCCGAGAGGGGCGGAGGAGTCGAACCCGGGGTTGGCCGCATGCAGGGTGAACTCCCTAACCGCTGTGCTATTGCTCCAGCCCATGATAAACATATCTATTAAAATAATAGGAAGAAGCACTCTCTCTATATATACATATATATTCATAAGCTCCAGGAAGAACAAAAAGTTTAGTGTAGTTTATGTAGCAATAAAAATAATTTAAATCCTCTATGTATGCATGTGCTGCCATTTTATGTACTTGTATCTTAGAAACTCAAGAAAATATAATACTGATATTCCTCTAGAGAATGAAATGAATTATAGGACATGAATGTAAAGATTTTCATTTCATTTTAAATAATTTTTGTGCCTTAAATTTTTGCATTATGTTAAAAGATAACTTATTTAAGAGCAGTAGGTAGATGGCTAGATAAAGAGAGTAGCAAAACTAATCACTAAGAAAATGATTAGAATGAAATACAAGGAAATGTTTATTGCCAGTGTTTAAATATTACCTACAATGATTAAGTATTTTAAGTTAGGTCTGTGTCTATAGCACAACCAACTAAATTTAGATGATCATTAATCAGTAAAACCTATAAGTTTATATCTAAGAAACAAGCTCCCGCGGGGAGATATATGTCCTAACACAGTTGTGCCTGGCTTTAATTTCAGCACTAAAAAAAGATAAAATTGAAAATAATTATTCAGGCTAGGATGAAAGTACCAGATGGAAGAGAATAAAAAGTAAAAGGAATCCCAAATGTTGGAATGAGCCAAGGACAAGGAGATCTGAAGGAAGGTAAGGAGAATAAGCAGAGCTGTGAGAACCGCTACTCCATCAAGCCAAGGGGAAGAAGGAAAGATGCAGGTTCATCAGAGAAAGAGCTTCTTCTCCTGCACGGAAGGTTACCAGTGCAGGGAAAAGTTCTGAGCACAAATACAATGGCTTCTCTTTCCTCGTTGAAACAAAAAGCAGTTCATCTTTTAAAATTGAGGGATACAGAAGTAATGTTAGAAAATAAACTTTTCAAAAGTAGGTAAGTTATCCTTATAGTTTCTTTGTAAGAAATAAGAAACTTTCAATTTTGCAGGGTAAGAGAAAAAGAAAAGGGGAGGGGGGGCGGGGCTTGCCACTCTGGAGAAGCCGCTTTCTCTGTCTCTACCCTTCCCTCCCCCACCATCTCTAAATTTCTGTCAATAAAAACTCATTTGCCTTGCTAAAAAAAAAAAAGAAAGAAAAGATAAAAAGATTGGTGGAAGTTGGAACGCATGGAGGCAGAAATTAGCTATTCATATAAAGTTTGTTATTGTTTTTACCTTTTTTTTCAGCTTCACTTAGCAGATCAGAGGCAGATAAAAATAAAAATAAAAAGGGAGAGTTTTATCCGTTTGACCCAGAGTGGAAAGGGATGTAGGCAAAGGAGTTGGATAGCATGAGAAAATGATTGAAATAACAGATAACTGGCTGAACACCAGACAGAAAAGAAACAGAAAATAGAAGGAAGCTGGTAACTGGGAGCAAAAGGTCCAAAAATTTTGGAAGCCACTGTCAGGCAGAGAGATGGGTAGAGAATAAGAAAAAAGGTTGGTTGGTTGGTGGCTGAAGAAAAGTTGTGATTTTAAAATTAAAAATTAGTAAAACTAGAATGCTGCCAAAGCATATTTTGAAATACAAGTCAAAACATTTTCACCTTTAATAACAGTGAAAAAATATAATGAACTACACATTGTGGTGTGTAGATAGGGGGAAATCACCCTCCTACATTGTTAGCTGGAACACGAATGAACAAAAATAGTCAAAAATAATAATTTGGTCATATCTACCAAATGACAAGTGACTCTCCTTCCTGATGGGGCAGTTCTCTACAAAAAATTTAGGACAAACTTAGCTGAGTTTTTCAAAATGCATGTAAGGTACTTCTCTCTGCTTTATACATTTATTTAAACATTCAACAATTATTTAGTGGGTACTTGTAAGTTCAAGATAATGACTGCCAAAATGTTATTCTCAAATATAAAACATGACTTACATACATACAGACTAAGCATATGTCATATATTGCATTTAATTTATTATTCATTGAGGGGAGCAATAATATAATAATGCCCAATCAAAAGAACCAGTGAATTTTCAAAGGAAAGACTTATGTACTCCTTTAAAAAGAGAAATCAGAATAAAAATATTAGTGTGTATGCAAACTAGCACATTTAAACATGGAAATTAATGATAAACATTGGAGTTATCTATTTTACTGCACAGAAATGTTTGTGTCTTGACAGGACATAAATCAACCAGCTAACTGGTATTTTCAGGTTCTTAAACAAGAGTAAACAAAGGTTCGTGTTCTTGGAAATTGGTTTCCAGGTGAACTATTAAAAGATTTGCCAATATGACATTGAAAGAATATGATACACAATATTTAACATTAATTTACCAAATGGACTGGAGTGGGTAGGGCATTTGCCTTGCATGCGGCGGACCCGGGTTTGAATCCTCCGTCCCTCTGGAGAGCCTGGCAAGCTACTGAGAGTATTCCACCCACATGGCAGAGCCTGGCAAGCTACCTGTGGCATATTCAATATGCCAAAAACAGTAACAATCTCACAATGGAGATATTATTGGTGCCTGCTCAAGCAAATCGATGAACACAAAGATGACATTGCTACAGTGCTACATAGAATTTTCCAAATGTCCATCATTCTGTTTGCATGACTATATCAGAAGTACAAAAATGAACAAAGCAATTTAGTTCCCTGCCTTTCTTGACCTAACAATGCAGGGGATCACACAATGTACAGAATGGTTGCATAAAATACTATATGTGCTTTCAATCAAATTAATGTGAATTTTTGTTACCTCTTAAAATTAGTTGATTCATCACTGTTTATAGCCAGAAGCAAGGAAGAAAGATCTTTGTTCTTTTTGTTGTTGTTGTTTTGTTTTTTTACGTAAGAACAGAGGATCTTTGGGCCAGAAAGATCATACAGAAGGTTCTTGCCTTGCATGTGACTAACACAGGTTCCATCTCAATCATTCGTATGGTCCCCTGAGCACTAACTGGAGTTATTACTGAGTGCATAACCAGAAGTTATCCCTGAGCACTGCCAGATGTGGTCCCCAAACAAAAATGGAATGGAGGAATTTGGACTAGAGCAATAGTACAATGAGCAGGGCTCTTGTTTTGCAGGCTACCGACCTGGGTTTGATCTTTGACGTCCCATCTGGCCCCCTGAGCACCTCCAGGAGTAATTCCTGAGCGTGGAGCCAGGAATAACTCTTGAACATTTCCATGTGCGGCCCAAAACAAAACAAACAAATAAACAAACAAGTGGAGGACTTTGTGTATAGAACTGAAAGCAATACTCAGACATTGACATTGACATGGTGGGAAAGATCAAGAATAATAGTGCTGGATGAAATGATTTGACTCTACTTCTCAAAATAATTAGTCAGCTCCTAGTTTCAGCTTCAACCTGCTCAGAACCTGGAAGCTCTCAAAAGCAACCGTCTTTCTTCATAACAAAGAAAAAGCTGGACAATTGTAAACTAGTGACATCTCAAAAGCCTATCAGAGAATTGAAATTTGGGGCAGACATTCTGGAATTCTGAGAGTCAGAACAGTCTAGGGTGGTAAAGAAACCAAGGATTACCTACTAGAAGTAGAAGACATACATTTGCAAGGGAGAGCTCAGCAGTAATGTTGAGGGGATGCTGGGGCCTAACTCAGAATGAAAAACTCCTAGAGGAACATTCTTGGAGAACCTCTCTTTATTTCATGGGTTTTCCCTCCAAATATCTCTTCAGCTACTCAGAGATCCCCAATCCCCAATGATTCCTCTGTGACTGGCAAAGGGTGGGAAAGAAGTATGACCAGAACTATTCACCAGATGAATTTATTTGCAGACCTCAATTCCGAAACCTTAAATTAGCTATTAGAGGATAATCCCTCATACCATCTGAGCACTCTTCTCTCTCTTTATCTCTCTCTGTGTCTCTCTGTCTTTGTCTGTCTGTCTATCTGTCTGTGTCTGTTTGTCTGTCTGTCTCTCTCGCTCTCTCTCTCTCACACACACACACTCTCTCTCTCTCTCTCTCACACACACACACTGTTTAGGTTTAATAGGAAGCCAGGAGAGGTGACAGATACCACTGGTAGATAAAAGATAAGTATCACTACATAAGCACCTAAAAAGTTCAAGAAAAAGTGAACCTTGTCTCGAAGTCTTGGAAAGAGAGAAGGCTTAACAAAAAGGCAGTCATTGTGACTTGATGGCAATTGACAAACCTAAATTTTGTAGATGCCAGTAAAGGGTTTGTAAAATGACCTATTGCATATTTTTCCTCTATTTCCAAGAATTTTTGCATGGTACTAACCAAATGTGGCCCAGCAATGGCTTTTACTGAACCAAGTACAATTCAACTAGCAGAGGATGTGACTTCATTTTTCACCACTCCCTGCCTACACTTAATGTTTCCAGACTTTTTAATATACAGCATCTCCCTAGCATGAGATATTGCCACACTATCTTTTTGATTTGCATTTCTCTATAAATCAGTGATGATTACTGCTTTCTTTATATGTCTGTTGGCCTCTTTGTGTCATCTTTGAGAATGATCTCACTTACTTGGTGAGTACAAAGGAACAAAGCAAAGGATTAAAACCATCGTCAGCGGAAACATCCCTGAAATAAGGTTACCAGAATTGAGAATTTTTGTCTGAGAGTATGGGTGTGTGAAGAAATAACTGTGGGATAATTGGAGAGGAATCTTGGTACTTTGATGTGGTAGCAGCACTTGTAAAAATGAAGTAGCAATATTGTACAGTTGTTTTTCATTTAAAAAGTGTGTAAAACAAAAGTTATGCAGCATTTGTTTCTGGAATGATAGAACATTGGGTAGTGTGCTTGAACCCTAGTCAACCTGGGTTCAATCCTTGATTTCTTATGGTCCCTTAAGAACAACCAGGTGTAATCACTGAGTGCAGGGTCAGGAGTAATCCCTGAGTAGTGCCAAGTTTTGCCCACTGCCACCCACAAAAAATAAATAAATACACTAACAAAACACAAAAAAAGAAGCATTCTTTAAAATGACTAGCAAATCACATGTAACCCCTCTCCCACAGAAAATTAAAGAAAGAAAATAAAATGACTGGTGAATAACTTCAACCTCATTGTAATCTAGGATCTTCTGAGTTTTCACCATTTTCCAACACATAAAGATGTGTTTCTTAGCATGGTTGAAACCAGACATGGTTGCAGAAACAGTTTCCATCACACTGACAAGCTGGATCTCATCAATCAGCAGTCTGCCTTCCTTACAGGTAGATTCCTAACCTTCATATAAATACTATTCAGATACAAAGATTGGAGATGTGATACCTTGAATCACAAGTTTCACTGTTTCCATTATGTATCAAAAGGAATACATTTAATTTTATTTAACTAAGCTAAGTCGTGTCTATTGGATTGTCACTCACCAAGAGACAAAACCCCAAATTCAGGTAATAATCACAGACCAGAGACAGTCATTCAAAAATGCTGATTTATCAGAAGATTATAGGATGCTCTCTTGCTCCTGGCAACTTATCATCACACTAAACAAGGCTCTACTATAATAACAGAGGATTATAGTTGAAATCAGTCAAATACAGACTTTCTAAAGAAGAGGACTTAGGTAAGTTCAAAATAATAACATAAATAAAGAGAGTAAAGGGACATACTGACTCTGCACCCGATTAGCTACAATAGGAGAGTAACATAGTCAAATATCTAATAAGCTTAATATTTCCCCACAGTGTTCTTCAATTTTATAAATATTTTAACACCTTCTAATAAGAAACACACACACAGACACACACACACACACACACACACACACACACACACCTAGTTTGAAGTCATACGCAATCATACAGACCTGATGAAACAGATATGAGGATGCTCAGATGAGCAACTTAAAATTGCAGTTTAATATATTAAAAACACTAATTGAAAAACACTAGATAACCTGCAAAAACAAATTACTAATATAATGAAATGCAAGAAGGGTGAGAAAGACTGCAGGAAAAATTATAAAGCCAGGAGACTAAAAATCCCAAAATAGAGAAAAAAAGATGCCTTAATAAGTTAATCAACAGTCTGGATACAACCTAAGAAAAAATTAGTGATATTCAAATTAGGCCCATTAGAAGTTCTTCAATACAAAATGGAGATCTATTTTTTAATGATCTAAAAATAAAAGAGAATCTAAGTAATATGAGCAATTTCCAGAGGTATAACATATGCATAGTTGGAAACCTAGTGAAGAACAAAAAGGAAATAAAACAATTATTTAAAGTTACCATGGTTGAGAATTTTTCTAAATTAATGATAGATTTAAAATCACAGATACAGTTCCCCCCACAAACAAATGATTAACAATGAAAGTTTTGATGATATTTGTCATTAGAACAAGATGTTGATAAATGTGAATTTATCTTTAAGAATATCCCCATCAAATTTTAAAATGTTAATACCTAAAAGATAATTTTTAATTTAATGTTATTATATATAGAATTTAGTTTTAGCCCCAAACTCAGAATGTCAATCTAATTATAATCACTTGAATACTCTCTGGACTGTTTCCATGGAGAATTACATGCTTCTAATCTAGCCTTTCTAACTTTTCTCAAACCTTTTCCAAAGTACCAAGCACTAACATTATGGCAACCCAGAGTAAAGGCCCTGAATTTTGGTGGGATGGAGCAGGAAGTAATCTCATCCTTGCCTATTACTTGAAGCAGGTGTCCAAAGAACACTAAGACATGAGGTCACAACTATTCCACTTTCTTAATGCAGAGATTCTAGTCTTGAAATTCCCCTTTGAGCCTGTATTCTGTGGGGAAAACTGCATTTAGATACAATTAATTTCCTTTGTAATTAAACAAATGTTATGTCATTTTTTAAAAGGTCTTCCTGAGAAGTCCTTGTCATGAAAAGCCTATTAACTGCTGAAAGCTTCAGTACCACAGGATTTTATTTCAGGAATATAGGAATCCCCCTGAAATAAAACACAAATTTTACGACCTATGTGTTTTCTGAGAACAAAGGCTTTGGTAGTAACAAAAGATACGTAGGACACCAAAATTCTAAGATGATCCTTTTTCTTTTACAACTTTTTAAGTGACTATAGTATAACTCTGAACAATTTCCAAATCAAATACTTTTTCTCTTTAATGTCTAGCATTTTAATAAAAAGAGTGATTGATAAGTGATCCACTCACTGTGTCTTTTATCAACTACTAGGCTCAAGCTATGGCATAAATTCCCAACTCAGTGCTTTAAGCTGCCCATTCTGTCACCTACTTGCCCTGGGGATAGAACTAATCACTTTTCTGGGAAATTTTACTATTTATGAATCTTTCCACAAATGCTATGCTATTTTAGTTTTACAGTTTACCTATAAGTACCTAGATCAAGAGTTTTAATTTTTTTCAACTCATTACCCTACTTTCCCTAGAACATGCTAGAAGAGTGGGTGCTGTTAGGAACAACTCAGACTCATTACGTAATTTTGAATTAAATTTTCATCACTGTGCATTCAGAAACCTATTACTATTGCTAATTTTTTTTTGCAATCCCACTTTAAGTTATGTGATTTGGAGGTCATTATCTATAGGTTAAGAAGTTTAAGGCATAGATTAGAAAATAAATATCACCAGCCATAGTATGATTTCTAGCAAAGTCTTAAGCTTAGTCTGATTCAGCAGGAGAGATTTCAAGGGCAGACCTTTTTTTTATATATGTATCTGTTGATTGCTGTGATCTTTTATCTTTATTGATTTAGGTAGTTATTGATAAATTTATGCGTACATAATTCTAACACCATAGCCACCAGCAGAGTACCTGCCACCCTCCTGCAAGGAACTCTACTATCTCTCCCTTTCATTGACCAACCCTCAACTCAGTTCTGTGGATCAAGTCTTTCATTTTTTTGTCTTTGACTTTTTGTTGCTATCTCACTGTGAATCTTATTTCCAAGTATAATAGATATTTTATATACCTTTCATCCTGACTTCACTCAGCATGATATCCTTTAGTTCTATCCCTAATGCATGACTTTTCCTTTATTAGAGCTGCATGGTATTCTATTATGTGCATATATCACAATTCCTGATTCATCCATCCAACAGTTGGGCATTTGTGCTATTTACATAGTGTGGCTACTGTACTAAGTGCTGTGATGGGCACAGGTCAGACTATATAATTTCAAATTAACCTTTTTGTGTTTGGGGACACATGCCAAAAAATGGTATCACTCTGTCTTTTCCTATTTATATTAAATATATCCATATTCTTTTCCTTAGAGTTTGAAGCAGACAACACTCTTAGGAGAGTTCTATTTTTCTAACATCCCTGTCCATAGAGGCTCTTGCCAAACTCTCTGATATATACCATTCTCACCAAAATGAGATGGTATCTCATTGTTTTTATTAGAATTTCTATAACCATAAGTGATGATGAGCATTTTTTCACAAGCTTATTGGCCATCTATATATTTTCTTTAGGAAAGTGCCTGTTCATCTCCTCTTCCTATTTTTGGATAGATTTATAGCATTTTTGTTGAGTTCTGTGAGTGTTTTATAAATCTGAGATATTTATTACATAAATATCTGATGAATTATTTATCTTATTGGAGATACTTCTGAAGTCTATTTCTTGGAAAGTTCTACTTATGTTTCTTAAATGCAGTTTGTGGATTTTTGGTCTACTCTCTAGGTATTTAATTCACTTTGGGTTTATTATTGTGAAGAGTGTGATATGTTTTCATTTTATCTTCTTTACATGTGGCTATTCAGTTTTCCCATTACCATTTGTTGAACAGACTCTCCACTTCAAGAACTCAGCTCCTTTATCATGGGTTAACTGCTCAAGAGACAGATTTTTATAACTTCCTCTCTTTCATCTCCAGCACCCAGTGTCCCCATCATTAGTCCCTGGCAATGGAGGGATGGAGACAGAATGCTCCCACATACCTTCTGTTCTCTGACATGGTGAAAATTGGGTCTGGAGCCTGAGAACAGTTCACCAAAAAAATCCAGGGTCCCAACCATTTGAAGTTGGTTCAAAGCACTCAAAAGCTAGGATTTGAGAGCAAAGATCTGGTGCAAGGGAACACAGGGTAATAGAGTAGAACAGTGAGTGTCTGCTACAAAGAGACTGGCTTTCACTAGTAAATCTAGTAAATCACTGTCAACCCATTGCTCATCGATTTGCTCAAGCAGGCACCAGTAACATCTCTGTTGTGTGACTTGCTGTTACTGTTTTTGGCATATGCCGCAGGTAGCTTGCCAGGCTCAGCCGTGCAGGCAGGATACTCTCAGCAGCTTGCCGGGCTCCTTGAGAGGAACAAAGGAATCAAACCCGGGTTGGCCGCGTGCAAGGCAAACGCCCTACCCGCTGTGCTATTTAGATATTCAAACTTAAAATATCACCATTGCATTGAATATTTCATTGTTCAGAGACCACACTTTTCTGGAACTATTATCTCTATTCAACTATATGCCTGAAATCTACAAATTCACTCATTCTGCGAAGACTCTATTACAAAGATAAGCTAGACTACTTACTAAGTTCAAAAAGTTAAAAAAAAGCATGTCTTCCTAAATTGATTGTTAATATAAATTAAAAATAAATGCTTTGTCAAGTCCTGATAATGACTGTGACTTCCCTCACCACAACACAGGCTGAGGCAGCAGCATAAAGGACCCAAGACTGCTAGAGAACGGCTTGCACAGGCTATCTGAAGTAAGATGAATTCACAGGAAATGAGGCTTCATTAGCTCAGATGCCTCCATATGGAACTACTTGTTGGGTCAAGAGCTTTCCAGAAAACCATATGAAACCCTGGGAAATGTCTGTTTTGGATGCAAGAAAACACAAGGGATTTTATGGATTCAGATCTCTGTTATGGAAAATGGATCTGAGCTTATCCTGGGAAGTTTGCTTTCTGGGAGACAGGCCAAAGGCAAGTTGACGTGATTTGCAATAACCTAGTTAATCAACCATAAAAATCAAGGTTTTATCATTTTTTAAAGAGATAATCACACGCTGCAATTTTGAATAGTAAAACTCATTGTGAGAAAGTCATGTGCTTTAGCTAGAGTATATATTTGCTTAAGATACTTCTAAATGTAAAAATGTCAGGCAAAAGTTTGCCTTCTGCATAAACATACAATAAAATGTCTTCAGATATCATTGTCCTTATTTTTAAAACACAGTGACTTTACAGATCTTTCTTGACTTGCTTAAATAATGTTTTGCAATTATCAAAAAAGATTTAGTTATTAGAAAAATATTTTTAAATTAACTTCCATTGACAAAAGAGAAAAATTTGCTCATCACTTTTTGTACTGTAAGACTGAATTTTATTTTATTTATTTTTATTTATTTATTTTTTGTTTTTCAGGTCACACCCAGCAATGCACAGGGTTTACTCCTGGCTCTACATTCAGGAACTACTCCAGGTGGTACTGGGGGACCATATGAGAATCAAACCTGGGACAGCTGCATGCAAGGCAAATGCCCTACCCGATGTGCTATCACTCCAGCCCCAGACTGAATTTTAATTAGATAAATTCGAATTTGAAAATTAGATAACAGGTAAATTCTTACTAGCTTCACTCCATTTGAGACCATTATTTCTGTTAACTAATCAGAATTTTTATATACTTTTAATAGTTCGTTATATAAAAAATTTTGGTTATATGCTCTTACATAATTAGAATTTTCTTTTGAATAGTTAATGTTTTAAAGTACATCAGAACCCTATAATGGAGTCAAAGAAGAGCAATAGAATACTCAATATAATTTTTAATTATTTCTAAGACTAAAAGTAAAAAAATTGGGGGATCTGAAATTAAGCAGATTAAAGATCTTGCAAGGGTTGATATTGGTGGGAATGAGAAAGAATAATTGTACTTAGTGATATGATCTGACTCCACTTCTCAGAAAAATATCATCAACTTCCAATTTCAGCTTCAAAATACCAGCATCCAGAAAATTGTCGATTGTAGGATTACATAGCTTCAGGTAGTTTAGGTTTATTGGGTTACTCTTGTCACAGTGCTCCCATTCCTCTGTGTTTATTTGTAGCTTCTTTGTGTTCTGTTGACTTGTAAATAATGTCTTTCTCTTCTCCTTGAGTCCTTTGCATAGCTTATTCAGAGCAAGTTCTTTTTGTATGGACAAAGAAAGACATTTATTAATATGCCTTTGCAATTGGGATTTAATTGGCTTTGAATATTATTAATTCCCGGGCATCTGCTTTCTTGACTGTAGTCTTGGTTGCCCTCAGTTCCTAGCCCTCTAAAAGGCAGGGTCGCAACAGGGGACGAGATGGACCCAGGGCAAGCGGTAAGTTATGTGCTACCCTGGCATTGAGATGGGCCTGGCCAAAGTGCCTCATTCTTAACTATAAGTTAAGAGTCTGACCATGGACAAGTGCTGTCATGATCTTAAAAGTAATGACGAGATTAGGACCCTGCCAGGGATAGGAAAGACTAATCTGGCCTGAGCACTGTAGTCTGAGATTGAGATGATCCCAGGAGAGCAATTCTAAAAGTTTAGTGCATCTCTTGCTATGCCCATACAAAATGATTAATATTATGAATGCTCATATGTTTGTTGGACAAGGAGAGGAGAAACACAACCATGGGATTTCATCATTGATGGGTCCTGCTGAAAGAGCATCTGTCCTAGAGGATAGGTGTTCTGCTATTGTTATTGAACCTTTTGTGCCTAGCATTTTATTTTCGTAAACACCTGTTTCTTGTTAATTGCACCGTGCTTCGGAAAACAACGGAAAACAACTCCTAATAAGGAAACAGGATGTCCTGTCACACCCACAAGGTATAACTAGCCTATCAGCTGTAGACACTTGGGCATAAACAAGCAGCCAGAGGGATAAAAGGAGGGAAGTCACCTAGCTAGAGGCCCCTCCTCATTTGTCCCTAGGTCCTCCTCCTTGTTTCTCCTCTTTCCACATTTCCCCTCCTTCCCAATGCATGAGAAGGTCTCAGAATAAATTGCTGTAAGAAGAATGTCCAGTGGTCAAGGAAAAACGAAGGAAGAACGAGGACCCAGCTGGTTGCTGGCTTATTACTGTTTACTCAATCTTTAAACTTCCATCTCCTGCACTCCCAGCTCCAGCCTTTCTCTAGATCTACTCAGTTCCTTCCCTAGTCTCCCCCATGTCTCTCTCTCGGAACCCCTTTTTGCTCATGGTGCAATACATTGACAGTCACCAAAGGCACCAAAAGATCTTACAGGAAGAACATTGAGGCAACATTATTCTCTTGTATCTGCAGGCCAGTAATCTAGGCCTCCGGAAAGAAGATATAAAACCAAAACCAAAGTGTTCCTTGGGCTGAAAAGCACTCAGATTTACATACCAAAGACTGGGCTGGGCTGCCACATGAAATATACATTGTCAATTACAAACCAGGCAGCACCTGAAATCTACATGCCAAAGACTAGGCTGGGCCAGAGCCTGGAATCTACAATGTAACAACTCAAGCTTAAAAGGTTCAATAACAATAGCAGAATGCCTATTCTCTCTTTCAGCAGGACCCATCAATGATGAAATCCCATGGTTGTGTTTCTCTTCTCCTTGTCCAACAAACATATGAGTTTTGCATGGGCATAGCAAGAGGCGCATTAAACTTTTAGAATTGCTCTCCTGGGGTCATCTCAATCTCAGACTACAGTGCCCGGGCCAGATTAGTCTTTCCTATCCCTAGCAGGGTCCTAGTCTCGTCATTACTTTAAGATCATGACAGCACTTGTCCATGATCAGACTCTTAATTTATAGTTAAGAATGAGGCACTTTGGCCAGACCCATCTCGATGCCAGGGTAGCACATAACTTACCGCTTGCCCTGGGTCCATCTCGTCCCCCGTTGGGACCCTGCCTTTTAGAGGGCTAGGAACTGAGGGCAACCAAGGCTACAGTGAAGAAAGCAGATGCCTGGGAATTAATAATATTCAAACCCAATGAAATCCCAATTGCAAAGTCATATTAATAAATGTCTTTCTTTGTCCATACAAAAAGGACTTGCTCTGAATAAGCTATGCAAAGGACTTAAGGAGAAGAGAAAGACATTATTTACAAGTGAACAGAACACTAAGAAAGAAGCTACAAATAAACACAGAGGAATGGGAGCACTGTGACAGGAGTAACCCAATAAACCTAAACTACCTGAAGCTATGTAATCCTACAATAAGAAAATTTACATTAGCATATTTATTAAAAGCTCTAAAGTAGTTTAAAATATTTTGAATAAATGATTGATAGCTACTTCAACTGTTTAGAAAAAGTTCTCAATAAGTAGAGTACTTGCTCTGCATGCAACCATCCCATGTTTATCCCCGGTACTTCATATGATTCTCTACGCCCACCCAAGTGATCCCTGAGTATAGATCCAGGAGTAAGTCCTGAGCACTGCTGGGTGTGACCCCAAATGAAAACAAGGCAAACAAACTTGTCAACTAGTAGTTTTCAGGTGCTATTTCATGAACTGGTACGAGTTCACTGTTTTAAAAATAAATAAATAAATAAAACCACTGTTGTGATTATATCTAAACCATAGAATCAACAACACTGAAAACATAAGGTTAAATACAACAAAAAAACTCTAAAATGTGCCTGTCAAGTGGAAGGCTTGGCAGCAATAGTGAAAAAACCTGGGAACACAGGTGGAAGGAAGTCGACATTGGTTGTTAGGATTGGTGCTAGAATACTGTCTGTTTGCACTGTCATCCCATTGTTCATCAATTTGCTCTAGTGGGCACCAGTAACGTCTCCATTGTGAGATTTGTTGTTACTGTTTTTAGCATATCGAATACACCATGAGTAGCTTGCCATGCGGGCAGGATATTCTTGGTAGCTTGCTGGGCTCTCCGAAAGGGATGGAGGAATGGAACCCGGGTTGGCTGCATGCAAGTCAAATGCCTTACCCACTGTGCTATCACCACTACCAATAACTTTGTAAATCTCAGTTAAAATTTTTGAAAGAAAATTTGCACAACTTAAAATTTTGAAAAATAAAACCACTGTCTAAACAATTCAACAATCAAAGAAAAATTCACATTATAAAATATTTATAAATGAGCAGTCACTAAAATGCTATCTAATAAAATTTGTGAATATGGCAAAAACATTACTTAGTGACATATTTATAGTCTTGTGAAAAAAATTTTCATTGAAAGATAAAACCATGACTCACATATAAAACTCTCACATATAAAACTTAACATGTGTTAAAAATTTTATTTCACCTAAAACCATAAAAGATTCTACCCTATTTATTCATCAAAAGGGAATCAAGCAGATGTTACAACCATTCAAAAGAGAACCTAAAGAACAGATGCACTTACATATCAGCAATATTAAAAATAATGTTCAAGTGTAGAAAAAAATCAACATTTCCACAGGGTAGAAAAGAAGTCAGATGAAACTCTACCAGGAGGCATTGAATCTGCAAGTCTATAAAATACTCACTTTGCACACCATCAGTTATCTGCAAGTTGAAGTGTTATAAAATAGCTCCAAGATAGTAACAACAGTAGAATCAGATAACCCAGAAGAGTGTGTTGTAGATAATGTATACTTTCCCAAGGAAGCTTGAGCAGCCTTCTTATCATCAAATATATTTTTAAAGAAGATTACTCATAATCACAAAAGCATAGTTGATCTCATTAGCTTTGACTTATTTATAGAAGCAGAGCAAGTTGCTATTTACCATACATAGCTCTGTGTGTTGCATTGAACCAAGCGTACAACTTATTAAATATAACAGGAGGGTGTGACACCAACAAAATAAGGCCAAAGAATAAAGAACAAAGTTTATAAAAACAAGAGCAAAAAAGATCCTAGCTGAAAAGCAGATGGTTCCTTTTATCTCTCCCTGAGCACAGATAACTGGACAAACCCAGTAACAAAATTAGTCATAGTTCAAATTTATGAGAGGTTTTGAAGAATGTTGGAGAACCAAAGTCACAGAGCAACCACTGGTTCACAATTTAAGGAAAGCTGCCACATGCAGAGTGAGAGAGAGAGAGAGTAGATGCAACATTTAGCAGAGATACTAAATGGGTCAGATATAACCAGACATTATTGAAAAGTCCTAAACCAGAATAGCTCAAAAGTTGGTGATGGCCATGTGTGAACTGGTTCTCCATATTTGGTAGTGTAAGTCCTCAGAGTCTGCAAAATAGAACCTGTAGCCACTCACAGAATTTTTTTTTTTTACTACTAGTTCATTGATTTCTCACTTGAAGGTCAGAAAGAATTTAAAAGAACATCAGCACCTCCTGCATAAGTGAATTCAGGAACAAAAGTGCAAGAGAGATTAACTACATGGCCCTCAGGGCACCTCTGGCCATCAGACAGAAGGAAGGAGTCAGTAAGGAGTGCTGTGGGAAGCTGAATTATGCTCCTACCTCAACTACAGCTGGCTGCAGAGGTGAGGGAGTGGTCACACCTCAAGAATCTGACAAATCATGTCTACCTACAAGGAAAGACAAACCAAAGCAACAAAGACCAATGCCTCAACTTAAAACTAATAAGTTTCTAAACTGAGGAAAGAGCAGAACAGAAAAGCAAAGAACAAAGATCCAACAAGAGTATTCAAAGTCCCGAGAACAGATGATTGGTTAAAGAAACTGGTATATCTACACAATGAAATACTATGCAGCTGTTAGAAGAGATGAAATCATGAAATTCACTTATAACTGGATGGACATGGAAAGTATCATGCTAAGTGAAATTAGTCAGAGAGAGGAACAGACATAGAATAACTGCACTCATGTGTGGAATATAAAGTAGCATAATATGAGACTAACACCTAACAACAGTAGAGATAAGAGCCAGGAGGATCGTGCCATGGTTTGGAAGCCATCCCCACATGCTGGGGGAAAAGGCAATTGGGATGGACAAGGAACCACTATGTGAATAATGATTGGAGGGATTGCCCAGGATGGGAGATGTGTGTTCAAAGTAGACCAAGGACCAAACACGATAACCTCTTAGTACCTGTATTGCAAATCATAGTGCCTAAAATTAAAGAGAGTAAGAAGGATTGTGCCTGTCATAGAGACAGGGAGTAGGGTGGGGCAGGATAGCGGGTGGGACACTGGGAACAATGGTGGTGGAAAATGTGTACTTGGTGGAGGGATGGGTGCTCAAGCATCGTGTGACTGAAATGTAATCATGCAAGCTTGCATCTTTCACAGTGATCCAATAAAACTTATTTAAAAAAGCTTATTAAAAGAGTACTCAAAATCATCTCTTTTTGGGAAACAAAGCAAAAACCTTAAGCTCGAACAGAAAAGACAGAGTTCCAAAGGACAGATATCTATAGATCATTTTCAAACTGTGGCATACCATATCAACAACAAATAGTGTTACCACATAACAACAAATCTCAAACACTGACTACAACACCAGTCTTGATGTCAAGAATGCTAATTGCCACCTAAACAGAGAAAGGTTTCACTTTACACCTTCAGTAAACTTCATGTAATTACAATGTAATTTTATAGGGTTGTGGCTCATATGACAATATAAGTGTACAATTCAATTAGCAGTAAAGAGTAGAGGGAAGTGTATGAGCCGCTTAAGATAACAACAGGCTGGCTGTGGGACAACAGTGGTGGTCCAGCAGCTGTCCGCTCCCAGGGAGAGAGACGCTCATTTCCTAAGTGAAGTTTCCCAGTGGTCCTCACTGGACAAGTTTCAAGATAATGAGGAAATCCAGAAGTTGCTTCAAATCTGGCCAAATTCAGTGCCCAAGTTTACACCATACTTCAGAGCTGTAGTATGAAGACGGCTTTAATCTTGTTGGAACCTCTCCCACAGAGAGATGTTTATTCATTCTGTCTTTCACATGTCTCTATTTATGAATAAAGTCATTCTTTCTACTGATGCATCTGTGTAGTAGTGGAGTGTCCTATATCAACAGCCTTCACATTTTCATCAGCTTGTGTGCTGATCTATCTTAATGGTCCCTCTCTGTTCAACTGCTAAGTCATTACAAAGTCACAACACATAAAAATTTGATCTGCCAGATTTATTGTAATATCAGCATATAGTACTTTGGTGATCTTATACTCTTATACTCATTTAAAAAAATTAACCACAGGCCAGAGATACACTTTAATGGGTACACTTGCCTGCATGTACTTGGTTATCCTGGGTTCAATCTTTGGTGTCTTATAGAATCTCCCACATGCTTCCAGGAGTGATCTCTGTGTTCAGCTGGGTATGGCCCTATCACTCAACCCCTGAAATTAATCACAACTTTTTGAAAAATAGAAGAATGTAATTTTTCAAGGGCAAAGTTGAAGACTTCTCAATGAAACAGGAACTATTGCAGAGAGTTCTGATTATCCAATTCCTCCCTCCTACTCAAAGAACAATTTTCATTTATAAACACATTGAGCAGTTGGACTATTTTAATAGTAGGAAAAATTATTTAAATTACTCAAACTGACATTTTTTGATGGACAAGTGATAATTCTTATTTAAAGTGATGTCTTTAACATACTGGCAAAACAAGAAAATGCATATTTTAAATTCAATACATTGATATCTATTGGTAGACATATTGATTTTATCAAAGGACTAAGATTCATGCTAAGCAAGAGAGAGCACTGAGTTCAATCAGCAGCACCAACTTCCCTTCGTCACCAAGTCCCCTAGCATTATAATTTGACTCAAAACAAGAATAATCAGTATCTTGGGGACAGAAAACATTCTAAGTGTAGGAAATGCAAATGAAGAGCATATTTTTATATGAATCTTTGTCCATGATGTTTACAGCTATTGTGAATAACTTCTATAGTAGCTATAGTAGCAAATGACTCATATGGGACACATATGAGCAGGGAGACACAGTATTCTTCATAGCTAAAATAGTAAAGAATTAATTTTAATTTCCATGTCTGTGTTAAACTGCAAATTCACACTTGGCCCCCAGTTGCAAACTTTCGATGACAAACCAAAGTAAAAAAATATTTAAAAATAGAATTCAAACAAATTAGTGGCTCTCAAAACAATAGCAGAAAAAATTAAAAGCAGTAACAGAATACCTAGGTATATCAAAATGATTAGATATTAAAATGATTAGATAATAAGAGTTCATTCTAAATAATCCATAGGCAAAAAAGGAAATCTTAAGAAAATTAAGAAATATTTTGAACTAAATTCAAATGGAATTAAAACATGAACAAAATCTATAGTATGCAGACAAGGCAGTGCTTAGAGAAAAATGTACAGCATTAAATGTTTAGAGGGGCTTAAGCCATTGTACAGTGGGTAGGACATTTGCCTCATATATGGCAGACCTAGATTTCATTCCCAGCACCGCATATGGTCCTCTGAGTTGGCCAGGAATGATCCCTGAGCACAGAACCAGGAGTAAGCCCTGAGGATCACAGGGTGTGGCTCAAATACAAAAAAAAAATGAAGGGAGAGAGAGAGAGAGAGTTTAGGAAAGAAAAACATCACAAATGAATAATCTTTACCTTAGAAATTAAAAGAATAAACTAAATTCAAAGATAAGAATAAGGTATAAAACATACAAACTTGTTAGATAAAGCTAAAAGTCACTAGAGAAAAAATAAAAAGCAACCAATAGTATTGATTAAAACTTTAAACCCATTTGGAATGCTAAGAAATATTAGGAAAATTCAGGGGCGGGAGAGAAACCTCACCATGTTAACCATGATAAAAAAAAATGATATTTGGATTCAGGTCTGATGTTGAGGTCTTTGATCCATTTTAATTTGACTTTTGTGCTGACTGTTAGATCTGAGGTCTGAATTTATTTAGTTATTTTTTTTACATGTCACTACCCAGGTTTTCCAGCACCTCTTGTTGATGAAACTTTTCTTGCTCCACTTCATATGTCTTGCTACATTATCAACGATTAAATGATCATATATTTGAGTGTCTGTGTCGGGGTAGTCTAATGATGTGCAGGTCAAATATATGAGACTAATATCTAAAGCCAGGTAAAACAGGGACCAGGAGGATTGGTCAATGTTTGAAAGCTTGCCACAAGTGTGTATCGGGAACAGAGGGCAGTTAGGATAGAGGGGGAGACAAAACGGTAATAATAGTTAACAATAACCATTCTGGACAAGAACTGAGTGTTGAAAGTAGGTAAAGAGATATACATGATGACCTTCCAGTACTTGTATTGAAAACCATAATGTTCAATGGAACAAGAAGAAGAGGAAGGAGAAGAAAGAGGAGGAGGAGGAGAAGGAAGAGGAAGGAAGGATGTAGAAGGAGGAAGAAGGAGGAAGAAGGGGGAAGAAGAAAAGAAAGTTCAAACAAAAATGAAAAATGTATTTTTTCAAGGAGTTTATTTTATTCCAACAACAAGATAGCATCATATAAAAAAAAGGTACTGGGCAGGGGAGAGAAACTGGGAATATTGGTAGAGGGAAATGAACTTGGTGAAAGAATGGTGCTGAAACATTACATAACTGGCACCATACCATGAACAGCCTTGTAATTGTGTATCTCACTGTGATTCGATATTTTTAAAAAGTAACTACAATAGGACTGGAGCGATAGCACAGCTGGTAGGGTTTGCCTCTTGCATGCATCTGACCCGGATTTGATTTCTCTGTCCCTCTCAGAGAGCCCGGCAAGCTACCGAGAGTATCCCGCCCACACAGCAGAGACTGGCAAACTCCCCATGGCATGTTTGATATCCAAAACCAGTAACAACGAGTCTCACAACGGAGATGTTACTGGTGCCCGTTCGAGCAAATCGATGAGCAACAGGATGGTAGTGATACAGTGAACTACAATAACAAAAACACAAAGAAGTAAGCAGAGAGCTCTTTATAGTGGAAATAATAGAAGCAAGTTCTGAAAAACTGAGCCAAGAGAAAATGAACATCTCTACTCATGTGTCATTTGTGAGTTTATGGACAGAAATACAATGATACCAATAACACAGAGACAGTATTTTAGAGCTATTAATTAATATTTTTAATTTATAGGTGACCTCCCAGCACCTCCAAAGTACTCAGAGCATACCTGGAGATACTTAACCTGCTCTGAGGGCCTAATAGTTGAGAGCTCAGGCCCACTGGGTGCTACTGCTCAGCCTGCATTTTGCTGAGGATGCCAGGTGGTACTAACAACGGAACTCAGGACCCCTTGCATGCAAGGCATGAGTGCCAGCCTTTTGAGCTCTCTCCCCTACTGCCCATGAGACCACTTGAGATGTGGGAAAAGGAGTAAATCCTGAGCCTTGTTTTATTTTTTATATAAATTTTATTGAATCACCATGTGGAGGGTTACATAGTTCTCAGGATTATGTCAGTTATACAATATTCAAACACCCTTCCCTTCACCCGTGCCCATATTCCATCACCAACCATCCCATTATACCTCCCGCCCCCTCCCGCCTCCCCAATCCCCACCCTTGAAAGTGATAAATTTCACTTCATTTACGCTTTATCTTGGTTACAGTCCATGTTTCAACACATAACTCACTATTGTTGCTAGGGTTTCCCCCCAAAAAAGAAAAGACAGTCCTACTGTCAAGGAAGCATTTGATAGCTCTCCATTGCTGAGAATGTAGAGATATTAAGTCCCGCTGTTTGTTACATAACTTTTCTACTTCCCACCCCCCTCGTCCCGCACCACTGAGTTCACGCCTGTTTAGTAATCACCATGCTGCCTGACAAAGGGAAAAAAAAATGAAAAAGATGGTTATTTCCCGTCATCAGCCGGCGTGGGGCTCTGGCTTAGTTGATAGTCTGGTAGAATGTCTGCCAGCAGTTTCTGGAACCAAAAGTAATACGCTGGTATCGGCCCCAGCTTGAGATTCCACCCGCGTCCCGCTGTTCCAAGTACATAATAATTTATTCCCTTGTATCCCATTCCCACGCCACCAGGTCCGTGTCAGCTTAATGGACATCATACTATGGTTAACGCCATGCCACGTTTCTTCCCGAGAAAGAAGGATATTTCTTCTCAGCCGGCATGGGGATATGGCTTAGTTCAGTCTATAGAGATGGCTACCACTTTGGTAGCCTTCAATATTTCAGCAAAAGACTTACTATTCTTGTTAGGATTTCCCACCAAAGTCCGACCAGTTAAAAAGGAACCATTTCATATTGGTGATGATTAAATGACATTAGGTCGCGCGGCCATGGCAGCGGCCTCGCGGCTTTGAATTTCTGTATAAAGTCCAGGGAAAGTACAGCCAGAAATTACATGTCACTACAAACTTTAACCCTATTATGGTCCCCCCAAAGTCCAACCCGTTACAAAGGAACCATTTCATGTTGTGGATGCTTAGGTGACATTAGGCTGCCGCGGCCGCGCGGTTTTGGGTTTCTATATAAAGTCCAGGGAAAATTCAGCCTAAAATTCTATCGCTACAATCTTTTACCCTTCAACCAAAACTCAGTACTATTGTTTGGAGTTTCCCCCTACGGTTAGCCCTACTAAAAAGGAACATTTACACGTTGCTGACAATCAAGAGATATTATCTTGATTGTCATTATCTTGATCGCAGCCTTGCAGTTTTGGATTTCTATATGAAGTCCAGGGAAAATTCTTTTGGTAATTGCATCACTCGCTGGCGGCGCCTGGGCCAGTAGCTTCGAGCACACAGTTTGGAGGCATTTTGGGGGCGCCTCTCGTGTCCAAAGTGGTTCAGTTGCCTCCAGGGTCGATTTCACGTGGTGGCACCTGAACCTTGTTTTTGACAAAGTTTGGTTAATATTTAAAAAAATGATAAACATTACCAGTATCCAGAAGAAAAGTGCAATCTTAGAGATCAATATCAGCACAACCTTAGTATTGTTGCACCTTAGAGATGTCTGAAAAGAACTATGGGAGAGGACAGAGACAGTAGAGGAGGTAAGCCTTGGCCTTGCACTCTGTCAATCTGTGTTTGATCCCCAGCATCTCATGTGATTCCTCGAGGCCTCCAGAAGCCAGGAGTAAGCTCTGAGCATTGCTGGGCCTAGAAAAAAAAAAGAAAATAGAAAAAAATATATGGGAATATAACAAAACTCTTAATTTCAAAAAATATTTTCAATATTAATATATATATGTATTACAAAATATTATGTAGCCACAGCCACGCTCAAGGCCCCTCTCCATATGTTCGGATGATAAACATAGTTATGTCTTAAAAACTTCCAAGAAGAAATAAGGTCTAGAGAGATTATATATTGGTCAGGTACTTGCCTTGCATGCGACTGACCTCAGTTTGATTCCTGGGACCCCAGAGGGCTTTCTGTGCACCACCAAGAGTAGTAATCCTTGACTATACAGCCAGGAGCAAGCTCTGCACACAGCTGAGTGTAGCCCAAACTGGTCTTTCCCCAAAAAGAAAACTATATTTCCAGACAATTTTATTACTGAATTACCGCAAGTACTTAAAGTTGAAAATTACCAATACTGTATAGCCTCTCCACCAGGAAATAGAAGGACAATATCCCAACTCATCTTATAATACTTTAATGAGCAAAATAGTGAAAGATGTAAGAAAAACACACGTAATTTAAAAATAAGAACTTTGTAAGGACTAGCAGTCTAAAGAAGAAGACAGAGGGCAAATTCACTCACAGGCGTGGGTCTCGGCTATTTCCCGTGGGAAAACAGGCAAGGAAGATGGTGAGTGGGATAGAAATCCAGACAAGTTACCAAAGGAAGAACCTATGCCTTCTCTTTTAAGAAACCTCACTTCAGTATTAAGGTCTTCCAATGTGTTGAATTAGATTAACCCAGATCGTGCATGATAATATTTAAAATGCTTATGTCTAGTAGTTAGTTGAGCTGGAGCAATAGTGTAGCGGGCCTTCACCTTGCACGTGGCCGACCAGGGTTCGATTCCTCTGCCCTCCTTGGAGAGCCATACAAGCTACTGAGAGTATTTCACCAGCACGGCAGAGCCTGGCAAGCTCCCAGTGGCGTATTCAATATGCCAAAAACAGTAACAACAAGTCTCACAATGGAGATGGTACTGGTGCCTGCTCAAGCAAATCGAAGAGCAACGGGATGACAGTGACAGTGATAGTAGTCAAAAATGAAATACACCCGCTATCATTCAGTTGGTTACTGTAGCACTGTCGTCCTGTTGTTCATCGATTTGCTTGAGCAGGCACCAGTAACGTTTCCATTGTGAGACTTGTTGTTACTGATTTGGGCATATTGAATACACCACAGGTAGTTGGCCAGGCTCTGCCGTGAGGGTAGGATACTCTCGGTAGCTTGCTGGGCTCTCTGAGAGGGATAGAGGACTCAAATCTGGGTTGGCCATGTGGAAGGCTAACACCCTACCTGCTGTGCTGTTGCTCCAGTCCAGACATAAAAGAGAATGCTATGCAGCAGTAGCAGATATGTATAAAACTGTGGGAGAATCTGAAACGTTTTTTTGCTAAGTAAAAGAACTCAGACTTGAACTGCTACATATGTTATTCCATTTATCACATATATCAGATATGCTTCAAAACAGCAACACATGTAGGGAGAAAAGCAAGTGAAATATGTAGGAACTAGTTGATGGGAAGATTACCCGCAAAGAAACCCCATAGGGAAAAGAGATGATTGCCTTGTTCTGTAGTAGCACACAATGACTATTTACCTAAGTCAATCACACATAAATACACACCACAAAAATGTGCAATTATCGTTACATGTTAATAGAAAATTAATCAAGCAATATGGAAAGCAGATTTTGACAAATAATTCTCACTTTACTGTGAATAAATCACTCACCCATTCTAAAGATGATAAAGAAGAAAGAAGCTAACCTAAATAACTTTAGGAACTGAAGAGATAGTACAGCAAGTATGGTGTTTGTCTTGCATGCATGTGGCCAACCTGGGTTTGATGTGTGGTATGCTATATGGTCCCCTGAGCACAACCAGGAGTGAAAGCTGAGCACAAATCCAGAAGTAGTTTTTGAGCACAGCCAGGTGTGACCTCCCCCCACCCCCCAACAAAGTCAAAAAGTGGGGAGGGAAGAGTATTTTGTCTCAATACTGTAGACAAACACAGCAGTCTAATTGGTAAAATGTATTTCACAAATGTTGGTTAGGAAATATAACACCTTTTTTTGTGTGTCTTAAGGTAGGACAGATAAATACATCGAAGGTAAGGAAATCTAGATTTCCCATTGCTAGGAAAGAAGTCACAAAGAAGAAAAAGTCTAGGAACAACACTGTGACACCATATTGGAGTTAGGCAAATGATGAGGAATCAGTTTACTATCTTTACACAGTTCAACAACGTATTCAAAAATAAAGGTAGCTGTGTATTTGTGTGTATTCATATTCACATATTTACTTCTTAGCTCTGTTCACTGATAAGGGGATGAAACAAGGACAACCCAGCTTCAATGAGGACATTTGTTCAGATCTTGGTTTCTAATGAAATAAACCAAAGATTATTAAACAACTGGGGATTCCCAAGATAAGAATTGGAAAATATAATTTGAGCCTGAGAATTTTATGGTTCTAGAAAGTAAGAAGAGGTTAAATAGAGAGAAATAGAAAAAGGAAAAGAAGGAAGGAAGGAAGGAAGGAAGGAAGGAAGGAAGGAAGGAAGGAAGGAAGGAAGGAAGGAAGGAAGGAAGGAAAACACATAAAGTTCAATCTGAAAAAAATCCCACTGATCAACATTAGAACAACTGCAGCAATAAATAAATAATGTATTAATAATAAAAGACTAAAATAAATATTCAAGAATTTATATTGATTTTTAACTCAGTGCTCTATAATTTAAAATTATCAACATTTATTTTTTGCTGAACTGTTAGTTACATTTTTAACACTTCTAAAGGTCTGCACTTAGCTCAAAATTAAAAACAGAAACCAAGATACAACTTATAAAAAAGATTCAGGGAGCACCATGGACAGGAATATTTTCCCTTAGCAAATATATGTGTAAATCCCACAGTTGAAGAATAAAGACCCCTCCTCGAAAACATATGCCTAAACATATAAATGATGAATACAACATTCAGTGAGCACCAGAGCCAAATATATGAGTCCAATAATTGTGTTTATGTGTATATGCATATGTGTGTCCAGGGCTTTATAATATGAAATTCTACTTTGCTTTTAATAATTCTACTATAATCATATATTAGTTAATAAGATGTTTCATCTTACAGTTTACAGTCAGGTAGGTAAAGTGATTTTTCCTCATTTTACTTGCTCTAAAGCTGACTTCCCATTCTTTATTTATCATGACATGACAAGTCTTTTATCATTAAAACTAAAGAATGAATTCTATAGAATTCATATAGAATTCCTCCTATAGAACTCTCTCTCCACAAAAGGAATCTTGTAAATCCTCTCCTGATTAAGTCATCCGAAAGCAGTTCAGAGTAGAAAGAGAGGCTTTCCACATAACTGACCCACCCAACACTGTTTGGCTTGAATCTTGGCAGCAATTCTTTCTTTTCAAAGTATCAATGTACCTTGAATTCATTTCGCAATGCAAGGTTTTCTACCCTAAGCTTGACTGATGAATTATGTCCCCAATGGGGTTTTTTCCTAAATAATGTTGAATTAGATTTAATCTGAGAACTTCTCAAACCAGCTTATTTTCTTACATCTAGTATTGAGCTAAATCTTTCTCCCAACTCCCTTCATTTTCTCAGATGAGAATAGCCCATCTAATCAGTTCTCCATCATTTTGCATTTGAACAGCGCCCTTATAACCTGTGTGACTTAGCGTATAATAAGTACTTCAATTGCTGAAAGAAACTAAGGAAGAAAGAGCTGCCAGTGTTTAAAGCAAGATGGGAGGAATAGATAGATACTCCTTGTGATTAATTGCAAACTAATTTTCTCTGACAGGAAAGGAGAATTCTTCCTAATTCAAAATTGCCTCTGGATCTTAACAAAAGGCTGTGTAACATTTGTTGATAGTGTTGCTGTTGTCTTGATCTATATTCATAGGAAACTGATATAGGAAAGTATTATTCCAGATTTAATGTGATAGCAACTGAACCCAGGGCCACGTACACGCACTCTAGCAGCATGCACTCTATCATTGAGCTACATCCGGGCCCCAGAGTCACTTTCTCTTTGCATCATTATTCATCACCCCAAACTCACCATATCTTTACATTCTAAATCAAAACCTGCCAGCTTCCTTCTTTTCCCTTTTCCTTCAAGGTATTTTCTACCTTGCCTTACTTCTCCAAGGGAATGCACCCACCCCCTCTATACCTCCAAAGCCTCGCCCCGCCCCCGGCTTCATTCCCATTCCCATATTGGACATTAAATCATCCAAATAATTTATGGCCTTTAACAGAAAAATAAATATTTCTAATGTAATGGGCTTCAATATTCACCCTGACTCCACTTTTTATGTGCCATCGATTAAGTTATTTTAACCAATTTCAGCCTCCGTTTAATCATTTTTAATTCAGGAATCATAAATTGACCTTGCTGCATTATAAAGAGGATTAAATGAACTATGGTGCACAGAACATCTGTTTCAGGGCCTGGTAGTTTATTAAGAGTTCAAAGTATTTAAGATATTGTTAAAAACAAGTGGGAGCGCCACATCACATGGTCTTCATAATCAGCAATGAAAACCCAAATTATCTAATGATGCCTTTTCAGCAGGTCTGGTGGTTGGGAAAAAATTCCAAATAATAATGGTAGGTCTTTTGTCGAAATATTAAACGTTGTCAAAGTAGAGAGAGTAAAGTGGAAATCATCTGCCACACAGGCAGGGAGAAGGTTGGGAGGTTGGGACACTGGGTTTCTTTGTGGTAGAAAATGTGCACTGGTGAAGGGATGAGGTTTGATCATGGTATGACTGAGACTTAAACCCGGAAGCTTTGTAACTGTTCTCACACTGATTCAGTAGATTAAAAAAAATAAATTAAATTAAAAAATAAAAACAAGGGGAAAAAGGTAGGGCCAGACGAAACCCTCCACGATATTGAAGATAAAGGTATCTTCAAAGGTGGCACGGAACTAAGCAATCTAGTAAAAACAGAGATCAACAAATGGGACTACACTAAACTAAAAAGCTTCTGCACCGCAAGAAATACATTGACCAGAATCCAAAGACTATCCACAGAATGGGAAAGGATATTTACACAATACCCATCAGATAAGGGGTTGATATCAATGGTATATAAAGCACTGGTTGAACTCTACAAGAAGAAAACATCCAACCCCATCAAAAAATGGGGCGAAGAAATGAACAGAAACTTTACCAAGGAAGAAATACGAATGGCCAAAAGGCACATGAAAAAGTGCTCTGCATCACTAATCATCAGAGAGATGCAGATCAAAACAACCATGAGATACCACCTCACACCACAGAGACTAGCACACATCCAAAAGAACAAAAGCAACCGCTGTTGGAGAGGATGTGGGGAGAAAGGGACCCTTCTTCACTGCTGGTGGGAATGCCGACTGGTTCAGCCCTTCTGGAAAACAATTTGGACGATTCTCAAAAAATTAGATATTGAATTCCCATTTGACCCAGCAATACCACTGCTGGGAATATATCCCAGAGAGGCAAAAAAGTACAATCGAAACAACATCTGCACATGTATGTTCATCGCAGCACTGTTTACAATAGCCAGAATCTGGAAAAAACCCGAATGCCCCAGAACGGATGACTGGTTGAGGAAACTTTGGTACATCTATACAATGGAATACTATGCAGCTGTTAGAAAAAAGGAGGTCAAGAATTTTGTAGTTAAGTGGATGGGCATGAAAAGTTTCATGCTGAGTGAAATGAGTCAGAAAGAGAGAGACAGACATAGAAAGATTGCACTCATCTATGGTATATAGAATAACAGAGTGGGAGACTATCACCCAAGAACTGTAGAAATAAG
Source organism: Sorex araneus (assembly GCF_027595985.1). NCBI lineage: Eukaryota > Metazoa > Chordata > Mammalia > Eulipotyphla > Soricidae > Sorex > Sorex araneus. Next base: position 88,433,058 of record NC_073303.1, on the reverse strand, counting down.
TACCAGGAGGTTGACTCCATGGCTTCGAGGCTGGCCTCACGTTCCGGGGAAAGGTCAACTCAGAGAAGCGATCACCAACTACATTGTAGTCGAAGGCCATGTGGGGGAAGGGAGTTGCGGGCTGAATGAGGGCTAGAGACTGAGCACAGCGGCCACTCAACACCTTTATTGCAAACCACAACAGCTAATTAGAGAGAGAGAACAGAAGGGAATGCCTTGCCACAGTGGCAGGGTGGGGTGGGGGGGAGATGGGATTGGGGAGGGTGGGAGGGACGCTGGGTTTACGGGTGGTGGAGAATGGGCACTGGTGAAGGGATGGGTTCCCGAACTTTGTATGAGGGAAGTATAAGCACAAAAGTGTATAAATCTGTAACTGTACCCTCACGGTGATTCTCTAATTAAAAATAAATAAAATTTAAAAAAAAAAAGAGTAAGTTATGAGAAAAATATATCCATCCCATGCCTGAACTTAATGTTTTTCATTTATACGAGTGACTGTGAACTTTTAGTATGTGTTTGTTTGCATCTGTGGTAGGTCCAATAGGAGTCTGTTTTGAAAACAAACTCAGAGAGAGTTGAACAAAAAGTATATAGTCAGGTTTTCTTTTCTGAATAAAAGCAAAAAATTATTTTCTAAGAAAAAAAAAAAAAAGGTAGGGCCAGAGATATAGTACAGTGGGCAGCGCACTTGCCTGGCACACAGCCAATCCAGCTTCCATCCTTGGCATTCCATATGTCCCCCAAGTAAGCCAGAAGTGGTTCCTGAGTGCAGAGTCAGGAGTAAACCCTGAGCCCTGGGAGGTGTGGCCCCAAGACTAAAACAAAGTAATAAATAAGTAAGTAAATAAATAAATACAGAGGGATAAAAGGAGCTACAGAATAAATGTATCTGATTTTAGATCAAGGTGTGGAACCAGTAAATCAATGTGAAATTGCACAAATAATCTGCCACAGAATAATGCAACATACCACAGAATTTCAAAGAAAGGATCTCATGAAAATACTTGAAATCTCAGGGATGCACAATCTTCACTGATAGCCCCAGTAGTTTTAATTTCATATTCAGCTAATGATTATAGTTTATTAGTAAGCTACCATATGGGGTTTGAAAGAGTACTATTTTATATTTGTAAATTGAGCATATTGATCTAATAGTGATTGTACTTGAATATTTTACAAAAAAAAAACACAACCCGCCATTTGCACATGATAAACTTTTGGTGCCACACAAGCCTGCTGTGTCACATGGGTCTCCAGCCCTGTGTGCTATCTCACCAGACCAAGAAACTTACCTTGAACTGGGGGAATGATTTATATATCTTGCTTCAAGTAAGGGATATTTCTTTTAAGTAATATCTCTCTCATAGCAAGGACTAATAAGCAGTAATTATTCCTGTCAGAAATGATAGCACAGCAGATAGGGCATTTGCCTTGCACACCTCGGACTGGGTTTGATTTCTCCGCCCCTCTCGGAGAGCCCTGCAAGCTACCGAGTGTACTCACCCGCACAGCAGAGCCTGGCAAGCTACCCGTGGGGTATTCGATATGGCAAAAACTGTAACAACAAGTCTCACAATGGAGACGTTACTGGTGCCCGCTCGAGCAAATCAATGAGCAATGCGATAACAGTGACAGTGATTTGATTCCACCTAATCATTCTGAGGCTATTGTGGCAAAGGTTTTCTGTCAAGGCCAATTGTCCTATAGGTCTGACTATTGTCCGTTGTTATATTTGATCTCTCACATTTAACTCTAAAGCACCTCTTATCATAATTTAAATTTTGCAGGTATTTGAAAGGCTGCTTTTATTTGTCATTATAAAGAAATCCTTTCTGGCTTATTTTCAAAGAATGAACTTTTGTAACCTAATGGTCTTAGTAGAAAATGCAATTTTCTATAGAGGATCCTCATTTTTTAAATTATGCTTTTCCACAAAAAAAGTATGAAGAAGCATTTAATCAAATGATGATACTAATTTCGGGTTTTCCCTACATATTTAAGTACTAATAAAGAACACTATTTTGGAAACCATAAATTACAAACATACACATCAAAGTGGTTTCTGAGATGCTCTCCCATAACCATATTTGCACTATCTTCAGTCCAAAGGGAACCCAAACACACTTTGTATTCAAGATCTGATGTTGTCAAGGATTACAGTCCTCAACACCCGCAAAGCACCAAGATCACAGTCCAAGTAGTGGGTAGAAAGAAAAAGATATCAAATGCTAGAAGAAAAAATCAGATACTTGAGTGTCATGGGGGTATGGGGAGGTGGTTTCTTGAACTGGCAGAAACATTTGTGCCAATAATAATAGTGTATTTTAAATAAATTCTATAGATCATAGAGGGGCATGCAATTCACCCAAACATTTTATCCTGACTTTATATTCCAAGTTGTAAAGTTTTTCACTATCAATCTATAAGTTTAATTCAGTCTCTAAATGAGCTATTAGAACTTTGCAGAATTCATCAACCAAACTGCCAATTAGAAGACTGTGCTTTCAAAAAAAAATAAAAACAGCCCTTTATATCCTGCTGCTATAAAAGATTTAAAAAATAAGAAGTTCTTGCATGCCTGGTGTGAGAAAAGCTAAAAATAAATTAAGCAACTTTACACATATATTCTTTCATACCCATCTTAGCTCATGGAAAGATATTTGCTTCTTAACTCATTTCATTCGATTACCCATCGAGATTAGATATATCTTAAAATTGTATCTCAGTCTACTTTTTCTAGTTATTATTATCTTCTAACTCAGACACTTAAGGTCAGCTGTTGGGAAGAAGGAAAAAAGCTATATGTCCCCCAGGTGTCTCTTTCTGGCGAAGGAGAAATGCTTTCTGGTCTTAATCCCATTGCTATCATCTGTTTACTTCTCTGACTTTCCCAGGCTAGACTGTAAACTTCCCCAGAGCAGGGCCAGAATTTCTCACTGGGACCTGAGATCTCTGCAGGGACTATCAGCCTACCTGTATTACTTTCTTATCCTTGGCAAGATCAAATCTTCTGCTATAAAGCATTTGGAGTTTGGGTTTCATGGAAGTTGTAAGGGAAATGCTTACATTTGGCGATTGCTGCACCTGTTTCACTTCTGGAAGTAACATAGAAGCTCCAACCGTCTCCTTGTGGTTTGGGGCTATGTTTACTAAGCATGGTGTAGTTAGTATGTGCTTCTCAAATCCACACTGAATCTCACATTTCCAGTTTACAAGCATTTGGGGAATAAGATAAGGACTTCTGACAGTTGCATTTAAACTGAATGTTGAGGATAAAATAGACCCCAATGAAATTGCCTTTAGGGTAGGGCTGTGTTTATGGTTGATTCAACCATCTGTTTAAGATTGATTCTAAATAACTGATAATGAATGGCCAGACTGAAGTCAGGCTCTGATAACAAGACTGTTTGTAATAGCAAACACAACTTTAAAAAAAAATAGTGATAAATGGTATCTCCTTGAATGCCTGGTCTGGAAGTTAAGAGCTAGTTTATGTTTTTCCAATTAAAGTGATTCATTATTAGTTGTATTAAAGACAAGGGGAGGAACGGAATGTTTGGGAATGAAAAGCAAATCATTAGTTGTAATGATATCTTAAGTCTAAACAAATGATTTTAGGAGCAATTGTAAATGTTTAATCCTTTCTCTTAAACTTTAATATCAAAATACTGGTGATCATAAAATATAGTCACAGAATGAATGAAAAGGTAGGATGGAAGTAAAATTTGAAAGAAGGACAGATGAAGGGAGGAAAGATAAAAGAAAGATTTTGCACTCATTCATGCTTACCTGACAGTTTTGTTCTTTCCATAGCTATGGCTGTATTAGGATTAAAGAATAAAACCCTATCTGAATTAAGACATACTCCTTATTCCCAGAGCAGCCCAGAATACGGGAGAATGAGTAATAAAGATTAAATCTAACATGGAAATCAAAAGAGGGTTAGAAATCTGAAATTTTCCAGTACTAGCTGATAGTTTTGCCAACCTTATAAACTTGAAAGAAAAATAGTCCAAAATAAACTAAATCATTCCTTAAGATAAATGTTTAATATCTTTTTTATTGATGTGGCAGTAGTTAAATCTGTATTTCAAAGACACAAAGGAACTTCTAGCACACAATTTTTAAAACAGTGGTGCTGCCTCCCAGTATCCCTAAAATCTGTGATTTTGAACCTAGTTCCACATTGTTAATTCACCTTTTCACATTTTAATCAAGGAAAAATGGAAATCTTGCCTCTAAACTCCATCCTAGTATTTTCTAGCAGTGTGCTTGATTCTGTGTTTTCTTCATTTGTCTTCACTTTTAGAAATCTCTTAAAAGCTTTGAAGAGGGCGGAAGGATAGTACAGTGGAGATAGGACACTTGCCTTACATATGGCTTAGAGGAGTTCGGTCCCTGGCATTCCATATGGCTCCCTGACTCCTGCCGGAGCACAGAGCCAGGAGTAACCCCTGAGTATTGCTGGGTGTGGCCCAAAAAACAAAAGAGAAAAAAAAGACTTTGAAGTAGGATTATCAATGCAATATATGATAGCATTCTTCACTTAATCATAAAAAGTAAATTTTTTGACCCAGAATTACCAATAGACAAGGGTATTCAAATATTTCTTGACTATAGGACCCAACTTAAGGACATTTGTGTTTAATAGATATCCCCAGATATATTCTGTTAGAAATATTAATATCTATTTCACTATTATAATTTGACATATTTATCACTAATTTTATATGAATACTAAAGACTAAAAATTCAACTATTACTCACTGTGAGACATTGTCAGCAGATTCTAGGTTAAAATGAAATATGATTTTAGGCTTTTAAGAGAGCATGTATAATGAAAAATAAATCAGTCATTAAGGCATTTAAGATTTATGGGTGAGAAAAAAATGCTTCAGCCAATAATCCTGATAAAATAGGAAATAAATAATGATACAATCTGTGGCACAGTGAAGCAGAGAATTACATCAATGTCCTACCACCCAGAGCTATCACACTGAGTAGGAATAACTGCGAGAGGAAATAATGCATTTAGGTCATTCATAGCAGCTTTCCTACATATATTTTCAAATTTTTTCCTCTAGCACAGAAGAGTATACCAAAATTTTTGTTTGCTTCTCAAAATTATATGCATCATTAAATTTTTCTTCAGAAATGGGAAAATGTACTAAAAGCTAAAAGTAAACTTGCCTATTGAACAGGTGCAAATGATTCCCTGACTAATAAAATTGGTGAGCTGTAAAATAATGTCTGAGAGCATTAAATGATCTCTTAAAGTTCTAACATTGTCATCACAAGTCAAAATTAGGATTGCTGAACTGATGTAACTGACTGGGAAAGCCTGCTTTTTGGTTAATTGATTGCTTCAAAGTTAGAAAACTGAGTATTTGTGAGGTTTTGTCCAGATTCTAGAGGACCAAAAGGTCTGTGATGGCCCTTCTCATTTAGACACTCCAGTTTCTGTGAGAGAATCTTACCTAGATGAAACAGCAGCTAAAATGCCATTTCCTGGGCTGAAGAGATAGTGCAGGAGTTAAGGCACTTACCTTGGACACTGCTAATCTGAATCCAATTTCCTGCGTGGCATATGGCCCTCTGAGCCGTGCCAGAAGTGATCCCCAAGCACAGAGCCTGGAGTAACCAGGTATGGGCCCCGAACCAAAATGAAATGAAATGAAATGAAAAAAAAAAAAAAGATTCTAAGATTCTACTTCCCCCAGAAAACTTTGCTGTGGCATAATGTTGGTTTTCCCTTCCTTCCTGACTGCTGGGAGCTTCTGTTTGTTGATTGCCTCCCAACCTGTCAATTACCTTTGTCTCCTGATCAGACTCAGACTTGTAAATATTATCTTTCTCTTCTCCTTAAATGTCCTTTGCATGATTAGTTATTTCAAAGCAATTGCTTTTTGTATGGATACGGGAAGACAGTTAAAAAGACAAGCCTGTCTTGGAGTTGATTGACTCCAGATAATATAACCTTCTGGACATATGCTCTCTCGACTTAAGCCTCAGTTGCCCTTACCTCCTAGATCCCCAAAAGCAGGGTCCCGACGAGAGACTGGATGGACCCACGGAAAGCTGTGAGCTATGAGCTACCCTGGCATCGCAAAGGGCCTGGTCATAGTGCCCTAATGCTTAACTATAAGCTAAGAGCTTGGTCATGGACAAATTCTCTCATGATCCAAAAAGTAATAACTAGATTTGGACCCTGCTGGGCTTAGGGATGATTGATCTGGTCTGAGCATTGTAGTCTGAGTCTGTAGTGAGATGTCCCCAAGAGAGTCACCCCATAAACCTAAAAATGCCTACTACTGTGTCCATACAGAATGGTAAATATTAGGATGTAGAATTAAAGATGTTAATTAAGTTGTTGGGCTAAGGAGAGGAGAAACACAGTTTAAGGACCGTTTTGCCCTTGTGTGTTGCAGGTGGTCGGGAAGACTGGAAAAACATTTTTGATCACCCTTCCTGTAGGGAGGCATGGTGGGGGAGACATGGTCAAAACCTGAAAAAGAGCGGCTGCAGGGAGAAAGGGATTGATTGATCAAAAAAGGGGGGATTGAAGGAGAAGGAAAGAAGAGAAGGAGAGACTGCAGAGAGAGATAGAGGAGACTGATACAGCAGGAAGAAAGAATTGCGTGGTTAGAGACAGATACAGACACAGAGACAGAGAAAGGGTTGGAGAGAGCTAGGAGAGACAAGAGATTGAATAAACGACAAATAATCAGCAACCAGCTTGGCTCTTGTTCTTCCTTCCTCTGTCCAAGGCAACAGCTGTCCTGGGTGTGGAAGGGTCTGGAGAGCACCGAACACGTGCGGAGAGAGAGTTCCCTGGAGAGCCCGAGAACATCCTACAAGCACGCGTGAGGGGCTTCACACTTTCCCTGGGCTTTCTCCACTCTGAAAATTCACCTTTCCTCTCTGTATTTTGAAGTACACATTCCTGGTTGCCTAACTCCAGAGCAAAGTCAGACTCTTCCTTAAGCTTGAACTCCCCTATAAGCTTCAGTAAGTTAAAAATCAAAGTAGCTGGGGCTGGAGCTTTAGCACACTGGGTAGGGCGTTTGCCTTGCACGCGGCCAACCCAAGTTCAATTCCCAGCATCCCATACGGTCTCCCATATGGTGAACTGAGCACCGACAGGAGTAATTCTTGAGTGCAGAGCCAGGAGTAACCCCTGTGCATTGTGTGACCCCCAAAAAATAAAAACCAAAGCAACTAATGAATACATAAAGCTTACCTTGTTCCAAGCATTGTTCAAGGCATGGTACATCTATCAGTTCACTTCTTTCTCATAACCTATCTTCTAGTTATTTTTATTTCCATTTTTCATGTTAGTAATGTGATGTACATTTGGGTTAATTAAACTGTTCCAGGACATGGCATCCTTGCTTGGTAAGCTATGTCTTCTCCAACTCAAAGTAGACAATCAAGTCCATAAATGGTCAACCAACCAAAATTAACTATAAAATACTTAATGAACAGAACATTTTCATGTTGTATAACTATGTAGATATGCAAACAGAAAAAAAATCTCTTACTTTCTTAACTGTGTTTAAAATTTTTCTTTCAGTAACTGGTTCTTTTACTTACATGATAGCAACGTAGTTATATTTTGTAGTTAACATGCCAGAACAAATCCCCACAAACTGAGTAAGAGTTTGATATTAGACAGTGTGTGACTCAGAAGTTTGAGTGGACTTCAGGCTTCAGAAAGCAAACTCCCAGTTTCAGAGGAGGAGGCCCCAAACAAGAGTAGCCGGTAGGGCACTTGCCTTGCACACAGATGACCAGTATTCAATCCTAGTTTCTGAGCTCAGAGCCAGAAATGGTCCCAAAACAAAACCAGCAAACAAATGAACAAAACCCAGTAAAACATCAGAGGGAATATATTAATTTTTGAAGGTTCCAGGGATAAATCGGTGTCCAGGTTATACAGTATTTGATCAATTTCCGTTTCTTGCAGCTACAGTACTTAAGTTCCTGTTTTCTTGATGGCTATTGGTCCTTGGTGTTTCTTCACTTCTAGAAAGTCTGACTCAGCTTCCAAAAGTACTTCATAGTTTATGGCTACCTCCACCCATCTTAATTGGGGGTTAGGTCCTTCTCATCTTTAAATCTCTTTGCCCTCTCCTTTTACAGGGTCACGCTGACACTTATTCTTTCCTTTTAAAAACTCTTTTATACTCCCTGAGGATTACACAAAGCACATCTTGTTAATTCAGGGAAATCACCCTATGTTATAGTTAGCTGATCAGTAACTTTAATTGTATCTGAAAAGTCCCTTCCCTGAAGAAACCAGTTTGGCATTCAATTGAATTACCAAAAGGCAAGAATTTTTAGAATTCTATGGACCACACATGTCAAATCTAAATTATTTTTTAAACCAAAAGTTAAGAACTTGTGAGTGTTTGAGTTTATAACTCCACGTTCTATATTTTGACACTTTATTGACAACAAATACTTTAAAGTTATAATATAGTTATAATTATAATAAAAGGCTACCCTAAACAGTGAATGGGTTGTTTTATGTAATATCCCATTAAGCTTGCAAATGCACTCATTGGATAAAGAGCATTTTTTTCTATATAATCTGTCTCATTCTAGTAGATTATGATAATATTTCCAGGGCCTGGAGTCTATGGGAAGTGGAACAATAGTTTATATCAATTTTTTAGGATATGAGCCTTGAGGCTTAAAAAATGAAAGTTGATACATTGATCTCATATTGAAATACAGATGAGTTGAATGGAAACTCGTCTGTAGCTCAGTTGAGAAAGACTAGTGTCAATCTTTCAAAATTTTTACATTAAAATCTGCAGCAATTATTCTACTGCGTCAAACTCTCAGTATCATGTTTCCTCTCCTCTGACATTTCCATAGCTACAACCAAAGGCCATTTCCTTTTAGTCTGTCAACAGAGGAAATTAGAAACAGCTGCTCAGCAAGCCTTCGGATAAAAGATGCCCTGTACATCTTATGCTATCAGACCTTTAAGTCTACCTTCAAATACCTGAAGAGGTCATGGAGGAGAAGAATTTTGAAGTTGAAAGGGGCCTCAGTAATCCAGCTTCCACCCAACACATGAGTACTGTCTATAACCTCACCCTTGCTCCATCCTTTGGTCTCTGCATACATTTGACAGATCAGAAGACTGGTGACCCCAAAGCAGCACAGTTCTGGTTTGAATCACCTTAATTGCTACAAACATAACCTTCTACTTAACTAAAACTTGACTATAGTTTCTAAAAAACTTAGACTTACCCTGTTTTTCTAGAACCAGAGAGAATGGCTTCATAAATTTTCCTTATAGGAATAAATCACCTATATAAAGAGAAGCCCCTATTTCTCAAATCGTTTGTTCTGGTTTAAATTTTATCATTTCTTCATATGTAATTATTTATATTTACCTTAATATGTTTTGGGTAGTTTCTGTATGATTTGTCTTTTGTGAATACCACTCTATAAATATTTAAACATAATATTTGACAGTTCAATAGAATAATTAAATGATTTGAAATCATAGATAAAAACATGGCTACAATGCACAAACAAAATATTTGTTAAAGTAAGAAGAAGCAAAAGGATAAAATCTTAATCGTTTGGCATTGCATTATATAGGTAATATTAGTATTTAAAAAAATTAACAGTTATCGGGGCCAGAGTGATAGCACAGCGGGTAGGGTGTTTGCCTCTCACGCGGCTGACCTGGGTTCGATCCCCGGGATCCCATATGGTCCCCCAAGCACTGCCAGGAGTAATTCCTGAGTGCAAAGCCAGGAGTAACCCCTGAGCATCGCTGTGTGTGACCCAAAAAGCAAAAAAAAAAAAATTGACAGTTATCATGAGGCCATCATGCTTACCTTTTCTGAAAGAATATAGATGTGATGAGGGACAGGCACGGTTTGGTTTTCAGAATTGTTTTGGTTTAGGTTAGGTTTGAGAGTATCCCAATGTGATGATATTTGCACAGTGCTGATTTTGTTGAATTGCTGCTCAGTCTCATTAACTGTGTGGCATTTGCCTTTCTCATTGACAGTATATTTCATACTTGTGTCCACCCAACATTGTGCTCTCAAATGCACTTACACCTCTGCCTAAACAATTCATGTTCAAAATTGACCCAAGCAACATTTAAATACTTATATAATTTGTTTCAATATATGCTTAATGCAATAATGTCTAAAGCAAAGTACCAAATCAGAAGCAAAACTAAGTTATTCATGGAATATGCAAATATATTCATTGCAATGGGCTGCATATTTGATGATAAAATAAGATAGAAATATGTATCTCTACATTATTTTTTTCAGAAAAAAATAAAATAATATTTTTCAAGAAATATTAAAAGACAGTGAGATTTAACAGGAAATGTTTTTTTTAAATATATTTAAAGACAGTGAGATATTAAGTCTTTCCCAGAGGTTTATTATAATTTATTTTTATTTTCTTCCTTTCATATATATGCTTTTAGATCTCTCTATAATTGTATGTGCATATTATTTTGTAATGGAAGTGTAATCAAAATAGAAATGAAAAATAATGTGCCTAGTGGGCAGAGAACTAAAAGTGTCAGGGAATTGTGACTGATTGCCTCCTACACAGAGCCTTTACTTTAGTGAAGTATAAGTTCTGCACATCCATTGTAGAAGAAATCACAGGATATATGAAGAAAAAGAAAATTACAAATATCAAGTTGAATAGAAAATCAGCTTAATCTAATTCAATTTTTAATTCAGTATTTTTAAATCCAAAGTTTTTCAAATAGCAAAATCACCAGTACTTTATCAGTACTTTATACTTGCTAGAAATAACTGTTTTATGTTCCTCCCTTCTCTCTTTGTGCCTCCCAAAGGCAACAATTTTAGTTCTTTCATCATTTTTCAAGTACATGCCTCCTGTTCTAAACAATATTTTTTATTGTTTTAATTGGTAATTTTAACCAGTCACTTGACTTCAATAATAAAAGCTGAAGATGTATATATCTCTTTCACTAATACTTTCCTGTACACAGGACATTTTTGTCCTCACAGACCAAAATAATTTAAAAAATAAATTAAAAAATTGTAAAAATTTAGGGCATGCAACTTATAAGAAGTGGAATAACAACAGCTGATCAGCTGATTCTGTTTGTATGCACAGTTCCTATAAATCCTTTTGGGTTTTTTTCCCCCTGAAATTAACAATTGCTTTTGCTCGACTTCCAATGCTCTTATTTTTAAAATCTATATAAAACCACAAATACCTCCCCAGTTATACAAGCCTCTTTTGAATTAATCCAATACTTTCAGAATTTATCATTTATAAAATTTTCAAGTAAATCTTCCCTGGAAATTCTGATTGTCTTTAGTCAGGTCTGGGTCCTTCAAAAAGGATTTATTCCTAAATCATCCTAGATACTCTTTTCATCTCCTCTTCTGTTTTTTTAATTTTTCTATCCCATGGATCCATGATATCCTCCTTCTTGCTTTATTCTGTATTTTAGTGGAACAGACTCCTTTTCCCCAGGAGAATATATATTTGAGATAATTTTTAATCTTTGCTGAGAGTGAAGAAGTTACTGTCACAGGTCAACTTGGGAAAGATGACTGGAGGTGGTGATAAGAAACCTCAATACTTAACTGCACACTACCATATAATCTCCCTGTGCTCAATAGAGAATACCAACTTTTGCTCCAGCAGAAAATCTCCATAAGCTGAAAATCTACTATTTTTCTCTCAGCCCAGATAAAAGAATCTAGTCTTCTACCATAACAAGAAAGGAATTGGGCCTGGAGCGATAGCACAGCGGGTAGGGCGTTTGCCTTGCATGCGGCTGACCCAGGTTTGATTCCCAGCATCCCATATGGTCCCCTGAGCACCACCAGGAGTGATTCCTGAGTGCAGAGCCAGGAGTAATCCCTGTGCCTTGCGAGGTGTGACCCAAAAAGAAAAAAAAAGGCAATCTTGGAGATACCAATCTCAAAAATGTTTTCATAAAGTCTTCCAAGTTCTAGTTCCACTTACAGACGTTTTGCAGAGGATCCTGGCACTGCCAATTTTTGACTTTGATTTGATTGTTGATTGTAAATTAGTGAAGTATTTTTTCAGTATAAAGTTTGTGTATTTATTTAGTGAAAGTGTGTTCGTGATGTTTTTGTTCAGTGTTTGTTCACTTAACTGCTTACTGACTGCTATATAAGATTCACTTTTCTTATTTGTTCTAAGTCAGAAATCATGAGTTTATCTGCTTAATGGATTTCCAGTAATCTCCTATTCATTTTCCCTTGCAGAGATTAATAATACAAGTTATTGGGGATTTGGCAAGGATACATAGGTGAACAAGTGAACCTAATTGTTCTCTTCATTGGAAACTATATATATATTTTGTTACATGAAATTTTATTTTATTTTATTTTATTATTATTTTTTTTTTTTTGCTTTTTGGGTCACACCCGGCGATGCACAGGGGTTACTCCTGGTTCTACACTCAGGAATTACTCCTGGCGGTGCTCAGGGGACCATATGGGATGCTGGGATTCGAACCCGGGTCGGCCGCGTGCAAGGCAAACGCCCTACCCACTGTGCTATCGCTCCAGCCCCATATGAAATTTTATCATGATAAAGCTTTTTATGTCTTAAAATTCCAATCTGCTTCAGGGGGTGAAATTAACCACATATAATTTTTAATTACAGCTTTCATTTTGCCCACTTTTTACACTCTTAATTTACAATGTCCATCATGTGGTAGATATTCAATAATAATAAAGGGGAATACTACTTCCGGTCTATCTTCACTACACTAGATCAAAGTAATATGTCTCCTAGTTTGTATTAAAGTCACGGGTGAGTAAACTACAGCTCAGGGGCCAAACCTAATATGCTGCCTATTTCTGTAAATAGTCTCCTTGGAGTGTAGCCATACCCATTTGTCTCTATATTGTCCATGGCTGCTTTTACAGAGATGAGTAGTTATAACAGGCACCATACGATCTGCAAAGACTAAAATATTTATGCTTTGACCCTTTACAGACAAAGTTTGTCAACCTGTGTTTTAAGTTCTAGATAAAACAAATTAATTATAGCCAGGCTAGAAGTAATCCCTCCAGGGAAACACTAATCTTCCTTAAGGTTGACATTGATTCATTAACCAGTACAATCAGACAGCCAGCGATAAATCTACTAAATTACTTGATATTTTAACAATTATATATATCAAGCCACATAAGGTAATATATATAATATAGATTTATATACATATCTTTGTGTATATATTAAAAGATATATATTTACATATAATATAATATATATTTTGATATACATATCAAAATCCATGCTGACTTTAAATGAATGATTGTATGAGATGAGAAATCTCTGGTCACTTGGTACTTAAACAATGATAATATTCAACATGAAAGAGTCGCCATAGAAGATATTTGTGTGTAAGATTACTGAGTCCCTACATTTGATTCTAAGAATCAGGGATTTCTAAGGGATTTCATGAATTCCCAAAATCAAATCTCAGGGAAAGAAGGATAAAAGCTACAGTTGTGAAATGTTGTTTACTAGGTTCTCTCTCTTGGAAATGTACAATATGTTAGCACTTGGAAGATTATTAAAATTCCAGCAGAAGCAAAATCTGGATATCACTACTGTAAATGATATCACTGGTAACTATCCCTTTCAATTCTCACTTTGTGATTCCTTCTTATCTATCTTTATATCATAGGAAACTTTACTAATATCACTGTCACTAAATGATCACCATTTTTTGTGGTTTTCCAAAATTCTGTCAACTTTTTTGGTTCTCAATTATAGTGCTGTTTTACCTGGAAATTTCTCCAAAAGAAGCTGACAGTTAACCAAATCACAGGAGAGGCTCAAAGTTCAGCAGTTAATCATTCATTGCTTTTACTCCCTTATTCTAAGCCAAAATTCTGCTCTGTGAGAGAAGGTCACAACCCCTAGAGAGTCATAGTCACACCAAGTACGAAGACAACCTCCACAACTTTCCAGCAACTTGTCTCCTTCGCCATGTTGTGCCTGCAAACACGCTTCCTAGGAAGCCTCATCCGAGGCAGTGTGAGGTTCTGACGTGTCTTTCATCTATTCCCTTCTTCGACTTGGAATGTTTTTTTGTCTCTTTTGATTTGTTTCTGCATTGCTTTTTTTCATTCTGTTTTGTTTTGTTTTACTCCTTGGGTACGTTCTTTTAGAATTTGGAAACTGGCATGATATAGAAATGACTGCTCTCATTTCCTTCTTCTCTGGCTGAGAGAATGAGAGTTTAGCATTTGCACCAGGGTCTCTAAGTGACTCCTCAAAAAAAAAAATAATAAAGCAAGTATCTACTTCTCCCTGTACTGCACAGGAGGTTACTCCAGGCCTGGGAGACAAGCCTGATAAATTGTATCTGAAGCAATAGGACAAATCCGGGACACACCAGGAAGAAGAGATGCAGGAAGCAAGGAGACAGAAAAGGGTGTGTGCCTTAGCATATAACTTCATCATGACTTCCCCAGTCTTAGACTTTTTGAAAAATTCTTTTTAACTTTGGAATTCCATATGAGACTCTGCAGGGGCTACTCCAATCTCAGTGCTGGGAGTTGCTTCTGGTAGTGCTGGGAAGCATGAGGTACTAGGCACTAAATCTGAACCTCCTCTATGCAAAGCATATGCTTAACCAATTACGCTCTTGCTTTGGCCCCTTTATTTTTTAAATTGAGGTAACATACTCATATCATATGAAGTTCAGGTGAGCAGCACTGTAATGTGACATCTGTATAAACATACACATGCAGACATACACAGACACACAGAAATAGACACAGACACACACACACAGACACACACACACACAGACACACTGCAATGCCATTACTGCATTGGACTCCTTTCTGCCCAACACAGTACAATTGATCCCCTTTACCCTTTCACTCTCCACACTCCTTCCCTTCAAGGTAAGAATCTTTATAATGGTTTTGGTTTTGACTTGTTATGTTGTTTTCATATTGCACGTGAGTGAATTATCTGGTATTTGTCTTTTTAATTTATTTCACTTAGCCTAATACCCTCATGTACAATTAAGCACTGCTCAGTTATTTAAAACACTGTCACTGTCACTGTCATCCCATTGCTCATCGATTTGCTCGAGCGGGCACCAGTAACATCTTCATTGTGAGACTTGTTACTGTTTTTGGCATATCAAATACACAATGGGTAGCTTGCCAGGCTCTGCCATGCGGGCGAGATACTCCTGGTAGCTTGCCAGGCTGTCCGAGAGAAGTGGAGGAATTGAACCAGGGCAAACACCCTACTGCTGTGTTATCGCTCCAGCCCAATAAAAATCAACAAATATTTCCATTTGTTATAGCATGAATAAAACTTGAGACATCATAGAGTTTTTACCTTCATGTCAACAAATTCCCTCAAAATTATAGGTTGATAGTTACAGTTTCAGAGAATATAGTGAGGAGACTGCTTGCAGGGCAGCCACACTGTCCTGGGATGAGGTTAGCAGCACTTCAGAGAGCAAAGGCTGGCTGACACAGGCTGCTGGTGTCGTAAGCCTTTTGAAAAGGTCACAACTCCACTACAAACAACTCCAAAGTTTCTCAGACATGAATTCCCCTGCAGGGTAAGATTATATTGGTTTTGCATAGTCTCCTTTAGTAAACACTAACTCCTTGACCTGAAGTATGTGCTTGTGTATAAATGGTAGACACAAAAATAAGGTCATCCTTAAAGAATTTATATTGATGCCTATATAAAATCTGATAAGCAATTTTAATCAACTTAACTTTTTACCTGAAAGAATAAGACTGAATTTGAATTCTAAATGGAAAAATCTGTATTTAAAATACTGGAGTCCTTCCATGGCCGCTTTTATATTCATATTTGAGAAGAGCGTCTGTAACAGCGACATGATGGGTTCAGTCCTGCACTGGCGACTTTCCAGGGACGAGTGAACAATGGAAGATAAATGAGAGCATAATCAGCCATATTGTTCAAATCTGAATGCAAAGGCTTGGAGAGTAAAAGATTATCTTTTTTTCCCCTTCCCTTATTACATTGAAAGGAAAGGGCTTTTTGTTTGTTTTGGATTTGGATTTTTAGGGTTGGGACCCACTGTGCTCAGGACTTACTCTTGTCTCAGGGCTCAGGAATCCCTCCTGGTGGTCCTTAGAGGACTACTTGTGCTGCTAAGGTACGAATCTGTGTCTGGTGCATGCAAGGTAAGCACTTTACTTACCCCCTGTACTGTCTCTCCAATCCTGTAGAAAGACTATTTAAAAAAAAAAAATCCTAACGGAAATACAACACAGAGGAGAATTTACAGTAAATGTTTGAGTATACTTAGAGACTTGATTGTGTAAGTTCTTTCCTCTTCAGTTCAAATCTCTTTAGTAGCACGAGAGAAAACCAAAGGAATGCTATTAAGTATGATCAATGAGATAACCTGTAGTAAGTTCCTACTGGGGTAAAAGACTAAAGAATATATTAATTCATATAAAAACTGCTATTTTGTCTCAATATAGTACATTAATACTTCATGCGCAAGGGTCATCTCCACATGTTTGGACAAGCCTCACACATGAAAGAACCGGCAGAGGAACCCAGGTTTGTGGGACCTGGGGCTGAGATCTTCAAGCCTGCTCAGATCAGGACTGAGCCTGCTCCACCCAGACCCTCCCCATTATCCAGTAGCTAGGCAGCCACACCCACAAACTACCCTCCCTACCCCCCAAATCCGTGTAATCCCATCAGTGGCCAAGATCCAGAGACTATAAAACAACAGTCCCGGAAGCGCGCTCGGCCAAAAATAGCCTAGTTCTCCCTCTCAGAGAACTTGGCAACCTCCAAGAGCATCCTGCCCGAAAAGCAGAGCCTGGCAAGCTCTCCATGACATATTCGATATGACAAATACAGTAACAATGATGGGTCTCATTCTCCTTACCCTGAAAGAGCCTCCAATGTGGCACCAGTAAGAAGAACGAGTAAAGAGAGGCTGCTAACATCTCAGGGCTAGGACAAACGGAGATGTTACTGGCACCCAATCAAGCACATCGATGATGAATGGGATGACAGTAATACAGTGATAACACTTTTATATTGAATGAAATATTTTGGCAGTATGACCTTCTATTACAAGGAAACAGGACATTCAACAGGAGGGACGTACAGAACAAAATATATTTTTAGATTCATAAATGTAAATGAACTTATTTTTACAGTATGGTTTTCTTTGCACTTTAGATCAGGATCATTAGTAGAGTTTAGTCTAAAGATTTATTTAAATAACATTTTATTAACATAAAATCAATATACATATATATGTATCTTATCAACTTTCTATTTCAGTGTGAACCTACTTATTTACAAGGCTAAACATAAATGTGGCTATCATTTATATTCCTAAGAAATAAAAATAAAGCCTTTTAAATATTATAATTCATGTATTTAAAATTACCAAAGAATATTTGAATTTGTTTATTAAACTAATGAGAGAAATAGCTTTGATATGTTGACAACTTAAATGTGTCATTTTCATCAAAGTTATGAGTCCTCGTTCTGACTGCATAATAAGAATCTATTCTGGGATTGATTGGCACTTATTATTGGGAAGAATCAGGATATGGCTAAAGTTTAGTGTTATATGACAATATGGTATCTATGCCCAGAGAAATGTCTCATTCAGGACTCTGAACCCTGTAACTGTATTTTGTTCAGAAACTACCTAGAAAACCTGTCCTGTTTCAAAACCCTATGATCTTACAATTCAATTAGGTTTAATAGTAATAGAACTGAACAGTTAGCTTGAACTGTATTATTTTCTCTTCTGCCTTCTATTATGTTTAAGATGGTATAATAATAAGTACCATTAGGATCTTGAAATTCTAAACAATTGATATAATCTTTCTTGGAGATTTCCCTGCATCTCAACCTGAGCCGAGCACTCACAGCTTTTCTTATTTATTTATTTCTTTGCCTTGGAAGGCCTTTTGTCTCTTGAATATGGCACTTTTTCTCTTTCTTCTCTCTTACTTTGTCTCTTTTTCTCCCCTGTTTTTACTTCACTAAACACATATAGCGAATCTGAAAATAAGATAATTAGATAAAACATATCAAGAACTGGATATAATTGGAGAATATAGATAGTATCTTCAAATAAATGGAATTCTGGGGGGACTGCGTCTGACTTAGTTCTCAGGAGCCACTCTCAGTGGTGGTAGTTTGAGCTCTCTCTAACCCCAGTGGAAACTAAATCTAAAATCTCATTAAAGTAATTAACAGCTTGGGATAAGAATGTGTCCTTCCTCATCTCTTCTTTGTCTCACAAGTTGACTGTTCAAGAGGTAGCTGAAGCAAATGTGTATGCCTTATAGGCAACAAATCCCCTTTGAAAATAATTATGTGAACTTGATCAACTTCTTCTTTTCAAATCCCCATATAGTTTACTCTGCCTCCCTATGCCTCCCTAGGGATAGGCTTATTAAGAGACAGAGAAAAAATGATTCTCCTTATAGATTTATAAAGAGGTATTAAAAGTCTAATTATAGTTATTCAGAAAAAAATTGCTTAGGGTATCCTACATCAATATTCTCTAATATTTTATTATATAATCCAAAGAAGGCAATCAGATTTCATTCTTCACAATAAATCCATTTGAGGAGTTTTTTGGGGGGGGGCACATTTAGATATTTTCAGGGTCTGCTCTTAGCCTTCTGCTCAGGGACCACTTCTGGCAGTGCCAAGCATCTGAATGAAGCATACTTCATACAAGGCAATTGCCGAACCTGCTATACCATTTCTCTGAACCTAAATTAAAAAAAAATTTACAGTCCTTTTTTTTTTTTTTTGCTTTTTGGGTCACATCTGGCTATTCACAGGGGTTACTCCTGGCTCTACACTCAGGAATTACTCCTGGCGGTGCTCGGGGGACCATATGGGATGCTGGGAATCGAACTCGGGTCAGCCGCGTGCAAGGCAAACACCCTACCCGCTGTGCTATTGCTCCAGCCCCTACAGTCTTCTTAAGGATCATAAATATATATCTTTAAAAAAAGGATATATGTGTCCTCCATGATAAAGACTATCACAGTGATTTAGCAATATGTATATAATATAGATAGGAATTGAAACTTTAAATGATTAAATACATGACACCAATTTCTACCATAACTCATAGAGTCTACAAATGGGATTCTGTGGAATCAGGAACCTTCTAAGGAGATTGGGAAAAGTGAAATAATCTGTACTCCAAACTACTCTTGTGATTGATCCCCATAAATGATTTCTTATTGACTCTACATTTAACAGCAAATGTGCAAAGGCATTTCTATTACCTCTAAGATCCACTTCTGCACGGACTACTATGCCAGCCTTTGTTCCCATGTTTCTCTCACAAATATTTAATGTCAATCAACATAGGCTCTATTCCATATTTTTCCAAATGGATTTATTAAGCTTAAATTTTAGAACTTGCTATATCTGGCAAAAAAATTAAGTAATCTATGTGTTATAGGTCTGAAGATTTGTTGGCCACCCCCTTGCAACCAGAATAAGTTGAAATTTAAACTCCCCCTTTGATGGTAATTAGGTAGAATAATGGAATCTTCATTAATATGATCATTGTTTTAGGGGCATTTTATTTTCTTGTCAGAGGGCAGGCAGGACTTGGACCACATCCATCAGTCATCAGTCTTACTCCAGGTACTGTGGTCAGGGATCAATCCTGGTTGTGATCAGGAGACCAAATATGCCACAGACTGAACCATGATTGGCCACAAACAAAATAAGCACCTTAACTTCTGTACTTATTTCTCCAGCTAAGGATTATTGATTTTATATATGAGATCCATGAAGCATTCCTGAAAACCTCTACCACTTGAGGACTCAAGGAAGAAGGCATCAGCAATGGAAGAGGAAGAGAAACTGCTTTTACCAGAACTAAAACCTACTATATTTTGATCTTGAACTTTTAGCCTCAAGAATCATAACAAATAAATTTCTGCCCCTATAAGCCATCTAGTCTATTGTATTCTGGTTAAAATTGCTGAGATGGATTAAGCCATTGTGAATTATCTAAATTGAATGCAAGTACACCTTTCATCAAAGGAACCTCATGACTTGTATTAGATTTCACAAAGGATCAGGGTTCCTAAAGGTAAATACTCCTCATCATAGTCCTCACACAGAAAACTGATTGCTTAAAGTTCCAGAACTACATGACTTTCCAAAATACCCTTCTGTTAATAAATTTCTTCCCAGGACCATTTTTTTCACCCAAGACGATGTCAAAAACATCATGTCACAGGAGGAAGTAGGTAATAGTCTGCCAATTCTGGTAACAAGAAATGCCTTTGCTCACCTCGCATCACATGACATTTTCTTGCATCACATGACATTTTCTATCATGGCTATGACAAGACCAAACCTGCTAAGATTTCTACAGACACCACCAATATCAATGCCGAACTTTTACAAATATCCAGAAGCCTTCTCACAAATAATTTATTAATCTTATTTGGTACTAACCTAGTTGAAATACGTTTCCCAGTAGTTTTTCTGTGTAAATTATACAGTGCAGAATTTTCTCTATAGCCATATGTGCTGAACCCGAAATAGACATACATGGAAACCCTGGCTGATAGGGTTCTACTTCCAGTTTATAATTCCTTATAATAGATTAGAAATGCATTTTTTGGTTACTATCTGCCTCTGATCATGAGTGCAGACTTTAACACAAGAAAGAAGTAAATCACCGTTCTTCAGGTCATCCCCTTATTTTGAAACTATGGAAAATACTAGTCCTTTTACTGGACTATCCTCCAAACCTCTTCTCAAAGTATGATTTCTAAAAGCAGTAACTAAATTATCAAGGACAACTTAAACTTGCCACCCCTAACCCCAACATATAACTTCCTATTTTCCGCTGAGATAGAAGATTACTGGAAAAACTCTTATGTAACATTTTCACTTCTTTGTATAATTCAAGCTCAAAAAATTAAAGAGAGTTGTTTGTGGAATCTTAAAACCAAGAGAAAAACAAGTAGAAGAATGGCTTCCTTAGAACCTCAGTTGCTAAAGTCCAGAACTTAGCAACACTTTTTTGATATAGCATTTTAAAAGTACTTAATACTAAAAGAAATAATTGGGGTGGAAATGTTCCATTTCAGTTGACTCTAAGAAAAATGTTGGTTTATATTTTTGTTTATTTTTGTTTGGGGGCACAAGCACCATGGATTTACTCCAGGTTCTGTGCTCAGGGATCAGTCCAGCTGGGGCTTGGGGGAACATATGAAGTGCAGGAAATCAAAGGCAGGTTGGCTGTGAGCAACGTAATTCTCTTTGGTCACTGAAAGTGAGAAATCTTATTTCAGATTTTGTGATTCAGTCCCTTTTCTCTTCATTTTTACTCGAGAGAGTTTGTGTTTGAGAGTGAAAAATTAGTTTTTAAAAGTCAGGTGCAAAAGCAGTCATTCATGGTTTTCTTCTCCATTTTTCTTTGCTCTACCCTTTTCATCTTCTTGCCCTGCAGTTTTCCCATTGAACACTTGTTCCACTCCTGTCTCAATTATTCACTCCTGTTATATTTCCTTTAGTGCCCAGGAGTCAATTTCATACTAGTGCTCTGCAGATATTCACCAAGTCGAGTCAGGTCTTGACCAAGAGAGAAAGACATTGGGTTTCTTATTCTTCCTCTCCTAGTCACCTCATAAACTCTGAGACAATTGCTCTCATTCAGTCTTCAGTAAAACAAAAGTCTGCTTATTAGGTTCATTCTGATAAAAAGTACAGGAAACTTGTTTAAGTGAATTTGATACAAGCACACTTAGTCAACAATCTGAACAGGTATCTTCTGCAGAAGCTCTCTGCATCCGTAATCATCTACATATACATCCCCCAAATACATACATCCATAATCCTTTCCAAACTCCCAGCCCCACTTGAACTTATAATTTAAGATTTAAAAGGTTCTAAGGGAGTATCATCTACCCTACACCCTCAGGAATGCATCTAGTAATAGCTTCCTCATAGTGGAACTTGGAAAGCTTTCAAATCAGAAATTTCTTACTTTTATCTGAGGTCTTGAAAAATCATACTGAATCAAATTCATGAATTCTTCACTAATAAAAATGACCTATCATGTCAAATTATGCAAACAAAACATGAAGTTTGCAATTAATTATAATTCATAATAATGTGTTGGCTTAGAAAGTTTAGATCAGTTTATATAATTAAGCTCAAAATTGTCACTCACTAGCAATATCAGTTGTTTCAACGTGAAAAAATGCTGCTTATGTTTTTATTTCAGTGGTTTAGTAGAAAAGAAACATCAGTTGAGAGAGCTAGAGTTACAAACAGTAACAAAAAGCTATTTTAAGGGATATTTTAGTGCAATGGTTAAACTGGCTTTTAGCTGAGAGGAATCCACTTAAAATATTTTTAGTGGTATATGAAATATTTTTCATTTAAATAGTATAATCTTGGGTGATATTATAATATACTTTTGCAATTATTATTAGTACTGAACTAATGTATAAAACAATATTTAAACATAAAGAAAAAAGGTTTCCATGTTTAAAACATGCTTAGTTCATAATGTTTATTTTCACATTTTAAAGTCATTATGAATTTACTTAAAGTAGATAACAGAGTAAATCATGAGACTTTCTCCTTCAAACTGTTAAGCTATAATGTTATATGAGGTTAAATTTTTAAATTCCCCTCCAGATATACTTTGTACAAATCTTGAATTTAATGCATTTAAAGATTACATAATTTTTAAATGTCAACAATAAAGTGTGAATAATATTTAGTCAAATAATATTTTCAACCTAGAAAGTTATTTATAGAACCTGGTAAAAATTTGAAATTAAATTACAGTTTATATTCTATGTCAAATCATATATGAAGTATATTGTAAACTTTGCAGATGACAATTGCATTTAAAAACTTGTAAAAGGGCAGGAGAGATAGTATAGCAGGTAAGGCTTTTAAAAGTCTTGCACACAGCTGACCTGGGTCCAATTCCTGTCACCTCACATGGCCCTCCAAGAATGAAACCTGAGCACAAAGCCAGGAGTAAGTCCTGAGCACAGCCAAGTGTGCCTTCAAGCAAACAAACAAAAAGAAAAGAAAATTTTGGTTGCCTCAGTATAATTCTGGATCTTCTGTTGCTCCCTGGTATATGGTCCATGTGTAGCTCAGGAATAGCCCTTTATGAGCTTTATTACATGGGTGAAGGCCCTTGCTTTGGATGCTGCCGACCCAGGTTTGATTCTTTTCACCTCATAAGCCCCCTTGAGCAGAATCAGGAGCAAGTCCCCAATCCCCTCCTCAAAAACAGAACAAAACAAAACAAAAACAAAAGCCAGTTCCACTTCAACTATAGTTCACATGGACGCATTAGTGGAGGGTTATAGAACTTTTGTGATGGTGAAGTGCCATGCTTTATACACCAGTATCATAAACTTTTACGTTCTTGGAGTCATGCTACTTAAACTACAATGACTTGAGTGTGTGTGTGTGTATGTGTGTATCTTTTCAGAACTGTCTTCATAAAATAGGGTCATGAGGAGCAACATCTATGAATTTAACTATAAATTTTTCTAAATTGATTATTCTGTCTTCAACACCATACAGCCTCAATATTTCTAGGTTATATGAAATAATAATAACAGTAAATACAAGCATATAATAATAAATGCACATATATGTTTATCTGTTCTCATTGAAAAATTTTAAAATTCCTAGTTAATTTTATTGGTCATTACCTCCTGACTAAATATATTTTGGTGATATTTATTTTAATTCCATGCTCAGTGGTTCCATAGTATTTTGATAAAGCTACTTCACTTAGAGGTAAGAATGTTCAAGCACTTGTGTAAATCTATCCTGCTTCTCTGACCAAAGCTCCATAAGGATAAGCATTAGAACTTGTCCTGTTCAGTCTTATCAACAAGGACATGGCACTGAATGGGCTTATTCTTTGAAACCATAGGTCTTGGGAACTTTGTGTTTAAAACTGTATCAGGGACAAGGAAAGTAGTTAAACAAACGGCATACTGTGATAGGTGAAATTGCTGAGTTTGGTCACTAAGTTCTTTTTAGTCCGAGAGCAAGGGAATTCTAGTAGAGTCTGTCATAATCTCAATTCCTATGAGCTGTACACAAAACAATATTAACTCTCCTTGCCTGTTCTACATAAGTTCTGCTCAGACTGTTGAGTCTATGTTTGTATATTCAGGTTTTTTTTTTTTGTGCAGAAAATGTGACAAAGTCAGTTTTGCTTTTTAGTTGTTTTTTTTTTTTATTGCTAATAACATTTGTTCTCTAAAATATGCTTGTCTGACTGGACACGAATGTACTTGTATCCACATGACTTTCATGAAGACATCTCAATGATGCTATTTTATATCATTTTTGGGGTTTTTTGTGTGTTTACAGTTTTTAGTACTTCAGAATAATTTTCCAATGTGATATTCATGATTCGTTTGTTGTAACTACAGTTACAACATGAGAGATTTAGAAATATGTTATAAACTAAAAATTCGTATGGATGTTAGTTAATATTCTTACATCATATACATACATTTATGGTATTTTTCTTCATCATCATCATCATCATCATCCTGTTGATCATTGAATTTCTCAAGTGGTCTCAGAAACGTCTCCATTCATCCTAGTCCTGAGATTTTATAAGTTTGTCTTTACTTGTGTTTCCCAATGATGTCACATTGGAGGCTCTTTCAGGGTCAGGGGAATGAGACCCAGCATTGTTACTGGTTTTGGCATATGAATACACTATGGGGAGTTTGTGATGCTCTCCCACATGGTCAGGAAACTCTCGGTAGCTTGCCAGTTTCTCCCAGAGGGAGAAGTAGGCTATAAGATGTTGCTCATCTGAGAATCAGCCCCGCACTTCCGGGAGCTTGGATGTTGGCCCTTGGTGGGATTACACGGCATCGGGGGCAGTCCCTGGGCGTGACTGCCTAGCTACTGGAAAATGGGAAATTTGGGCAGAAGAGGCCCAGTCCCAATCAAGCAGGCTTGGAGGTGTCAGCCCTGGGTCCCACACACCTGAGTTCCTCTGCTGGTACCTTCATGCGTGAGGCTCATCCGAATGTGTGATGCTTTGAGCATGGCTGTGGCTAGGTTCTGGAGGTCTTCGGCCGAGAGAGCTCTGCTCAGGTCAGGGAGGGAAGGTATTTTTCTTAGATTCTACAATAGAAAAAAACAATATTTGAGTTATAGACATATAAAAGAACTTAAATATCTGATAGTGCTTATATTTTACATTTGAATTATTTTTAGTGATCCTGAAATTCATTGCTGGCAAAAATGATGTAGGGAACAGAGAGATAGTACAAATGGAGGTTTGTCTTCATACAGGGAACATACCCGGAAATGATCCCAGGTACCACAGAAGGTTCCCTGAGCATGCCTAGGAGTGATCTCTTAGTGCAGAGCCAAGATAAATGCTGAGTGCTGCCTGATATAGCACAATAAAGAAGGGGGTGGAGGATGAGGACAGGGAAGGGGAGGGGAGGGGAAAGGAGGGGAGGAGAAGAGAGGGGAGAAAGATTATTCTGTTTAAGGCTTGGATAAGATAAGCACATTGTAGAAAGTATCCTTAAACAGAATTGGATAAAGGAAAATAAAAAAAAGATAAACTACCCTATAGTATTTAAAGTTATTGAAGCAGTATGATCAGACTTCAATTTTTCCACATGTCAAGGAAAATCTCCATATATCAAGATCTTTGATGCAACCACAACTGTGAAGTTTCTTTTCCCCTTTTTGTATCTGAAGGTTCCTGAGAGTAGAACTGAGGGTCTTTGAGCAGCTCACTAAAGAGAGCGACTCAATAATCAGAAGAGCAGCTGGACATCTTGACCAGAAGCACACTCTGTGCCCTATCACAGCTGAAGTGGCTTGTCCTAGAGAGCTTTCTCTAACTGATACAAACATTAGGTTCTTTCTTTGCAGACCAAACAATTGTGCCTATGACTGCTATCATGGATATGCTCACCTAACTTCAGATGTGCAATTACTGCTGGGATGTTATAAAACGTTTTGCTTAATTCAGTAGTACATTGGTATGTCCAAAATTAAGAGACACATGCCCCCTGAACGGTACAGAACCTGATAAATGATTGAGATTTATTAAATAAGTGCCTCGCTCAATCAAAAAATTCATAAAGATATTTGACAAAGAAAATTAAATTTGAAATTAAAATGTTTCAACTTTATTGTAATAAAAAATATAAATGTAATTTATACATGACTGTGTTTCAGTAGTGGGGCTTGGTTACAAAAAAAAATTCAAGAAAAGAGATTCTGATGCACTATTTTAAGAAAGCAATCCCTGTTTACCAGTGAGATCTAAAGAAATTCATCTCCATCTTTCTCTCAGACCCACTCGTCTGCCTCTACTCCTATGTCATACTGTGCTTTTCTCCAAAGACTCCCACTTCTTAACTTCTGTTTGAATGGAGCACATGATAGATGCTTCATTCAAATGCACTCTAAATTGCTATTTGCAGTTTGTTTCTAAGTGGCTAACTTAAAAAGACAAAAATTGTAATTGTTCTCATTTATCGTTTTCAATCAGAGCTATAGTCAGAGGTTTTAGAATGGCTAACTTTGGGGGACTGGACAATTTCAATTCAAAGGAATAGACAGTAGGATTAAGACTGGGTCTGCAGTAACACATAAACAAAACATATCAGAACTTAACTCCTGGGGTCACATGCATTGTGTATAGAACCCAGCAGCATACATGAATGACCAGGTGACCAAACCCTTAACAACTACAGTCTTCTTTTGAAAATCTGAGTCATTAAAATTCAAATGACTCTAAAGAAAACAGTAAAAATTTAAAGGTTAAAAATCTTAAAAAGCAAAATTTACCATCTGCTTGTTATATTATAAGCAGTCACTGAGGAATGGATTTTTTAAGCATAATTATGCTCAAAATTTAATGTCACATTCACAGTATATCACTGCTCTCTCTCTCTCTCTTTTTTTTTTTTTGCAAACATGAAATGTGTTTACTAAAATGCACCTTTACATTTATACTTATCTGCCAACTTCTCTTTCTCTATCCCCTTTTCTACCTATTTGCTTTGACCTCTGGGGCTTAAAAGAAAGATAAGTTTTATGGGCTTTGAGTCCAAAGAAGGGTCACATTCCTTACCCCCTATACAGTTTAAAATGCTTTTCAGTTTTACAAAAAGACCAGATGCTTCCCTGTCTGCCTCATTGGAAGCATTCTTATAGTACAGAACAAGTGCAAAAGAAGATAAACTACCATGACATTAAAAAAATAAAAGAGAGCAGTGCCAGAGAATTTTAGAGCTAGTTCCTGAAAAATATAACTATAATTGTAGTGAAGATGTACTTTGTTTTCATTCTTTATGAAATGAGAATGACACTGAATTGGAATTATCCCTAGTCTTGAATTACTTTCTCTATCAACTGAAACAGACATGAAGAAAATTATTGCAATATAATACCAAAGCATAAAAAAGGGGTTTGTATAAAGGGCAGTGGCCATTTGAAAGATCTAGAAGCTATAATCTTGGGTATTTGGAAAATTAGATATGAGGTATGGATTATGTGGGAGACTGAGCAATCATTCAAAGATAACTTTGTAAAAATGTGCTCTTTTATATAGAAACATTGACTTGTTTATGAAGAACTGACAGGAAATTTTGTTTATTTATATATAAAGTAATTATATATGATATAATTAAATATATAATATATAATATATTAATATATAGGATAAATATAAACATAATATATAAATATATAATATATAAATTAATTTATATTTATTTAATAATATATTTAAATATATTTTAATTATATCATATAAAGTAATTTTATATGATAAATAATCTTAGTAAAGCATGAATAAATTTTTGCACACGTATATGTGCTTTCTTTAATTTTATTTTTATTTTTCTTGTATGTGCTATTCTTTTAGATATTATATATAATTTTACTTCTAATTCTGAGAACAAAAGTATTAATGTTTTCCTTCTTTGTGTAATTTTTGTGATTTTTATTTTACAAAAAGCATAACATATGTACTTAATATTGTGAAATGCATAAAGAAGAGATTGAGAAAACTCAATACACAAGCAATTTCCAAACACTATTAATTTTATCTTCTCATTTTTTTTTGCAGGAATACATAAATCTTCATAGAATTCTGCTGCCTTTAAGTAAATAAATAAATAAGTAAGTAATTGGAAAATCTTGGCCTCCATGCTATTTTTAAAAATAAAAATCACTATAAGAAAACGCACAGAATAGATGAGTGGATAAAGAACTGGCATATGTACAAATGGAATACTACTCAGCTCTAAAAATGATATCTTATGGTTAAAATTAGAAGGTATTATGTTGAGTGAAGTGAGTCAAGACAGGGATATAATCAAAATGATTTCTGCCATCTGAGGACTATAAAGAAACATAGCAGAGAAATAACAAATGGCCAAAGGCAACAGAACTTGGGAATTAGCCTACAGAACTGAGTTTTCTAAGGGCTGGGGTGGTATGGAGGGATCTTGAGGCATTAGTGAATGAACATTGATGCTCTGGTGGTGAATGTTCTTTTGGAACACGGTCTGCCTGAAACTTTATCATTAACAGTATTATAAATCATGGTGCCTAGATGAAAATTGGAAGGGAACAAAAGGTAAGCACATCTATGCACAAACATTTTAATAATAACTTCTATTTCTGGGTTTAAGGAATATCTATTTCACTTTGGGACAAATAATCTTAGGAAAATGGATTGGCTAAGTCCCAAGAAGATAAAATACAGTGCAAAGTATATATTGAATTATTAGAAATGTGTTTTTATTACCAACGGTAAGATTTATGACTCAGTCGTAAGTTTTAAAAGTTCTGTTTTCTTTTTCATTTTTTCTAGTGAATATATTATAGTAATAACTATAAAATATCAGGAAAGTTAAGTATAACTAAGTTATAATAAATAGTAATGAGAAACATTACAAAATCAATTAAATTTATATTTCATAATTCCCTGTTAATTTTACCAACAATTATTTTAAAGGTCTATAAAGATTTACATCTTGAAGAAACATTTCACTCACCTGAATTTAATTACTGTTAAATATGTTTATATGCTCATTTTATAAAGTCTTACATAGATTATTGATCATCGCATTATATTCTCCTACCCCTGTCAAAAGGTTTATGAAAATGAGAAGAACAAAAGTTGAGCATTTTTTATGCTAACTTTGGTATTGATTTTAGCAGAGTGTGTCTGTTGCTCATTTAGAAAGCCATTCTTCAATGATAATTTCTCTGAGCATAAATAAAAGATATTCATAGTAGTATAGAGACAAAGCTAGCTATCCAGCAGGAGGCTAATTAACTAAGAGTCCATTATGGAAAGCAGATTTTATGGCAGAATAAAAATGGAGGAAATATTTCAGGATTTATAACAAGCATTCTGACGTCAAATTTTTATGTTGGCATTACCTTCTTGATGAGCTTTGAGAATATGGGTGGAATTCTAGTGTCATTCTTGGAACCCAGCTATACTGCTGCCAGCAAGCAACATTTACAGAGCCGAGTTTTCTCCAGCATTCTTCCCAGCTGAGCTCTGGAAACACCATCTGTAGGCTCCTTTACTTCTAAATCAGTCCATTTGCTCCTTTTGGAGAGTGTATAATATAAGACATTTACAGAAATAAAGGGCAACTCTTAGGGTCCCTCCAATGGTTCAAATTCAGACAATGAAGTTTAAATTAAAAAGCCAAGATTGTCTGGGGAAAGTTGTGTTTGACCCCAAATATCCCAGGAGTAAGTACCCCTTCCCAGACTCTCCTCCCCACCTTTCAGCCTCTGCACTGCTATCACTGGCCTCCGTGATCAGCATATTTCAGGGATGTTGCTAACTAGGAAAGAGCATTTGAGAAACAAATGTTGTTGTTGTTTGTTGTTGTTGTTGTTGTTGCTGTTGTTGGGGAGGGTTGTTTGGGGTTGGTTTTCCTCAGGAGACCAACTTGGGGTTACTCCTGACCCTGTGCTCAGGAATCAGTCTTGGTGATGCTAGGGAGCTAGAAATTGAACCCCAGTCAGCCAGGCAATAGCCCTGCTCGCTGTCTTCTCTCCAACTCCTGAGAAACACATGGAAGGAACTTTTGACACTAGTTTGGGGGGATGTCCTCAGACCTTCTGTTGCCCATATGTGTGCTTCTCACTCTAGAGACTCCATCAGATGTTACTTTTCCTCTACAGCCTGACCTTTTAGAAGATGGGCCAACTTTGTAGGGTTAGGAAACTGAGTATACACTCCGTGTTTACTACTGAATATCCACCCCTTGGAATATTGGTCTGATTCTGTAACAAGATCCTTAAGGTTACTGACATCAGATAAAAATCTACAACAGAAATACCACTGGCAGGCTATAAATATTTTCAGACATATATCTGATTCACATCGGGACATATATATTAAAAAGATGAGACCTTACAAGTTACTAGGATTTCTATTTTGCAGCGTAGAGTTCAGTGATCCTCTTGGTTCACTTTTTCTCAATTTCCATTAATATCTTGAAACAATACAGCAGTGTATTCATAGTAGAGCTTTAGTTTATTTGTAACTGAGAGATGACAGAAAATGACATGTTAAGAATCTAGAAAAAATATTCCTTTCTGC
This sequence comes from Sorex araneus, assembly GCF_027595985.1. Classification (NCBI taxonomy): domain Eukaryota; kingdom Metazoa; phylum Chordata; class Mammalia; order Eulipotyphla; family Soricidae; genus Sorex; species Sorex araneus. The sequence continues at coordinate 88,402,367 of NC_073303.1, read as the reverse complement.
TTTATAAATAGGGATTAGTTGAGAGAAGAAGAAACATAGGTTACCATTATCCACACTTAAGCTATGGATTGGAAGAAATAATTAGAAAAACTCTTTTATTTGTACTCCCTCACTCATTTTTGGTTGAGCAGAGGTTTCCCCAAGTTATACTCAGGAATACAGGGGTACTTCCCTGTAAACTGGCTGGAGGTTCAGGCTGTTCAGACCTTGTGGCATAGAGGACCTCCAGGACCATACTTGGAGGCACCAAGGAGGCCATGTGATGCCAGGGAATGAACATGCTTTCAGGTTTGGCAAGTGTCTTACTTGCTGTACTCTCACAGTCTCCTGCCTCATTCACTTTATTTATTTATTTTTTACTTTTTGGGCCACACCCAGTGATGCACAAGGGTTACTCCTGGCTCTGTAATCAGGAATTATTCCTGGCGGTGCTCAGGGGACCATATGGGATGCTGGGAATAGAACCTGGATTGGCTGTGTGCAAGGCAAACACCCTACTCCAGCCCCTCACTTTTAAAGTTTATCCGAATCACCCACTAAAGACTAAAATTGCCAGTAAAAAATATATATCTGACATTTTAGGATTCAAAGAAATGTTTAACAAATAAATGCAAGTGAAGAGAATATTCCAAGAAAACTAAGGGATTTTGTCTTTCATGTATGTAACCTGTACCAAGAAAAACTGCTTTCTAAGCAATGAGGAGACAGCAGCAAAAGAGAACACAAATCTCACTCTCACCTAAGTCTAAGTGCCATTAAAAATATTACCTATGTCAAAAGTCTTTTGGAAATAACAAAACTTAAGTTATCTAAAGAAGGATGTTTAGGATCAGGTATAGAAAGGTCAGAGTGCAACTATTCATGTAGCTCTCCCTTCTCCTCCCCTCCATTTCTCCTCCCATTCTCCCTTGTTACCTCCTTCACTATTTTTATTTCCTCTTTCCCTCTTACTTTCTTTCTCCTTTTATCTCAAACTTCTTCCCCATCCCTTCCTTTTTCTTTCCTTTCTGTAGTCAACTTAATTCTCTGAATACAGACAGACATTCTCCAATAGTAGAATAGGATTGCCGATGCCCAGAACTCATATCTTAATGGCCCTCACAGAAGAAAGAAAGAGATCTCTTCTTTGTAACTCCAGTTTAATCTTGAAGGACATGGAGAGCCTTGTCTTGGATTACAGGGTCATCTCAGTGGCAAGAGACAGAGAGAAAGTAACATGAGCAGCAAGACCTGGATCACATAGCCATGTCACCATCATTGGAGTTGAGGGAAAGAAATAACTCAAGGAAGAGAGAAATGCAGTAGAAGAAACACTGTAAAATTATACCTGTGTTTAGACTTGCTGCCTGCTTGATATCTAATGCTTGCTGGATCAGAATTAACTTCATTCCAGGTATAGATTTAACAACAATTGTATTGTGAATGCAGAGAGTCTCTTGCCCGCATGCCTAGCTGTCTTCCCCAGGGGCCCCTTGGAGGGGATGGGCTCCAGCTTCCCTCCCTGCCCCGAGCAGAGCTCCCGGCGGCCGAAGACCACTGGAATCTAGCTACAGCCATGCTCGAGGCCCATCTCCACAGGTTTGGACAGGCTTCACGCATGAAGGTACCGGCAGAAGAACTCAGGTGTGTGTAATCCCATCAATGGCCAACATCCAGATACATAAAAGCAAGCGCCCAGAAGCGCGCAGCCACTAACCTACTTTTCCCTCTGGGAGAAACTCGCAAGCTACGGAGAGCTTCCTGCCCACATGAGACAGCATCCCAAGCTTCCCATGGTGTATCTATATGCCAAAGCCAGTAACCAGCTGAATCTCATTCTCCTGACCCTGAAGTCTTTAGAGGTTTCTAAAATCTCAGAGATAGGACGAATGTAGAGGTTACTGAGACCACTCGAGCCACTCAACGATCAACGGGATTTCGTGATTGTGATCGTGATGTATTGTGATATTGTTAAGAACACATTCAATGTCACATAATAAAATGTGCAATGTTTTAAATAGATGTCCTTCCCATATATAAACACACTCTCTTTAGGGTCAGGCAGTGTGGCTTCATAAATCTGGTCTGATGCTGGGCCTGATACTGATGCAGTGCTTAGCCTGGTGGTGCTCGGGAAGCTGGTGGTGAAATGGGAGGCAGGTATGACACATCAGAGATTGAACTCAGGTCTGTCATATGCTACAAATGTGCTCTACCAGCTGAACTGTCTCTGGCTCAATATCATTCATTTTGACATGTATGTGCCTTCAAAATAATTACCATCATAAAAATAATGAACACTTCAATCCCAAGCTTCGGTGATGTTTCTATGGACATTTGTATGACAAGTTTTGTCATGCTTCTTTGCAGATCATTCTTCACTAGACCTCTTGCCTAGCTAACTACTGATCCATATCTTATAAACACAAGTCAGTGGCATGTTGTGGACTTTTGTGAGAAATTAGGGTTCTTCTTTAGCCTCTTACTCAGAAGAATGTGTTTAAGAACCATCAATGTTACTGTATATATCAATGCAGTTTCTTCCTTTGGTCACTGATATGCATTCTGTTGTATCTATGTGTTTATTCCTTCAATTGTCAATAGGCACTTGGATTGTGTTCAATTAGAGGTTATTTAAAAAAATGCAAGCATCCTGTTCATTGTACTATCACTCCAGTCCCTATATCCAGATATTTTAAACAGGATGCTATTATTCTTATTTGTGAGAGTTCTTTCACGGTCTGACTATAAGTGTTTTGTCTAATATATATATATATATATATATATATGGTATATATACATAGTACATATATAAAGATAGATATGTTGGAATTTTTCTGAAGTTCAGTCAGTTGCATATTGTGTATAATAAAAGATAAAATTTGATGTCTGTAGCTTGTTTCTAGTAGAGAAAATGTAAAATCCTTGTAATTTTCTGAATGATAGAAATGTCGTTTGTTGTTCATGACAAGGCACTCAATAACCACTAAATTTATACTAAGGAGAAGACTTTGGACAAAACCTCTATGAACCTTCAGGATGGGGTTGTTCACCAGATGGGAACCAAGTGGCTCCAGGATTGAAACTTTCAGTTGCATCTGGACACTGAGCCCTTTAAAACTTCTTGAACAAGGGTCATCGAAATAGCTGAGTGCATTCACAAGCTGGGAGAGTGGCAGACCCCCAAATTGCATAGAGACAGCTGCTCCTTCTGAAGAATCCTTATGGACCTGTCTTAGGTCCCTCTTTAAGGGATTGTTCATTTGTTTATGTATTTAAAATAAATACATAAACAAGGTTCAGAGAGATAACTCAAATTTAGAGAATATGCTTAGCATAGTCAAAACTCTGATTTTATTTCTAGCATCACAGGTCTCTCTGTAAACCACTGAGCTGAACATCACAGGAGCTGACCTAGCTCCATGACAACTAATGGTGATACATATTAAAAGTATCAACAAAATAATATATGAGTGCATAAACAAATTAATAAATAGATAAACATAAGCAAAATGTTTTCCTCATGTTCTGCAAGCTGTTCTAGCAAAGTATCAAACTGTCGAAGTAGTACTGTAGCACTGTCCCGTTGTTCATCGGTTTGCTCGAGCAGGCACCAGTAACATCTCTATTATGAAACTTGTTGTTACTGTTTTGGGCATATTGAATACGCCACAGGTAGCTTGCTAGGCTCTGCTGTGTGGGTGGGATACTCTCAGTAGCTTGCCAGACTCTCCAAGAGGGGCGGAGGAACTGAACCCGGGTCAGCCTCATGCAAGGCAAACACCGTACCCGCTGTGCTATCAGGTGTCAAGTCAGAAGTTTAGGAGTCTGAACCTTGTAGCTTATATATGAAGCAAGAGCATTCTTGTGGGACTAAGATCTTTAACTGTCAGCTATGCCTAATTGTAGGATAACATGGGGTTTGTCCTTCTAGCCTTGCTTCTTTACCTTAAAGAAATGTCCTTTCTATATGGACACAGGAAGACAGTTAATGTTATGCTTTGTAACTTGGGAGCTGATTGACTCCAATAATATTTACTCCTGGGTATCTGCTTTCTCCACTCAGTTGCCCTTAGTTCCTAGCACCCCAAAAGCAGGATCCCAACGAGGGACGGAATGGACTCACGGCAAGCTGTAAGCAACCCTGGCATCGAAATGGGCCAGACCAAAGCGCCACAATATTCAACTATAAGTTGAGAGCATGGTCATAGAAAAATGCTGTCATGATCCAAAAGTAATGATGAGACCTTGCTGGGGTTAGGAATATTAACCTGGCCTGAGGACTGTGATCTGGAATATATAGTGAATGTCCTCGAGAAGAACCAAACTTTTAGTTTGATATATCTCTTACTATGCTCATACAGAATGACATTGCTAGAAATATTAGAAGTAAATTTACAGTAACTATTTAAGTGGATTACTAGCTGAGGAAGGAAAAAAGGGACACACCCTGACACACCCTTGTTTGTACCCCACCCTTGAACGGATCTTCTAGTAATCTCCTTAGATGAGATTTTGTTAATATCCTTGAGAAATCATCTTACCCTTCTTTGTTGATTTGTTAATGTTCAACCCACCCTTGTGTCACCACCCTATGCAATTTGCTGTATAAACTAAGACTGTGGGGGAAGATGAGGGAGACAGAAGAAGAAGACAGAAGAAGGAGACAAGAGAGACAGAAGAAGACAAGGGAGACAGAAGAAGACAGAAGAGACAGAGAAGGAGGCACACGAGAGGACAAGAGAGATGACACAAGAGAAGACACAGAAGACACATGGGAAGACACAGAAGCGAAGGAGACAACACAGGCAGAAGAAAACAAAACACAGAAGCAGAGACAGAGAGAGGTCGGAAGAGACCAGAGGAGAGGCTACAGAGACAGAGACAGAGAGGGACAGAAGAGAGCACAGCGGCACACACAGAAGCAGAGCACAAGGGGGAGCCGTCCAGATCTGGTCCATACACAGCGGCTCGAGAGCACCGAACTCGAGAGGCGCGTGGGATAGAGAGAGCTGCCCCGAGTGCCCTCGGACAACAGAACAACAGGACACATCATTGCGTCTCCCCCTCCTGGGCTCATCGCCTTTGTAATTTTTTACACCTAATGTTGTGTATTTAGTGTCAGAATTGAATTAAATGACTTGACACCCATTGATATTGAAAACCACCCCAAATTTGCCTTTCGGTTTTCTTTATAAACTCCTTCAGAGATATGGTTTATACATTTTGTGTTTGATGCTGGAGTTCCATGAAGGCACAGGACAGGTGATCCTGAAGGAAAGATAGAAGTAAAGTTGAAAAAAAAAAAGGGAGCAAAGACAAAAATGTAACCCAAGTGCACAAGCTAAAGCTTATGAGTATCAGTTTCCTAAAAAAAAATCACAAAAATATTTTCATTACCATCACAATGACAAGTATGTGTTGTGTAGTTGAAGCTGACACCATGAATCATGAGAATAAAAACACACCTGATTTTATAATAGGAGATGAAGGAGGATTCAAGAAAAAGTGCATTAGTCTTAGATATGGGCAGTCTTTGCTCCCAGCAAAGTGAGACAGCAAATGAGCAATAGCATAAATTATAAAAGTGGTACCCACATCTTTCCTGAAAATATAATTCCAAATTCCAAATCTTGCATGAATGTGTATCTCTGTGGCCCACTCAAATGACTACTTTAATTAATTATCCTAATTGACTATCACAAAACTGGAACAATTTACTTTAGGCAATTTACCACCCATGTATATTTCTTAAACCGTAATTAATTTCTACAGAAATAGTAACTAAATCCTATTTACCCCCCTAACATGAAAGATACAACAAAACCAGGTAGTCATTTCCCCAAAAAATATATGCAAATTCCTTCTTCATCTTAGCAACACTTGATGTTAATTCTTTCAGAGGATTTACACTCCTCATTTGATAACTTATAATTTAAATATTTAAATACCATGACATAAAGTAAGCAGCTATTAACAACAGTTAGGTGATGAGAATATCTGGAACAGAGAATAAAACAAAATATTAGTTGAGATTTCATTCATGTAAATATGAAGAGTAAAATTTACTATAAAATCACTCAATTCTCCAAAAGGTCACATGGTCATTGTTGGTATTTATAACTAAATTCTTCCACTAACTAGTCAAAATTCCTTCTGCCTACAGGAAGTACCTTAGCTGGTGACGACTGGACATTTTGGGGTGACCCAAATCTTCATTCCTAAATGGTCTGGTCACTAGCAGTTCAGCCTGAATTGGATTTTTGTAGTTTCTTTGACTAATCACAGAACATGAAAGTACTAAAAAGCGCCCGAGGGAATTTCTTGCATTCCACACATACTGCTCCCTACCCCCACTGTGAAGTAACTGCCCAATTGCTCCTTAATGGTCATAATCAATCATCCCAGCCAATATTGTAACTACCTTCTTGGTTTCTTGGTTCACTGGCTTGAAGATTCCAAAGTGGCTAAATGTCTGTCTCAACTTCCAGTTTACTGCAATTATTGTTCAAATAATTATCTACAGGAATTTTTGCTCTTGATGGGAACTATCCTCCCTGTAGAATTGAGATCTCCAGATAAGTAGAGTCTTAAAATGCAAAAAAGGAAGCACACGTTTTTCTCATGGGTCACCAGGAGTCAAAAGAAGCTATTTTCAACCCCTGAGATTCCTAGATGCTTGAACCCTGGGTAGGGAGAAGTACACACACACACACACACACACACACACACACACACACACACTTAATTTATAACACATAATTCATCCTGGAGTGAATTTTTCAACTTTCCAAGGATTTGCCACATAATGTATCAAGTGAGTCTTCAAAGGACCTCTCTACTAGTTTTAGGATGCTAGGGAACATGGTGTGACAGGTGTAATCCATGAGGAAGGACCAACTGACATGGAGGCTTCCAATATAACATCAAAGTATTAATTTCAAGTTGAGATAAATGTAATGATTAAAATCTTGTTTTGAAAGTATCTGGCACTAACATGGATCAGAGTGAATAATGGTGATAGGTGGTTGATTATAGTTAATGATGGTTAGAGGTTACATAGCCATCAGAGTGTTAGATAGACCAGGGTAGAACTATCTGGGGAAACAGCAGCCCTTAAGCAAAAAAGCAATTTCTTTTTCTGGGAAATTCTAGCACATGCTATTATATATATATATAACATATATATTATACATATACATACATATATGATATATATTCTATTTCCTAATGTAGTCTTCAAGAAATTAATTAATTTAAACTTTCTCAGATTTAGATTCTTCTTATGCACAATGCTTTGAAGTTTACTTACTTAGAAGATTATGTAAAATTCAGTTTCCTTCGTTCATATGTTAGATACTCATAGAGGTAGATATTATTTTTGTAAAAATTATTAATAATGACAAATTGAGTACCTATTTATGTAGCACTATAGCACTGTCATCTCATTGTTCATCAATTTGTTTGAGCAGGCACCTGTAACGTCTCCACTGTGAGACTTGTTGTTACTGTTTTTGGCATATCAAATACGCCCCGGGTAGCTTGCCAGGCTCTGCCATGCAGGCGGGATACTCTCGGTAACTTGCCGGACTCTCTGAAAGGGATGGAGGAATCTAGTTATATATGGGTATATATGTGTGTGTATATATATATATGTACATATATATATACATACAGAGAGAGAAATCTAGAATTCCACCTCCAAACTAACAAATAGTGGATGTTACTTGAAATAAGATCTTGAATTGATTGGGGTTCTCCTTGATTTGCTTCTATATAATATATTAACAAAGATAAAATGAGTCATAGAATATAGGATTAATAACTTTAAATGGTGACCAAGCTTGGAAAATAAGTTTATCTGATAGCAAATTAGAATTCAAAAGGAAAGCAAAATTATAGCAACTTAAATCATTAGGAACAATGAGAAGGGTATTTGTTTAATAAACGTACATTAACCTTTCTCTTTCTCAAACACTCTTCCTTTGTTAACTTTACATTACCCTTTATATTCTCTTGCCAGAATGTTTTATTTTTAACTGGTTCCATTGTGCCATTCAAATCTCAGTCTGAGATTTTCTGTGACTTCCTTGAGCACCCAATTTTATTTTCTTTTTTCTTTTCTTTTTATTGAATCACCATGAGATAGAGCATGCCAAAGCTGTTTATGGTTGCATTTCAGTCAGACAATGTTCCAACATCCATCACTCCACCAGTGTAATTTCCCAGCACTGGTGTCCCCAGCATCTTTCCAATCAAGCCACCCCCATCTCGCCTGCCTCTATGGCAGTCACCTCTCCTCTCTCTCCCTTGAGCACCCAATTTTAAAAAGAGCACCCATTCCCTACCCACTGATGAGTTATCCTGTTACTTTATATTAGCCCTCATTGCGTTCACCAAAGTCTAAGTTTCCATTTTGAGTCCCAACAAAATATAGGTCTATGCCTATTTCTCTAATAAGATTCTTTAACAGCACTGATAAATCCAAGGCTCAACATATACTATAACCTTCACTCTATACATCTAGACTCTGCCTAAACCCCACTGGTCCTATATTAAACTTCCTCCTTTTTGCATTTCAGGAACTTTCAGTATCCGTACAAAAAGAAAAAGTATTGGTGAAAGTGGGAGGTACAAATGACCAAATGAAGAGAGTGGAGGAAGGGCTTGTCTGATCTCTAAATTGGATAGTCCCTTGTTTTCTCCTTTGACTGGCAGGAAGTGAGAGAGAAATTGCTGGATCCGAACTTTAATTCTTGCCAGGAGCTTCAGTTCCTTTCATCTGTCCAAATAGCTTTAGGCTAGCAATGTTAATACTTTATGGAAAATTGCCCCAGAAGATGGCCTAATTTTTGCAATAGGTTGACTAATGGTTTTGGTCTTTTCATTCTTCTTTCAAGATCTTTATTGGTAATTGAAATAATTGTTAATAGGAGTCACTGAATAGTACTAAATAACATTTTAGCCACTTCACCCTCTCCACTCATTCCTCTTGAATTTTTCTTGTGTGTACAGTTTACTACATAATGATAGGTTATTTTCTTTTTAAACACATAAGATGACTTTATGCTTGTATCTATTAAACTTTACCTTGTAGATTTGGTTGATTCTCCCAATCTGTAGGAATTTCTTTAAAATCTCTGTCATACACAACTTTGTATTAATTGAGATATTATAGGTTATATTTGTGGTTAGAAATATTTTACAGTGTTAAATTTTAAGTCATGTTTTGTAAATTTAAGTATAATGATTTTAATTAAAATATAACATGCAATGATAGTTATATTTTAATTAAATATGACAATATAGTTGACATACCTATACATAATGTACAAATGTTGATTAAAAATTTGCTGAATTATCAGAGTGAATCTCCATGCAGTCACCACCCATTAAAGAAACATCAAATTTTTAGTATTCCTAAATAGTCCCTTGACTTGCTCCCAATTATTTATAAATATCTTTCCTCAAAATAACAACTATCCTGACTTCTGAAAGCATAGATCAGTAGATTAGTTTTTCTAATATTAATCATTTAAAAAGTAGAATTAGATGGTACACGTATTTTAACATCTTATTCTTCTATTCAGTTAGGAATTTCTAAGTTTCACCTTTGATTTTGCATGTGTTAATAGTCAATTAATTTTCATGAGATATGGTACTTTATAGCACAGAGCTGGAGTAATAGCACAGACATAGTGCATTTGCCTTGCATGCAGCTGACTCAGGTTCAATTCCTCCATCCCTCTCAGAGAGCCTGGCAAGCTACCAAGAGTATCCTGTCCGCAGAGCAGAGCCTGGCAAGCTCCCCATGGCGTATTTGATATGCCAAAACCAGTAACAAGTCTCACAATGAAGACATTACTGGTGCCCGCTCGAGCAAATCAATGAGCAATTGGATGACAGTGGCTGTGACAGAGACCTGGTGTTGCTCAGGGCTTACTCCTGTTTCTGCACTCAGGAATAACTTCTGGCAGTGCTCAGGGGACCACATGGGATGCCGGGGATCAAATCCAGGTCGGTGTGTACAAGGCAGACACCCTACCTGCTGTACGATTGCTTTGTCCCACTTTGCAGAATTTTTTTTGTTGTTGTTGTTGTTGTTTTTAATTTTAATTTTAATAGTATCTTATTATATGAATGTTATGACAGTTTATTTACTGATTATACCATTTTTTCCCTAGCGTTTGCCTCGTGTACGACTACTGCTATGAATATTCTTGCTCTTATCTTGCTCTTATCTAAATATATATACATACGCATATATATTTCTCTGTTTCTTTCATATGTGCTGCACCTGATGGTGCTTGGAGTACAGTGGCTCCAGAAGTGCTCACTCTGGTTAGGTAAGTGTTCTACCACATGAATGCTTTCCTAGACCCCTGAACCTGTATCCTTGGGGTATCTATCTATTCCTGGGTCTTAGAATGGGGATATTCTTAACGTTAGCTTTGGGAGGCATTTACAAACTTACCCCTGGCAACTATGTCTCTGAGCTTTATTCTAGTTCCTATCACTGTTTTTGTTTGCATGCTTTTAATTATATCCATTCTGGCAGTTACATAGTGGTAACTTATTAAGTTTTTAATTTGTATACTTTTAATTATTAATGAGGCCACACAAATGTTTTATATGCTTAAATCGCCACTTATGTGTCCGTGTCCTAGTTTGTGAATACTCTTCAAGTCTCTTGGCCATTTTTCTTTACTGTGTGTGCATTACATATACTGCATATGATCCTCTCTTAGTTTTTCTGTACTATATAAATATCTTCTCTCATATAACTGTCTTCCCACTTTTTGTGGTTTACCTTTTAATCTTTTAGTTAATGACACTTCTTGATTTTAAAATGGCTCATTTTATTTATGTTATATTTATGTATTTATTTTCATTGTTGGTATTTTGACATGCCAGGGATGAACCCAAGTCCTCACATATGCAAGGCATGTGCTCTATCTCTTGGCCCCAATCTTATATTTTGCTATAATTACTACACCTCTCTAATAAGTGCTGGATAATAAAATTCCTCCAGTTTTGTTCTTTTTCAAAATATTCTTAATTGCAATTGTTGAAAAGTTATTTGTTTCCTTTGTAAAATTTTAAATCCATTGGCTATAAGTTAGTAGAAGGTAAGATCATGTTTTATTTATTGAGAAAATTTATGATCAAATCATGAAAGTTTTTCCTTTGTGTGATAAAATTTACCTACCTTTCTTCTAGTAACTAGTCTAAACATTTTATTGATTCCAAAATGGATTCAGTAAAATTTTTGTTACACTTTGTCATGTACTCAATCAGATCAGGCAACTAGGAACATTTTAATTCACTTAGTAGACATATAATCCTGTCTTAACATTAAAGAATTATATGGCCCATTGCTTTTAATAGATGATCTTAATTACCCAGAACTAATTGTTTTGACTTAGCCTTACAGAGACACAATACCCAAAAGAATTTTGAGTATTTTGTTCTTTGATCTGAAAAATTCTTCTTAGTAAAAGGATATTTTCTTTTATAAATTTATTTCATTTTCCCATAGCTACTCCTTTACAGAAATACAGAACAATTGATTATTTACCCCATTACCCAATTCTTGTCTGCCGTCCTATGACCCTTTTACAATTCTTTTTAAATATCTTAGCTCTCATCAAAATGTAAGGAGAAAATTTGACAAAATAAAGTATGTGAAAGGCTATTCTCATATTTTTAAATGACCAACCCCTCCTTCCCATATACCTTTTCAGCCTATTGATTTTTGTAAACAAAAGATCTCCAAATTTTTCTCATATTCAACTTATTTTCAGTCTCATGTGGTGGGGCACAACTAATAAAATTTGTATTTCCAATGGTGCTGTCATCTCAGGTATGTTGAAGCGAAAATCACCTGCCTCCATTCAAGACGCTATTAGCATTCCACTGTGATACTGGACTAAATATTCCCTAAGATATCCGACAACAGTTATTCCATCCCAAGACTTCCTTCTAGAACTTTCTTAGCTTGCATCATTTTCTTTTCTTGGTCAGTGTTTGTAAGTAAGGGTTATCATTTTTCTTTATTCTGCATTAACTTCTTTTATTATATAATCCATCTTCAAATTCAATATGCTCTGTTCAAAAAACACAATCCAAATTCATTAAATGTTCCTCCAGATTTATTATCAATGCTAACTAGATCACTGCAAAATTTCCAACCTGTTTTCCCAGATTCATCCTCACTTCTTCCTGCTGGCTACATCTCAGCTTGAAGGTTCTTGCTGTAACATAAAGTTGATTTTGCAGCATACTCCGTTTCTCAGCACATGCAAAAGGAAATATAAATTCTTTCTCAAATCTTTGCCTCCTCTCCAGCTTCACCAACTACCTTTCTGGCTCACAAACTTGTTACACTTACCTTCCTTAGTTCAAAATGTACCCAGCCTATTTCATTTAGGGCATTTGCAGTAGCTTTCCTGCTGCTGTTACACACTTTCCCTTCATGTTTCCATGGTTGATTCTTTCTGCATTTTCAGTTTTGGGCTCAAATGCCATATTCCCAATGAGATGGTCTGTTATACTTTAGCTTTATAATTCCACACTTTCTTGCTTTTTGTAGCATCATACTATTTGACACAAATTCATTAACATCTGAAATTTTCTTATACACTTGATATTATTTAGTTGCTTAAGGTCTCCCATCATAAGATCTGTGCAGTTCCTGGAGCATAGGAACTTTTCTTACTTGCTGCTATTACTCTCCACAGACAAATGTTAACAGGATCAATGACTGAATTAATGAATAAATGAGGAAGTACACTCTTTCTATGATAAATCCACTTTTCTGTATATCTGTGTATTGTTTTCCTAATTCTGACCTGTTATCATAAAACCATGATGGGAGTTTCGTATTTGTTTGAACAGTTTATTAAGTATATCACTGCTAAGATTTCATCTTGTTTTCTGAATCTATTAGTCTATATGCAATGATACAAACATTATCTTCAGCATGTGTATGACTTAAGTCTTTAAACATTGGTCACATTGTTGCAAATAAATAGAAAATTTTTATCTTAAATTGGTGAAAATCCAACCATAGCTCACACTATTCCTATCAACCATCTTTATAAATACATAAAATTTATCTTATATAAATATTTAGATTCTCTTAAGAGTTTTGAAATGCTTCTTATTGCAAAAGAAAGGAATTCTAGAAAATTATAAGGAAAAGAAACTGGAAATATTTAGGCATATTTGTGGCTAGAGTTATTCCACTAGTTTTATATTATGTGGTTTACCTCAAGGTGTGTGTGTGTGGAAAATTATAGTAAGTCCTTCAATGGTATAGTTACAGCATTGTGAAACTTAGATGATTTATTTCTTGCAAATAATTTATGATAACATATAGCACTGTCCTTTTGTTTTTCATCGATTTGCTCAAGTGGGCACCAATAATGTCTCCATTGTGAGACTTGTTACTGTTTTTGGCATATCAAATACACCACAGATAGCTTGCCAGGCTCTGCTGTGTGGGCGGGATACTCTCAGTAGCTTGCCAGACTCTCCGAGAGGGATGGAGGTATAGAACCCAGGTCGGCCGTGTGCAAGACAAATGCTCTACCCACTTTGCTATTGGTCCACCCGATAACATATAGTGTACCAAAATACTTTTTAATTCAAATCCATTTGCTAAATTTTTTCAATCTGTACAAACTCATTTTAAAATGTATGCTTCTGCTTGCTTTTTACATTAACTAAGAAGTTCTTACCTTTCAGATATGAAAAAAATGTTTCTAAGTTTATCAAAGTCATGTATTTATGGGGGGTTGGAGCGATAGCACAGCGGTTGGGCGTTCGCCATTCACGCAGCCAACCCATGTTCGATTTCTCTGCACCCCTCGGAGAGCCCGGCAACTACCGAGAGTATGGAGCCCACATGGCAGAGCCTGGCCAGCTACCCGTGGGTATTGGATATGCCAAAAACAGTAACAATAAGTCTCTCAATGAGAGATGTTACTGGTGCCCACTCAAACAAATTGATGAGCAAATGGGATGTATTTATGGGAGTATGGAATAAGTCAAACCTGGCCATCACAAAAAAAAAATAAAGACTTGAATATTACTATACCAGATTTGCTTACAACAAGAAATAGACTACTTATGTACTTTAATCATATAATTTTCCTATTACTATTGAGCAGGATTATTTAATTAATTTACACTGTATTTCTAAAGCAGTACCCCACATATCACATTCTTCTAAGAAAAATATTTTTATTCGCAGAAATCACCAACATATTAAATTTAGATTATGATAGTTTGAATGGGCTTATTAATTTCACTAATAAATAAACGATATACTTCCTTTTGTAGTCTTGAACATTAAGAGTCTGCTAAATATAGCTTTACTTTTCTCTGAAATATTGTGAATTTATAGGAACTAAATATTTGTGTGCTATTACCTGTGAAACTTATTTAAACCTACAAATATGAATATAATTAAGATTATTTCAAAATAATTTTACTCAAGTATCAGTCTTATGTATAATTTAAAACATCTCTCTCATGACAAGATTATTAAACATATAAATCACATAACTAATTCATATTACTGCCTACTTTAATTAATTCTGTCTTTATTTTTAAATTAAAATGTCTTATTTACCATTTTATCAAGTGTTCAATTGAGGTCAAATACTAAACAATACTATTAAATGTTAGAATGATTAATTTTATTGGGAATTGGGGGTCAACAGTGCTCGGGTAAGGGCGTTTGGGGGAAATATTCAGTGCCAGAGAATAACCTTGGTAGGTGATATGCAAGGTAAGTGCCCTAACCTTTGTATTATGTCCTGACTCAAGAGATTATTTTATAATCTATAATATCTTTAAAACAATATTAAGATGCAATCACACAACTTGCTTGTATGTTATTTGTCAATTCACTGATGATTCTTGTTTTGTTTTATTTACTTATTTTTTTGTGGTACCAGGGATTAAAGTCCGGTCTCTGGCATGCAAAGCATGTACTTTACCTCCAAACACAACCCTGGTCATCATTGATGATTTGTATATTTGAAGTTTCTAAACTTATTTTTCCTTTCTATCTCTAACAGGGACTTTTTAGAACGGCAACCTGTAATTTTTTCTCACTTATGCCTTATTTTCTTTACAATTATAATCTCTATCATAAAAAAAATCAATGTTTCTATTTATAATCTTGCCATTACATAAGATCCCATTAAAACTTTATTTCCTCTAGGAAACTTTCATAATCACCATCTGACTTCAATATTTAACATCTGTTTGGCACTTCTTTAAAATTGATCTTGCATTATATTTATTTGACTTTGTTCATCTGTTCAGGTTTTTTAATAGATTTTTTTTTAATTTAAAGGAATAGAAAACTGCTTATGTATAGAAATCACATCTTATGATTTACTTATGACCACTTCTAATCCTTTCTCATCATATCCACAACGGATATTCTACAATGTAGTGTGTGTATCATTGAAAAATTCCCCATTATGGCAGAATGCAATTATAAATGGGGTGTATTCCTACAAATTATACAATCACTTTATTCTGGTGTGACAGGGCAGAAAATTACAACCTACATGTACCAATCTATTCCTCAAGCAATAGTTTATTAAAGTGTCCTTTCAAAATATAAAAAGATGTATTTAAACATATTTTTTCTTGTTTTAAAAATTCACATGTTAAGATAGAAAATGTCTTCCTGCTGAAATTATTAATATTATTAATATATGTCCATTACAGATAGGCTGGTAAAAATGCTAAAATACAATTATCTTATGACAAGATGGTTATTTACTAGTGCTACTGTAAGTCATGAAGCATTTTGTAGAGTGAATCAAATGTACTTACAGTTACAACATTGAGTCTACTATACCGGAGAGGAAATTGGAATCTCTGTGATAAAGGAAGGAAAATTCACAAAATCAAGCTTTCTAGTTCCAGAGTGTTTATGCACATTCCAGCAGGGGTGCCACCCATGGTATAGGCTCTGGATTTGGGATTGCCAACCTTCAGTATCATGTGTTAGCACTGTAGCACTGTCATCCCGTTGCTCATCGATTTGCTTGAGCTGGAAGCAGTAACATCTCCATTGTGAGACTTGTTGTTACTGTTTTTGGCATATCGAATATGCCACAGGGAGCTTGCCAGGCTCTGCCATGCAGGCTGGTTACTACTTTCGGCAGCTTGCTGGGCTCTCTGAGAGGGACAGAGGAATTGAACCTGGCTCGCCGTGCTATCGCTCCAGTCTATCATGTGGTAGCCCTACAGATATCAGCCTAATGACAGATGCTATAGAAATGTGATCTTCATGGTGAGAGAGTTACTATAGGGGGTAAGGTGCACCTTATATCAGTTCCAAGGCGCTGGAAGTCAAAGAATATCAAGTGACATAACAATTATGCCACTTTTTATCATACCACTATCAGAGCATGTATTGATCCAAATATCTGATGCAATTTTATTTTTTGTTTTTTGTTTTTCCTTTGGTTGATTTTGGATCATACCCAGCCATGCTTAGGACTTACTCCTGACTGTGAACTCAGGAATTACTCCTGGAATTTCTTGGGGGATTATCTGGGATGCTGAGGTAGGACCTGGGTGGGCTACATGCAAAGCAAGTGCCCTACCCACTGTCCTGTTTCTCTGCCTTACCCACTGTACTTTCTCTAACATTTCCCCTACCAGCTCCAGTGCAATTTTGTCAGCTTCTATGACTTAACTTAAGTAGTGTGAGAAATTTCATAGTAAGTATCACCTACCCGATCCTTATATAAAACTTATGGAATGGTGAGGTGAATGAGAGATCATCCAAATGCCACTCACTGTGAAGGATAATTAGTGCACAGTGTGTTTGAGATCTGAGAACTTTGTGCTATAAGAAACTGTAGCTTAGGAAGACTTTCTAAGAACATTTTTAAAAAATGTTCTTACTAAGAGTTTAGGAACCCAGCCAACCCAAAATTCTTAAAGAGACAATTACTTTATGATTATGAGAAAAGTGTTATTAAATTTTATACTTAACTGCATTGCCTAAACTCTTAACAACTGAGTAAGAAATAGACAGTGCCAGAAAAAGTAGAACGTTCATTGTAGCACTGTCATCCTGTTGTTCATTGATTTGCTCGAGGGAGCACCAGTAATGTTTCTATTGTGAGACTTGTTACTGTTTTTAGCATATTGAATATGCCACGGGTAGCTTGCCAGGCTCTCCAGTCCATCAGAAAAAGTATATTTTGATAATCTTCATACTGACATTTTTGTCGCTATAGTGTGTATTCATAACTCTATCAGAGATAATCAAACATTCTGGCTTCTCACCCCCCCAAAAAAATTTAGCATAGTTAGATTTAGTTTTTCTGTACTTTAGCAGAGTTCATACTAAATTTTATGGGTAGAATGCTAAGCTGAGGAGTAGCCATTCTTGCTCTTTTCCTTAACTTCTTATCTATATTCTACTATCTTCCTTCTCCAGAAAATGGTACAAGAGGAATTTGTAAATTGTGGGGTTTGTTAGAATTTGAGAATGTGAACATTCAAAGAATATATCTGGCTTGAAGTTTTAGCTATTAGTAGTCAAAAAATCTCAGAAAAGTAAGGATATGTGTTAATTCATGAGAAAATAAGCTGAGAGTACTGAGATTTGACTTAGAAGATTAATATTTAAGAGTGGGGGATAGAATAATACTCACAGAAGAGCAATAAAAATGTTTGGCAATGAATTGTTAGAGCTACATCATTTACTAAGATAAGGCACGATGTGAATGATTAGAAGCATAAGTGAAACAAAATTGAGAGATTTTGTGACAGCATGAGGGAGGACTGAGTGGGTGAATGAGATAAAAGTCCCAATAATATAAAAAAGTTATGAAATTTCACTGAAATTTCCCGATAATTTGTGGATAGTTTCTACAAATGATAGAAATATCTGCATCCTTTAGATTAATATACCAGTTGATGAAAAAAATTGACTTGAACCCTAAGACTCAAAACTCTTCTTACTTTGTGTTTTAAATAGAAAAAAATAATACTCTGTGTAAATTTCATCTGTGAGTGAGATATATTATTCACTACTTGTCTTAGTATTCCCCTAGCATCTTGCTGTTTCTTACCTATTTTGCTCTTTAGTATTAGCTCTAATATATTACAGTAGAAAGGAGAAAAGTTCAAATTAATTTTTTATAGATACTGATGAACTAGTTTAAGCTTTGATTAGGAAGAACTCATGCAATTATAAATTTCAGTAACTTAATGCTACCTTAGGTTTTTTTAATTTCAGGAAAAATGAGAAATAGATTTTATTTCTATTAAGTAAATGGCTTAATATTCAAATCATCCTGTTACAAATAATGCTTAAAGGCTTTATATTTTGGTGCATTACTCCATGCTTTCAATGTGTATACAGATAGCTTTTGTTTGGGGAGCACCTGGCAGTGCTCCTGGCTCTGTGCTTGGGGATTGCTTCCTGAGATGTTCAGGGTGCCCTGCAGTGTGGGGATCAACCCTGAGCCTCACAAATGTGCTCATCCTGTTTGCTTACCTATCTGACTCCACATGGAACATTGTAAGTTCTATGTAAGCAAGTTCTGACAGCTTGATTCATTTGTAATAGTACTTCACACTCCTGAAAATTCTTAGTTGAATAAAATGAAGACCCCCAGCATATATTTTGCAGAAGTGTGTAAATTTTGAAGCAAAGGTCTAGCTCTGGGGGAAACCGCTTGGGGCACTGTGCTTTGGGTTGCTCCTGACGGTTCTTGGACTGGGGTTGGGGGTGGGAGGTCCATGATCACACATGAAGGGGATTGAACTGGTGTTGTTGAAAGTGAGGCACATGTTCCAGCATAGCAAATCATCTCCTTGCCCATTGTGACACACTGATTTTGCTTATTTTCAGTTGTTGGGGACCATTTCTGATGCCTGGGCCCATGGGTGTTCCAGTGGGCTACGGGGCAAATGCAATGCTTGTGCACACCACTTAGCTACATTTGAGTACCAGTCCACAAAGACTTGATTTATAGTGAAAAGGCTCGGAGCATTCTCAGGCCCCTCTGCATAATTTACTTGGTCTAGACAATATTTGGCAATCTAGAGTTCCTCAGAAAAATTCTCATTGTACTTTGTGCCAATAATAGAACAGAGAAATCAATTCAGTTTCGTTCAGCTCTGCTCTAGGGCAAGATGAGTTTATGGAGTGGAAGTTGTTGTTTAGAAACTTGAAATTTGACATTTCTGTAACCTTCTTTCAATGTATAGTGTGTATGTAAATAATAAACTGCAATGGACTGAAATTAATAGCATCTGAGTACCCATCATGGTCTCATCTTATTATTGATCTGTTTCCTGACACACCCTCAGTGGCTATCTAGTTGCTAAAATCTAAATTGACATACTTTCCCTTGTTTGGTCTCCCTGCTCCTCAGTACATTGTTTTTTAAAAATACTTTTATTGCATTGCTGTCAACTACAAAGTTACAAAGTTACTCAAGATTGGGCTTCAGGCATACAATGTTCCAGCACCAATCTCTTCACTGGTATCCACTTCTCTCCTCCAGTGTCCCTGGTTCTGCCCCTCCCCCCCACTCTGCCTCTATTTTCTTTTTCTTTCCTCCACCATTTTAGACACTGTGGTTTTAAATACTGTTACTGATAGTGTGTCTTGCATGTCACTTTACCTAATCTCAGCACCTAATCCTAGTTCAGAGTGACCATTTTTCTCTCTCATTGCTGCTCCTCTGTATTTTTGTAACTGTTGTGAATATTCTGCTTAGTTCATTAACTTGACTCTGACCATTGCATGGAGATATGTAATAGTTTCAGTTATTTAGTTAGCAACTCAAGAAAGAGCCAGGTGGAGCCTAAGCACAGCATTAATTATGTTTTTAATATCCACTCCATTGCAGGCTGTTACTTACATAAATTCTATACTACCCAACATCACAGATTTGATCTCATAATCACTGCACTGTTTTCCCAGTAATTTGGCACAATTAATTTTTTCACATTATGATCACACCCCACCTTTTCTGCAAAACGAGTTGGCATAAAATCTATGATAATCATGCCCCGAAATATCATACTGCCATAGCAATAACAAATTGATCTAAAACATTCTAAACAAAGTTTTTTTTACCTTCTAAATTCATCTTATCCTAGGGCAGTAACCAATAATTCACAGAGTACTGCTGGTCCACTGACAGCATATTGAAAAAAAAAGCAGTCTACTAGGTAGCTATAAAGAAAAAAACAAAACCAAAACCCAGAAATAGTCTCCAAAGATCACAAAATGAGCTGGGAATTATTAGAAATAAATCAAAAGTTTGGACTCACTGGTAGTTGGAGATGTGGAACTGGGGCAAGTCCATAGGAAGAATGCATGATGTAATAAAACAGGTGGACAGCACAGCACAAGAAAGTACCGTGATGTGTCTAATATCAAGTAGATTATCTACATAAAACAAAAAAAAATGAAAGTGGAAAAATAAAGACACTAAGAGACAGAGAAGCTTAGGCTTCAAAGCCTCCATCTGGAACCACTGATTTTGGCACCTTGTCCTATAGGCCTGAAAGAGACATTGAGTTCTTGTGTTCTCTGATGAGTTAAGTCTGGTTACAATTGACAATGGAATGCTTGTGTCCCTGAAGTTTATACAGTGAAATCTTAACCCCCTGAAATGAGACCATTGCAGGTGGTTCACCTTCTCATGAGGGTGAAGTTCATGTAAATGGGATTAGTGCTCTTTAAAAATGAGATTAGATGGGACCAGAGGTAATGCAATAGGAAAGGGACTTGGCTTGCACACAGCTGATCTGGGTTCAAGCCCTGGCACCCTATTTTGTCTGTTGGTCCCCACCAGTAATGGTACTTGAGCACTGAGTAGGAGTAAGCTTGAACAACCTGTCCACTTCCATTTTCCATCATGTAAGAGAACACAGTGAGGTATCGCTGAACTAGAAAGGGGCCTCTCACCAGATACTGAATCTGAGGTACTTACCCTTGGTCTTCCCACCATCCAAAACTTTGACAAAATAAATTGCTGTTTTTGATAAGCCACATATCAAAAAGTATCACAGTATTCTTGTGATTGCAGCCCCAGACAGTCTAACAGTGAATAAAATTAGTCTTTAGAAAGAATTCCATCAAAACAGATTCCATGAAAGGAACCAAGTTATTAATTTGGCAAATTCTGTCACAGATAACACATTGATTATATAATTGATTATATAAGCAAATATGTATAACCTCAGTGCTATCTAACAGAACTTTCTGTGATGACGGTAAAAAGAAAAAGTGTTTTATCTGTACCACCTAATAGATTAGTTACATGTGCCTGTGGAGCATTTAAAAAGTGGTTACCATGACTAAGAAATTGAAACCTTAAACCAATTTAATCTTTAGTTCATTTAAATTGAATAGCTATTTATGGCAGGGATGGTCTTTTTAGATGGACATTTCCTATAACTCATAGGTTAAATGTGGGTCACCTGTATCAGCTTTTAATTTCTCTAACTCTGACACCTTGGATATGTCACTTTCCCTGAGAATAAGCTTCCAGTTCATAAACAATGGTTGCATTATGTCAGTTATACAACAAAATATGTAACATGAATAATGCATGATGCATGGCGTGCATATTTAAGGCAATGTTATAACTAAAGGTGAGATATTTAATAACTCAGTACAGTTCTGTAAATGAAAACCATGACTGGTATTTGCTATTGGAAAATATTCACAAATATAATTTATGAATAATATAAAACAATTCTGTTATTTAGGATACTTGAACCATCAGCATGAACATGCCATAAATAGTGAAATACACAGTGAGAGATAAACCCCTAAGAGGTAAAGCCTTGGAGAAGTAGCCTTTTTTAAAAAAATTAATTATTTTCTTTTTATTAGTGAATCACCATGAGGTACAGTTACAGACTTACAATTTTTCGTGCTGTGTTTCAGTCATACATACAATGCTCAAGTACCCATCCCTCCACCAGTGTTCATTCTCCGCCACCGATGATCCCAGTATCCCTTCCACCTCCCCATCCCATCCCCCCACCCCACCTCTGTGGCAGGGCATTTCCTTTTGTTCTCTCTCTCCTTTTGGGTGTTGTGGTTTGCAATAGATGTATTGAGTGGCCATCATGTTTGATCTATAGTCTACTTTCAGTGCATATCTCCCATCCTCAGCAGGTCCTTGATCCACACTTCACCTGGTGTTCCCTTCTCTATCTGAGCTGCCTTTTTCTACAGCATGTGAGGCCAGTTTCCAAGCTGAGGAGCCAACCTCCTGGTACTTATATCTACTATTCATGGGTGCTATTCTCCCATTCTGCTATTTTATATTCCACAGATGAGTGTGATCTTTCTATGTCTGTCCCTCTCTTTTTGACTCATTTCACCTAGCGTGATACTTTACAAGTTGATCCACTTATATGCAAAGGTCATGACTTCATCTTATCTAACAGCTGCATAGTATTCCATTGTGTAGATGTACCAGAGTTTCTTTAACCAGTCATCTGTCCTCAGGCACTCAGGTTTTTTCCAGATTCTGGGTATTGTAAACAGTGTTGCAATGAACATTCAAGTGCAGATGTCATTTTGACTATACTTTTTTTGCCTCTCCGGGATATATTCCCAGGAATGGTTTGCTGGCACAAAAGTCAGATAAAAATGGATTAAAGACCTCAACATCAGACCAGAATCCATAAGATACATTGAAGACAAGGTCGACAAAATCCTCCACAATATTAAAGCTAACAATATCTCCAAAGATGACATACCACTGACTAACCAAGTGGAAACAGAAATAAACAAATGGGTCTATATTAAACTAAGAAGCTTCTACACCTCAAAAGATACTGTGACCAAAATACAAAGACAATCTATGGAATGGGAAAGAATATTCACCCACTACCCATCTGATAAGGGGTTGATATCAAGGATATACAAGGCACTGGTTGGAATCTGCAAGAAGAAAACATCCAACTCCATCAAAAAATGGGGCGATGAAATGAACAGAAACTTTCTCAAGGAAGAAATACGAATGTCAAAAAGGTACATGAAAAAATGCTCTTTATCACTAATCATCAGAGAGATGCAGGTCAAAAGGACTATGAGAAGTAGCCTTTTCTTGCAGCAACCGACATTGCTTTTCTAGCTGCAGATTTTCTTATCTTGGCCTTGCTGTTAGCTGTCCTTTCTTAGTGTGATTGCTTCCAGCAAATCTCCCTGCTCCTCCTACAAATATTCCACACCAATTGTTCTGTAACCTCTGAAGAATTGAATGCAGTTCAGGAGAAAAGGCAAACAAAGCATGCTCAATCAATAACTTTAATTTTGCATACAATTCGAAATCAATGTTGTGAGATTGCAGGTTTATCAAGCCATCTTCTATGGAATTAAGAGCACAGACAGAGTCAGAAACATTTACTGCTGGCTGATCACCAAACCCTTGGGGGGAAACAATAAAAAATGACACATGCCTTTCCTACCTCTCTGCATCCATTAATTCTGCTTCATGGTTTGAAAACCACTGCGGCACATTATGTTTCCAGGGTAAGTTTTGGAAACAAGGACTTGTCTGAGCCCAAATTAACTGAGAGATTTCTGTGTGCTCCCTCAATTGAGGGTTTGAGATCATAAAATCAGAGCAGGAATTCAATTCATTGACATGGGAAAATTCGGATATTTGACAACAATTTTTCCTGAAGAATCACAATCATTTGGACAAATATCACTCACACAGAACTCAGTTGCTATTGCAGTACTAATTTTTTCTTATTTGACATTCTGTGCTAGACTGTCATGTTTCTGGAAATGATCTCCTCCCTATTTTGTTCTTTTGTGGTTTCAAAACTATTTATGGTAATTATTATTTTGCTTTTATTTTCTTACAAGAAATTTTACCTGTGGCTGACAAGGTGAGATATGTAAACCCCTGAAGAAAGATGAATGAAAATCTCTGAACTAGTACATTTTCCTAGTAGAAACAGTAAAATCAGAGGCCCAGAGCAAAAGTTTTCTTGTTTTTTTTGGGGGGGTGAGAGGGGCAGGTGGAGTCCTCCATCCCCGACTCCCTACCAGCTCTCCTGTTATTTACAGTGACCAGTAACTAATGCTTAAATAACAGACTAGTATATGTATGCTTGTTAGAGTACTAGTCAATATTATTGCATAGGCTAGTTAGTATTAATATTGACTAGTCAATATTATTGCATACTTTCAGAGAGAAAAATCTGTGAAGGAAAAGATTTTCAAGGTCAGTGGTTCACTTGTCCTGAATAATGCTCAATACAATAAAGAAATGAAAAAAAAATTTAAAAAGAATCTAGCACAACAGACCAATATCAAAAAACATTAAAAAACCTAGCATCACAGACCAATATAGAAGTTTCCTGTAAGTCTGTAGAAAGCCTACCAGTTTAAAATTTTTTAATAGAGAAAATGCTTCTGTCAGCAAACACTGAAGATTCTAAAGGCACATCTCATTGGAATTATTGCAAAGACAATACATTCTCTGGGATATTATGGTTTAAATGTTTTCTCCCTGGTCCTCTAACCACAGCTTTCATTAGTTTTTGGTCTTAGTGAGGGCAATGTAAAACTATTAAGTTCACATCAGAGAACAGTAATTCCCTAAATGAGATCCTTGACTTCCTAGCCATACACTATTATTGAAAAATAGTTTAAAGGTTTAAACTTTGATTTTCAGAAAACAGATCATAGAAGGATTTTTTTCTAGTTTTATAAGTCTTTTGAAAGAAAACTAACTGAAAATAGCATCAGCGAGAAAGGCAAGTTATTGAGAGCATTTCCTACAAGTCCAAGAGATTTGATTGTTTCCAGAAACAGTTGCCTGGAGGGGCACATTAATTAATGTTGTTAGGACTCTGTCTTCAGGCTCCTGGTTTGACTTCCCTCCTAGGATGGCTACTCCACTGCTGCAGACTTACCTCGCAGTCTGGGAAGCTGCCAATCCCTCTGGGGAAAGGATCCCTATTTCCACTGATTAGATAATTTTCCACTAACTTCCCACTTTGTGCCCAGGGCATGAGATGAGCTCTACCTGGCAGGCCTTGCCATATGCCACTGCAATGGTGTGTCCTAGTCACATCTAGTAGGAAGGAGCAATTCACTAAGGGAAAAAATTGGAGAGAAGTTATTATCGGGGCTAGAGCGATAGCACAGCGGGGTAAGGTGTTTGCCTTGCACACAGCCGACAGGGTTTGATTCCCAGCATCTCATGTGGTCCCCCAAACACCGCTATGAGTAACCCCAAGTAACACCATGAGCATCACCCAGTGTGACCAAAAGAAAAAAAAAAGAAAAAAAAAAGAAGTTATTGTCTTTATTCTTATTTTAACAGGTTGTCCAGCTTGAGAGGGGTAGCTTCCTTTAACGACAGGGATGCTAAAAAATAATTTGGTTCTGCTGTTATAGGAAGTTTGGAGTTAATGGAGACCACAGGATCAACTGTGATCACATGGAATGCATTTGTATGCCAAGGAAAGTTTCATTGAAAATCCAGTATCATGTCACGTTCTTAGAATGATTTTCTTGTAAATGGCTGAAACTTTTTCCTACAGACAGAAATCTAAGTCTTAGTTATTTGAGAATGTCTGGACAAGAATTGTTTAAGAAAATGGGATGAATACAATTGTATTTCAAAAGTGCTGGGGACTTTCAAAAGAAATCTTGACAAAAAAAATTTGAAAAATAACTATGTGGTCAGCTTGTATGTCACTCATTTCCATAAACATAATTTTTTTTAAGAGTTCCCACTAACAACAAAAATCGAATGTGTTTAGTCTTCCTAAAAGAAACAGATCCTAACAAAAACATCAATGTATGAGATGAGATGAATAAAAATGCACCCCCAAATATCTACTTAACGTTGAAACATCAACAGAAACAGTTTATCCTGCTTGAGATTCTCCTTATATTTTTTGGTGCTTTCTCTGAACTTTTTTTTTTCCTTTTTAATTAAAAATGCCCCCCGGGCGCTGGAAACAAAGTACCGGGTGAAAGGCTTGCCTTGCACAAGGCAGACTGGTCCCATCCCCCGGCACTGCTCATGCTGCCCTAAGTACCGCCTGGAGTGACCCTAAGCCTAGAGGTTGAGGGGGGACCTGAACACCGATGCATGTGGTCCCCAAATCCGCAGCCCTCCAAGACTCCAGAAATTCACTATGAATGTCCAAGTCAATACTAAGATGGCCCAGCTGAGTCTAGGGACGTTGTCGAAGAGAAAGTTGTCAGGCTCTCCGCTGCTCTGGACAGGTAGGGCTCCAGAAAGGGGCTCTTGAAGGGTGGTGGTCTGGGCTTTCCCGGTCCCTGAGACGCACCCGATTCTTGCCAGGGGGCTCGGAGCAGGGGTGGCGGTGTGGCGGCCTTTAAGGTGGGCAGGGGAGTGGGAGTACAGCGAGCACCACCGCGGGGTGGCGGCGCGGGGAGGCGCGGCGGGGCCCGGGAGGGGGTGTGCGGGGGCGGGGGTGGGGACGGGAAGAGGGGAGGCACTGGGGGGCGGGATGCGAGCGGGGCGGGGCGCTCAGGGGCGTGCACACTGCTCGGGGCCACGCGTTCCCGGCCGCGGCAACTCGCTCCAAGTTCCTCCCTCGGTCTCCGGGGAAGCGGGCTGAGCCCTCCCACTCGGTGCCGAGCGAAGCTCCGCGGCGGCCGCCAGCCAGCCGGGCCCCGTCACGGCCGCGCGTCCTGGGCCCGCGCGCCGCAGCCGCTGCCCCCGCGATCGGCGATCCCCGGGAGGCACCCGTGCCCGGTGGGTGGGCCCCGACCCTCCCTCCCTCCCTCCTCGCCTCGCCCCGGAGCAGCATCGGTCCCCGGCTCCCGGGCTGGGAGCGCGGCCGCGGTAAGGCTGGGCCGGGGGGGCGGGGACGCGGTAGCGGGGTTGGGGTTCGGGGTGGCCTCCCCGCGCCCCGATTGCGGACAATGCCGAGACGGCGAGCACCGGCGTTGCAGCGAGAGCCGGTGGGTGTCTAGCTCCGGCGTCCGGCGCGGTGCCCGCGTCCCGCACGGCCTGGGGGAACCGCGCGGGCTGCGAGCGCCCTGGCCGGCCGGCGGGAGACGCGCGGCGGAATCGTCCCGGGCCGGAGGGGAGGCCGGGGCCGGGGCCGGGGCCGGGGCCGGGGCCGGGGCCGGGGCGAGCCGGCCGCGCCGCACCCGGGTGGGCTCCGAACAGCGCGCCTGCCGCTTGCAGCGGGCAGGAGTGGGCTCGCCGAGGTTCGTGGACCCCACTTAGCCCGGGCTTTGGGCATGGTCTGGAATCTCAGATGGTCAGTATCTGGGCAGCATCTCCTCTTAACCCAGGCGGGGAGTTCTTGCAGAAAAAAAAAAAATGCAGATTCAGAGGTTCTGAAAGTTTGGGGACCTGCCCTCCAGTTCCACCCGGCGTCTCCATTGTCTTTACTTTCTTTGGAAGCAGAGAGATTTGACAGAGGATTAAATGGTCCCAGACTCGTTCGTGCCCCCATCACCCGGTGGAACTCATAGCCACGGGCAGGAGGGCTGCGGGGAAGCAGCTGGCGCCTGCTGCCCAGCCCAGTGCCCTCCGATCATTGTTAGAACAGGAGCTGGGAGTGTGAATGGCACTGACAGTTCGAGCTCCTTGCAGGCTAACTTTGCTGTGTGCTTCAATTACTCTGCGAAGTGAAAAGAAAACACCTGGCGTCTGACTTTTTAACCCTTACAAGATCCTTGCACAGATTTTTCTGAGCCATAAAAATAAAAACGAGCAGGCTGGCTTTCTTGCCTAAGACAGGAACACTATTTTATTTTTCTCACCACCGTGCTCTGGGCAAAAATCTGGCACACATCTGTGAGAACGCTGCGTGGCTGGCTGTGGTTGAGGACAACAAACTGGTCTATTTTTGTACAGACACATTTGATAGTAGCATCAGCGTTTTTGCAAGATGAATAGCAGGACTTCCATTTTCTTCATTTTCCCGGTTGGCGTTAAAAGATAGTTGTTGAGTACAGTAAACACAGCAAGTAGGATAAGGTGGGAAGAGATACTAAACATGGACAATAACTATATTCACTTGTACTTATTTTGTAATGTCTCAAACTCAGATGTGCTGTTTAGTCAGCCTAGTTATTTTAATGTAAAGGCAAGATAATGATAAGCAGAAAAAAAAAGTGGTAGCATTCTATTGATTTACCCAATGATATTTAATCTATAATATTATGAGGCTGTACATCAATAAAGTCACTGATTGAATAGGGAGCAATATTTCATCGACTTGATACTCCGTAAAGCACTTACTTGCATTATCACCTGGGAACACAATGCCAGGTAAGTGTCAGGTGGCTTAATTTGGAATTGTTATACAGCTTGTGTGTATATTTCTCTCAGAAAATGACTTCATAGAAAGAAATTTCAGATTGTGGTCTGAAGGTTAATTTTAGATCAGAATTGGGGTAGAATTATTTTGCTTATGACTGACAGAGTGTTTTGTTGACCTTATGCTTGCTGAAAATTGATTCAGTAGACCTTAGGGAATGGATCTCTAAGACTATAGCTCTGAGTCTAGTTGGCTCCAGGTTTGAATCCTAGCTAGGAAAACTCAGTGTCCTTTCAGGCCCAGTGGTGTGAGAGGCCTGGCCATTCTAGTTACCTGGACTCACAACTCTATCCTCAAACCATATGACAATAAGAAGGTAAATCATATGTCCTATATATCAACCAGAGTTTGTAATTATTACACATGCTTTTAAATCTTTGGAGTAGGGTGTACAGAGTTCAAGCATTAAGGACCTATAGAGGGAAAGAAACCTATTGACTCATCCTTGCGTTAGTAACCAACATATTTTATGTTTGCTACTAAGATATTTTCAAAGATTGTCAGGAGATAACGTTCATGTTGAGGTTTCTCCTTCCCTACATTCCCTTTGAAGTGACATCTTTTTCATTCCTAAGCAATTTACTTGGCTAAGCAAAGGCATGGCATTAACTCTTGGAGTCCTGCAGACAGAGCCTGCTGTAGGCACTGCATGGCAGTAGATGGTGCTGTGGGAAACTCCATACAGCAGGCGAGTGGGCGCCTGACTAGAGCCGAGAGCCGAGGGAGTAGCATTACCCGCTACCCAAAGGACACTTTCCTTGCACAGACACTTCACCATCTTTGTAGGCATAAACTTTGAAAAAAACATTTGTCTTTTATCTTGTTCACATATTTAGACTACTCATTAGGCTAGATTTTTCCTTCTAAAAATCAAACAAAAACCAAAAACTGCAGTTAAATCATTTTTCTCGTATGTGGACTATAAAGACGCATAGTAGGGGAGTGGCAAAAGACCAAAAGCAACAGAATTTATGAACTGGTCTACAGAACTGAGTTTCCCATGTCAGTGAGGTTGCAGGGAAGATGTGGGGAGGGTGAGTTGAGGGGTGAGGCAGGAGGGTGTTCACTGAGATAATGTTGGTGGAGGGATATGGATACTGGTGGGAGATGTGGTATTGGAAAGCTGTACTCATAAAACCCTATGACAATACTTGAAAATTATACATCAGGTGACTAAAATTTAGAAAACTGGAAAATGTTCAACTGTACCCTTTACTCTTATTTTCTCCTAAAGGAAGATGGATGCATCTGAACCTAGAGGATCTCAGACAGACCTTATTTTATTTTTTTTCCTCCCAAACTTAAGATTTTGGAGAGAGAAGTGTGATGAGGAACCTATTGCATCCAGACTTTATTTAAAGAGAGCAACATTCTCTGGTTAATTCTAATTTTTCTGAATTTTTGCCCTTTTCTTGCTTGTGGTGTGATGCAGTGAGACTATTTAGAATAAAGTCATGGCATAGCCTCGGGGTGGGGAGTGAGGCAAGCACTCAGAACTAGGGTTTGCTGAAGACCTCTGTAGGCCAGCACTGGGCCTGGCCCCGTTCTGTGCAGTGGACAGTCCATTCTCTTTCCTCCCCCAGGACAGCTGCTAGTCCACATTTCACCCTTTCTGCAGGTACATGAAGTGGGCTGCCTGGGTTACCTAGCTTAGTAAGTTGCCAAGCTGTGATTTGATTTTAAAAAGTTATTCCTTTACCCCCAAAGCAGTGGTCAGGGGCCCTGGGGACCACACCTGGCAGTACTGAGCCACTGGACAGTGTGGCTCAATTGCTCGGCAGCAGAGCAGAGCTGCTCGGCCTAGTGGTGCTGGTGCCACCCAATGATTTAGAGTCTTTAGCACTTGAGAGACCCCGTGGTGCCAGATTCAAACTCAGGTCCCAGAGCATGGCTGCTGGGCGTTCTTGCCAGTCACCAAAATTGTGATTATTTGTTTTGTTTTGTTTTTGGGCCACACTTGGCAGTTCTGGGGGCTTATTCCTGCCTCTGTGTCAGGATCACTCTGACAGGCTCAGGGCACCGTGTGGGGATCGAACATGGGTCAGCCATGTGCAAGGCAGTTGCTCGACCCGCTGTACTATCTGCTACTCCAGGCCCTGATGCAGTGATTTTAACTCAATGGACCTGTGCATCAGGGTCCCTGTGCAGTCTCCACGATGCTTTGCAGAACTCTGTTTGTTTAGAACATTCTTTTGGGATTTGATACCAGTAAATCAGATTTCAACTTAGTAAAGTGTGTTTTCGTAGCCTGCACAACCTTTGGTCATTAAGGAGTCTAGAATAAGAGAATTAATGATGCCTTTTATTTTCAGCAGAACCTTCTAGGATTTCTTAATCACTTATTAAAAGTTGCTTGCTTTTGGAAGGTTGAAGAGGTAGTTTCTCTAAGTTAGTGCAAGTGGCTTAGTTTATGAGGCAATAAAGAATGTTGATTCTGTTTTTTGTTTTGTTTGCTATTTTATTTTGTTTGTATACTTCAGGAAAATTTGTATTTTCTTAAACCCAAATTACTTTTTTACCATTGATAACAGAGATTTTTTTGTTTTAATCAATTAAATACATCACAAGGATTATGATGATTGTTCAAACATTGGATGAAGTTTTCATTCTATATATTCATCTGAAAAAATTTACTGAGAGCCCCGTAAACTTTTTCGTGTGTGTGTATGCGTATGTGTGTGTGTATGTGTGTATGTGTGTACTCAAGACTTTATGGAAATAAAAGAGTGATACTTAAGAAATGTTCAGAAATGGGGTCAGGAGATAGTACAGTGGAAAGGGTGCTTGCCTTTCACATAGCTGATGCATCCCTAGTACCACATATGGACCTAGAGCTCAACCAGGATGGATAGTTGAGTGCAGAGCCAGAAGTAAGCCCTGAGAACTACCAGTTGTGCCCCTGCCTCACCCTCCCCCAAAGCAAACAACAAAAATGTTCAGGAAAGAACACAAAGTGACTAGGGTGTTTATCAAAAAAGCTACATGTATAGTTTATTCTAAACTGTGAAAACATAAATTGTGAGCTGATTTGCCTGTAAAATTTTGGAGATGAGCAGTAGAAAAAAATAGTTTATCATTGTCTGTGGATGACATCATTCAATAGTTAACTAAAGATCACAAAGAAATGAGTCAGGGCTTTTCCTTGTTGCTGAATACATTTTTATTCTACTTTAAAACATGGCATCAGAATACACACATGCGTGATATCAGTTCATTAAGTTTTGCCTCTCAGAAGATCAGTCAGAAAGAACCCAACATTCAAATTTACAAACTTTATTTTGTTTTAAGGAAACCCTAGAAGATGGAACAAGTCAGTTTCTTCTTCCATTACACTTGGTGACACCAGTGGCCCTTTGAATGAGTAAATAGAAACTGGTGCTAAGAAGAGATTTGACAATTGTAAACACTTGGTAACACATTCAAAAATGAATACAAGCCAATGGAATATGAAATTTGGAAGGTAGGTTTTTAGAAGAGGGGTAAAAATTCTAGGGCGAGTGACATGCGTGGAATGGATGGAGCATACACTTTACTTGCTGGATCCTTGGGTTACACCCCGCACTGGCATGGTCCCCCAAGTCTTTCTGGGAATGATCACAAGCACCAATCTGGGTATAACCCCATATTTCATGTATCAGAGCAAGATGAGTGGTTTTGAATTATCCAGTTCCACACTTTAAAGAATACAATTCCAAGGTTGATGACTAATTTTTGAGTGGTTATGTTAAAATGCAAAGCAAATCCTCCTGTAATGAAAATGAGAACTTTAGTTTTTTTTCCATAAGAAATCACAGATACACCTCAAATGAAGTTGGTGTTGCCAGCTATTTTTTGTCCCACTGACTACAGCTTCATGAAATGAGGCCAAATACTGTAATACTGGGTCTTTTTTTAATTATGATTATTACATTGAATGGATATGTGTAGAGGACCAACTGGATGCCAGCCACTAGAGATAAGCACTGGCCAGGAAAAACGGCTTATTGGAGGCTTTATAATGAAAACTAGAGGAAAATAAATAATAAAATGAAATACACAATCCTATGTATGAACAATGTTTTAGTAATTCAAAAACCATATATAGGAACTTCATACATAACAATAGTTCTGATAGGTTTTACCATATAATGGAGGTGTATAGTAAGCTGATCTATCTAGTACATAATTATACTTCATACGTTTGCATAGAGATGAAATTGTGTAATACTACATTTTGCATAATGTGTCAATATAGTACAGCAGATAAAGAACTTGCCTTGCATGTGTCCAACCCAGGTTTGATCCCAGATACTCATGGTCCCCCATATCACATCAGTAGTGATCCCTGAGCTCAGCTCATAAGTAAGCTCCGATTACTGTGAGATGTGGTCCCTAAACAAACAAAACAAGTAATAATGCCTAACTATACATGAAAACCACATTTGGAGCAGCATCAAGAGTTGCCAAGAATATGGATGACATTTTCATCAGCTTGGTGGCCTGTGAACCCTCACAGAAGGTAATTTGAAGAGAGACATAAATTAATAAACAAAAAAATAGAAGGCTACCACTAGAAGGCCTGTGAGCAAAGAGGATGGCCTGTGCCAAGGCCCTGTGGCAGATGGAACTTGCCTTTTTGAAGAACTGGAGTCTTACCATGGAAGATCCATGTCTGCAGGACCTTGCTGATTCTAGGGAATTTTCTTAAAGATGGTGGGAACTGCTGAAGCATGTGACACATGGTGGTTCAGGCTCTAATTTTCCCATATTCACCCTGTCTATATTTCTGATGATAGACAACTGAGAAAGAGTGCAGACAGTTGTCCAGTTAAGAGACTATTGTGGTGAGCCGGACCAGTTGATCTGGAGGGAAAACTGAGATGCAGAGAGCCTGCTGTTTGCAGAATTCTCAACTTCCTGGCACCTAAGACACTGTTGGTTAAATGAAGGATCCTTATTTTTAAGACTTTAAGAAAGAAAATAAGCTTCACACACATTCCTATTGTGATATGGGTCTGGATGTCAGGTAGCAGAATGGCAAAAAAAAAACAAACAAACCCAGATGTGTCTTAGAATTGGTGAAATTTAATATGTTCTGAAGACCAAACTAAGGAGATTTGCCTGTTTGTATTTTATTTCTCTTCATATTTAAATATCAGTCAAATCTTGTGTTTTAGAATGACCTGAGGTTTTTCCTTAGTGAGGGATTCATCCACCAGTATGGTGAGTAGGACCAATACTTAGAGAAGGCATGTAAAACTATGTTGCTACCAAAGGCATAATATGCTATAGGAATATAGGGTAGCATCACATGAGGCTGACACCCAAGGACAGTAGATACAAGAGCCAGGGGGATTGCCCCATAGCTGGAAGACTGCTTCATGAATGGAGGGGAGAAGGCAGATGGAATAGAGAAAGGCACATGCCTAGCATGACCGCAACCCAGGCTCAATTCCCAGCATCATTTGCACAGCCTGGATATCCCCAGCACCAAAGCCTGGGAAACATGACATCCTCAGACCCTTAAGCTGAGCCGCTGGTTAAGTGTAGGTGGAGAATCACCAATGGACACCTGCACCCCTGTCCATCCTACTGAGCACCACTTGGGAATATCCCTTCCTCTTGCCTCACCAAAAGGCAAGAGATTGAAAAGAACTCAGCCATGTAAGGTGTTAGACCCACTCATAATCTCCAAACAGTGTAAGTCCACACTGCAGGGATTAATAGGTATTTATGGAACGAAGAGTACGGGGACACTGGCATGTGCTCTAACCATTTGAACCACTTCCCTGGCCTTGTG
The DNA here is from genome assembly GCF_027595985.1 of Sorex araneus. Taxonomy (NCBI): domain Eukaryota; kingdom Metazoa; phylum Chordata; class Mammalia; order Eulipotyphla; family Soricidae; genus Sorex; species Sorex araneus. The sequence continues at coordinate 88,368,241 of NC_073303.1, read as the reverse complement.
ACTTTGTGTTTCATGCTGCGAATGGCTGATTTTCCAGCTGAGATGTATATGCCTGAGATCTGGCAGGGACTTGCAAGTTGTCTTTGATAGAACGTTTTGAGGAAACTTCAACAGAGGAGTCACTGTCATCCCATTGCTCATCGATTTGTTTGAGCGGGCACCAGTAACGTCTCTCATTGAGAGACTTATTGTTACTGTTTTTGGCATATCCAATACGCACGGGTAGCTTGCTAGGCTCTGCCGCGTGGGCTCGATACTCTCGGTAGCTTGCCGGGCTCTCCGAGAGGGGCGGAGGAATCGAACTGAGGTCGGCCCGGTGAAAGGTGAACGCCCAACTGCTGTGCAGAGGAGAGGGAATTATTATTTGAAAACATATTTGGGAACATGGTGTTCTGGAGGGAGTAGGACTTACTTACGTGTTTGTCCTGGTATTTTGCAGGGAATCTTTTGCTTTCTGTTCTAGTTGAGTCTCAAGGACCATCACATGTTCTAGATGTCAGTTTTCAGGTACTTAGCATCTGTAAAAGTCACAAGAATCAACATGATGGGTAAATGCACTGGGCAGGAAAGTAACCGATCTGTTTTCAACTGAGCTCTGGGCACTCCAACACTGAACATGTATTCTGACTTTAAGTTATTCCCCCACCATTTCTGATTTACTTTGCTACTTGTGACAGTGCACTCCTGTAACAACTTTGGTCGGTGTATTGATTTTGATGCTATTTGTGTTTTTTTTTTTCCAAAGAAAATCATACACAGAAAAATAAGACTTTTTATATATGATCAAAGCTTCAAACCTGTCACAATCCTTGGTCATGAAATAAAATTTTGGGGTTAAAATTTAGTGAAATAAAAGTAAATATATTGGGGCTGGAGTGATAGCACACCCTGTCGGGCGTTTGCTTTGCACGCGGCCAACCCGGGTTCGATTCCCAGCATCCCATATGATCCCGGAGCACCACCAGGAGCAACCCCTGAGTGCAGAGCCAGGAGTAACCCCTGTGTGTTGCTGGGTGTGACCCAAAAAGAAAAAAAAAGTAAATACAGTTTCAAGTTTTTGTGCAGACATTCCATCTTCATCGGTATGTGTATAGATTTATTCACACATCCGCGTGCAAATGAAGAATTAGTCTTTTTTTCCCCTGCCTTGGTACAACCATGTGTCATCAAAAATAGTTGCAAAACATAATTGGTAATTGTGAACTCAGAATGTTAGAAAATACTAGTAGTCTCCAGTAGCACTGATTAGTTTTGTCTTTAGTTAGAGCAGGTGATTTGGGAAGTGCCTGTACATTTAACTGTGAGTTAGGGGTTTCTGAAACCCTTAGTCTGCCTTTATTCAGCCTGTGCTCATTCAAATGCTTATTTGAATATTGTGATTTTCAGGAATTGGACTTTTTTTTTTCAGTAAGTATTCTTCTTTTTAGAAAGGGAGATGTTATTATGTTAGTTTTTTTTTTTTTATGAATAGCTATAGGTATACTTCATAGCTTTTTTAGGATTTGATCTAACCTGCAGCATGAATCAGGAGAATAGCCATAATAAAACTTAGAATGTATTTACCAAAATTGAGAATATACTAGCTAGAATGGTATTTTATTATTTAAAAAAGAAAGAGATTTGTTAGTACATCTTATTGTTTGTTTAAAAATTGGCTTTAAGTTAATATTTCTTAGAAATGATCGATAACACAAATTATAATGTGTGCACATGTGTGCGTGCACTTGTGTGTATGTGCATGTGTGTATATGTGTGTGTGAGCATGTGTGTGTGCATGCGTGCAATTATGTGATTATCTAGTGTTCAATATAAGCTGTTTGGAGGGCCATATTTCCCTTATTAGAGCAGTTTGTCCCTATGTGACATGTTCCAGCTTATGTGGCCTGATTTGTTAATCTGATTTTTCTTACAGGTATTTTCTCCTCAGAATCTACTAGCACAGGACTGAACTACTTTAGTTGTTAATCCCCCACTGCTATTTCCACATGCCATTTCCAAAGTAATTTCAGTGTAAAGCATTCAACTGTTGAAAGATTCATTCTATTCTCTGGTCCTCTCCCAAAAAGTGTTCTGGTACTGTGAGTTAGTGATAAAAAGAACACATTGTAAGACCTTTAGAGTCAGCATACCAAGATGTTCTTGTATATCCTTATACATGTGTGTCTTAAATACTAAAATGTCTTTATTTTGATTTATTTTTATCAGGTCATATTTCTTATTTGCATTATTTTTTATTAGAATTCTGCAGAGAAACAGAACTAGTGGTATATTTTTCTTTCTCTATCTAAAGGAGATTCATTCTTTAAAACTATCTCATCTAGTGATAGAGACTGAGAATTTCTACGATCTACTCTCTGCAAACTGGAGATCCAGGAGAATTTACAGTATAAGTTCCAGGTTGAAGGCAAGAGATGATGATCGATGATTCATCTCAACAGCTCTAGCAGAGATGGAATTCTCAGTTTTTTTTCTTTTGTTGTATTTAATCCTTCAATGGATTAGATAATTCCCACCCAAGCTAGGAGGAAAATCAGGTTTCTGCATTCCTCCAAACAAATGTTATTTCATCCAGAAACATATGAATACACAGAATAATGTTTTACCATTTATGGTGATGCATATACAATTAATAACATATGCTTAATAATGTGATCAAAACATTTTGGGTAATTAGGTAGACAGCTTTAAAAAACATTTTGTAAAAGTATTGTATCCAAATTTTGTTTTTTTTAAAGTGTAAAGAGAAGAGACACTGCTTTGTGACCACTACTCAATGAATAGTCCATGTTACATTTTTACCTTCTTTAACCAATACTTCCTTCTTCCATTTATCTGGTTGCCATTTTTTATCATGTATTTTATGGTATCTAGTTTCGGTGCTATTATTTAAGTGAGAAAAGTGAGGCAACAACCATACCACTGTTCTTGTAAAAGAACTACTCATCCTGTCAAGAATTACAGACACTTTCCAAAACCCTGACGGATTCATTTTGCATCTTGCACTGAGTGGTCTGTCATTCACCAATTTAAGCCTATGAAATTAACAACTATATAATTATAATGTAAATCCCATCAATGGCCAACATCCAGAGACTATAAAACCAAGCTCATATCTTATAGCCTAGTTCTCTCTCTGGGAGAACCTGGAAAGCTACAGAGAGTTTCCTGTCCGCATAGGAGTGCCTGGCAAGCTCCCTGTGGTGTATTAATATGCCAAAACCAGTAACAATGATGGGTCTCATTCCCCTGACCCTGAAAGAGCTTCCAATGCAGCACCGTTGGAAAGGACAAGTACAGAGAGGCTGCTAAAATCTCACAGCTAGGACAAATGGAGATGTTACTGAGACCACTCGAGAAAATCGATGATTAGTGGGATGATGATGATGATAATGATGATGATGATGATGACGACGACAATAATTATAATGTAATCAAAGTTTCTCAGATATTGGGTAGACTTTTGGAACTTATTTTTGTTTTTTGAGGGGCTACATCAGTAGGTAGTCAGGAACAACTCCCAGCTTAGTGCTTGAGAGTTTCTCCTAGTGGTACTCAGGGGACCATGTGGTACTAAGGATCTAACCCTATCAAGTATAAAGCATGTGTTCAGCCCATTGTGCTATCTTTTTGATCCTGTATTGAGGAAGTTTTGAAATAGTTATCTTTCCCAAGACCAGTATGTGGAGGTGGTATTCATGAACATGAGCATGAGAAGCTAAGTCTTCCCTTTATACATTGTCACTTATTATCCATATTAAATTTTAATATCATGTTTATACTGCATAGTTCTGTCTAATTTCCAGCTTTCAGTCTTATTTGCTCTTTGACTTTATCAGGTAGGAAAATGTTTTGAAAAAGGAAAACATGTTTTTCTGTTTCAATAGTAGAGTTATTAGTTTTCTGCTTGATATTTATTGTTTAATATACTGAACACAGGATGGAACTGAATACTGTATCATTTTTAAAATGTTTAGATTATTGACTGCTCTATTTTTCTTCCTTTAGCAATGCAGTCACTATAATACGATGGTAATAATATTATTATTGAGTCAGATCCTTATAAAGTAATTACTAAGTTTCTGCACTATTTTAAGCACTTCACTAATATTGATTAAATTTTCCCAATATACCTGCCACCTTCTGGTTGAAATAGTTGATGCATTTCTGCTTATATGCAATTTTAATATGTTTTCTTTGACATTTGTTTTCAGAAGGTAAAGAATTACTTATTTGCCTGTAAGCAAAACATTAATTCTGAGAGAGTTCACTTTCAGATTTCAGTTGCATTATGTCCACTTATATAAGTAGACTTTTTCAACCAACCGTGGAGATTGGTCTATTTAATTCATGGCTGTGGAACCATCAGATAGAGAGAACCAATTAGGAGGGATTTAAAGAATTCTTAGATTTTGGTGTCCTGAGATACAAAATCCTGTCCATGGCTACCAGGTTGGGGTATTTTGGCATGGAGGAGGTTTTATTGCCACACTCAGTGATGTTTGGGGGCTACTGTTGGCTCGGTGCTCAAGTCACTGATAATGCCACTCACAGGAACTGTATGTGGTGCTGGGGTTTGAACCTAAGTTAGCAACATGCAAGTGCCTTATTCTCTGGACCCAACTGTAGGTAGATTTTGGGGCCCAATTGTAATTAGTTATTGAGTGAAAAATTTCATTGATTATTTTTCCTACATGGGATTCAGTGACTCTAATCCCCAAGTCAAGAGTAAAATCTAGTCTAATAGAATACTCTGGAATTTTCTCAGGCTCTTCATCTATGGACTGGAGTGATAGCACAGCTTGTAGGGTATTTGCCTTGCACGTGGCTGACCCGGGTTTGATTCCTCCGTCCCTCTCGGAGGGATTGGCAAGCTACCGAGAGTATCCTGCCCACACAGTAGAGCCTGGCAAACTCCTCATGGCATATTTGATATGCCAAAAACAGTAACAAGTCTCACAATGGAGATGTTACTGGTGCCTACTCGAGCAAATCGATGAACAACAGGACGACAGTGCTACAATGCTTCATCTATTTTTGGGGGTTGAGTTGCTTTAGAGAATAGAATCAACTTCAAAATTTTCAACAGACTGAAAATTGTGTATACTTTTATATGTATGTCTTTGCTGAGTCCAGAAGTCTGGTTGGTTGATATTTATTAAATGATAAGACAGAGGATTTTTATTAATTTTTAAAAATAAGATAGTCTTATTTTATAAGGTTGTATGTTTTTAATTAGACTGTTAGCACCTCTGCAAATGTTTGCTGTACTCAGCTCAGCACCAAAGTACCAAAACCCCTCCACCATAGTCCATTGGACTCCCTCAATCCTTTATTCCCTCCTCACTACACCCTACCCTCCTTTGGTACCTTCGGTTCTGCAGTCAGAATCCAAGTGTCTGTTTTCTTTTGGGTTTTTTTTCTTTGTTTCTTTATATTCCACACATGAGAGAAGTCATCTGGTAATTTTCTCTCTTTTTGACTTATTTCACTTAGCCTATTCTGTTCCAGCTCTGTTTTGTTTCAAATAATAATATTACATCATTTTTATAGCTAAATAATATTTCCTCTGTGTGTGTGTGTAAAACACATCTTATTCTCTTCCAGATATTCAGGTTGTTTCTATATTTTGGCTGCTATAAATGGTGCACAGTAGAGCCAATTTTGCGTAGTGAACATACCTTTTCAGAGTAGTACTTTTCCCAACTTCCCAGCTGATAAGAGAATATGGATATATGCCCTCTGTGATCCTTGGAAGGATCCTTGTACAATGTTGTCAATGTGCCACTTGAAAGGGTACATGTGTCTCACAGTAGTACATCCTCGACATGCATACGTGGAATCTGGCAGTGGAGTACAAACATGTCTGTTTTTTTTTACAGAAGAAAAAGAAGGTTTCAAAGCCCTTCCTTATTCTGGGAAGTTTGATTACATATGTGGGACACATATTTGATCACTGAAACACTACCTGGACAAGCTTATTTTTCTTTCTTTTTTTTTTTGTGTGTGTGTGTGTATTTTGGACTACATATGATGGCACTCAGGGCTTACCGCTGGCTCTGTGCTCAGGGATCACTCCAGGCAGGCTTGGGATGGGTATTGAACTTTAGCAACTGATGCAAGGCAAGTTCCCGAGACCCATTATACTCTACCTCCATGGCCCCTATTTCTTTTTTTCTTTTTTACTACCTCTTTTAGGGAGTTCCATTTCTTTATAGAAGGAAAAATAGGACAATGGATATATGATGTCAGAAGATTATTTTTTACTCTTCATTTGATGTGTTACATGCAAACTTTCATACAAACGTTGCTTCTTGTAATAAAATGGTGATTTTCTCTAGTCTAAAGTAGCAAATGCCATGGAAGGCAACTGTTTTACCTGTTTGTAGATTACTAGTAGGTTCGTTGATTCTCTGTGGTTTAATGAAATGGTAGTTTAGAAATCATTAAAAGCAGACAAACAAACAAAACAACCTTCATTTTAACAGGGGCAAAATTTCCTCCCTCCATCTGAGCTAAAGCTAAAGCTAGGAGGGCTCTGGGAGCTGAAGACACCTGCATATTGATGAAAGAAGGAGGCCTGTGTTCACTACTTTTTCTGCTCCCAAGTGATGTTTACCATAATCCTGATGCTCCAATTTGGGTGCTAGATCTCTTTGACATATCTTCTTCCTATGTTCCCTACCTTTGTTCTAAAATGATCCTCCTACCTCTCCACAATGTTGATACCCTTCCATCTTAGCTTGAGCCTCAATGATCTTTTCCTTCCTTCCTGAGCTTCCTGCCTCAGCTTTCTTCCCTTCCTTTTCTTGCCTCTAGCGTCTTGTTCCACAATTTGCTGAAATATTTATTTGTCTGTCACATTGCTCAGCTGTTCGAAGTCCTAAGCAGATGTCCAAAGACAAAGTCTTGCTAATGTGCCATTCCAGATCCTTCTGGATTGGTCTCTCTGCCCTATGTGGCCCTTCCCTAAGCATTTTCCTCTCTTGACACCTGTTTATTTCTCTGCCTGAAGTGTGCATTTGAAAGTTTCTGCTTTACTCCGAGCAGTTCTCCTACGAAGATGCTTCTATTGTGCCTCCTCTATAGGAGGTCACTTTCCTTGACTTCTATTATTCAAAAGAACAAAAGAAACAGTCACATTTTTTGTGATGCTCCAGTGAGTTGAATATATTAAAAAAGTATGTCTCTTCTAATAATAAGAACCCAAAACTTATTGTAAGGTAAAGGCATGCAAATATTTTAATAGAAAATCCTCAGAAATGGAATTCTTCAAAAATGGCATATGTATGTCCAGCAATAAGGTATATAAAAAATACTCATCACTGTTGATCATCAGGGAAATGCAAAGTGAGACCACATGGATATATCACCGTACACCTGTCTGTGAGAATGGCTTATGTCAAAGCAGCAATAGCGTGTGTTGGAGAGGGTTGGAGAAAAGGAAAGTAATCACTGTGGTGGGAATGTTAATTGGTGCAACCATTTTGGAAAATGCTATTGAAGATCCTTGAGAAGCTAAAGATAAAGCTATCATGTGATTTAGCAATGGCACTTGTGGGTATCTGTCAAAAGAATATGAAACCATAAACATGGGACTTTATATGCACTCCAGTGTTAACTGCAGCATTACTTACAATAATTAAAATAGGGAAGAAATGGGAGTGTCTGTCAATGAATTGTTGGATACTGAAGATATGTATTTATACAATGAGATGCTAGTCACTAAAAAAAATTAAAAGGATGAAATTTTACTATTCGCAACAAAATGAAATTAGAAACTTGATGAAGCTATGTAAAGCAAAATAAGTCAGAAGAGAAAAGACAACTATAGTTGGAGTTTTTCTTCACCTGTGTGAAATATAAGGATTTAAATTTTAATAGACAACGCTAAATAAAAAGATAGGGCAGTGGTTACTAGTAGTAAAATTAAGGTTATCCAAGGATACGAGGGTATGAGGAGAGAAATAAAATGTGTGTGAAATTATTTTGGGCAAAAATAGTTCATGGTTAACATCAGTTTGACTAGCTTGAATTTGTTGGGGCATATGTACCAATATTGTGAGACTTTATAGAGGGATGTAAGTTGTATTCAATCCAGGAGCTCCTTGTGAATACCTGTGAATACATATAGTACTGACAGTAGATTGCTCCTTGAATTTCAGTCATCTTTCAGATGCTCCAGGATCTTGCATATGGAATCAAGATATCACTATTAACAGTACCCCAAAGGAACATGGAGATGACAGGATGTGCCAAATTCAAGAGAAATGCGTTGAATTTTTAGAAAACACCTATTGATTCTAGACCTGTGATACACATCAGTTTGAGATATTCAGTTTGAGAAGAAAATATGAGATAACTCATAATTCTTTTTGCACGTTCTAGTGATAATATTTGGGTATATCAAATAAAATAGGTTATCCAAAGTACTTTTACCTACTTATTTTAAAATCTTACTAGTGCAACATTTAAAATGAAATCCATGGTTCACATTTGTAGGTTGTGTTATTTTTCAAATGGAGGCTGCTGTTCCAGTCTACAATTGATTGATTTTTTTTTACTCCAGATCTTTGGCAATACTCTAAAACATAGTGTTAAGCAGATGGTTGTGTGCTGGAATAAAAGGAAGTGGTAATAAAAGCAAGAATAGCTGTACGAGGAACAAATCCTGCCAAGCTAACCTCATTTTTTAATAAGGTTTCTAGACTGGAAGATCAGAACAATTCTGTAAGTTTATATTTGGATTTCTGTAGTACACTTGGAGTGTGTTCTCTGATATGCTTGAGAACAACTCTGAGAACATCGAGTTGTGGCTAGTAGTACGGCAGTATCTGTAGCTGATTGAATTTAGTTCCCAGAATATCTAGTACTGATTATTGTATCAGACAATGATTGCAGTCATGGGACCCGAATCTTGGAACCAAGCAGCTCGCTGCAGAGATTTCCCCAGACCCTAACTATCTAAGATTTTAGAAATCTAGGAGCGTGACCACACGACATATTGCTTGTTATGCTATTAATAATGAGCAATACAAAATAAATTATCTAGCATCTGCCTGTTCAGCAGGTTTGAGTGTCGGCAGGAAAATTCAAAAATAATGGTGGTGGGAAGGTGTAATGGTGGTGGACCGGTGTTGGTGTTGAAATATTGAATGTAATCAATCCATTATAGTGAACAACTTTATGAAAATAAGTTTTAAAAAAAAAGAAATGATTGCTTGATGCTTTGGCTTCCCAACTTGTTTTATTCCAGTGATACGAGAAACTTAAGTCATAAATGTTATAGGTTGTTTGGGAAGAGGTCTAGTTGTATATATTTTAGTGATCTAGAAGGAGGTTAGCCATACTAGCCATACCATTGGAATTATTTGGAGTCCACTCATTGAAAATATTTATTGAGTGCTCGTATGCTTAGGCACTGCAGTGAGAGTGAGTGCCTGGAATAAAGGTTAATACCGTATTGTCATGAATCTCAAATTTTGTATAGATAGAAGGAAAAATAACAAGGAAATTCGTAAGTCTTAGAGGTACTTATGAGTGGGGGCTAAGTAATGTAGAGAATATCACCGGACACCTCCTAATTTGTTGGGAATAGCCTTTGATCCCAATTTCTAACCTTTTTTTAAGCACATGCAGTGGTGTCCAGGGGTTCCTTCTGGCAGGATTGGGAGGACTCTGAGGTGCTGGAGGATAGAACCCGGGCCCAGACGTGCTAAGCATGTGCCATCTGAGCCCTCTCAGCCATCTTGCCAGCCTCTGAGTTCTAATTTTTGTCTCTAATAACAGTATGAATTGGTCTGTAACTGTAATAAAATAATTATCTCTAGTGTTTTATTTGTAACAATAATATGTAGAAAATTAATTCAGTATTTTTATCCTAATTGGTTTTGTTATTTTCCAGCTTTCCCAGAACTTAACCATCTTATAACAGGAAGTGTGTACACTTGAAGTAGCACCTGGAAACCACCATTCTGCTCTTTCTGTGAGTTTGACTTTTAAAATTTTATATTGAAGTAACTGAGATTTTTTTCATCTTTGAAGGAAATATAGTAAGTAGTGTCTGATTGAAATACTTCTAAACCTCAAGTGTCTTGATAATTTACTTTTTGGGATTTACTGAATTTATTTTTAATAATGAAAATATTAAATAAAGTAAATAAAATAAAATTTATTTATTTATTTACATTAAATAAAGTAAAAAAAAGAAGAAAGAAGTGAGTGCCTTCAAACTCTTATTTCTCGAAGAACATTCTAGCTTTACCCATGTAATATCTGTTAAGCTAAATACAAAAACAAATAATTCTGCATTCTAATTATTTTTTAAATGTTAGTTGAAAATTAAAACCTCCTGGACTGAAATAAAATGTAAGACTATGACCTTTCTTAATGTCACTTGTGATTAGTAAGTTGGTGGTTTAAACTCTTAATTCAGGAAAAAATAGAAATTACTACTTAGCATTATTGAAGTTTACATTTTTAATATAAAATTTGAAAGTGAGCACCCTTAAGATAATGTGTTCCTGTAAATGAGGAGAAGTATTTAAAGGTTGAATTTTATTTCTAGTAAAAATGATTAGTTATGGGGCTAGAGCGATAGCACAGCAGGTAAGGCGTTTGCCTTGCATGCGGCCATCCCGGGTTCGATTCTCTGCATCCTATATGGTCCACCAAACACCGCCAGGACTAATTCCTGAGTACAAAGCCAGGAGTAACCCCTGAGCATCGCAGGGTGTGACCCAACAAGCCAAAAAATAAAATAAAATAATAAAAAAAGATTAGTTCTAAGTTGTCCTATGGAAAAACTAAATTTCTTTAACTGAATCATCTTTTGAATAGAATATCTAAGGTTGGGGTTTGGTGATGTTTCTTCACCATGAACTGGGTAGATTTGGGTAGTAGTATTGCACATAGAAAAGATAGGCCGGGGCTGGAGCAATAGCACACCAGGTAGGGTGTTTACCTTGCACTTGGCCGACCCAGGTTCGATTCCCAGCATCCCATATAGTCCCCTGAGCACTGCCAGGAGTAATTTCTGAGTGCAGAGCCAGGAGTAACTGCTGTGCATTGCCAAAAAGAAAAAAGAAGAAAAAAAAGAAAAGACAGGCCTTTGGTCTTGTGAAATTGGTCTGGGATGTTGGTGCAGGATCAATCTCTTGGAGTGAATCCCAAAAGAATTTACAAATGCTCCAGTCATCATCAAACAGAATACGTTGAATGAAAGAATAAGAAGAATGTGGTCCATTGGAACAGGTGTGGTAGCAGGAGAACAGCCTCCCCAGAGGCTTGGGGTATTAGTTTTATTCCCTTCTGTACCAAGAAGTAGGTTATTTGATTCTAGGGGTGGTTTGTAGGTTGTCATTCTTTGGAAAGATCAGCACTTTCCCTGTGATTAGACCTCTGCTCTTTTCCTTCTCATTTATTTCTAATGTGGAACCACCACAGCATTTTTTAGCATAAAGGTTAGGGGAGCCTCTAAACTGAAAGCGGCCAGAGCTAGGGTTCTTGGTTTCATGTGGGTTACAGTTAAATACAATAAATGTGTTTAAGGAAGTTGCTGTTCTCATTGTGCAAGACAGGAGAACTTCGGGTCTTTCCACCACTCATCTGTCTAAGGGGTTCTTTTTATTTATTAATTTTTTTTGCTGGAGATAGGGGAGAGGATGGGAATTCTTCATGTAAAGATGCTTGCTTCCTTTTAAAATATTTGTTCTAGCAGGACAAAGTTTCTGTAGGTAGTTTTCTGTCCTCGGTAGGACTGCTGGGGATCCCCTGAGGTTATGCCACTTTTCACCAGAGCAACTAGCAGGGCTGGTGTTACTAGATTCCTGTTACAAAGGGGGGCATCGGTGCCAAGAGATGAAATGGAATCGTCAAGCCTTTGGAAAATTGAAGAGCTGGTATTTCACAGACACTCTTGAGCCTGGACGGCAGCCCGGGCTCAGGGCAGAAAGGGAGGCGCCCGCTGACCTCCCCAGCCCATTCTTCCCCTTCCTGGGCTCTGTGTCTTATTTCTCCTGCGTTGGCCTGATGCAGTGAAATTACCACTTTGCCGTGGTCCCTGGCTAGTGCCTTTGTACCCGAGGCTGCTCCTAGAGTAGCCCGAGTTCCACTCTACCTAGACAAGCCCTTTCTATCTCTCTTGCCTCCAAGGGATGTGATGCCCCTGGGGTGGGTTTTCTTTAGCAACTTCCTTTCAGAGACCAAATTGAGAATTCATGCACTGTCTCTAGCACTAAGGGTGACTGAAATTATCAGTGAGTAGTCTACTCTGGAGGAAAAGGCAAAAGCCTCCTATTAGAGAATATATATCCCAGAGAGAATTGAAATTGGAATACAACAATGTGAAATGCCACAACTGGTCAGAGTATGAAATGTGCACTGTGGCTGTCCTTCAAGAAGGAAGGGTTGGGTGTTGCGTGAGACAGCTCGCCAACATTGTACAGATCAGACTTAGAAAATAAGAACTGGGGCTGGAGCGATAGCACAGCGGGTAGGGCATTTGCCTCGCACACGGCCGACCCGGGATCAATTCCCAGCATCCCATATGGTCCCCCAAGCACTGCCAGGAGTAATTCCTGAGTGCATGAGCCAGGAGTAACCCCTGTGCATCGCTGGGTGTGACCCAAAAAGGAAAAAAATAAAGAAAATAAGAACTAAGCAGACTGAAACAGTTCTTATGGGTGGAGAGATGGCTGAGTGGTGTGTTCTGAATATCATGAATCAAAATTCATGAAGAAAAAAAGATAGAAAGCCAGATTTTCAGCTAATGCATGGTTTGAGGGGACTCAGGCTAGAATAGGCTGCCATATAAATTAGACTTTTTGTTGTTGGGACAGGGAGGGGGCCACGAGAAGGGACATGACAGTCCTCTAAGGTCACACTGTGTCACACTATCACACCATCATCCTTTTATTCATTGATTTGTTCGAGCGGGTACCAGTAATGTCTCCATTATGAGGCTTGTTGTTACTACTTTTGGTATATCGAATATGCCACGGGTAGCTTGCCAGGCTCTGCCGTGTGGGCAGGATACCCTCAGTAGCTTGCCAGGCTCTCTGAGAGGGACGGAAGAATCAAACCCAGGCAGCCGCATGTAAGGCAAACGCCCTACCCACTGTGCTGTCGCTCCAGTCCATCATCTGAGGTCAGATTTATTTAATCCTGACACATGTCAACTTCACCCATAACTTCCCATTGCTGTGGCCATTTCTAGGAACGTCTTTGTAGCTTCTCATTTTGGATTTCTTTTTTCCAGCCTTAGAAGCTTTGTGTTGACACCACGGTAGATTAACAGTCTCTTCAGGGTCCCCTCTCAGGGGCAGAGAGTTGGGAAATAAGGTCACATCTGTATTTAACACCAAAACAAACTGATAAATGCTGGTAGGGCAGGAGGAGAGGAGGAGCTGGCCTTTGGTTTGGGAGTGTCTGTCACTGTGCTGTCCATGTGAGTGGAGCAGGCGCCTCCTGGGAGCAGGGCTTCTGCGTGCAGCATGAGATCCTGGCCAGCTTCGGCTTTTGCCTTCCATTCTCTAGGCTTTGGCATGGGCCCAGGCAAAATGGAACAAGTCAGCACATAATGGATAGCAGTTCTTTCTTCAAAAGGTCCTTGGAGATTACCTACCTCCATGGTCCATACAGGGTACCCCGATGAACACCAGAGATGCTGCAGCAGTCTGTCTCTCACTGAGTGAGAGTTGGGGAGTAGCTAGAGCTCCCAGAGGTGACAGTGAGGCAAAGGTTACTTTCAGAGTTCATGACTCCTAGGCTGCAATAAACATACCAGCGTTACAAGGAAGGCCGCTAAAGCAAAAATTACTGGCTTTTCCCCAGAGTTTCTAGTTTTCTAGTCCTGTGAATTAGCATTTTTTAACGTGTTCCCTGGTGACCAGAATCTGCATGAAGTTTTCGATTTAGAGTTAAGTGGTGCTAAATTTCATCGTCCCCAGGCATAGTAAATTGCAGGATTCCAGGCTGGTGATTGAAGGTTGATGTCTTAGGGGAAATGCTGTGAAGAACCAAAAGATTATAAAAGTCCTCCTAGCGGAGCCTTGTGGTGGCAGAATATTTAATTTTCAGTGAGAATCTGAAATGAGCTGGGCAGAGAGATAGCTCAGGGGTTAAGAGACTTGCAACACACTGACCCATTTCCATTCCTTGGTGCCATATAAGCTCCCCACAAGACCACCAGAGATCACTCTTGAACACAGAGCCAGGAATAACTTCTGAGTACCAATGGGTGTGGTCCCAAGATCTCCCTCCTAAGAAAAAGAGAATCTGAAATGGTCCTGGAGGAAATGCTCAAAGTTCTGAAGCTCACGCCTTGCATGCAAAAGGGCCCAAGTTTGATCGACACTGCATGGCTCCCCTCCTCCACATTAGAAGGCTGGTGGCCCCCATTATTTGGTCTTTGTAGTATTGCACTGTAGACCCTACTAATGAGGGGTCTGGATGGTCGAGTTCCACCAGGAGTGACTCCGGGGTCTTCTGAGCACTGCTTGGGAGGCCCTTGAAAATAACTTGAAATGAATTCTACACATTTTAGCATAATCCCAATACTTAAAAAATCATGATATATTTTCCCTAGCACAGCAGATAGGGCATTTGCCTTGCACGCTGCCGACCCAGGTTCAATTCCTCAGCCCCTCTTGGAGAGCCCAGCAAGCTACCGAGAGTATTTTGCCTGCACGGCAGAGCCTGGCAAGCTACCCATGGCGTGTTCAATATGCCAAAAACAGTAACAAGTCTCATAATGAAGATATTACTGGTGCCCGCTCAAGCAAATCAATGAGCAACGGGATGACAGTGATACAATGATATTTTCCCTAATATTTTTTTCATTTTTCTTTAGTCTGCGAAAGAAAAAAACCATTTTAGGTTTTATATTTCAAATATCAGTTACGGTTCTAATTTGCTTGGGGGATGTACAATTTATTAAACATTTTTTAGATACTGGAGAGCAAATCTATGATCTTCATAATTTATTTAAAAATAATCTTAATGAAAATCTGTTCTTGGAGCATATTCAACTTTTAATAAAATATTTTAAAACAATGATTACAGAGAGCTTTCTTTCTGTCATGAAAAGATACTCGTTTCCTTATTTTTAAATTGTTTTAATAAAATAATCACCTTTACTTAGGAAGTTGAACTTTTTAATGATAAGTTAATATTTATCTTTATTTTCAGATGCATGGCTGATATTAATTTTAGAGTGTATAAAATTTACATATTGGGAAACTATTAAAAACATGTATATGCTATTCTATTCAACACATTATGGTGAAGGTAATTTTCACATTTAGATTTATTTCCTTACATAAAAATATTGCCAATTATTTTGATGTTGAAGCATATTTTTTAAAAAATAACAAGGATGTAGGGGGCAAGAGTGTGGCTAAAGTGGTGTCTTGCATGTAAGAGGCTCTGACTTCACACCTGGACATCACATGGCCCCCAGTATTTCTGGAAGTGGCCCTTACAGCAATTATTTGGTTACAAAGATGTGAGTTAAATCTAGTAAGATGGGTATTTTATAACTTAAGTACATTCTATTAAGAAACTTGCTCATGATATTAAGTTCATAGGCTATTGAAATATTTTTATTACATAAGTTAACCTATTATCTTTATGGTTAATTATATAGTGGACCCAATAATCTCTACTCCTCATAGAAGAAACTAGGGTATTTTTTAACCACTTTTAGAACCTGAGGTAACTGGGATCTCTTTGTGATTATGGCCTGAGGGAGCAAGAACATATCCTTTACTGTCCTTTGATGAGGTTTTTTTTTTCATGTATAAAATAAGATCCTTTTAGATAAATGCTTATTCTGAATGGAAAGCTCAGAATGGAAATAAAGTCTGAATCAGCCATTGTTGCATAACAAGTGATCCTGAAACTAAGGAACTAAAAGTGATTTAGATTTCCTGTCTTCTTATTGATAGGGGATTCAGATGTCTCAGGAAGATGCTAGGAAAGTGTGGGTAGGGCTCACTCTCCTGAAGGCCCAATGGCTCCCAGAGTGGCTGCACCCATTGTGGGTCAGCCAGGTGGCAGGTGAGTTGGCGCTGACTGTTGGTAGATGAGATGGCCTCTCTGGTTCTGACCGCAGTGTTTTGGCTCTAGTTGAAATAACTGGATCTTTCATCATGCCTGGGAAGGACTCACTAACCATCTTCTTATACTTAGCTAGCTTTTCCTTGAAATTGCTCGGTGCAGGGCAGCTCTCTACACAGATACCCCATGTTCTTACCCGTCAGGAGCCTCTCCTCCACCAGAGCAAAGGTGCAGCCCAGGAGCCTAAGAGGAGAGTATAGACTGTGCTCAGCCCAAAAGGTGGGGCCAGGAATGTTCCAGGGTGACTTTTCTGAAAGGGGGAAGATCTGAGCTGAATGAGACGTCCCTGCTTTAAGGAAAGGTGTTAGCTTAGAAACGGATGAGTTGGGAATCACTCAGAGTATTGGACAGGTCAAGGCAAAAGTCAGAGACATAAAGCTGCATTACAAATTTTGGGGATGCTATAGAGTTTGGTATTACAATAAAAACGTGGAATGTTTGGAATATTTCAGTTAGGTAGAATGTTGAGGGTTGGAGACACTAGGATGGAGCATAGTGGAATTTTAGATTTCATCCAGTAAACTTCTGCTCTTGAACCACTTAGCTTTGAATTAGGATGACTTTGCCTGTCTTGAGTATTTTCTCATGTATTCCCTAAGCAAAGATTTGAACACTTAAATTAAGATTAAAATTTAAATTAAAATAAATTAAATTAAATTTAAACTTAAATTTAAATTAAGATTAAAAATGAAAAACATACCACTTCACTTATCTGAGTAAGATGGCTTCTACTACTTCACTTATTCGAGTTAGGGATAGCTTCACTTTTTCTGTTGTTTCTGGGCCACACCTGATGAGACTTAGGTTCACTCCAAGCTCTGTGGTCACCCCTAGAAATGCTCAGCTGGCCATGCATAGCTTGGGATCAACTTAGGTCTCCTTCCAGCAAAGCATGTGCTTTATTTTTATTTATTTATTTATTTATTTATTTATTTATTTATTTATTTATTTTTATTGAATCACCGTGAGCTATAGTTATAAAACTTCCATGTTCGAGTTTTAGTCATACAATGATCTAACACCCATCCCTCTACCAGTGTACATTTTCCACCAACAATCTCCCCATTATCCACCACTCCAACCTCTGCCTCTATGGCAGACAATTGTCCTCTTTCTCTCTCTACTTATGGGTATTATTGTTTGCCATACATATTACAGAAAATGAGAGGCCATCATGTTTAATATTTTATCTACGTTCAGCACACATCTCCCATCCTGAGCAATCCTTCCAGCCATATTTGACTTAGTCATCCCTTCTCTATCCCAGATGTCTTCTCCCCCAGCTCATAAGGTAGGCTTCCAACCATGGAGCAATTTTGTCTCTACTGCACTTGAGTGTTAGTCTCATATTATGGTATTTTATGTTCCACAATGAGTACAGTCATTCTATATCTGTCCCTCTCTTTCTGACTCATTTCACTTAGCATGGTACTTTCTATGTCCATCCACTTATAAGCAAATTTCATGACTTCATCTCTCCTAACAGCTGCATAGTATTCCATTGTGTAGATGTACCAAAGTTTATTTAGCCAGTCATCTGTTTATGAGCACTTGGGTTGTTTCCAGATTCTGACTATTGTGAATAATGATGCAATGAACATGCAGGTACAGATGCCATTTCTACTGTACTTTTTCACACCCCCGGGATATATTCCCAGAAAGGGTATTGCTGGGTCAAATGAGAGCTCAATTTCTAGTTTTTTGAGAAACATCCATATTGTTTTCTAAAAAGGCTGGACTAGTCGGCGTTCCCACCGACAATGAGGGAGAGTCCCTTTCTCCCCACATCCATGCCAGCACTGGTTGCTTCTGTTCTTTTGGATGTGGGACATTCTCTGTGGTGTGAGATGATATCTCATTGTTGTTTTGATCTGCATCTCCCTAATTATTAGTGATAAAGAGCATTTATTCATGTGCCTTTTGACCTTTTGAATTTCTTCTTTGAGAATGTTTCTATTTATTTCCTCACCTCACTTTCTGATGGGATTGGATGTTTTCTTCTAGTAGGGTTCAACCAGTGCCTTGTTTATTCTTGATATTAACTCCATATCAGAAGGGTATTGGGTGAATAACCTTTCTCATTCCATAAGCTGTCTTTGTATCCTGGTCGCTGTTTCTTTTGAGGTGCAAGAAAGCATGCATATTAAACCCATGTAGTTATACCCCCTGGTTCCTGGGATATCTTCATATTATAGATGAGACAATTCAGGGATATCTTCATTTTATATATGAGACAGTTTCTTCATTTTATTGAGAGAAATTGACTTATGTTTACATGACTAATGATTGCAGGCTCTGCATCTTTGTGTAAACCTAATACACAGTTGAGATGGAAACTGACTTTACATGAGAAAAATCTAAGGCACATATTTA
Source organism: Sorex araneus (assembly GCF_027595985.1). NCBI lineage: Eukaryota > Metazoa > Chordata > Mammalia > Eulipotyphla > Soricidae > Sorex > Sorex araneus. The sequence continues at coordinate 88,349,752 of NC_073303.1, read as the reverse complement.
AAGATTTCATAGCTCTACCTTAAACTTGAAACTTAAAGGAAGTGTTTTAGGAGATGCTAACTGTTAGTGAAGTTGAGATCTTAGTTTGATCTTTGCATCAATGTAAGTGGTCCAGCAGGGTAAGAGGTGATGCATTCTCTTCAGTGCATGGGATCAGAAACATGGAAACCAAAGGAAAATCTTTGAATGACGTTGAGCAATATTTTCTCTAAGGTTTCCAAAGTCTCTAAAATAAAAGTTGTTAATTAAAGAAGATACATTAGTTGCAAAAGAGTAGTCCCATGAACTTTATTGTTTTGGAATCCTGCACAGCGTTTCTGATTTGACATTTGATTTGATTTGTTATTTAATTTGAGTGGGTGGCTGCATTCTCTTGTTTTTAATAAATTATTTCTGTTAGGATAAAGGTGAGAAATAACTGAATACGAGAGTCAAGACCTCCTGGGGTATCCCAAAATTGTAGCAAGCCAAAGAGTGGAATTCCTCAGAATTACTTTGAAAGAGTACTTTGTTGTTCAAGATTGCTCTGTATTTCAAAATGCACTTTGTAAGCATTTCATATGTATTGTATCATTGTGTTCTCAAGAACCCAAAAACTAAAAATAGTTTCTATCTCAGAGGAATGTGAAGTTTGTTTATAATGTGAAAAATTTATTAGAAGGGAACATTAGCTAACAGTGTTTGAAATGGTAAGATGACTTTCCAAAGTTTCTATATACTTTCCAATTTTTGGTTTACCTCTTCTAGTAGAATTAAGTGCATAGTCTCCAACTGTTAATGTGAATTTGTATATGTCTTACTCTGAAATTCTATATTTAGATGCACACATGTTTATGTTTCATTGTTTTTATGCTAAACTGACTCTTCTAAGATGTAATTCTCCCTCACTTTTAGCGATACATCTTATCTTGAGGTGTACTTTACCTGATGTCTATGTAGCCTCCCTACTTTTCCATGGTTAATATGTTATTATATAAATGCGCACATATATAGTCAACTGTCACTGTCATCCCATTGCTCATCGATTTGTTCGAGCGGGCACCAGTAACATCTCTCATTGAGAGACTTATTGTTACTGTTTTTGGCATATCCAATACGCACGGGTAGCTTGCCAGGCTCTGCCATGCGGGCTCCATACTCTCGGTAGCTTGCCAGGCTCGCCGAGAGGGGCGGAGGAATCGAACACGGGTTGGCCGTGTGAAAGGCGAAAGCCCAACAGCTGTGCTATCGCTCCAGCCCACATATATAGTATATGCATATTAAATTTTATTGCTTATTTTATTTATTTTGGAGTGGGTTGAGAACACATCTAATTGTGTTTGGAGCTTGCTGCTAATATTGTGCTCAAAAGTCACGTCAATCCTGGATGAACTTGGAGGTGATCTGACTGAGGCACCACATGCAAGACAAATGCATTCATTTTTGTACTGTCTCTCTGTTCCCTATTTATTTAATTTTTAACCTACCTAGTCTTCACAAATATAGTATGTTTATTTAGTTAGGGATGGCTTTATTTCCTATACAGTATAAAATAAGCTCTATTTTGTTTTGTTTTGGGGCCACAACTGACCACCCTTAGGGATTTCTCCTGAATGTATGCTTAGGAGTCACTTTTGGCAGTGTTCAGGGGACCATGTGCAGTAAGTACGATGAATCAAATCTGTCTCTCCTGCTCCATAGCTCCACTTTTATATAGTATAAAGGCTCTTATATTTTAAGTCTGCTTTCCTACATTTGTCAATTTCATTTTTCCTTTTGTCATTTAAATTAAGAAAATATTTTAGTATTTTGATTACCCTATTTTGCTTATTATTAGCTAAGTTGGGCTGGATCAATAGCCTTGCATGCAGCCCACCTGGCTTTGATTCCTCCGTCCCTCTTGGAGAGCCTGGCAAGCAACCAACAGTATCCTGCCCTCGAGACAGAACCTGGCAAGCTACCTTTGGCGATTTTGATATGCCAAAAACAGAAACAACAAGTCTCACAATGGAGACATTAGTGGTGCCTGCTCGAGCAAATCAATGAGCAAGGGGATGATAGTGATACAGTGATACAGTGTTTAGCCAAGTTTTTATTTTATAATTCCTGAATGCTCTAGGGAGAGAAATAGAAGAGTAGATGGGTGAGACAATAGATGGAATGATGGATAGTTTAGCGATAGATGGTCATCTTTATTGAATTAAGATTCTTATTATATTTAAACTAGGGTCTTTCAGAAGTACCTTTTAATTTGTTCTTCCATCTTTTGTACTATTTCTACATATTATAAACTATATAGTATATTAATATTTAGAGCCAATTATGTATTTTTAAATTAATATGGGCACTTTGATATGTACTCTAGAATTTGCTATTTCTTCATTCTTGCCTACATATGTTTATCCACTTGATAGTAATTCCCTTAAATATGAAAAAAATTCTGTATTATTTATTATTTATTATTATGTGGCTCTGTAAGTGACCTGTTTTTTTTTTCAGCTTTTATTTGTCCGAGTTTCTTTAATTTGCCTTTTCTTCTTCTTTTCTTTTTTTTTTCTTTTTGGGTCACACCCAGTAATGCTCAGGGGTTACTCCTGGCTGTGCACTGAGTATTATTCCTGGCCATGCTCTGGGGGACCATAAAGGAATGATGGGGCTAGAACCTGGGTGGGCCGTGTGCAAGACAAACACCCTACCTGCTATACTATCACTCCAGCCCCAAATTGCCTTCAGTTTTTAGAAGAGGCTTTCTGTGTCAGATTCTCAGTTTATAGCTTCTTTTCTCCTTTTAGTATTTAACATTTCTGAACTCCTTATTCCTAATAAGTTGACTATCATTAGCTTTGTTCTTTAAAATGTAATATTTTTCTTCCACCTTGATGAAATGTTGCAGTGACTTTTTTCCCCACATCAGTTTAATTGCTATATGCCAAGGTAATGTTTTCTTTGTATTTATCTATTTGTGATTCTTTTAATTTCCTGGGTTGGTGAATTGATACTTTTCAAGCTTGGTACATTTTATTTGTACTTCTTGATATAGTTTTGTTCCTACTATCTTTCCTCTCCTTTTCATTAATTTATTATAATTTTGTTAGTTTTATATTATGTCCCAGGTCACTAATACTTAGTTAATGTTTTATATTTAATAAGATTTCTGACTTTTTCTTTTGTAGTATGCAGTTAGCAAATCCATTCAATAATTTGTGTCTCAAAATTGTAATATAACTTTATGTTTTATTTAGTTCAATTTTAAGTTTTAATTTTTTCATAAAATATTTATCTTTATTTATTGTTATGGTAATTTTATATGTGATTTTTAAATCTTTACTATAATTAGTTTCAGGAAATCAACAATTTTATTTATTGAGAATTTGTAATACTCTTCATACCAAATATATTAGTTTCTAATTATGGAATTTTAGATTTTCCTACTTCTTTATATATTTCCTACACAAAATTATTATCTGGGTATTATGAATGGTGGAGAGAATCGACACTGGTGCTGGGACTCATTTGCCTATAACTCAGCTATGAATAACTTTATAAATCATGGTGTCTTACTATAAACAAATTGAAAACAAGCTACCGAGAGTGTCGAGCCCAAGAGGCAGAGCCTGGCAAGCTACCCATGCGTATTGGATATGCCAAAAACAGTAACAATAAGTCTCTCAATGAGAGACGTTACTGGTGCCCGCTCAAAAATTAAATTAAAGTTCTTTTCTTCACAATAGAATTTGAATGAAGAGCCAAACAATCAGAGCCAAAAAAATTTAGCAAACTTTTGAAGTATACTTTTAATTTGATTGAATTCATATAATCTGCACACTTAAAAAGATCTGTGTCAGTATGTCAGCTGGAAGATGGCAAGAGTTGAGTTTTAGAGATTCTTTTTAGTTCCCTTTGGAATTCAGAGATTGAAGCATCTTGTGAATGAATGGGTAATGAAATTTCTCTTTCTAAACTCACTACTGTCGTTTTCTTGTCTAATTTTTGGGGAAGTTGGTAGAGAAGGGATATTTGGAAGAATTTTTAAGGAAGGTATTGTATATTCTTCAGCCTTGCCTGACTAGTTCATACTTGTATGAATACATGTTCATCTCTCTCAGATACTCTAGGATCTCTGGGCTTCTTTTGATTTAAGCTCGGTAGGCTTAGTCTTTAGGTATAGAACCTGCTATGGCTGTAAGTTCTTGTTTGGGGAGTACTTGTTGAAATCAGGACCATTAAGGTATAGTTGTCTTCACTATATTTTTCAAAACACTATTTCTATTTTGTTTACTAGAAATATCTTGTTACCAAATTTTTGTTATCAAAGGCCAATCGAGTATGTGCCCTGAGTGAAAAAGTATTAGTCAGAAAGGCCTTTTCAAAGCCAGTGCCAGAACATTTGAAATGCATCTGTGAGTTCTCTTGTCCTCTGTGTTGTGTTTTGATTTGGCAATATAATCAGTGCTTAACATATGTATTGAGTGATACTCTGAGTTTTTCATAATTTTTATACTTTTGGGTGGGGTAGGAAGGGACACGTGGGCCATACCTGTAATGTGGTGGACCAGGTGGTGCTAAATATAAAAATCAGGTCAACTGCATGGTTGAGGCAGGTTCCTTAGCTCATGTAGTATCTCTCCAGCTCATATTATACTATAAAATTATTTCTAATAAGTCAACTGTTGTTACTGATCCTAGTAACAAAATAGGTAATTCTGAAAGGGAATGAAAACAAAACATATGCTATTCTCTAGGGCTTGCCTTGAGACAAATGCCTTTTGCAAACCATAATACCCATAAGTAGAGAGAGAGTAAGAGGGAAATTGTCTGCCAGAGAGGCAGGGGGAGGGGAGAGGTGGCAGGGAGGAATACTGGGAACATTGGTGGTGGAAAATGTGCACTAGTGGAGGGACGGGTGTTTGATCATTGTATGACTGAAACACAAACATGAAAGTTTTGTAACTAGCTCATGGTGATTCAATTAAAAAAATAATAATAAGAAGAAAAAAATGTCAAAACCAAATAAATGCAAGTCAAAAAAAAGTGAGGGGGACTTTAAGATTCATATATAAAATGAAATCATGACTATCAGAATGGGCTGCTAGAAAAAAAACTATAGCAAACTGGGTAGCTTAAGCACAGTTATTTCTTGAACTTCTGGAGGTACAGAGTTCAAGAGCACAAGGGAGAGGTAGATTCTGCGCCTGCTGCAGGCCTGCTTTCTGCTTCACAGACGAGGGTCTTGTCCTACTGTGTTCTCAGGTGGGGAGACAGAAAAGCTTTCTGGGTGCTACTCTCACTCTTGAGGACACCACCCAAATGATCTATTCACCTCCCACAAGCCCACCTCTACATACCATGACATTAGGGATTGGGATGTCTATGAATTTGAGGGTGAGCACAATGTTTAGTCTGCTGCAAAATATAACTAATGGTTGAAATGTAATTCATTATCAACTTTGTTTCAGGTTCCATGTCAATACTGTTAAGTGTATTGCTGTTTAATATTCACAACCCCGAGTATAGCTGAGATTCATTTTAGGGGTCGTTTGAGAGCACAACAGTTACCATTAACAACGGAGCTATTGATACTACCTTGTTTTAATCACCTTCATTATGATTAATCAGTTGAGTTCTTCATTTATTAGTTTGTCCTATCAACCTCGTTTTAAACAAGGAGCAGTTTTTGCTCAATATCCACTTATTGTGGGCATCGATTTAACAGTGAAACATGATAAATGAAAAGATTTCAAAAACTGCATTTGTGAAACCTATTGTGTAGTTGGCAAAGAAAGGCTTACCTAGGATAGTCAACCATAAAGATACTACCTTAGGTCATATAACAAATGTCATATTTTATGGAACAGTTTTATATGTAATCATAAAAAATAGATATCGTCATTAAGATAGAAAAGTTGCCTTAAAGGTAATGGAGTCGTTAATTTGATATTTACTTACAGTATCCATGTTTCCTGGACAGTCATTGATGTTGACATTAATTTTCCTGTAGTCTTGACAGTAGTCTATTTCAAGATATGAAATATGAATTCTTCAATCCTCTGGGCTGAATTTTATAAGCATGTTGAGGCGGGGGTGGACTTCCACACTCCACTGGCCATGCTGCACTTTTCAAGGTGCCCTGCAAGAAGGGAGCTGGCAGCAGCATTCTCTGCTGCTTTGTGAATATCCTGTTTGTGCTGTCAGACTCTTTGATTTTATAAACATGGTTTATATTTAACCAGGTTGTTCACACTGGCTTCCCTGGGGAGAAGCACCTGGATCTCCATTTCTGTTCTTAAGTCTTTTCAGTGATACAAGAAATGAGACCTTCCTTGTAAGCCTGCTACAATATGGCTGTAACTAGATGGTGTTATATAGGTGAAATAAGCAAGTCAGTAAATGGTAAATACCATGTCAAAGACTTTATATGAGGCACTTTCATATTTCAAATTTATCGATACAAAAAGTAGAATGGTAATTGATAGAGACGATGTTGAGTTAATGTTTAATAGGCACAGAATTTCAGTTCTGCAAGATGAAAAGTTCTAAAGATTGATGGGTGGGCAACAGTGTGAGTTTTTTAAACCACTGAATTCCACATTAAAATGTTGTTAATGGTAAGCTTTATATTATGTGCATTCGGGTACCAAAATATAATAATAGAAATAGAATATCTCAATAAATCATTTTTTAAAATTTTTTAAAATTTATTTTTATTTTTATTTTTTTGCTTTTTGGGTCACACACAGCGATGCTCAGGGGTTACTCCTGGCTTTGCACTCAGGAATTACTCCTGGCGGTGCTTGGGGGACCATATGGGATGCCAGGGATCGAACCTGGGCCGGCCGCGTGCAAGGCAAACGCCCTACCCGCTGTGCTATCGCTCTGGCCCCTCAATAAATCATTTTTAAATGTTGAGACAAAAGTGTTTTATATATGGATTAAATATTTTTTATTTTATGTTCAGTTTCTATAGGAAGGAAGAAAATAATGTTTTTATGGGGTGTGGTGCACAGGTTTAATCAGGGGACCCAGGGGCCATTCCTTGGAACACACTGACAACCTGACCAAAGGTTCAAAGCTAGAGCCTGAGAATATGATGCTTCTTGGGCCCTTCAGTGCCAGGGACCACCAGGGCCATATGGGTGGAGCTTGGGAGCCTTTGTGACTACACCCATTGCTGCTCTGTTGACCTTGTGATGCTGAGGAGCTAATTCAGGTCTTGTTATATTAGACATGTTCCCTAACTTGCTGTACTAACTTCTGGTCCTTAGATGAAAGAACACCTCTTTCCCATTTGAGTTGAGATACTACCATGACTTACTTAATCATCATCATCATCGTCCTGTTGATTGTTGAATTTCTCGAGCGATCTCAGTAATGTCTGCATTCGTCCTAGCCCTGAGATTTTAGAAGCCTCTCTTTACTCGTCCTTTCCAATGTTGCCCCATTGGAGGCACTTTCAGGATCAGGGGAATGAGACCCATCATTGTTACTGGTTTTGGGATATGAATATACCATGGGGAGCTTGCCAGGCTCTCCCATGTAGGCAGGAAACTCTCGGTAGCTTGCCAGGTTCTTCCAGAGGGAGAATTAGGCTAAAAGATTCTTCCAGGACCTTGGTTTTATAATCTCTGGATGTTGGCCGTTGTTGGAATTACATGGCGCCGGGGGCAGTCCCTGGGTGTGACCGCCTAGCTACTGGAAAATGAGGAATTTTGGCGGAAGAAGCTCAGTCCAGTCCCGATCCAAGCAGGCTTGGAGGTCTCAGCCCCTATTAATAGTTTTTTTTTTAATCCCCTATAAGTGCTCTTAGAGTTTGGAGATGCCTGGACAAACAGAAAATTGTGTTTATAATTATAGCAGAAAGTGAAACTATTGGCATCATGTCTTGGTATGATATTCTAGAGATATTTAAGTAATATTGCACCATTCTTTTTATTTAAAATCGATATAATAATTAATTTAAAGACATTTCTCAATAAGATGTAGGATTTTCCTATGATATATCATTTTACTTCTGGCTATAGGCCCCAAAGAATTGAAAGGAAGATCTAGAAGATATATTTCTATATCTAGGTTCATGGCAGCGTTATTCACAGTAGCTAAAATGTGAAAGCACTTTAGATATTTATCCAGGATAAATGAATTTGCAAATGTGGTACATGCACTTAGACAATACTTTTTCAGCTTACAAAGGGAGAAAATTCCAATAGATATACTGGAAAATGGATGGACCTTGAGGACATTATTTTCAATGAAATAGGCTAGTCAGAAAAAAAAGACAAGTACTGTTTAATTCCACTTATATGAGGTATGAAGAGTAGTCAAATTCTTAAGAGGCAGAAAGTGAAATGGCTGCCAGAGGCTAGGAGAAGGCAGAATGGGGAATTGTTTCATGAGATTTTCAGTTCTATGGAAGGGGCAGTTCTGATGGTGCGTTGGTGATGATGGTAGTGGTGGTTGGACATCATTCTTCCCCTTCTTTCCTTCCCTTTTTATTGTTGTTTGGATTTTGGGTGGTGTGTGTGTGTGATTAGGGGTGTCACACACTAAGTTATGATGTTCATACACTTCCTTGTGGTGTTCATGGTCGTTGTGTGCAGGAGGTAGTTCTTTGGTATTGAGGATCACAAAGGCAGTTCTGTTGATTGCATTTGACAGGGATAGTGGGGATCGAACTTGTCGTCTCATGCTTGTAAGCTAGGTGTTCCTCCACTGAGCCATAACCTGATGCTTTCTTTATATATTTAATACTATTATACTATGTAGCACTGTAGTATTGTCGTCCCGTTGTTCATTGAATTGTTCGATCGGGCACCAGTACTGTCTCTATTGTGAGACTTGTTACTTTTTTTTTTTTTTGGCATATCGAATATGCCATTTGTAGCTTGCCAGGCTCTGCCGTGCAGGAGGGATACTCTCAATAGCTTGCCAGGCTCTCCGAGAGGGATGAAGGAATTGAACCTGGGTCGGCCACATGCAAGGCAAACACCCTACTTGGAAATAATAGTATGACTAATTATATGTTAGATGTATCTTACCACAATAAAATAAATTAAAAAAAATATTTAAGAGCAACTTCCACATACTTTTTTTTTACATTAGGTTGTAATGAGTTCTGTGTTCTTAACATTTTTTTTGAAGCAAACATTTTTCATAATGTAAGTTAATAAGGGATATCACGTGTAAATATTTAAATAGCATTAAGAGAACATGTTTCTTGCAACCATTACTGCTGGGACCCAAAAAGACTTTTACTCTGGAAAAACTGCTCATCAAAAGGAAATAGCACTGTAGCACTCTCATCCCCTTGTTCATGGATTTGCTCGAGTGGGCACCAATAACATCTCCATTGTGAGACTTGTTTTTACTGTTTTTGGCTTATCGATTATGCCACGGGTAGCTTGCCAGGCTCTGCCGCTCAGGTGGGATACTCTTGATAGCTTGCCGGGCTCTTCGAGAGGGACAGAGGAATCGAACCCGGGTCGGCTGTGTGCAAGGCAAATGCCCTACCACCTGTGCTATGGCTCTAGTCCAACCAAAAGGAAATATTTCCAGATATTTTGGATTTACAAATCTTTTTCATCCTATAAGTTAAAAATGTTTAAAGAAGAAGAGTCTTCTACTCTTTCCCCACAGTAACTGATTAGTTACAAATAATAAATCAAATCACTTTTGTATGCATTGATGTTCCTCCAAAATAGTAGTTCCACTCAGCTGTTGCAAGCATTTAGGCAAAGTTTTTATTAAAAACTCTTGTTTGCTTTGTAATTTTATTAATCTTTTCTAGTGCATTATCATTCCCATCTACTGATTCACAATTAAAGCCCTAGAAAAATGACATTAGTAATTGAATCAAAGTCAATTAATACTGTACTGATTTTAAAAACATACTTATTTAAGCCACATGTCGGAATTTGAGGGTGCCCCTACCTCGTTATTTTTTGTCTGTGTACATTTCAGTGTCACATCTGATAGTGCTCACATCTTTCTCTGGGCTCTGTGCTCAAAGATCACTTTTGATGGTGCTCAGGACGCCATATGTGGTGGAGGTTGAACTCAGGTCAACTGCATGCAAGGCAACTTACCTTATGTCCTATCTCTCCAGCCCTACCACAACTGGCTTGTCAGAGAGTAAGGCACTCGGTGGCAGGGTTTGTGTGTGTTGTACCACTTGAATCATATCCTGGCCCCAAGTTATACTATCTGTAAATGTTTTAAAAATGAGCATGAGATGTGCAGTGCTTTTACAGGTATTATTTACACTCAGATGCATTTCCTTAATTTGCAACCAAGAACATTTATCCATAAAAAATGTGTGATACTATATTGTAACAATTTACAGATTTTACTATTATGGCATTTTTTAGATATTTCTGTTGGATACTACTTTTATTTGACTATCATTGTTTTTGCAGGGCGTTGTGTATGGAGAATCAATGAACAAAAGTGATGAAGTATATTTGAAAAAGTTCAATAAAAAAATGTCAATATACTGTTTTTTTTCCTAGAGAAAAACAGTGTACTTTTCAATCTGGTTCAAATAAATAAATCATTGAAACATAAAAAGCAATCTTTAAGTTGGCCTTCCTGCCTGGGAGAAGCATTTCCATGGGATGATTCTCATCCTTTTAGCTTGAAACTGGAGATGTCCCTGGGTTATATAATCTTACCTTTTGGAGTGAAACTTTAGTTAGACAAATCAACAATCTATTAACGAAAGACATGAACAATCCATTATTAAAAAGAAGAAACCATTATTAAGTCACCCCTGCAGTGCTGACATTTTTAGATATTTTTGGCTAAACATGTTACTCCAAAGTTAATACATTTTGAATGAGTTACTATTGTTGACATTTAGATCTTTACATTGATTTATGGGATAGAGACTATGTTATTACCTCCACTTTCAATACAGGAGGCACATTTTGAGGTCATATAGTGAAGGCATGAAAGTAGGATTTGACGCCAAGTTACATAGAACACCCAAGAGGGTCCAGTTAATAATAATTTTTCTTATTTCTTTACTATATCAAAAATAAGGTTTCCCGGATTCTGTAGAGTGTCTCATCTTTCTTTTTTCAAATTTTTTAAATTTTATTGAATCACTGTGAGATAGTTATAAGCTTTCATGTTTGGGTTACAATCTCACAAAGATCAAACACCCATCCCTCTACCAGTGCACATTCACTACCACCAATATCCCGGGTATATCCCCCCTTCTCACCCTCCCCCTGCCTCCATGGCAGACAATATTCCCCATACTCTGTCTCTACTTTTGGGCATTATGGCTTGCAACACAGACACTGAGAAGTCATCATGTTTGGTCCGTTATCTACTTTCGGCATGCATCTCCCATCCCAAATGGCTCATCTTTTATCTTCTGTAGTCTCGAGATGAGTACATTTACCTTAATGTACTCAGTACCTCCACACCACTCCACACCACAAACTGATAGATTAATGAGTGGTGGTATAGGACATGCAGAACTTTGCAGAATTCCTCCCTCCTAATAATATGTGTGTGTATTTACATAATGTTGTAACTTTGCCTGAGTTCTGGAGATCTATATAACTAACCAGGGGTTTAGAGTTAATTAGGGAGATAGCACCGTAACTAATCTTTTTTATCTGGAATGCATGTTTCCACAAAGATGGGTGTGTTGAGGAGAAAATATAAGACTTAAGTCGAGGTGATACTTTTAAAAGGAAGAATTTATGAAGCTATGCTAAGGATACATGGCTGATGTTTCCAGACACACCTCAGGAGATATTAGGCATGTTTCAGACAGTGAATGTTTTGTGAAGGTGGAAAACTTGAGCCCATAAGAAGGCACTGCAGTGATTCAGAATTGTTGAACACAGCATAAGAGGAAAAGTGTCAGATGAGACAAAAATAAAGAGGAGATTCAATGTGTTACCCTGTCTTCCTGATGGTCTTGACCCTGGAGGTAATAGAAAATCATGGAAAGATTATTGCAAAACTTGTAAGCATGTACAATAGACTGAAGAAGAAAGCAGGAGAAGATATGACTTTGGTTATAGCTGAATGGAAGACAGATTGGCTAATGAAAAATAGGTATTTTTGTTGCCATATGGAAAATTGAGAATCTGGATATTGAGAGACTATGGAGTTATGGTAATGATTCAGGTACATATTACAGTGAAATACTAGGAAACAATTATGAATCAATTCTTTTCTTTCTTTTCTTTTTTTTTGCTCTTTGAGTCACACCCAACGATTTAGAGGTTACTCCTGGCTCTGCACTCAGGAATTGCTCGGGGGACCATATGGGGTGCTGGGAATCAAACCTGGGTCAGCCATGTGCAAGGCAAACACCCTAACCTCTGTGCTATCATTCCAGCCCATGAATCAATTCTTGTTCCTGTTGCCAATTCTACCTTATGAGGCAGTTTATTCAAATTTCAGATGGTACAGTTGCTGAAATGCCACTGTTTTTAGTGACACTTAGCCTCTCTAACTTAATTAACTCAGAATGGTATCCCTTTCTTAAGATAAGATGCTTCCCTTTATCCTCACCTAGATATTATTACATTGATTATATTTTAGGTCCCCTACCTGTTTGCATACATACCTACATTTATTAAGATCTTGTAGTTCTTGGAACTTTTATTATCTTGGCTCATGCATCATTTTAGGAACTTGGTAATGTATATTTGGGAGAATTATAGAATATTGTGTCCCAAAGCTGGACTTTAGAAGAGGGCTTTAAAGAGGACTTGTAGTGAATATATCCAGAACATAGTTGAACATTAATTAGATCAACCATATATTAGCTAATTTAGACGAGTACAGTATGTCCTTACAGGAATTCTGTTTTTATTAAAGCTTTTAATGTCATTGCTACTTATTACATTGATAACAGTTGAGTGATAAGCTCAGATGTATAGGTCTTTTTTACTATAGCACTGTAGCACTGTTATAGCACTGTTGTCCATTGATTTGTAGCACTGTTGTCCATCCACTGTTGTTCATCTATTTACTCAAACTGGCAGCAGGATCGTCTCCATTTTTTACCATGCAGTACAATTCTTACCTTTTTGAATGGTAGACTGTAAAAAATATAAAAGCACACAGAAGGGTTATGTGTGTGTTCGTGGGCTCTTGGGGTGGCTATCTCTCTCTCTCGCTGCCCACGTTTGGTGTTCTCGAGCCAACCAGATCGGGATGGCTCCGTCTTTTTGCTCTGCTTCTGTGTGTGCTGCTGTGCTCTCTTCTATCTGTCTATCTATCTCTGACTCTGTCTCTGGAGTCTCTCCTCTGGTTTCTTCTGATCTTTGTCTATGTCTTCTCTCCTCTGGTCTCTTTAGATCTCTCTACTGATCTCTTTCCAGAGCCCTCTGCTTCTCTTTCTGAGGCCCTTCTCATTCTCTCTCTGGAGCCCTTTTCACTCTCACTTCTGACTCTGATTCTTACGTCTGACTCTAACTCTTACTTCTGACTCTCCCTTACTTCTGACTCTCACCTTTACTTCTGACTCTCACCTTTACTTCTGACTCTCACCCTTACTTCTAGACTCTGACTTCTGACTCTGACTCTGACTTCTGACTCTGACCCCCTCTCTCGTACAGTCTTGGTTTATATAGTAATCACATAGGGTGGTGACACAAAGGTGGATTGAACATTAACAAATCAACAAAGAGGGTTAAGACCACTCCTCCAGGAGATTAGTTCAAGGACAAAATCTCATCTAAGGGGATTACTCCAGATTACTAGGACATCTGTTTAAGGGTGGGATTCCATCCAGGGTATGTTGCTTTCTTCTTTCCTCAGCTAGTAATCCACTTAATTAGTTGTAGTAAATCTACTTCTAAAATTTCTAGCAATGTCATTCTGTATGAGCACAGTAAGAGATATATCAAACTTAAAGTTTGGTTCTTCCTGAGGACATTCACTATATATTCCAGACCACAGTCCTCAGACCAAGTTAGTCTTTCTAACCCCAGCAGGGTCCTAGTCTCGTAATTACTTTTGGATCATGATAGCATTTGTCTATGACCATGCTCTCAACTTAAGTTGAGTATTGTGGCTCTTTGGCCTGGCCAAAATATCAATGCCAGGGTTGCTCAGAGCTTGCCCTGGGTCCATTCCGTCCCTCATCAGGACCCTGCTTTTAGGGTGCTAGGAACTAAGGGCAGTTGAGTCTGAGTCGAGAAAGCAGATGCCCAAGAGTAAATATTATTGGAGTCCATCAACTCCCAAGTTACAAATCATAATATTAGCTGTCTTCCTGTGTCCATACAGAAAGGACATTTCTTTAAGGTAAACTGAGTTTCCTGTGGCAAGGCTGAAAGGACAAACCCAATGTTATCGTACAGTAGACTTTGTAAGGGAAAAAGCCCTTTCTCACTGAACCCTGGTGTCTTTTTCATCTAGTGAAGTAACCAACATATGGTAGTGACTTAGATGTTTGTTTAGTGAATACAATTGGTTGACATTAGTATTACTTGACATTAACACTACTAGTTGTTTGTATGCAAATATGTATTGCATTATATTTCTATTTTGTTATGTTTAAGTCTTGATTCAGCTATGATATTATATATAATTTCATCATATTTCTTGATTTACTTTAGAGATAAATATGTCTATGAACTGAATCAAACCCCTATTGATACATTAGAGGTGTTTTTTCATTTATTATATCAAAGGCTTTTAACAAACAGTATTAAAATTGATTTATGTTCTAGCTCATATTTCTCCAGGTTCCCATATCTCTTATTTTTTTCTGACACATTTTTTGGTTTGACAGTTCTATCTCATATATAACTCTCCCTAAGTCATTAGTACTTTTAGGAAAAACATATATATCCACTAGATTTTTCTCAGATAAAATCACGCTATGTTTCAGGGTTAGAACAATAGTACAGCCAGTAAGGTGTTTGCCTTGTACCGCAGCCAACCCAAGTCCAATCCCCGGCATTCCATATGTTCGCCTGAGGCTGTGCAAAGTAGTCACTGAGTGCAGAGTGAGTTATAAGCCCTGGGCACTGCCGGATGTGGGCCCAAAAACAAAACAACAAAATAGGCTACATTTGGAAATTTTTATAAATCTAAAACATATAATAAAGTATGGAAATAGAATAATTTAGTTTCCCTGTAAGCAGTATGATGATGATTGCATCTCCTTCCTCCTCCTCCTTCTCCTCCTCTTCCTCCTCCCTCTCCTCCTCTTTCTCTCTCTCTCTTTCTGGTGGTGGACTCTTCATTGGTTGCTATATTCCTTATTAAAGATTTGAATATACTGAGTCTCAAATGTCTGAAATGCTGAAGGAGAAAAGTCTATAATTCCTAAGACTTTTTTTTTGTTTTTAGGTTAAATGGTGACACCAAGATAAAAACTGATACAAAATTCAATGAATTCTCACAAACACACACAATCAGATACTCACCACTGCAGTTATAATACAAAACATTTCCATCCCAAACATGTTCTGTCATGCCTCTTTACCCTCAGTCTTGCCCCTTTACTTCTTGACTTTTGATAGTAATTGATAATGCGAACTATAGCTATAGCTTTATCTTCTCTAATATATCACACAAATGGAATCATAGGTTTAGTATTTTGTTTGGCGTACTTCCTATATTGTAATTTTTTTCAAGTTTATGTACATTGTTTTATATATCTGTAATTCTTTTTATTTTATAATTTGATAGTATTCCATTACTTGGTATACTACAGTTGCTTTATCCATTCTCAAATTGATAGGTATTCTAAGTTCTTTCAAGACTTTCACCATTGTGATTAAAGCTACTCTGATGTTTCTGTATTTATTATTGTGTGAAATGTCTTTAAATTTCTCTGGCGAAAATAATAGTGAATCACTGAGTTATAGGATAAATGTGCATTTAACTTTATAAAAAAACTGCCATATTATTTTTCAAATCATCTATAATATTTAGAATTATATGGGAACTGTATAGAAATTTCTGTGGGTTTTTTTGTGATCACTTGATATGTCTTTCTTTTTAGACTTAACCATTCTACTGAGTATTCAGTGACAGTTCTAGATTTTATTTTCCTACATTGAAGATCTTTTCCTGTATTTGGCATTTATTTCATTTGTTCAAAGTATTTGTGTGCATCATGTCTTTTTGTTAATTTTGTTTTGGGGGTTATACTTGGATTTCCTCAGAGTTCACTCTTGGCATGGTGCTCAGGGATAACTTTGGGCAGTACTCTGGAGACATTTATTTCTTGTGCTAGGGATTGAACCAGGGTCAGCTATGTGCAAGGCAAGCTGTTAGCCCTGTACTATCTTTCCAGCTCTTAAATCATGTCTTTCATTAAATAATAATAATAATAATAATAATAATAATAATAATAATAATAATAATAAGGCACATACTAAACATAGCTCAGGCAAGCATAGGTCAGCAGGCTGTGCCTTAGCCAGTGGTTCTCAGAGGTCATCACCAGGGCCATAAATAATAGTGTTTGGGGCCTATACAGTACCTGAATTAGCTCAGAGCCCTGCACAGGTACTCTATCCCATGAATTATCTCTCTGTTCCCTTGTCTTTTTTTTTTTTTTTGGTTTGTTTTTGGTTTGTTTTGTTTGATCTTGTTTGTCTCCTGCAAAATTCCAATATCATTTGGGTGTTCCAGTGAAGAAATGTATGAAAGGAATTTTATTGAAAAGACATTTTTAAGAAAGGAGTCCCTTTCAATGGATTTCTTTTGTTTTGATTTTGGGGAACTCACACCCGTTGGTGCTCAGGGCTTACTCCTGGCTCTGTGCTCAGGGATCACTTCTGGTGGGATTACATCATATTATGGGGTTCCAGAAATCACTCTTGGGGGTCACGTGCAGACACCTTACCTGCTGTACTTTCTCCAGCCCTGGATCTATTTTTTTTTTTTTTTGGAGGGGAAGGGGATTAGGCTTGTGTAGAGGAATTCTTATGTTGTCTGTTGGCTTGTTTTAATTGATATTCCCTGCTTGCCTACATATACTGTGTACTGAGTCTGTCTTCTCATATTCTCTGGGGAAAACCGCGCATGGTTTTACTAAGCACTCCGCACCCCAAACTCACTCACACATTTAAGAGATGAAAACTTTGGCACAGTTGGGTGAGTGCCTTTGTTGATTACCTCAATCGTGGTCTCCAGTAGGCAAAGACCCCATCTCAGGCATCTTGCTCCCTTTGCAACCAGCACTATTCAAAGGGGTTAACAGAGAAGACTGTTGATAAGCTGCTGAATTGGGTAAATGAGAAGCTCTTGAAAGATTTCAGAGTTTTAAAAAGTAAGAATTCTGTCTGAACTAATGGCTCTAATACTAAATGATCTTGAAATCTTTACTTCAAGAACTGCTTATGTGGGGCTGGAGTAATAGCACAGCGGGTAGGGCGTTTGCCTTGCACGCGGCCGACCCGGGTTCGATTCCCAGCATCCCATATGGTCCCCTGAGCACCGCCAGGGGTTAATTCCTGAGTGCAGAGCCAGGAGTAACCCCTGTGCATCGCTGGGTGTGACCCAAAAAGCAAAAAAAAAAAAAAAAAAAAGAACTGCTTATGTAAGCTTTGATAGTAGAATGCCTACATTTTGTTTGATACCTATCAACTTTTTTTTTTTTTTTTGCAAAGCTGGGATTATGATTTGACAGTGACTAGAGATAGCAAATTTTATTTTTAGCATTTTAAACAGTAGGTTGCAACACCATATGGGGGAACTGGAAAATTATCTTAAAATTTTCTCTTAAAATAGATTTCTTTATGATTTATCACTGGTAACTGTTAGAGTTTTTATACCGATTTTTATATATCTAGATACCCAGAATCACATGGGAATTTTTTAGTTGAGAAGGTTTATGGGAAAAGTTTCAGATAAAATTATTAAAAGTAGGATAAACTTACTACACCCAAAATTTTGTTATATTTTGTGCATTTTGTGTAATATCTATCAGTGACTCAAAAAAGTAGAATATGTTCTCATTTTAAGTAGTGTTTCATATTAATCTACTATTGAGTTGACTCATCAAATGTGATTATAATACAGAGTAATGGATCTGTATAAAAGTAGGTGACTGTAATGCCGCAAGAAATTATGTATGAAAATTGAAGACTGCTTATGATATAATAGGGTACTGAATTGATATCTAGGAAAACTATGATCTGGAACCAGTTTTAACAGAGTCATGTAGAGAGGTCATGACCCACTGGACTTGTATTTTCTCAATTGTGAAACAACCATACAATCTGTTAGTTTCGAGAATATGAACTATACATTATTTATATTTGAGTCATTTTGATTTCAACAGGGAACACTGAAGATAAATCCAAACCTAAAATTCTTCAAATGTGTAAATTTTATTGTTTTAATGGTCAGAGTAAGAATTCATTCATCTCTATTGCTTTCTCTGTTCAGAAGTGTGAAAAGGCAAAAGTAAGAACAATGACAATGATCTCTGTAAGATCACAAGCAAGAAGGGAGAAAAATACAGGAACTTTTGTATTAAGCTGACACTGGGCTTGGTAAAGCTATAATAGAGTGACAGCAATATTTAAAAGAAATTGCAGTTACAAATTTTGTGCAAACAAAAAAATTACTGATTGCAAATAGTAAAATATCAAACCTTTTTTTAAAAAAAATTGTTAAATCACCATGAGAGAGTTACAAGCTTTCATGTTTGAGTTACAATCTCACAATGATCAAACACCTTCCCCATCACCAATATCCCAGGTATATCTCCCCTTTCCCACCCTCCCCCTGCCTCCATGGCAGACAATATTCCCCATACTCTACTTTTGGACATTATGGCTTGCAACACAGACACTGAGAGGTCATCATTTTTGGTCCATTATCTATTTTAAATCCTTTTTATTATGGGTGCAATAAATTTAAATTGGGTGCAATGGTATTTTGGATTATGATTTCTAACATATTGAATAAGTATCATTTTGTCTAGCATAATTTCTGTAATTCCATATACTTCATCAAGCAAATGAAATTTTAATAGTAAGTAGCAAGTAATCAAAAAAGAGCCACAGAACTTGGAATTTATATTTCTGTTGTAAGGTAGTACTAATTCTTTACGTTTTTGTTGAATATTGTTAGAGACAGGGAATAGTAGGTTCTTTTAGAAAGGTTGACTGTGAAAGTAGAAGCTATCTGTCATAGTATCATTACTTAAATAGACATTTTCAGGTTTTCTTTTTATTTTTGAAGCTAAACAAAATGTAGGTCAAGATTTTCAGCCTTTCTCATAAACTTCATTGTATGTCACTCCAGAGAGGGAATAATGATGACTGAGAAACTGCCTCAGTGTTAATGGAGTAATTCTTATCAATCATCTCTTGAAGTCAGAAGTTCCTTCCTAAAATATTTTACAATTGATTAGTCTTGCAACCTTGCAAAATATGTCTCAATTAGAAAAGAATAGCTTAACTAGTCAGCACGTTTTCTTTGCTGTCTGTCTGCTCCCATTTTAAAGTCAACAAAGATGCAGCTATTTGCCCTGATGGCATATGATGAGACCAGATGCAGTAGGAAATAATGGTGAAATGTCCCACCATGGTATTTTCCTTTAGGATGCCAGATGTTCAGATGACAATCACGTTTATGATTCATCCAAGTATCTTAAATATAGCAAAAATAGTTATGTGTCAGACAGATCCATGGGTACTACTTTTCTCAAAGTCTGTTTCATTCTCCCTTTGTTAAATGGACTTGTGTTCTAGATCAGAGCCCATACCCAGACTATGTAAAATGTTTTTGTGCTAAAAGTGAAATATTGCATACTTAAAACATGCAGGAGGAGTGTGACTCCAATAACTGTCCCCAGGAGAAAGAAGCTGCAGGACAACTAGGAAATAGGCATGTTTCTGTACTAGTTGTCTTAGGCAGCTCATATCTGATCTCGAGTGGCCAGACAAGCTGAGGTGTCCCCTTTATAATATTACTAGTAGAGTTTCTGAATTTAAGGTATCTGTTGCCCTCTCCAGCTGTCCTGTTCTGGTGAGGATCTAATCTCGTTTCCTGGGTGACTTTGTGAACTAGCCGAAAAGCAGATCCTGTTGGACATGTTGATTTTAGAGTATGCAAAATCATGCCTGGTGTTTGGGCTAATAGACACTGAACACTCTCTTTTGGTTTGTTTCCCATTGAATGGACAAAGATGACCCTTATTTGACTGTAGAGTTTGCTGGAATGATGATGTTAGAAAGGGAATTGCCATCTATTTTGTCCATCAAATATATTCTGAAATATATTGTTTCTGTTATTCAGTGAAAATCAATTGCTTTATCGTAACATATGAATACTTTTCTGAAGAGTGTTCCCAACAGTGTTGGAAGCCACTTGCATTCTGACTAGCAAAGTCACAGACACCACATAGTTCTGGGTATTGAATCCAAATCTCTGTGCATTACAAGAAGGCGCTGCAACCCTTTGGGCATCTCTCTGGACCACTGATGATACTTTAAATGTTTATCATTTTTATTTTACAGAATAAGTTTTAATCTTTTTTTTTTTAAACTTTAGGAATTCCTAGTTGGACATCCAGAGTACAGATCCTGACCTTTTAAGTATTTGAATTGGAAGTAAACAAGATTCCAGAAGGCCTTAAAGGGAAATATAAGGTAAATTACACATTTCAAAATATAATATTAAAGTCATATTGGCAATTTGATTATCATAATGTAAATCCAACTCTTAATTTGTTGAGCAGAATTTTGGGTATTTGTCTCCCCTCCAGATCTATTGGTCCCATAAATCTTGCCTCTTTCTGCTCTTCTGCCTCACTTCTATTGCCACCTTCTCCCTTTGTTTTTTTCCTTTTCTCTCTCTTTCTCTCCCTCTCTATCCCTCTCTCACTCCCTCTCTTTCTATCTCTCTATGTCTCTGTCTCTGTTTCTGTCTGTCTCTCTGTCTCTGTCTCTGTCTCTGTCTCTGTCTCTCTCTCTCTCTCTCCTTTCTTCTCCTCTCCTCTCCCTCCTGCCTTCCCTTTCATTCATTCTGGACACGTTATCTCTATTGCTCATAATTGCCAACTTATCTGGTCAAGAGGCTACTCTCAACACCCCTCCACAAACCCCCACCCCACTGCCCCCATTTTTATTGATCTCCAAATGCTTGCTTTTCCCCTAACCCTTTCTGAACTCACCTGGGTGTATGTTTATAGTGAGCTTTTTTTTTCTAAGTGAGAAATCTTTTTCTAAGAATTCTGTTGATATTTAATCTCCTCACTTCAAATTATTAAAGCCACAGTCACTCAGAGGGGTAAATAAATCAATGACAGAGTACCAGTTTCCAGAGAATTTTTGTAAACATTCTCATTTTATGACAAATCTTTTGTTTTCATATACTGGTATCTTTTTCCTTTTCATATATTGAAAAATATGAAGTGCCCCAAATACAAAACATAGCAAATGATTCTCTGCTCCCAAACATTCCCTAGATGACTTCCAAGCAAAAGAATGGGAAAAGGAAGACATATTCAATAATGGAACAAAATAACTAAACCTGTTTACTATCATCAAAGACATGTACAGGCTAACACATACCAGTGTTATTCAGTATCTCATATTTATTCTTTAATTTTCAGTTCTCATAAAAATAAGGGTTGGAGTGATAGAACAGTGCGTAGGGCAAACGTGTGGCCAACCTGGGTTTGATTCTTCTGACCCTCTTGGAGAGCCTGACAAGCTACCGAGAGTATCTCGCCTGCATGGCAGAGCCTAGCAAGCTTCCCGTGGCATATTAGATATGCCAAAAACAGTAACAACAAGTCTCACAATGGAGACATTACTGGTGCCCGCTTGAAGCTCGAGCAAATCGATGAGCAACAGGATGACAGTACTACAGTGCTACATAAAAATAAAGCACTAACTGTCCTTTAGAGTTAGAGAGTGGACACCAATAAGAATAGAGAAACTTTGGAAGTCTAAAACTCTTAGCTATTCACTGTATTAGTTAAGTGTAACCTTATGCTTTGGGTATGACCAAAATATAGACATAAATGATGATAAATTAATGATAAAAATAAATGATACATAAATTAGACAAATTAATGATGAGATTTTAAATAATGTCAGTTATTAGTATGTACCTACTGTCTAACAAACTGAACACTCCTACCAGTACTTTTACATAGTAGCCAGAGTCCAGGTTGATCTGTTGAACACATTGTTAACACAGACTCTGATAATGTTATTATATCACCACTGTGCTCTACCACTTGTTTTAACCAAACTATATGCCTGGAAAAATCTCTGTTTTTCTGGGGGAGCACCCCCTCATACATTAACAAAGGGCTACCATCCAAGATACGCTGGATACTCCCAAACCTCAACAACAATAGCACAAACAGACAAACAAACAACAAATGGGGAGAATAGCTGAAGAGACTCTTTTCTGAAGAAAACATACTGATATATGTCAGGCACATAAACAGATGATCATTATCACTAATGATCAAGTAAGTACAAATCAAAATAATATGAGATAAAACCTCGCGCCGATTAGAATGACCTCTATCAAAAAGGTCCAGAAACATTTTTATGCTGGTGGTGATATGGAGAAAAAGGAACTCTCATTCATTCACTATTGGTGGCAACTGGAACTGGTTCAGTGTCTCTGGGAAAAGCATGGGGACATCTAAAAAGCAAGCAAAATAATATAGGACACGGTAATTCAACTCTTACGTGTCTATCTTACAACACAAGGCCTTACTTTGAAAATACATATTCATATGTTCATCATGGTACTAATTAAACAACCTGAGTGCTCAACAACATGTAGTGGATTTAAAAAGTAGAAGAGTACATATATACAGTAGAATATATACGTGTATATATTTATAGCTGAGAATTATTTTATATACATATAGGTATATGTATATATACATATATAGCTGTATGTATAGCTATATATACATATATATATCAAAGATGAAATCTTTTCTTTTGCTACACAGGGATGGAACTGGAGGATATCATGCTAAGTAAAATAATTCGGAAGGAAAATGACAGGCTAGCTCACTCATATGTGGTACATGAACAACGCAGGAGAATAGACCAAGTCCAATTAAAAGAAAGAAACACAAAACCCTCACACTCTGCCAACAGAATTGAGTTTACCACGGGAAAGGGGGAAGGCGGGGAGAGCGCAAGGAATGCGTGTAAACAGCGATGGAGAGACATGATACTTTCGTGATGATGTGGCATGGTAATATAATTCCCCTAAATCATGTAAATATATATACTCTTGTAAACATGGGTTGCATTATTTATTTATTTATTTATTTATTTATTTTTTAAAGAAAGTGAATGCATGCAACCCTTTGGTGGTAGAGACCTGTCTCCTACCTCTGCCTGAGTCTGGGAACTAGAGACTGACTCACTGATGATTAGATCCGAGTTGAAAGGCAGCAAGAGAATTGGAGAACTATAAACACTTTTGTCAGAATGTTAGGAATGTGAGGCTGGAGAGATAGTACATGGATAGGGTGTTTGCCTTGCATGCAGCTGACCCAGGTTCATTCCTTGGCATTCCACATGGTCCCCCCCAGCACTACTAGGATTAATTCCTGAGTGCAGAGTCAGAAGTATCCCCTGAGCTTCACTGGGTATGACCAAAAAAAAAAAAAGAATATTAGGAATGTGAATGTGATGAGTCTTCCATTTGTCTTTAGTATTACTGTAACATAGATTGAACCAGAGATAAAGACATTCAGTGGTGGAGAAATTGCATATGTATTTGAACGCAGTAACTTGGTTGTTGTTTAAGATGCTAAGGAGCTGGAATCTCATAACAGTACCTTGCCCTGAGCTGTAATGTCACCTTCTAAGCCCTTTCTGCTGCTGTGACCTCAGCCAGAAAGTTCAGGAACTTGCACTTGCCACACCCACACTCTCCAGAGCCTTGGCAGTGCTTGTCTGATGCTGAGGAATTCAGACCTCAGGGTGTTGTTGCCCTGGGCTACATTTTCTCTCAACTAATTTGGAAATTAAGAATTGTACTTGGATGATCCTGCAATAGCACAGCAGATAGGGCATTTGACTTGCATGCGGCTGACCTGGGTTCTATTTCTCTGTCCCTCTCAGAGAGCCCAGCAAATACCGAGAGTATCCCGCCCACACGGCAGAGCCTGGCAAACTACCCGTGGTGTATTCGATATGCCAAAAACAGTCACAACAAGTCTCACATGGAGATGCTACTGGTGCCCGCTCAAGCAAATCAATGAACTATGGGCAACAGTGCTACAGTGCTACTTGGGTTGATCCTCATGATTTTCAGGCAAAGGGATAGTTTCATGATTTCACAGGAAAAATTAGGCTCAACTAGTATTATATTCCGCACGAAGCCATTTCTCATTCTTTTTTCTGCACTTATTCCTCATGGCAGATATCTGACACTGTGACTCCTGAAAGTGCCCACTGCTCCTCTGATAATGTCTCTCTTTCCATTATAATTTAAAAAGAAACAATTCCCAGCAGAAAAAATAATGGTTTATGGTTGTATGTAGATTTTGCTTTTTCTAACATTACAATTATCATCTAAAATAATACAGCTACTTGTCAAAGTTTGTAGCATTGCCAAGTGAAAGTTCCTAAAAACTAAGAAGCAGTTGAGTTTTGACCTTGAGTCAACTCAGTGCGATAATTGAGGATCCCCACTCCCTTACTCCCTGCCTTCTGGGTAACCTTTGGTTTACATGCTCATTGTTTGCCTTCTTACTTGCTCTTAGTACCCATCTCCTGTGAGTACCATCAGAATGCAAAATTGGAGCCAGAATGATAGTACAGAGGGTAGGGTGCTTGCCTTGCACATCGTAGACACAGCTTCAGAAATCCCTGGCACCCACATGGTTCCCGAGCCTGCCAGGAATGATCCCTGAGCACAGAGCCAGGAATAAGCCATGAGCACCACCAGGTGTACCACCCCCCTGGTCCAAAAAGAGTGCAAATTCTGTGTGTGTGCGTGTCCTATACAAATTCTCCCAAACCTATGTCTTTTTTAAATGAATATTTGTCATATAAACTTAGATTTTTCTAGACTGAACTCCTATGATTGATGTTCAGTCATGCTTTCATTTACTGACTTTTTCTCTGTTTAACTTTTTAATCAAAGGAGAAAAACTATCTGATGATGTGTGTTGATTTTTTTAATGTTAGCAACTTTAAGGTGGGTTTGACTTTTTCCTTCGTAACCTTCTACAGAGGCTTATATCTCAGGCAAATGAATTCTTTTTGTAATTGAGGATTCTTGGAAAAAAAGACAATAGCAATTACACTTAACCCATTTTCAGGTTTTTATATAGAAATATGTAATTTGGCCCTCCTTCTTGAAAGTGTTTTATTGTATTGACTTAAAATGGTTCCAAGTTGTATACAGAGTCTTAGGATAAAGTTTGTTCTTAACGAATTGTTTTCTTCAAAATCTTAAGAAAAACTATTTTTCAGTGCATTGCTCCAGTGAATTGTGATCTAGGCTACATTTTCTAACTTGCTTCCTAAGCTAAAGAGAATTGGAATGCACCTTATCTTTCTCAATGTTGTGGGGGCTGCTTGATCTTGATTTTCCTCCCTCCCCACCCACATCAGGTAGCATTTCATCTCTGAGGCTGCCCTCTTTCTTTGTGCTCTGTCAACAGGACAGATAGGCATCACCAAAGCCTAACACAAGCTCTGTCTGTCTGGGTCTGAAATGCAGGGTGTGTGGGAGCCAGTGAATTGTAAATTTTTGTGACCTGGTAGCACACCCAACCTTTGTTTCTTACTCTTCAAAAGGTACTACTAGAAGGATAATTGTGCTGATTGAATTGCATTGTCCTCTCTCTGAGTGAGCAGATGACACATAAGTGCAATGTAGCCTCTCTGCTTAAATTTTAACCCTCAGATCAGTGGCAGAGCTGTTCTCCCCTTCGTATGCACTCTGAGAGCTCTATTGAACATTCTTTTCTCTGCTCAGAACTGGGTTATCTTTCACCATGAAGTGTTTAAGATAGAGATGAGATGCTACAGAATTAACTTTGCTTGGTTTGTTTGTTTGTTTGTTTTTGCAGTGGAGGAGAAAGGTATTAAGGCAATTTTATAGTTTTCTTCATGTGTTATTTTAATAAGGGTGTACCAAAGAAATGTTTTCTATTCTTCTTTTTAAAAAAATCATTAATCCTTTTTTTTATGAGGCACCATGATTTACAAAGTTATTCATAATTGAGTTTCAAGCATGCTATTTTCCAACGGCAATCCCATCACCAGTGTCATTCTCCCTCCTTCAGTGTTCTTGGTCACTTGGTAATGAAACTTGGTAATGAAACCATGTATGAACTATGACTAGTGCACTAAAGCACTGTCCTAGCACTGTCATCCCGTTGTTCACTGATTTGCTCAAGCGGGCACTAGTAACGTCTCCATTGTGAGATTTCTTGTTACTGTTTTTGGCATATCAAATAGGCCACGAGTAGCTTACCAGGCTCTGCTGTGCAGGCGGGATACTCTCGGTAGCTTGCTGGGCTCTCCGAAAGGGATGGAGGAATCGAACCGAGGTCGGCTTCATGCAAGGCAAATGCCCTATCTGCTGTGCTATCACTCCAGTCCACTCGGAACTATACTGAATGTGGAATTCTGAAGTGCATTAAAGCATTTGGAAAATATCAACCTCCAGAACCCACCAGTGAGAGACAGCTCGGCTTCATCCTCACCTCTCTAGGGGCAGAGCTTGGCCTTGGAGTTTCCTAAACAGCCATGTGTTTGCATTTGTTGTTCAGTAGTTCACTGAACAGCCGAGTCATGTGTATCTGGGTATCTGGAGTCTAGTGAAAGAGAGGGCTCCTGCCTGAGAGAAGCAGTTACTCAGGGCCAGCGTTGTTGTCTGACCGCAAAGCTATAATTCTAGCATTTGACTGGGCCACAAAGCCTTTTTGACAGAGTCCCTGAAGTTGCAGAGGAAAGTGTATCAGGGCTGCATTCATATGCAGTGGCATTTCACCCCACATCCTTCAGTTCTGTGAGGTGCTGCCTGCAGTGCCTGAGATCAGGTTACAGTTAACCTGGTTGGTTGGCAATTCTAGGACCGGCTCCAGGGGGTGAACTTGTCTTCCTCTCACTGAGTATAATGTGTCCAATAGTTGTCTGTGTCTTTGCAGGTTTGAAGAGGGATCTTAACACCAGGGTGTAGCCTTTCACTGAGCTGGAAGGAGATCTTTTGTCACCACTTCTGTTTTCTTTCCGGTCTCTTTTGAACTCACCATCCTTGGAGAAGAAGAATTCTGCTCTCTAGGGGAGCACCTTGTATTGTACATGGTCTGGAAATTTTATTCCCTAATACGCTCATCACTCAAATTTTAAAATGGCAACTTAATTCAGTAATTTCTGTTTAATAGACTACGCTGGTGGAAAGCTGTTGGACAGAGGGGCTCAGGCAGGAATTTTAGGGTTGAATTCCTTCTAATAGTGGTTGAGTCACCTAGAGGGGCGTTCTTGCTCAACGCTCCATAGCTGCCCCATTCTCCTTGTCTGAGTCCCTTCCTTTTGTTTTCTGCAAACCCTTTGCTTTTCCTACTTTTGATGTGAGCAAAACTTAGTGCATCCCCCCAATTTGGAATTTAGTAATTCTGCATTCTGTGTTAGTCTACTTAATGAACATAAGACAAGTACACATTATAGTTTGCCCTTATCTGAAGTGATGCTTGCAAAGAGAAACATTGCTGCATGTACACGGAGAACCAGATGCTTCTGTACAGTTTCTCCTTAGATCAGATCCCACAGTCTTTTGTTTCTTCTTTTCTTAACAGTCTTTTGTTTCTTCTTTTCTTAACTTGATTTTTAATGACATTTATGTCAGTTTAAAATATTTTTCTTTCCTCTGCTATTATAATTTCAACTTTGTTGGCATATTGATGAAATCCATTTTAGTGACAAATTAGGTGACCATTAAAGAAGAACACAATAATTTAGACATGGAAAAATCTTAATTATGAGAGCACAGCATAGTCACATGGCCATGCGAATAAACATTAAGTGGAAATGTATGTTTCAGCAAGCAGAATGAACCTTTTAATCTAAAGCATTATTCCCTTTTCCTATTATTTTCCTACCAAAACCCAAAATTACCTATCTTAATTATTTTTGGTTCCCTGCTTCTGTAAGACACAGTTTTGAAATGTTACATGTTCTTAGAGTCAGCATATTCTTTTTTTAATGCAATATACTCTGTACTTGATCCAGAATATCATATCATTGCAATTATGATAAAGACATTTCAAAATCAAAGATTTTAATTGATTAAGACACATGTTTTTTGAGGCTGACACCCAAGGACAGTAGATACAAGGGCGAGGAGAATTGACCCATAGCTGGAAGCCTGCTTCATGAGTGGAGGGGAGAGGGCAGATGGAATAGAGAAGGGATCACTAAGAAAATGATGGTTAGAAGAATCAGTCGGGATGGGAGATGCATGCCGAAAGTAGATAATGGGCCAAACATGATGACCTCTCAGTGTCTGTGTTGCAAGCCATAATGCCCAAAAGTAGAGAGAGAGTATGGGGAATATTGTCTGCCATAGAGGCAGGGGGAGGTGGGTAAAGGGGAGTATACCAGGTATATTGGTGGTGGGGAATGTGCACTGGTGAAGAGATGAGTATTTGATCATTGTGTGATTGTAACCCAAACATGAAAGCTTGTAACTATCTCACAGTAATTCAATACAATTTTTTTAAAGAGGCATATTTTTTTTGGGGGGCCGGAGTGATAGCACAGCGGGTAGGGCGTTTGCCTTGCACGCGGCCGACCCGGGTTCGATTTACGGCATCCCATATGGTCCCCCAAGCACCGCCAGGAGTAATTCCTGAGTGCAAAGCCAGGAGTAACCCCTGAGCATCGCTGGGTGTGACCCAAAAAGCAAAAAAAAAATAAAAAATAAAGAGGCATATTTTTATTACACTTTTGAGAAGCAGGGCTAAATACAACAGTAATGAGGATGGGGTGAAATGTCAATGTTTTACAGAGATGTAAAACATTCACCCTTCTTTCCTTCCTTCCTTCCTTCCTTCCTTCCTTCCTTCCTTCCTTCCTTCCTTCCTTCCTTCCTTCCTTCTTTCCTTCCTTCCTTCCTTCCTTCTTTCCTTCCTTCCTCACTATTCTCTCTCTCTGGTCCAAATTAATGGATTTTTGACTACCTTCATGCAGATAACTTTTCTACAGTCTTCCTATTTCTAGTTATTCAAATTTCTAGTTTTCTTGGTGTTTTTGCTATGAATTTTTCAGTTTGTTAGTGAGATTTCCTTTTAACATTTATTTCCTTCATTCCCCCAGCCCTCGCCCACTGCCATTTGTTTTTGTGATAACCAAAGGACACCACACACTTTGGTTCTGATGCTTCCCAGGGTCATATACTTGATCGTGGTACCATCTGAAGTGGTACTCAAGAGAGCTTGCTCTCATATAGGTGGTGTGTTGTATGAAGTGATATCTCAGTCATTTGGAGGCACAGAGACAAGACACGTGAGAGGAATGTAGAGAGCATGGAGGGCCAAGGCTCAGTTAGACTCGAGGCAAAGAGTGACTGCCAGAGACCACCTTTAATTCTATTTTTTTATGTTACATCCTAATGACTTCATCACAGAGAAAGAATAACTAATGAGAGTACAAACAGTTAAATGATAAGCATTTGTCAAAAGAACATCGGGGTATATGTTGTCTTGTCAAAGCTATGTTGTCAAAGCCATGTTGTAATGATTAAAACGTCAGAGGAAGATATGGAGCTGAACACGTAGGCTCTACAGATTACGTCTCCCACATTCTTGTGGTCAATTGCACAAAAAAACAAAGAGAAGGCTCATACAGATACTCGAAGGTCAAACCAGATTAAGGAAGTGTAAGAGAGGGGAAAACTGCTGCTTTGTACTGCCAAGATAATGTATGAGCAGGCGGGCATATGAGAGCTTGCTGTTCTTTCCAGAACATCCAGACTCACAAGCTTGGCTTGCCCACTTAACTCAAAGTGGGGCCTCGTTTCTGCTTCCTGCTTGCAGGGCAGCGTCCAGAGGCTCGTCCTAATGTCCGAGCTTAGCACCAACCGTGGTGCTTGTGCAAGATACGGTTGTAGTGCTCAGGGAAGCTCCTAGTCCTGACTGTGATGTCACTGTTTGATATTTGTGGTGCTCAGTAAAGATCTCACACCTTTGTTGCAATATGTGCCGGGGATCCCAGACAGCAGAGCTGAGGACTGTGCTGGATGCCTGTGGAGAGCACTGGGAGTTGAACTCATAAGTTCAGGCTTGCTCGGCAGGGGCTTTCTGCTACTGAGCTATATCTGAGGTCTGAATTGCATTTCTTCAGAGGGGGGCTGTAGTTTGGTCATGCTCACACAACTCTGAAAGGTCTCAGAGGGACTCTGACTATTCCTGTCCTCCTAGATAGCGTGTGCACCATCTCTGTGCACACATTTTCTGGACTGCCCTTTTCTAGCTGAGGGAGATGAAGCTTGAGTGAAAAAAAATTGTGAGCTGGGTGTACAGTTTTGGTTCCCATGTATAAAAGCTATGCTTGCCATCAAACACATTTATCAAATCTCCTTGGATCCTGGGAGAAGAACTGCAATAGATGAAAAGCATGCTGTCATTAATATGCTAGAGTGTTTCCTGACTTCTAGCCGTTCCTGGTTTCCACACTGGAAATGGGCCTGGCTCCTTTTAGCCTGGGAGACTTTGCATGACACTTTCATCTTCATAACACATACTCCGTCCTCTTATCACCAAGAGTGGATGCTGCTTGTTCTGAAATGAAGGAGATGATTTTTCAAGGTGTGAGTGGAATATATCAGGGATAGGCGGATATTTTAAAAAATAAAGTGAAAACAGTAGATATCTCACAGGGAAAGATTGCAGGAGCTTTGTGACAGTTATTTCCTCCAAGGATTCGAAGTTTTATTGATGGCTGATTACGTAAACTGAAATTGTTTGTCCATTGAGTGAAACATCTGCTTCAAGGAGAGGCAGCTAGGAAATGTCAGCCTGAAATGAGCAGCATAGGTGTTCAGATCACCTTGTGTATTAGCCTCGGTGGGGTGTCAAAGCCCTTGGACATGTGAGATTTTTCTTTTCTGTTGTATAACTCAAGTCTTGGGTATTACCTTTGTTAGAAATTGAGCAGATAAAACTGCAGTCTCTCTACCTTCATTTAAATTCTGAAAAATAAATCACAGACTAATTAAAAAACCTATGACAGTCAACGATCACTGTATGAGTGAAATGCAAACACAAAAGTTCATAAGTTTGTAATTGTACATCCCAGCGATTCTCTGATAAAAAATTTTTAAAAAATTAAAAAAATACAAAACCCATGACAAAAATTTTAATAACATTAAAATTTCTTTACATCTCATAGTACTAATACCAAATATAAACTCTTATTGTTTACTACGGTCAAGCACTCTTCTATTTAAAATGCATTGCCTCATTTGATCCTCATAATAGTCATAGATTAAATTCTCTTTGACTATCTCTCTTATATAGATAAGAAAGTTAGGCATAAGTGAAGTGGAAAGGCTTGTCCAAAGTTTCGCAGCTCATGAGAAGTGAAGTGAGATTTGCACTCAGTGAAACTCTAAATAGTAAGCTCTCCAGTCTGGAAAATATGCATGTTCCCTTTTTTTTTTTTTTTTTTTTGCTTTTTGGGTCACACCCAGCGATGCACAGGGGTTACTCCTGGTTCTACACTCAGGAATTACTCCTGGCGGTGCTCAGGGGACCATATGGGATGCTGGGATTCGAACCCGGGTCGGCCGCGTGCAAGGCAAACGCCCTACCCTCTGTGCTATTGCTCCAGCCCTGGCATGTTCCCTTTTATGAAGGTTATTAGGACCAAAAAAATATCACTACTATTTATTTGCACTTACACATGTATTTGGGAGACTTGTATAAAATACTTGGTGCCATTTGGGAATTACTTTTTGTAACAAAACAATATCCTACTCAAAAAAATGAGTGCTTAGAAGACAAAATACATTTATGTAGTGAATTGTGTAATTCCTGGGGCTATCTACACAACACATTAACCACCATGCTATGATATCCCCAACATGTATACAACATGTATAGCAGTATGTGTAGCCCATTATAAGCTGACTGCAACTCATTTAAAACAAAGTTTCATTTTTCCACTTGAATTCCTATTTTTCTTAAGAAATGTTTATATAACCCTAGCCATATGTAACACTGTAGCACTGTCATCCAGTTGTTCATCAATTTGCTCAAGCGGGCACCAGTAACGTCTCCATTGTGAGACTTGTTACAGTTTTTGGCATATCAAATATGCCATGGGTAGCTTGCCAGGCTCTGCTGTGTGGGCGAGATACTCTTGGTAGCTTGCCAGGCTCTCTGAGAGGGGTGGAGGAATCAAACCTGGGTCAGCTGAGTGCAAGCCAATGCCCTACCCTCTGTGCTATCGCTCCAACCCTAGCCATGTAGGTGCATAAAACAAGTGTATAAATAAAACATTTCTTATAAATTTATTTTGAAACAGATTCATTTTTTCTTTTTCTTTTTTTCAATTTTTGGTTTTTGAGCCACACCTAATGGTACTCAGGACTTACTCCTGTAGCTGTGCTCAAGCATCACTACTGGTGGGTCTTGGAGGACCCTCTGCGGTAGCAGGAGTCCAATTCAGGTCTGCTGCGTGCAAGACAAGTACTTTTCTCACTGTACTATCTCTCTGCCTGCCATTTTGAAACACATTTTTAAAAGCTTTTTCATGATCCCCACATTCCCATACATGACATCATCTGGGATCCGGTGTCACAGTTTAAAAAGTTTTATAACCATATACAAAATTAGAACATTTCACTCATGATAATAGGTCATGCTTTATAAGCTTGTCTTAGTGGATGAGGCCTCTGTATACTAAAATATCAGTAAGAAAGATAACAGTAAGGTAAATGGTATATTCAGGCTAACAAATGAATTAAAACAAGTTTCCCAGGCATATTTCCATTGCAGATGGGCAGTAGCTGGCCAGAGCATGGCTATTGAATTTATAAATAGAGAGCCATACAGTTAATACAGGGGTTAGGGCACTTACCTTGTTTGACCTCTGGCACCACATGTGGTGCCCTGAGGAGCATAAGAGTAAATGCTGAGCACAGTCACAAGTGAAACTTGACCATAGCCAGATGTAACCCCTAAACCCAAATTAATAAAATAAATTACAAAATAATCAGTTTCATAATTTTGCAATTATTATTATGACTCAGTAGAACCACAAAATAAAAAGCCAATTTGAAATATCCTGTCATTGAACTTCAAATCAGTGACACATTAAGTGCTTTGGATTTTAGGGATTAATGGGCAGTTTGTAGACAAGTAACAGCTGCGGCTAAAATTGGGTGTCTTCTCATGAATGTCATATGAGAGATGGGAAAGTTTTCTGTGGGTAAATTGAAACGAAGACTGCAAACTATTTTATAAATCACAACTTTTCAATATTAAATATGTTTTATAAATGTATGCTTTATTATTTTTAAAAAGTGTTTTCATTCTTTCTCCTGTATGTTTTTTTAAAAATAAAATTAGTTAACTGTATGAAATAAAAAATAACTCTGTTAATCAATTTTAATTAGTTACAAATCAATGTTTCATAGCCTGTTAACAGAGATTTTAGAAATTGGTGAAGTGAAATAAATTGTAATCTGATAAGCAGTGGGTTTTGCGTATGACTGTGTAATTATAGTGGCTTTCACCATGTTTGTAACAACGAGATGGCACCAGTCTATCATGTGTGACAGGATTTCTCTGTTTCTTTCTTTTTTTTTTTTTGAATGTGGGGCATCACTCAACAATTGATTAGGGGCACCTGAGGGCCACTACCAAGGATGCTCAACTTAGCCATCACACACTGTCAGTGCTATGGTCACACTCAGAGCCACTGACATGTTAGGCGTGTGCTCTACCACTTGAAGGACCCTGTAGCCCTCGAATTTCATCCTCTTAACCTCTCAGTGCTGGACATGTCCACAGTAATCATGAATGCAGGATTATGCCTTCCTGGTTCTGGAAGCATAATCACAAGTTTCTTTATTTATCCTTCATTTTTTTGTTAGAAAGTTGACTACCAGGAGATTCATGAGGGCAGTTTTGTCTGAATTTGGACTGCCATATACCCTAGACCCAAAATACCCAGGAGTTCTTCATAAATGGTCACAAGTAAAATTAATGGAACTGTTAATTGTCACTGTCACTGTCATCCCGTTGCTCATCGATTTGTTCAAGCGGGCACCAGTAACTTCTCTCATTGAGAGACTTATTGTTATTGGACATGGAACTGTTAATTAATTTTATTAATTCAAAATTTACCTAAATTTGTTCCCCAACACTGCTAAGGACTCTTGAGCATCACCAGATGTGATCCCTAAATGCAGAGCCAGAAATAAGCCAAGTCCCATTGGCCGTAGTTCCGAAACACAAACCAAACCAAATAAAAATGAAATTTCATTTATTTATCTATTCATATTTTGGGTCTAACTGAGCAAACTATTCCAGTATTATATTGGCCACAAGCCATATAGTATTTTTATCTTGTGAAAAAAAGTGAATTATATTAAGATTATAATACCCAAAGATGAACATTCCTCTAAAGAGAACATTTTCTTTCAGCTAAGAATATTTTATTAACTAAGTAAAAATAAAAGTTTAATAATTCAACCTCTTTAAGACTTCTAGATTCTCAGAAGTTCTATGTACATTTTGTATATTCTGAAGAGCCCCATTTCATGAGGAAACTGGAGCCAATAGAAGTTGTAGAGCTGCAGGCATTAACTATCAGTTATAAACTGGACTCTCTTAAAGTCATGTTTGGTTTTTTTTTTGTTACTGTATATATACCATGAATCCTCTTCAAGAATATAATTACTTATTAGCAAATGTGATAACAACCAGAATAATCAGAATGTTACTTCCATTTACATAATTTTTTCTTGGTGGTTCAACTTTAGGAGTTCCTTCAAATCAAAGATATGAGCAAGGAAGTCCATTTATACATCTCCCCCTGAAGGAGTGTGTAGACAGTTGTTGAAGCTATTAATCTTCAACTTGTATCATTGCTCACTTTCACTTCTCTAAGAATAACCATCAGTGCTGAGTTAGACAACCATTGCTTATATTGTTTTCAATACATCTCTGATCTTAATCAAGGTTGTACCATTGTGCTAAATGATGGCTGGGGTCAAAATTTACAGTACTTATCAGAATTTAATAGGACTATATTGTCAGTAAAGTCCAGTACTTGGTTCTTTTACAGATGCTAGAGATTTCATAGTAAAGTTCTTTCTTATGACTTAAACAGAGGAGCCTCTAACATCTATGACAGATTTCTAAGACTGATGTAGTTGATAGCCAAAATATTAACATACTTTCAAAGTGAGAGAAAGTCGGGTGGAAGACTTGTAAAGAGAAAACACTGGTGGCAGTAGGAAGTGTTTTCAAGCAATATTGAAAAGGTATTCCAGGAGTGAAACTAAATAGGTGGAGTATGAAAATGCAGCAGATTTCATTCTTATGAAAACATACTGTGTACAAAAACACAAGACAGTGTAATTTTTTTTGAAGTGGTGACACAGCTCTGTGACAAGATTTCAAGCAGTGAAATGATTCTTATTCTTTAATCTAGTAGTCCCAACCCATCTGTAGGAAAAGACCTGAGTATTAAGTATCGGAATGTTGTCGTTGTGGTCTGTATTTGGATGAGATGTTTGTGGTAAGTTTTGAGGAAGACAGAGTTTAGTCCTAAGACAACTCTGCATGGGAGGTCTTTTGAAAGGGACACTTTTGTTTCCTCTGGAATTCCCACTGCATGGGAGCCAAGTTGGCGTCTTTTGCTCCCTGACCGTTGTCTCAGTGTTGTCCTCAGAAACCATCTGATCTAGGTGATGCTTTTGGACGTTGAGGCATAAAAGTTGACTGGAGACACCAAAAACTCCTGGAGATTGTAAGTTATCATTAAGTTTTCCTCCTTTCTCTTTTTTTTTTTTTTATCTTCATTTGAATCTAATACTGATTAAGAAAGATGCTAAGTAAATATTTAAGGGTACAGTTCCTATTCAGCTGTTACAGAGGAATACTATCGTTGTATAGTTTATACTTGTTTTGGTCACTGACTGCTCTCCTATAAAACTTAAGAGTTTCTTTTCAGAGCTGTCTGGTGTGCATAATGAATACTGAGATTTTCGAGTTTTTAAAAATAGCTCCTTTATGTAGGAGGTTGGTGTGCTTGGCGACCAATTTGAGAATTTTGAAAAATTTTAATGTCAAAGTAGGACCTAATTTAAATGTTAGTTTCTTTCAACTTCTCCAGAACAGTTATTAGCATAAAAGCTTAATGGATTCATATTCCCTAGGTTATGTATGTGCTGTTGAAATTCAGTGCTGACAAAAAAAGAAAGAACTTCAGTGTTGATTCTAAATACTTGCTTCACAGACCTTAAATCAAGCCTGAAACTCTAGACTGCTTTAAGCATAGTTCATTATTACAAAAAGTCAGTCAGCCATCAATCATTTAGAAAATGGCACTTTTATAATGTGATTTTTTTTCCTATTTAGAAGCACCTGCAAGTTCTTTTCACGAAAACATATGTGTTTGTATCTTGGGGATAAAAATAGAAGCATTTTTGAATGCTTCTTTAGTGCCACTTTGGTTTGGAGACATTTTTAATATTTTTTTAATTTAAAAAATAATATTAACATGGGCACTGGAGCCTAGTGCAGTTAGCAGGGTGCTTGCTTTGCACATGGTGGATTCAATGTTTGATCGCTGGCACCCTATTTGGTCTCCAGAGCCCTACCAGGGGTAATACCTGAGCACAGAGCCAGGACTAAGCCCTGAGAGCTTCTTTCTGGTGGGGCCCTAAAACCATATAATTCTAATGATAGTATTATTAATATTAATATTAATGAGCTGGGTTCAATTCCTCCGCCCCTCTCGGAGAGCCCGGCAAGCTACCAAGAGTATCCCACCCACACAGCAGAGCCTGGGAAGCTACCCGTGGCGTATTCTATATGCCAAAAACAGTAACAAGTCTCACAATGGAGACTTTACTGGTGCCCAGTTGAGCAAATCGATGATCAATGGGACAACAGTGCTACAGTGCTATTAATATTAATAATATTAACATGGTTCTCATCATTGTTTGTCTATAAGTTCTGTTACCTTCACCTCCACTGTGGGGTTCTCCCGGGGCAACCCCCTCCTCATGTATCTGTGTTCTGCCTACAGGCCTGGAGCTATCCTTACCCTTCCTTCTCTTTTGTCTATCTTCAACCCTGCCCTCTTCTTTTTTGTTTTTTCTTGGTTGTTGCTGTTATATTACTTGATATTTCCATACTGATGTATAAATCACACTTTTAATATCTTTTATTCCTGACCATTAGATCTGAGTATCTCACCTCCCCCGCCCATCCCTTTTGTCTATCCACTTTCAGTTACATAGATGTGGGCATCAGGTTCAGCCATCTGGTTATCCTTCACCCCAGAATACCACCACACCACATCCGTGGCGACTTTTCTCTCACTGATATCAATATCTATACCACCTTTTCAATCCATCTTACTGGTACTGCACTCCCAACTCAAATTTGAGATACCAAGAGGGGTCTCCCAGTCTTTCATTTCTTTTTTTTTTATTAGTTTATTTTTAATTAGAGAGTCATCGTGAGGGTACAGTTACAGATCCATACATCTTTGTGCTCATGTTTCCCCCATACAAAGTTCGATAACCCATCCCTTCACCAGTGCCCATTCTCCACCACCAGTAAACCCAACATCCCTGCCCCCCACCCCAGTCCCGTCTCCCCCCACCCCACCCTGCCATTTCTATCATTATCTTTTCCTGGCACTCAAGAGCCATCTTTAGGTAATCTTCATGAGTTACCTGAATTCCTGGACAGTCATGAATTAATTGTGTTTTATCATTGTTGCCTGCATATTTAGTTATTTCCTGTATGTTACGATGACATCTGTCATTACTTGGTACTAATTGCTAAGACCGCCTGCAGTTGGTTACCCTGTGCCTTGGATGCTCACTCTGCCATGCAATTGATTACAGGTAGATCTTCATTCAATACTAGCTCCACTTCACTTGAGAAAAAAAAAAAAAAAACCTCATTGACTAGATTGTGGGGGATAATATATGTGACTAATTGTGCACACTGCACCTTTTCTGTTTAAAGAGTTTTAATTTCCTTTCCAGCCATTACAGTTTCCTTCTAAAGTCCCTCTCCTTAACAATCTTGATCTCTTTGCCTTATTAAATGCTGTTTCACAAACTCTCTTCATTTCTTTTGTCCCCATGCTTACCTAAAATCCTCAGCACTCCTTTTCCTTAAGCCAGGTGATCATGACACATGCCATTTGTTAGTCAGGTATTGTGCCTAGCAGTATGCTCATAAACAATATATTTATCTTATTCCTCACAATGGCTCTAGAATGCTAGTACCATTCTGTTTTCACTCTGATTCTGTTGTTCTCTTCATACCGACTTTTATAAGGTTCCAGTGAGAATTACATGAGAAAGTTCCAAATGAGCTAACAAGCTCTTGTCAGAGTGCTAGACCTGTAGTGTGCTCAGACATTCTTTCACTGTCACTTATGCTATTCCCCATTGGCTGAGGAGGACACTGAGCTGGCTGCTGGCTGCCTCAGCTGTGGGGGGACGAGCTGGCATAGGCTCTCCTCAGTGCTGTGTGAGGGATTCTCGGAACTTGGCTCAGATGGCTTCTTCGATTCTTCCTGACAGCCAAGCTGAAAGTCTTCAGACTCTGACTTTTTCTTAGGCATAATTGGTCACTCATTAGTAGTTAATGGCATGAAGCTAACTGACATAGAGTATGTATAAATGCAAAAAGCCCTGTTACTAAAAAAGTGAGCCCTCCACTCAGCTGGACCCATCTTCCCCCCAAAAAAAGCACATGAATCTGGTTTTTATATAGCTTCTGAGTGCCCTGTGCAGCAGGGCAGCTACAGGAGCCAGTTAGCATGGGGAGAACTGCCCTTGGGATCCAGCTGCTAGCAACGGATCAGCTGTCCTGAGCATTGCTCTTGTGCTTCTCTTGTGTTACATCTTAGTTTTGCAGGACGGTCATCACTGCACAGGGTTGGTTCCTGTTGGGTTTGCTCCTCATCTCTCCCTACTGGCAAGGGGGTCACTGGGACATCCATTAAATCCCGTTAAAGAGAGGATTTAAATGGATCTTAGAAAATCTCGAGCACCATACTCCCATGCCATCTCATGCTTCCTTTTGGAGACAAAACTCCTATGTAATTATAGTATCTACTTTTTTAATATCTCAGTTTTGAATTACAAATTTTATCATTTTATTTTATATTTGGCTTTATGGGTATTTTTGCTTTTGTTTATGTTTTGTTTGCAAACCACACCTGGCTATGCTCAGGCTTCTTACTCCTGGTTCTGGGTTCGGGATCACTTCCTGGCAGTGCTGAGGGGGCCTAGTTCTGGAGATCAACCCCACTTAGTTATGCAAGGCAAGTACCCTACTCGCTACACTATCTCTCTGCCCCCTAGTATTTAATTTTTAAGTAAATGAAAATCACATAGACTTTTTGTTTTCATTTGGTGGTGAGAAACACATTGTAAATTTTGCGTCCTTAACACTGTTGGCATATCTAATTCTCCCTGATCTTTGTTATTGCGTTACATTATTTTAATTTTTCATGTTGGTTTATTATTGATATCTTTACATGTGATGTGTAAATGAATAAGGGCTTGGGTCAGAAATTGTCCCTGTCTGAACCTTCATTAACTACCTGTCCTTCCTAAGCATGCTGTTTTGCATAACTGACTTTGTCTAGCACACAGAAAATGTTAAAGTGATGGTTCAGTTAAAAAATTTCTTTCAGGAATAAATCTTAGTGGTGAAATTTGAAAACGGCTTGTGTGAACAGTCACAGTTCATTCTTGAAAAAAAAAAAAAGAAATGCCAAGTAAGAGAAACGTTATCTTGGGGAATTTCTCACTTAAGAAAAATGAGTGTTTGGCTCTGAGGGTGGGCTAGAGTATGTCTTTGCAGGCAAAAACCCTGGTTCTATCCCTAGCACCACGGGTACTCCTGAATATTGTTAGGAGCCCAGATGGCCACGTAGCTGGAAGTAACCCCTGAGTACCACTAGGTGTGACCTAGAACCAAAATAAAACGAGTCACCTGAATGAGTGTTAAAACTTTTTATTTCCTCCCCTAGGATTGGTTTGATAAATACTGTGTGCTATTTTTAACTATAATGTTCAGTATTTTCTTTTGCAAGCATAGAAATGACACAGTATTTTCTTGTGTCACCCTGAGAATAAAATGTTGACATTTTTCATTGCTGAGAAGTGAAAACCTATATATATTTTACTTAATTGCCCAATTCTCCTATACATCACATTGTTGCTAGAGAAAAAGTTTGGTCTTAATAAATATCTTTTTGTTGGGAAAATTTTGAAGTTAGTGAACAAAAGATGGGCAAAACTTCATGGTACTCAGACTATTGTGTTAGAGATGTGCAGACATATTTGTGACAGATTTAGAGCTGTCAATGGCTTTTCATATTTAAAAAGGATGGGATTATTTCATGAAAAGTTCCTTTCTTAAATAAAAAGAAGTCGTTACAGTTGTTTAACACTGGAGTGTCAGAGCTGCACTTAATTAGGTCAGATGTTTCTTTTTAACTCTGGGTGGATGGATGGATAAACTAGTGAGTATACACTTTCTTGGATGAAATGCATTGTCATCATGCCAGGTATTATATACTTTCCAGACTATGTTGCATCTGTATATTATGTTTACCACAGTATAGTGCTGAGTGAAAATGTTTATTTCACTTCCTCGTTGACTCTCTGGGCTGGAACGATAGCACAGCGGGTAGGGCTTCGCCTTGCATGTGGCCAACCCGGGTTTGATTCCTCCATCCTTCTCTGAGAGCCCAGCAAGCTACCGAGAGTATCTCGTCCACATGGCAGAGCCTGGCAAGTTACCTGTGGCATACTGAATATGCCAAAAACAGTAACAAATGAAGTCTCACAAATGAAGACATTAGTGGTGCCTGCTTGAGCAAATTGATGAACAATGGGACAACTTGCAGTGCTTTGACTTCTTTATCTCCGCCTCTGCCTCCCCCACTCTCTTTCCTTTCTTATTCATGCAAGCCATGTGGTTTATCACCAAGCACATCTTTGACCTTTGTTTTTCCTTCTTAAAGGACCTTGGGTGATTTCAAAGGCAGTAGAGCATTTCCCCAGCCTGGGTAAGGCTCTCTGAATCCTAACTGCATACCTGGTCCCAACCCTGAGGCCTCAAGCCCACTCCACCAGGCTGAGCATTGCTGGAGAGGCCCTGATCGAACCGCCACACCCCGGACCCAAACTCTGCAGTGTGGTCTCTATTAAAGAACAAAAGAAAATAAATGAAGACTTCTTTGATGTTTACTTTTTCTTTCTAAGTATGTAGACTACATGTTTTTCTTAGCATTCCCTAGAATCACTCAATAAGCACTTACAAAGGATGCTATATATATAGTAAGTAATCAGTTATTATCTTGATGAATAAAAGATGAACACTTTTCCAAATAGACCTCCCAGAAACCTAAATAAATAATTATGATGATGTTGCTGATATTGACGTTAACATTTGTAGAATATGGTGGGAGGGCTGACTTCTGTTTTATCATTTCTGACAAACATTGTTTCTGCATTATCTTTACAATAGTCACGCTGTTTAGAAATGTGTATGTTCTGCTTATTTGCCAGAGTTCATGACTTTTTAGGCAAACTAGAAATTTCTTTGGAACTTCTTCATTTATGCTGGTGTTGTTTCTTCTTCATTTGTCTGCTGTACATTCATTCCCTTGAGAACAACTGTGTTGTGAGGTGCTTCTAGGGTAGTGTTATCTTTATGTGAAGCGACATCCTTGGGTGAGAGGGAAGGATATTGTTTTAATTTGTTGGTGAAACAAATTTCTATGAACAACAGCTGTTTCTCCGCTCACCATCCTGCAGGTCTCAAGCCCATTAATGCTCAGCCTTATTCCCTTTAGAGAGTCTCAATTCAAGGCATTTCTTGCCCTGCCTCTTAGTTAACGCTTTGCGGAACTTTGCCCTTCCAACTGCAGGCTGTACTGAAATTCCTGTTTCTTTTTATTTAAAAAAAAAATTATTGAATCACCATGAGATAGTTACAGCTTTCATGTTACAATGATCACAATGATCAAACACCCATCCCTCCACCAGTGCACATTCCCCACCACCAATATCCCGGGTATACCCCCCTTTCCCACCCTCCCCCTGCCTCGATGGCAGACAGTGTTCCTGTTTCTTTTGGCCAAGAGTTTATGTCAGCTCTTAGAAGTCTCTAGAAACCATTCACAATTTCTTTTCCAAGTCTCTTCAAGCCCCTTCTCACTTTTTTTTTCTTTTTGGGACACACCCGGTGACCCGAGCACCACTAGGAGTAATTCCTGAGTGCATGAGCCAGGAGTGACCCTTGTGCATCGCTGGGTGTGAGACCCAAAAAGCAAAATTCTTTATAAATCGCAACAGGATCAACCCCTGTCAGGCATCTAATCTCTGACTTCTGTGTTTAGTCAGAGAAAACATCTGCTCATAAAGGATTCAGGAGATAAGGTTAGGCCCATCCAGATAAGCTCTCTATTTTAAGGCTAATGCGTCTTATAATTCATCTAATTGGGGAAGTAAAATCCATTTTATTTTCTATGCTGGAATTTTTCACAGCGTCCACTGTGGGATCAGGGACCCCATTAAAATTCTCCCGCCTCAGTTTAGTTAGGATGTTTAGGAAAGGCCAAATTGACCTCTTTGCTTATCATACTTTGAGACTTTGAAGGCCGTGTCCTGAGGGTTTTTCTAACTTTATTGTATTTCAAGTGAATGAGAAGTAATCAATCCTTTATATGAAGACATGCTTTTAGAGTCAGTAGGGTTGGTATGTAATAGAGATTCATTGATTTGGAGTTGTCATGCTAGCACTATCTTTAATAGAGGAGCAGTGGCAGTGGCCTTGATGGTTGTAGTGTGAAAGGTCGAACCCAGGGCCCTACAAATGCAGCACAAATTCTTTGCTGCTAAGCCACATCCCTGCCCTTGATCTGTTTCTAGTACCCAGATACCTGAGGGCCAGTGGCTGCCACATTAAAAGGACTGGCATCTGCCATGCCTTTTTTTTTTTTGTTAGCACAGAAGCTAGCCCAGCCCTGGTTAAGAATTTGACGTTCTGGGGCAAGGGCTCTGAATTTCACAAATTAAGACATTGAGAGCCCTCTGAATTTATGTGCTAAGGAACTGTTTGCCAGAATCGCTTTTTTTTGTCAGATTGACCTGGAAACTGGGTGGATGACACCAGAGGAGAAGCCAGAAACAGAAACCAACAGGAATGTAGAAGTGATTGTGCCTTTCAGAAGCAAGGGTGGTTTAGAAATTAACTGTGTTCCTTGAGTTATATTAATGGTGGTAGTCCTGGTAAAATAAACCAGAGTGGGGAAGTTTAAATAAGATAAAAATCTGGCGGCCTTTTATGACTTTCACTCTCCTGAGTTACACCTGAGTC
This sequence comes from Sorex araneus, assembly GCF_027595985.1. Classification (NCBI taxonomy): domain Eukaryota; kingdom Metazoa; phylum Chordata; class Mammalia; order Eulipotyphla; family Soricidae; genus Sorex; species Sorex araneus. The sequence continues at coordinate 88,306,215 of NC_073303.1, read as the reverse complement.
ACTTCGGTTTCTTTTAGCAGAGATCTCCCATGTGTCATTGTTTTTCGGGCTGCATGTCAGCTAAATCATCAGTTTCATAGGGAACTTGCAATTGTGGTTGGGTTTTTGAGTGTTGTTTTAAGTACATACACTTTTTTTTTTTTAATCTGAAAAACACAGCTAATCAAAGACACATGGGAGAAAAGGGATACCGCAAGTGAATTTCACATGGAGTTATATTTCACATTTATGGCGTTTGGCTCTGCCTGTTCCCTTGCTTCTTGCAAAAAGCAATACTCCTTTAAATGAGATGGATAATGGGCCTGTAACTTTTATTATCCCACTTATAGGATGTCCGTTGCTTCTGGATACCATATTTCTCTCTGTTTAAATCACAGGCCTGGTCACATACTTGGGGTTTTTTTTTGGAGTCAGTATTCAAAGGGAGTTTGGTGTTTGCTTCCATTTCTTCCACTGTTCAACTCAACATTTTTTAATAAATTAGACAGGAGTCTTTTGTGAGCCTGGGAACTGAACAATGAACATTTCTCTTTCCATCCAAGTCCATAGTGCTTGATTTGCAATTTTTTACTGTAGAGTTCTCACTACATAGAAAGGAAAATACAAAATATAAATAATTAATATAGGAATAAACACAAACTCTATAGCATATTACTATGTAGAAGTATTTAGACTAACATTTAGTTTCAATTCTCATAACTGAATGGTATAAAATACAATGTAGTGAGGCCGGAGAGATAATGAAGCAGGTAAGGCATTTGCCTTGGATGTGGCCTATCTGGCATGTAGCCAACATGGATTTAATCCCAGTGGTACTTCATATATCCCCAGAGCCCCACCAGGCATGATCCCTGAGTGCACAGCCAGGAGCAAGCCCTGAACACTTCCAGGTGTGGCACAAAAGGGGGAAAAAAAAAACAAACATAATTTAATGTGGCTCCAACACAAAGAGCTCATAGAACCCTGCATCTTCTTGCTGGAGTTGAAGACATAAATATCCTGATGTATTCAAACCAAATTTATGTAGTAAATTATTTATTCATTCAACGTGTTTTGGCTTGTCGCCTGTAGAATAGCCAACGGGATATTAGCAGTCAACAAGGTCAGACAGTTCTATCATGATGTGATTTATATTTCAATGACATGGAGCATGAATGCAAAAGGTACCCAGAATACTCAGTGTTGCGGATGGTAAAATACTTGGTGTTTCAGATAGTAAAGATGAAGTACTATAAAGACAGGCCCTAGGGTTATTTTCAGAGGTGGCCCTGTTGGAGAGAGGAGATTAGGTCATCACCTTTGATCAAGTCCTCTAAGATTCCTTCTCCGCTAACCGGGAGAAAGCGTTCCTGCTGGAACTGAGTGTGGGATAACAGAAGGCCACTGTGTAGGGCCCTGAGACTAGCCTGTGGGAGAGAGAGTGGCTCCTTCTGAGAGCCAGCAGAATACATAGCTTAAGTCCTCCAGGCTCAAGGGACAGAAATCTGCAAACAATTACTGGCACTTGAAGGAAAGAGATGTTTCTGGGTCGCCAAATCTTACCTGACAGCAACCTCGGAAGACCATGAATTGAGGATCTGCTTAATCTGTGCCCGGACTTTGATCCACAGAAAGTGTGAGATTGCAGCTGGGTACGCATTGAGGTTGCAGGGTTTGGAGTTCATTTATTACAATTCAGTGGAACACTAATCCAAATCAGGTGCGGGATGGCAGTGAGGCATTGCTAGAACAGAAAACTTGAGTCAAGACTGGGAGGTGTGAGCTAGGCAGATGTCCCCAGGAAAGACCTTGGCCAAGGGAGCAGCCCTGAGGATGAGGAGGCTTGACAGTGCGTTTGAGCAGGGAGAGCCATGTTTGGGGCCATGTTCCAAATTGGGATCACAGAGTTAGCTTGGAGCCAGAGTGGATAGGACTGCTGTTAGATTTTGGCTTTTGCCATGTAGGGGAAATCCTTAGAACCTGATGAACAGAGTGCCACGGTTTGATTTTTGTTTCATCAGGATCTGTGTGCCCATATGTGCGTTTTTTGTTTTTTGAAGAGGGGGATTTGAGTGTAATAGAACACTCCTGGACACAAAATCCCCATTAGCACTTCCTGATAGGAAGGATTGAGCAGCCTCAGAACAGCCAGCCTCTGTGGAGCCGGCTCCTCTCCTCCAGGGAATTTTGAGTCTCTTTTTGTCCCAGATAAATAAGAGTATCCCAGCCATTAGTCCCATCACCAAAGAGTTGTGCAATCAACCGGACTCTTCAGAATGGGATTTTCAGAAGACCCATTGCTGGCTGGGTACAGTTTGCTACATTTCTTCATTGAGACAAATTACAAAGACAGATATATGGGATCAGAGGACTCACTCTGGGAATTGGTAGATAGGGAGAATGAAATGGAAAGTGTAAAGAAGAGTGGTGGGAGGGCAAGTGAGGCCTCTCGGTGGCAGCCCTTTATCTGATTCTGTCCAGTGTTTTACACCAAAGGTTTTGTCTTATTTTTTTTTTTAATTTGGGATTGTGTTCCTTTTTGGCATTTAAATGGTTACTATTTCTGTTTTAAAGATTCACCATGAGACACAGTTACAGACTTAAAAACTTTCATAATTTCATTTCAGTCGTGCAATGGTCGAGCACCCATCCCTCCACCAGTGCCTATTCTCCACCACCAATGTTCCCGCCACCCCCCACCCCTTCCCACCCCCTGCCTCTGTGGCAGGCACATTTCCTCTTCCTCTCTCTCTCTCTCTCTCTCTCTCTCTCTCTCTCTCTCTCTCTCCTTTTGGTTGTTATGGTTTGCAACACATGTACTAAGAGGCCATCATGTATGGTCCATAGTCTACTTTCAACACACATCTCCCATCCCAAGCGAGCCCTTCAAACATCTACTTAGTGGTCCTCTCTCTGTCCCAGATGCCTTTCCCCACAGCATGTGAGGCCGGCATCTAAGCCTTAGTGTAAACCTCTACTGTCCTTAGGTGTTAGTCTCCTATTATTTTACTTTCATTCCACAAATGAATGCATTCATTCTATGTCTGTCCCTCTCTTTCTGATCAATTTCACTTAGCATGATACTCTGCATGTCCATCTACTTATATACAAATTTCATAATTTCATCTTTTCTAACAGCTGCATAGTATTCCATTGTGTAGATATACCACAGTTTCTTTAACCAATCATCTGTTCTTGGGCACTTGGGGTTTTTCCAGATTCTGGCTATTGTAAACAGTGCTACAGTAAACATACAAGTGGAGATGTCATATCTATTGTATTTTTTTTTTTCATCTCCAGGATATATTCCCAAGTGGTATTGTGGGGTCATATAGAAGCTCAATTTCTAGTTTTTGGAGGAATGTCCATATTGTTCTCCAAAAAGGCTGGTCCACTCAGCATTCCACCAGCAGTGAAGGAGAGTCCCCTTCCTGCCCCCCTCCCCCCATCCCAATCCTGCATCTGCGCCAGCACTGGATGTTCTTGTACTTTTTGATGTGTGCCAGTTTCTGTGATGTAAGATATCTCATTGTTTTGAAACTATTATATTTTAATAAATTTACTCAACCTGTGGACACACATTCATTGGTATCATTTGAGGAGACATGTGCTTTTCTTTACTCTCATTAGAGTTTTATGTGTTTTTTTTTAAAGTCAGGTATTTTCACAGCCCTTTTGAAGTTGAGTGAATCAATTGTGTTGTTATGTGACAGAAGAATTTCTATTTTTCGAGGAGCCCTGGGCCTGCTAAGGTCCTATCCCTTATAAATAAAGCCTTTCCTTTTATGTAGAGACTTTTCTTTAGCCATCTAAGTCAGTGAAGACATGTTTTTTCCAGTTGCTTCATCACTAACATCAACAGGCCTTCTTAAATAGAGACTAAACATGCTTAAATCTTAATGTTTCGTAATATAATGAGCAACTTTCAAAAACTAGACACCTTGTCACAGATAACAACATACAGTTACATTGAAGGGTTGTGCATATGTAGGTTATTGTTGCTATGACGTACCAATTTCTATCATATATTATCTACCATGTGACAGACTCCAATCTTAAGTAAACATGTTTTGTTTTTTTTTTTAATTTTATTGAATCACCATGTGGAGGGTTACATAGTTCTCAGGATTATGTCGGTTATACAATTCTCAAACACCCTTCCCTTCACCAGTGCCCATCTTCCATCACCAACCCCCCCAGTATGCCTGCCGCCCCCTCCCACCTCCCCAGTCCCCACCCTTGTACTTGATAAGTTTCACTTCGTTTATCCCTTATCTCGATTACATTCCATGTTTCAACACACAACTCACTACTGTTGTTGGGGTTTCCCCCCAAAAAGAAAAGCAGTCCTATTGCCAAGGAGGCATTTGATAGTTCTCCACTACTAAGAATATAGAGATATTAAGTCCTGCTGTTTGTTACATACCTTTTCTTTTTCCCCCTTGCCCCGAGCCACCGAGTTCATGCCTGTTTAGTAATCGCCACGCTGCCTGACAAGGGAAAAAAAAAACAAAAACAAAAAACGAAAAGGATGGTTATTTCCCGTCATCAGCAGACGTGGGGCTCTGGCTTAGTTGATAGACTAGTAGAGTGTCTGCAAGCAGTTTCTGGAACCGAAGGTCTTGCGCTGGTATCGGCTCCGGCTCTAGATTCCACCAGCGTCCCACTGTTCCATATACATAATTTTTCCCCTTATATCCCATTCCCACGCCACCAGGTCTGTTTGCTTAATGGACACCACACTGTAGTTGACGACACGCCGCGTTTCTTCCCGAGAAAGAAGAAAATTTCTTCTCAGCTGGCGTGGGGATATAGCTTAGTTTAGTCTAGAGAGATGACTACCGTTTTGATTGCCTTCAATATTTCAGCAACAGACTTACTATTCTTGTTAGGATCTCCCACAAAAGTCTGACCCATTAAAAGCGAACCATTACATATTGCTGATGCTAAGATGGCATTAGGTCGTGCGGCCGCGGCAGCGGCCGTGCGGTTTTGGGTTTCTGTATAAAGTCCAGGGAAAGTACAACCAGAAATAACATCACTACAAACTTTTACCCTTTTATGGTGCTCATAAGATAGAGAAGTCCTGCGCTGTGTTCAGGAGGGAGGAGTTGAGAGAGAGAGACAGGTTAAAAGAATTGGGGGATGCCCGGGTCCCACTGTTTCAGCGCACCGTGGGGTCTCTGGTCCCATGCCGGAATTAGTTCAGTGGGCTGCCTGGAGTCCAAGGGCGCTCCCTTGGGCTCTTCCATCATGCTCGCTCCGCAGCCGGATCCAAAGGGAAGCACACGTGGGGGAGGTGGGTTTAAATATCTATCTGCGGTGGGCGGGGGTCGCCGCCCCCGCCCCCTGGGGTCTCCTGCAAGCGCGCGAAAGCGTCCTGTTTCAGCTGGATCGCCGGCTCCATTTTGCGCTCAGGAAAACCTTGGATCCTGCGCTGTGCTCAGGAGGGAGGAGTTGAGAGAGAGAGACAGGTTAAAAGAATTGGGGGATGCCCGGTTCCCACTGTTTCAGCGCACCGTGGGGTCTCTGGTCCCATGCCGGAATTAGTTCAGTGGGCTGCCTGGAGTCCAAGGGCGCTCCCTTGGGCTCTTCCATCATGCTCGCTCCGCAGCCGGATCCAAAGGGCTAAACATGTTTGTAAACTACAAAACTCTGTCAACTTCTGCTCTGCAATAGATAACTTTTTCACTGTTTTTTGATTTGGGGGTTATGCCTAGTGATGTTCAGGGCTTATGCCTGGCTCTATGCTCAGGAATTACTCCTCACGGTGCATTTGGGGACCATATGGAATGCTAGGGATTGAATCCATGTCAGCCAGTGCAAGGCAAGCACCCAACCAGCTGTACTATCACTCTTGTCTGGAAAACATTTTTTTTTTTTTTTTGGTTTTTGGGTCACACCCAGCGATGCACAAGGGTTACTCATGGCTCATGCACTCAGGAATCACTCCTGGCGGTGCTCGGGGGACCATATGGGATGCTGGGAATCGAACCCGGGTTGGGCCACGTGCAAGGCAAACGCCCTACCCGCTGTGCTATTATTGCTCCAGCCCCTGGAAAACATTTTTTAAAACAAAAAAATATTTTAATTGTATTATGGGATCATTGCGATCTTTAGCTCTTACAAGTCAGAATGAGTTTATTACCAAAATAAGCAAATGGGGCCAGAGAGATGTTATAGGGAGTAAAGCACTTACCTTGTATGCAGATGACCCTAGTGGAACCACACAGGTCGCCAAGCACCACCCAGAGAGATCCTTGAGCACAGGGTCAGGAGTAAGGCCTGAGCCTTGCCAGGTGTGACCCCAAAACATACAAAAGGAAAATAGACAATGGTTTAAAACTAAAGGTGTTTAACTTTTAATTTCTGTGATGATCGAGATTCATTTAACAAGAAATGCAGTGTGCCTAAATGTAAAGCAAAACACAAAATCACACCCAAAGAGAACACTGGTGTTTCTGTGTGAATCTAAGTATTAGGTTGCATTTTCATAGGACTTGGTTACACTTAAGCTTAAATTTTCAGGAAGGCACAATTCAATATTTCAGAGGTCTCCCTTATAAATTTCCCAAGATGACATGTTTGTAGCTTAAAGCCAAGGCTGAATCTGCTTTGACTAAGATGAAGTGCAAGCAGAATTTGCATAGGGGCCAGCCTCTGTGCATCCATTTGATTATGAATATTTTAGGGTTTTTTTGTTTCCTGAAAGGTTAATTAATTTTTTTGTACCAAAGATAGTTTATTTGAACCATTCCTTCCTTTTTTATGAGCGTTGGATTCTTAGTGCACAATCTAAAATGAGAGGCCAGATCCCATCTCCTCTCCCCCAGCGTTCTTTTCCTTCCTAACCCCAGGACAATTTCAGAATTTGAGTGAACAACTTGGACTCTAAGGAATAATCTCTTCTTGGCTATCTTTTGTTCTCCACACGAACACAAAACCCATGGCTGACCGTGAAGGTCTTGATTTCAGTGGGAATGGTCTGCCTTTACCTCCCACCCAGAACTGATAAATGAGGGTCACCGAGGGGTGTGTTAAATGCTGCAAAATCTAATTATCACTGATTTATAGCCACATCTACACCTCTACACGGTGACCGAGGGACAAGTTCATTGCCATGAAAACACTCAGTGGATTGTAGAGCTGCATCAAGGGCTCTGTTCCCCTCTCCGGACCCTCTGCAGTAAATGGTTGCTTTCCTTGGCAGAAGTAACTGGTCCATGCAGAGGTTCAGGATTCTTGGTGACAGAATGCTGACTGGCATGGGTGAAAAAATAGTGGACTTACTAATGGAGTCCTGAGAAGACCTGAAGTGTACAGCACACGCGCGTGCGCAAACATACACACACACGCGCACGCACACACACAAACACACACATACACAGTATTCATACTCAGCCATAATTACACAGCAGAACTGAATGGTTTTGCCAAGGCTACTCCATGACAGTGGGAAATTTAATTTTTATTTTATTTTCCTTGGGAATAGAGCTGGAGGAATTGTTTACTGCATGCAGTGAGAATCGTGGCTGAGGATTTAAATTCTCTTAAATTAAAAAAAAATGTTTGAAAAAAGAGAAAAAAATGTTTGAAATTTAGAAGTCTTCTTTTCTGCCCTTTCCACATTCTTTTCAATAACCTTGTAACGGCTTCTGGGAAGACTTGGCAGCTAAGACTCCACAGTGTGGCGTTCTGGTCAAAGGCCAGTGCAGGGGGAAATGCCAGCACCTGGATTCTACCTTTCTGGTTCATAGCCTTAGAGAAGGTGACTGACCGCCCGCCTCTTCCACTGTCTAATGGTGAAGACAGTGTCTGCTTCACAGTATCCTTACAAAGATGAAACTTTTGCTGTGTTTCAGTGTGGGGCCAGTCACACAGAAAGTATTTACTCGTTTGTTTGTTCTTAGTTTGTCACTAACATTCACCTCATTCTTCTCCTGCTCTCTCCCTCCATGCCCTCTGAGATGGTCCCAAAATATATAGCTTTAAATTATCACATAGAATGTTACTAGGAATGGTTTGTCTGTGGCGACGGGTCTTTAAATATTGACAAGGTTTTGAATTGTCTTGTGGCCTTATTTTTTGTTCATTAAATTCTCAGTTGACAGTACATACCATTAGTTCCTACCTCACCTCCCCTTTCAAATTTGTATTATGCAGTTGGATGACTCCAATTTTTTCAGATGTTGAAAATTGGGTGGAATCTATATTATTTCACTTCAATTTAGGTCAGAATATAATGCTGGAAAATGCATATGAAGGCATGGCTGAACATACCACAGAGTAGCCCCAAACTAGTAAATGAAGCAGAGACATAAGTCAACTGAATCCCATTTAATTTCATACAACTGAGACCCAACCAACTAATGAATAAGATAACTGATATTTAGTATTATCTATTCTGTATAGTACATGCGCTCAAAGATACATAGCATATAGTATATTTGGGGAAAGCAGAAATCAGTATTTTAAAAATACCTGGGAGAAATTCTGCAGAAATTCCATTGCTGAAAATTCATTTTAAAGAAAAGTAGCGATTAAAACTCAAAAATAGATTTTCCCTTCTCTGCCCTTCCTCCTTTGGCCAGTTCCAGGTTGGGGTTTCGGGGCAGGAGGTCTCTGCTCATCTCCTTCACCTGGAATATCTCAATGTGTTGATTCTTATCAACCCAGTTATCCATCATTACAGATAGGAAGAAAGGTTTAAAAGATTTTCTACTTAGGTCACCCAAAGAATTCAGGATCCCTGAGGTACAGTTGTAACCAGAGTAAAAAGAAATAACCATTCTCTTTAGGATAACCGAAACAAGTCAACATATCATCTTTATAAAAACCTGACACTGACTCCACCTTATTTTCAAGTTGTTTTTGTCTTAAGCAGCAATAAATGCTTACTCTTTGGGAGACGATTATAGCCATTGGGGCTTTTTAAGTTTATAAATGGCACAAATTGCCATCGAAATGTCAGGTGAATTGCTTTTGTCTTTGCCCTCTGAACTCCCTGGTTCTTCTGCTCTAACCTATTAGGTCATTTATGCCACTTATTTCCATTACATAACATTTCTTCGATAGTAACTTAAAAGCCTTCTGAATAATTCCGTATGCAAACTCACCTGTGTGGACTTGACTCAGACTTCATGTTAAAAACTTTCATTGTGCATAGTTTCATGTCAGAGAAATGTCAACGATCCTCTTCATTAGAAGACCTGCTTGCTGTGGAATTGAAATAGTTTCTCTCTGAATGGGGACATTGACTTGGCAAAGACCATGCGTAGTAGTTTAAAAGGAAGGTAACCAAATACTTGGAATTTGAATTAGCTTGTAATCTGATTTTGAATTAAAATTAAAAAGAAACCTAGGAAAAATTTTCTTTAGGTGAATTAATGCCCTTCAAATAACTTTCAGTTTTAAAGATATTAATACACATACTACAAAATTAACTTGCAAAGAAGTTTCTCATTCCATGCACTTATTCCCTTGGAGCCATTGGTGTTGTGCTTAGGAAAGTTGCCATACATAGAGAATTTGCACTTTTGTAAAAATGACTTTTCAGTATCACCCGAAATTTGCAAACTATTCCAGTAATGCTTGGAAGAATTACTTTCTTTCCTTTTTGTGTTCATAAAGTATAAATTATTTTCCCCAAGAGAACTCTAAATACATGACACGATTTTTTTCCCTTTGGAAACTATTCAGTTTTTCTAACTATTCCATTTTTCTTTTTGGATCACACCCAACAATGCTCAGGGGTTACTCCTGGCTTTGCACTTGGGAATTATTCCTGGTGGTGCTAGGGGAACCATATGGGATGCCAGGGATCGAACCCAGGTCAGTCATGTGCAAAGCAAATGCCCTACCCACACTACCATCACTCCAGACCCAAGATGTTCATATTTTTAAAGGATTCTTTCTTTTCACATATCTTCTTCTCATTAATGAGGAACACAATTTTTTTTCCTGGAAAAATCTGTGAATATTAAAAATTCTTAGAAAATGACCTTTGATAAATGGAAAGGTTTCCATAATTAATATTATTGTAGGATCACATATTGTAAAACTTCTCCTTCAGGGTAAAAGATAGCATGGAAACAATATCTGTATTTGAAAATAGAAAAACAAACATATAGGGATTCCAGACACAGGGGGAAAAATGGTTGTTGTTTATGAAAACAACACTCAAAAATTTAAAGGGACTGAAAAAAATATAGAACAGGGCTGGGGAGAGAGATCAGAAGATGCTGGGCTCAAAAGACACATGAAAAAATGCTCCACATCCCTAATCATCAAGGAGACACAAATCAGAACAACAATGGGATATCATCTCACACCACAGAGACTGGCATACATTCAAAAGAACAAAAACAACCAGTGCTGGCGTGGATGTGGGGAAAAAAGGGACGCTCTTTCACTGTTAGTGGAAATGCCGACTGGTCCAGCCTTTCTGGAAAACAATATGGACAGTCCTTCAAACACTAAAAATTGAGCTTCCATATGGCCCCACAATACCACTTCTTGGAATATATCTCGAGTGTGCAAAAAAGCACAGTAAAAATGACATCTGTACCTATATGTGCATTGCACCACTGTTCACAATGCTGATAGAAGCATTCAGCCAAAATCTGGAAACAACTCAAGTGCTCAAGAACAGATGACTGGTAAAAGAAACTTTGGTACATCTACACAATGGAATACTATGTAGCTATTAGGAGAGATGAAGTCATGAAATTTGCTTATAAGTGGATAGACATGGAAAGTATCATGCTAGTGAAATGAGTCAGAAAGAGAGGGACAGATATAGAAAGACTGCACTCATTTGTGGAGTATAAAATAAAGTAACATGAGACTGACACCTATGGACAGTAGACACAAGGGCCAGGAAGATTGCTCCATAGTTGGATGCCTGCCTCATGAGCAGAGGGGAGAAGGCAGATGGAATAGAGAAGGGATCACTAAGAAAATGAATGTTGGAGGGATTGGACTGGATAGGAGATATGTGCTGAAAGTAGATAAAGGACCGAACATGATAACCTCTCAGTATCTGTATTGCAATTCATAATGCCCAAAAGTACAGAGAGTATGGGGGAAATTGTCAACCATGGAGGCAGGGGGCAGGTGGGTAAGTGGGGGTATACTGGGGAGATTGGTGGTGGGGGATATGCATTGGTGGGGGGATGGGTGTTTGCTCATTGTATAATAGTAGTTCAAACATGAAAGCTTGTAACTGTATCTCATGGTGATTCAATAAATAAATAAATGAATAAATGAATAAATAAATAAATAAATAAATAAATAAATAAATAAATGAGATGGGGCTCAATGCCTAGACTCTGTGAGGCCCTAAGTCCCCTTACTAGCAGCACATGGTGCCTCCAGCACTGCCAGGGGTGCCATCTACTAAAAAATAGGGGAGAGGGGTGACTTTCAGTTGTGAAAAAGAACCCCAGCTTTACCTATAATAACATGCCTAATGGCAAAGGTAGAATAGAGTTTAATTTGCTGCAAGGCAAATACCTGTTTAACAAATCCCATTTGCACATTAATTTCATTGTGGAATTTTAAAAAATTGGTCCCTAGATATGATAATAATTATCTTTAAAATATACACCTATAACTAGAAATATCTTCCTGATAGAAGCATTCAGCCATTATCTATTGATGTTAATCCATAAGATTTTTAAACTGTGGAAGTAAATATAGTAAGTACAGGCAGACATTCTGGAAGATTTTGCTTTGTTTCACCTTGTTTTAAACTTGAGTCCAGCCATAGTAGTAGCAATCCAGAAAAGTTCAGAAACTTGCCAAGGTTCCAATCAATCTTGAGTTATGCTGATGCTTCTAACTTTATATCCAAAGAAATTTACTTTCCATTTCCTCATCACTTAAACTTACTGGCTTTCTTTCAGACATTTGAAGCTGGGCATATCTTCCAAATGTCTAAGAATGCCTTTAGATAAAAAGAGGAAAATATCCAAATAACTAAGGTAAGGACTATCTGAGCCATACTTAGCACTGAGCACTTGTACCCATGCCAGCAGACATTTTCCATAATGTATTATAATAATCAGCAAATTGGCTGACAATCTAGGCTGAGTTTTTGGTTCCTATTCTAATGGGTTGACTTATGCCCAGGAACTATTAGCACATCAGAATCCTGTTTGCTGAGGCTGCCACTTACTAGCTAGTTAGCTAAGCCAGGCTGTACCTTATCAACTGGCTTCCAGCCAGACCCTCAGATCAGGGTGTGAGGCAACGAGACTCTCCATGCTTGAGACTGCAGAGGGACTTTTTCAATATGCGCCACCCACGGTTTCTTTCTTTTCCCTGGATCAGAGGGGGGAAATACTATTTTAACACACAAGTATGTTCAATGTTTGTAATAGCACAGTCAAAAATAATCACGTTAGACAAGTTAATCATGCAGAGGTAAATACTATTTACATTTTCCTCATGCTTTTTTTTATGTATATGTTCACAGATACATGTGTAAATATATAGAGATGATAGAAATTTTAACAAAATGGAACCATAGTACACACTGACATGTGACTTGCTTAACAATATTTAGGTATGTTTTAGCGTAACATTCTATAACGGAGCAGTAACACAGCGGGTAGGGCATTTGCCTTGTTCACAGCCAACCTGGGTTTGATTCCTCTGTTCCTCTTGGAGAGCCCTGCAAGCTACCGAGAGTATCCCGCCCACAGGGCAGAGCCTGGCAAGCTACCTGTAGTGTACTCAGTATGCCAAAAACAGTAACAATGACGGTCCTCATTCCCCTGATCCTGAAAGAGCCCCCAGTATGCCATCGGGCTACAGTGGCACGTGACAAGGACGAATGGAGACGTTACTGGTGCCCTGCTCAAGCAAATTGATGAACAAGGGGATGGCAGTGACACAGTGATACAGTGATGACCAGATAGGATTTAGTGATAAGAGGAGTTAAAGTAGTAGTGATTTGAGTCTGGAGTTCCTATGTATTATATCTACCTGAATCAGTTCCCTCATCTCTATAATGAGAATAAGAATAATAAAACTTTGCTAAAAGTATTTAGACAATTCTCAAAGCAAACCTGAATGTGAAATTTTCATGTCAATTAAAAAACTCCATTGCCCATTGCCGTATAACCATGGACATTGTCAATGGTCAGTCATCAAGTTTATCAAAACTCTTGGTACTGTCTGAGAATGACTCAGAGCAACAGTCTTCTTGATGTTTACTGAAATGAAAAAAAGCATTGAAAGAGCAAGTCACTCAGCATCAGGAAATATTAATAAAGAAAATTAAAGAACTCACTGAAATAGCACCAAAGGAACTAATGAACACAGCAACAAGCCAGCAGCAGAACGGAAGAAGTGAAGAACCAAACAAACAATTTCAAAAATAAAGTTAAACTATCATCAGTAAGAAGAGAAGATAGAAAAAATATTTTTAATGAAGAAAATACAAAGCATTTAGTGGACCAAAACAGCAGAACAATTTCTGACTCATAGAGATTACTGAATGATTGGAAAGAGAGAAAGTGAAATAATAGATAGTAGAAGAAATAATAGTTCATAACTTCTATTGTCTGAGGAGTGAGAACTGTGCATAGATCCAGGAGACCCAATGAATGCAAGATAAAATAAATCCAAATAGGCCAACTCAAAGACAGTTGAAATCAAAATGGCAAGAATCAAAGAGAGAGAGAGACTACATAAATGCAGTAAGAGAAGAGCAAAACCTCTAATTACAGGGGAAATTAAATAAAATTTACATTAGATCTCCCAAATGAAACTATAAACAAGAATGGGGTGGAATGATATGTTCAAAATATTGAAGGAAAAGAATACTCAACCAAAAGTCTTCTACTGTGCAAGAATGTCACTCAGATTTGTGGGAGAGACTAAGAACATTCTCAGGCAAAAATACAGATGAAGACATTTGTTGTGTACAAACCAACTTTGCAGTGAATAATCTCCTAGAAAACCAAGCAAACATCAAATGGTAGCACTGTCATTCCGTTGGTCATCTATTTGCTCAAGCAGGCACCAGTAACGTCTCCATTGTAAGACTTGTTGTTACTGTTTTTGGCATATCGAATACTCCACTATCAGGTAGCTTGCCAGGTTCTGCCGTGGGATGCTCTTGGTAGCTTGCTGGGCTATCATGTCAAATGGTAAAACCAACAAAGATGAAAATACATGTAAAAGCTCAAGCTGGAGGAGAATAGGGTTTAGTCCTCATGCTCTGCATCCTAGTACTCTCCAAATTCTGCCTCAATCTCTGGCACCACATGGCCTCCCCAGCATCACTGGGTAAGTAGTCTCAGAGCCACCTCTGGGTATGACTCTGGAGAACTAGTTCCACTGTAGGACCCAAGGAGCACCACAGTATGGTCATAGCACTGAACTGCAGGTTAGATAGGCTGATTTTTGCTGGGATTAACCTCTGCCAACCCTCAGAGCATTATTTGGGAGTCCCCTTTCCCCTGGATAGATAACTGATATATAGGTTTTGGGCTGGAGAGATAGCACAGTGGGTAGGAGCATTTGCCTTGTATGCAGCTGACCCGGGTTCAATTCCCAGCATCCCATACGGTCCCCTGTGCACCGCCAGGAGTAATTCCTGAGGGCAGAGCCAGGAGTAACCCCTGCGCATTGCCGGGTGTGACCCAAATAAAGCAAAAAAAAAAAAAAATAGATGTATAGGTTCACCTGCAGAGTGGCACTAAGAGTACAAACTAACTGATGCCCAATGTCAAAATAAACTTTAACCATGTCAAAAGTTAAGACCTAAGGAAAGATAATCACCTCCTTCTCTCATAGCATCTGTTTTGTGTCTTATACAAGACTGACATGAGGCAAATTTATCAAATAGCTTTTTTTAAAAAAAATTTTAACTTTGAATTAACAGCCTGCTAAATGAAAAGGAAGACATGATTTCATTAAACTATTCCATGTTTCCTAGATAAATGCATAAAAGCACGTCAGCCTATATTTTGGCAACCTCCAGAGAGCTGTGCCTTAGGCCAAATCACTGAAGCCAATTCCTCTTGGAGTTGCAGCTTCTGATACTGTTGACTGCCCTTTGATAACTCACATGGACTACGTTTGCAGTTATCACATGCAGCAGCCATTTTCTTCAGCAAACTTGTCTCCCTCAAATTTTCCCATCGTGGGGCTGGAGTGATAGCATAGCGGGTAGGGCATTTGCCTTGCACGCGGCCGACCCGGGTTCAAATCCCAGCATCCCATATGGTCCCCTGAGCACCGCCAGGAGTAATTCCTGAGTGCAGAGCCAGGAGTAACCCCTGTGCATCGCCAGGTGTGACCCAAAAAAACCAAAAAAAAAAAAAAATTTTCCCAGCGTTTGTGCCTGTGTCTACATTTCCCAGTTTCTTGCTCTTGAACAGACCGTGGATTTCTTTGCTCTGTCTTGAAATTTATGGGCTATGCCATGCCTTTCACTAATTTATCTCCCCGTTTATGGTGTATAAATATTGAAGAAGACAGTTGAGGGCTACAGCACTGGCCTTGCATGCTGCTAATCTCCTTCAGTCCCCAGCACACATGATCCCCTGAGCACACTCACAAGCCCAGAATAGGGAACCCCGGCACTCTCACAGGTGTAGACCAAGCCCCCAACACCCAGTAATATTCCTTTTCCATGACTACTAATGACCCCCTAGGAATATTTGGTTCCTTAGAGAAAAATAATCATATCTGTTATATATGTCATTTTTTATAAATGTTTTCTAATAAAAATCAAGGCAAAATAAACTGACAGAATTTAGAAGTTTGCATATTGTCAACTGACTAGAACCTCAATGATAGAACATAACTGAATTCTGCAAATTACAAGGAAGAAATTTTACTAATTGCCGTATT
The DNA here is from genome assembly GCF_027595985.1 of Sorex araneus. Classification (NCBI taxonomy): domain Eukaryota; kingdom Metazoa; phylum Chordata; class Mammalia; order Eulipotyphla; family Soricidae; genus Sorex; species Sorex araneus. The sequence continues at coordinate 88,290,366 of NC_073303.1, read as the reverse complement.
TAACTAATGTTATCCCAAGACTCTGTTTTTAAAAGAGAGAAATAACTTTAAGGGAAAACAAATAAATTGGCTGCAGAGATGACTGGTGTTTCAATTTTCATATGCATTAGTTATTTTAAAAGTAATTAGACTTCTTACTATAAATTCTTCCTGTTTATACTCCTGGGACAGCATATTTCAGATGTATATTATTTATTCTGTATTGATATTCATTAATGAAGTACAATTATAAGCTCATAATTTCCTGAAAATTCCTTTTGTAATGGGTTCATACATAATAATAAGATATTAATGGTCACTACATATCAAAAAGAAGTAGGTGAAATCATTTGTGTTACCATAGTGAATAATAATAATGGTTCTCTGAGATTTATCATGTCTTCCATCAGCTTGTCACTATCAGTTATTTCCAAATGGTTTTTTTGGCAGAACTGTATAATAAACAACTTTCAGATCATTGTTTCAGTAGTATGATCCTAAAAAAGAATCAGTCACAGTAGAAAATATGGTAAAAAAAAAAAGCAAGGATCACTACTACTGATAATAACTTAGAACTCAGAACTGACTGCACCAGACCCTATGCTATTTATAGATAATTAAAATACCCCCCTAGAAAATTCCAAATAATAATAGTGAGTTCTCTATTACATTCAATTTGAATATTGAATGTATTCAAAGTATAGAGAGAATAAAGTGAAGATCATTAGCCACTCAGATGGGGGTGGGTGGGAGGGGGGTATATTGGGGTTCTTGTTGGTGGAACATGTGCACTGGTGAAGGGATGGGGTTTTAATCATTATATGACTGAGACTTAAACCTGAAAGCTTTGTATTTTTTTCACGGTGATTCAATAAAATAAAAAATATATATATAAAATAAAATAACCCCCCTAAATGATTCTTATTGCCGCTGAAACATAGACAAATCCATTCATTTGCACAGTTAGGGAAGGAGAAGCCGTAGAAAAAAGATGCAAATGTAGTCTGCACCTCGTAGGCTTGCTGTTATAATGCACACTTTTTTTGGTTTGCTTATTTCAGTTTTTATTTTGGAGTTGTACCTGGTAGTGACCAGAGATTAATCCTGACTTTATGCTCAGAGATCACTCCTGATAGAATGGTTCGGGGAATCAAACCCTGGTTGGCCACATGCAAGGCATACAGCTTACTTGCTGGTCTCACTCTGGTCTCTGGAATGTACGCTTTTCACCTGTGTGTATAAATACAGAATTTCTCTTCCTGGGAAAAATCTAACTTAATTTACCATTAAATCATTCAACAGCCAACATCTTAATAATTTCCACTTTTGTGACGATTTCTGAGATCGCTTTTCTCTCTCTCCAACTCTGAACTATTATTCATCACTGTAGACAACAATAGCACTTTTGACACCTTGGTTTGTGCTTTTCCCACTGTGGATAGGAATTCACATGGTATTCTGGACCATATTGAGAGACAAATAATAGCAGATTGCTAACAGGGTAAATAAAGTGAGAGTCAGATTTTATAGTACTATCATTAATATGTGTGTGGTATTGATTTTATTATGTATTCCTTAGTACTAGAATCTCTTAGGTTTAAGTAAGCTGGTTGTACTGTACATCTGGTTAACCATTCTGTTTTTCTAGTTTGGAGGAATTACAAGAACACACTTTAAAAATCACTTGCAGTTTATAAGGTGATGCATTAATCCTCCAAATGACAGGAAATCAAGATTTTTGTCTATGGGGTTTAAGTTATTAAAATTTAATTTGCCCGTGTGCTTTGCTCCGATAGCTCTGTGCTAGCAAACTCTAGCTATAATTAGATTAGTAGCCTGCTAAATGCTGGTGACAGCCTGCGCCTCAGAGAGCATGTGCTGGATTCTGCATGCGTCTCTCCTCATTGGTTGCTAGCATTGCTGCTCGCCGGTTTGATAGGTTTCCACAGTACTCTTTATGCTGCATTGGAGACATAGATACAGAGATACTCTCCAGTGTTCTCGCAACGATGGAGGTGCTTAGCTGGTAATGTTGAGAAGGAAGAAAGCACAGAAGCAGGCGTCCGTCTTTGTTGTAGAGCACGGCAGTCATCCACTGCTAGCTGCAAGAGGAGATCAGGGAAGAAGTTTCAGTTCATGGTAATTACTTTGAGTCTTTATCTCGCAGGAAAGGCACAGCCATGCATGAAATGAAGCTTGTTTCATCAGGTCATCTGTTTAATTTGATCTTGCTTTAGTTAATAGCATGCTCACTCTCCAGCATTCTGGACTGAAATATATTCTCCCGGAGAAGGCTTAGCTGGTAAACAACAACCCTGATTTATGCAGGAGTGTTATTTTTACCTGGATTCCAGAGTGCATGTGCTGGCGAGTGATTCTTATTGGTTCTCTTCTGTTTTGGAAAGCCCGAGGTTGTGTCAATTTAGGTGTCTTTCGAGGTGCTATTCAGTGCCCAGTTGACTTTGTTTGCATTGAGCCCAGACTCCTGAATAATGAGCAATTGAGGAGAGTTTGGTGAAACCCACTTTAACTAGGACAGTGCACAGAGGCGTCTGTCGACGCAGTCTTAGCAGAAGTAATATGCTATTGTTTCTTCAAAGACGTGTGCAGCCTTCATTTTGAATGGCTTTCTTTGTCTCACCTTTTGTAGTTTTCACTGAGCCTTTTGAATATAGGGGATGTTGGCGTAGCTCATTCTGCCCAAAATATGTATAGGTGTGTATTCAGCCATGCCAAAGAAAGCATTTTTGCCTCCTGTGCTTTGTTTATCAAGGACGGAGCTGGTGGAGTTGGAAGGAGATCTCGGAAAGGTGGGGTTCTTCCCACTTGGACTAGTGTTTGACAGCATTTAAACATGTCTTTTATTGATTGCCTGAAGGAGCCTTCAAATCAAACAATAAACAGTCTAAAATTTGGGACAATGGGTTATTAAAAAGAAAGAATATTTAAGTGATCAAAATGGAGTTTTACAAAAAAAATAAAATAAAATAAAATAAAATAAAATGGGACTTTTTGCTTCTGAATGGACCTTCTCCAGACAGAAAAGCCCCCTGTGACCAGAAAGTCTTCAAACTTAAAGATTGAAGCTTTTACCGTATCACACCACGGACACCGCAGAAACTTGTATACTGAGTCACCAGTCACAGGGCTGGCTGACTGCCACCATGCGTCTGGGATCAGTGGAGAGTCCTGGTGGTGCTATCTGGAAGCTGTCAGGGATTAATCCCCTGCTTCTGGAATGCTAGATGTAGCTTCTCAAGTATTTTGCTAAAAAAGAACTCTTTAAAGTTAAGCCTGAATATTTGTTAAAGGAACTCACACAGTCTAGTCTTCGGGAGTGGGTAACTTCAGAATACTGGGCTACACCCCCTCTCCCAAACATCTCCCCTTTTCCATCCCGATGCATAATGAAGTGCCCAAATGATATTCACTGAAGTCACAGCTTTAAAGGAAAAAAAATAATATCGGGAAAATTTGTCATTTGCTGTATTCAATAATACACTGTGGTCTCCAATAAGAAACTTCCATAGCTTGCCTCAGATTACAATGTTTCTGAGACTTCTAGAAGCCTGCAGTGTTTCAGTTGGAAGGTGCCACCTGTGGTTAAATGAATCAAAGACAGGGACTCTGCTTACAGCCCGTCCTTCCTGTCTGGGCTCTTGATTTGAACCAAGCCTCATTCAAGGCAGAGAGTTGCTTGGCATTGTGGGCAGCGAGTTGAGTGAGCGCAGAGTTTTGCTCTTCTTCACATTCCCACCTTGCACCTCTGTTTCATGCCTTCATCTCTTGTCTGGGACACAGAGAATAAGCTTTTGAACAAATAAGTGAGTTAAGGAGCCCTGCAAAGAAGAGATCGAGACAATTCCATAATTGTCTCTCCCTCTCCTTCCCTTAATCTCTGGAAATGCTTTCTAAATTATCTAAGTCTTAGGCAGTTTCTAAGAAGTAGGGCTGTCTTCAAAGTAAACTATTGTCAAACACAATTTGCTCACGTTAGACTCTGAGTTATAGTGAACTGTAGTTCTAGCAGATGGTTGTTCTCAAAGGTTCAGTCTTAAAACACTGTGTGTTTAGAAAGGACTTCTTTTAAAATGTAAACATAAATGGATGTGTCTTCTGTATAAAGAACAATGGCAGAAAGCTCCTTTGACATATACAAAAGGGACATTTTCTCAGTAGTTCTATATAAAATGGAAGTTTTTATAAGGTGAAAAAATCTGCATTTTTATCTTCGGATGAATATTTAAGGTTATTTTATTATGCTGCTAAGAATTTTGTATACCAACTTAGAAAAACAAAGATACATTTCCTGAACACTTTAAAATATTGTACCCTGTACCCTTTATAATTTCATAACTCTTTACTGATGGGAGTATAACATTTCTGACCAATCAATAAAAGGTATTAGCATGAACTCTACACTCAGACAACACTTTAAATTTACCTTATTTCAAAATTAAGTCATTATCTGATACAAGTGATACTCTACTTTTCCTTCTAGTGACTTTCATATCTTAGCAAGAAAAGTAATTATTGGTTTTGAAATGAGAAGTCAACCCATGTGAAAATGTGACATGCCATAAAGCAATCATGACAACAATAGCTCCAAGAGAAGGAGAAATGAGAAATATTTGGTTCGAGTTTAGGATAATAAACTGTAGTTAGCTTTGTGGCCATTCACTTGGTATCTGTGATATCAAGAGAACTAAAGGAGATCTGTCATTAATAATTGATAAATATTTCAGGTTTGACCCATCAAAATTTGCCTGGACTGAGAAATTTTCTGAAGAAGCATTTGGCAGTTTACTTGTATACTTGTGTACTTGTTTTCCTTCATGATTTCATTCTTTATCAGTGCCATCTGTCATGCAGTAGGCTCTGTGCTGAGTTTTGAGAAAGAAGACACAAATCTTTTGAAGGGACTGAGGTGAATAGGGAAGACTTCTAATGAGATAGAGTAATATTAATCCAGAATCATCTTACACATATCTTGCACCACATTCACTACTTGTATTGTCAGGTGGGGATTGGTGTGGCTTACTGATATGTTCCATAATTTATATTATCATCTTATTTGTGATCACAAATAAGTTTAAACTATTCTTCCTTCCATTCACTCTTCTCACAATACAACACTGTTATTGCCTTAAGCTATTTTAATTTTAAGGAGTTTTTCATTAAATGGCATTTGAAAAATAATGCATCTAGTTATTTAAAAATATACCTTTAGGGTATCTCTTTACACTTACATTACCATTGGATTCATAAGTAATTTAGTGATTACTTTAGAAACTATTTACATTACCAAAAATTCTCTTTTACTTTTTAGTGACTGCTGACTCTTGAGAATCGTGTACTTTGTACATGATTTATTAAGGCAAACTTGCCGAATTAAGTCTTGCATTATTTTATTGGTGTTGTTGATTATATTTTTATGTTTATTATTTTTATTTTTACCACTTTACTTAAATAACAGGTTTACAAAGTTGTTCTTGATTTGTTCAGGCATTCAATATTCTTACACCAATCCTCCCATCACTGTCACCTTCCCTCCCATCACCGTCTCCATTTTCCCAACCACCCCTCAAGCCTGTCCTCATAGCAGATCCCGTTGCTCATCGATTTTTGTTTGAGCGGGCACCAGTAACGTCTCTCATTGAGAGACTTATTGTTACTGTTTTTGGCATATCCAATATGCATGGGTAGCTTGCCAGGCTCTGCCACTCGGGCTCAATACTCTCGGTAGCTTGCCGGACTCTCCGAGAGGGGCAGAGGAATCGAACTCGGGTCAGCCGTGTGAAAGGCAAATGTCCAACCACTGTGCTATCGCTCCAGCCCATAGCAGATCCACAATATTTTATTTTATATTGCTTGTTATCAGTAAATGGCTAACAGAATGATCAAAAATGATTTCTATAGAAGAAAATTTGTGAAAATTCTTGTAACATGGGGACATTAATCCCTTGTCTGAGGTTATTATACTAAGCTATTGTTAGGGCTTGCATTATTTTTAACCTTGTAGTTAACCTTACTGGGGTTAGAGAATTATGATTAAATATGGATATATTTTGAATCTCGCCAAGTTTGAAGGAAACTTGTAGAATTACGTTTTTGCTTTAGATCTTGCCACCAGTCAAGTATCCCGCTGGAGCACAGATACTGCAGACGCTCCAACTCCTGCCATGTTTACTTTGGGCTTCTACCCTTACTTTTCCCCAAGCTTGTTCTCACCCCATTCATTCTGCCTTGATGAATTGAGTGTTTCTCTTACAAGTGGATTGCTAAAGCCAGCAACTCGGAGCCTCCAGGAAGTAGCTTCCTTTCTGTTTCCTCCTGTCTCTGATTATTCTTCCTCAGTTTCCTAGTTTTCTTGCCTATTTTTCAAAAGCAGATATATTCTGCGTTTTGCCTTCCTTTGGCTCGCTGTTGGTTGGCTAGTTCATCACTGTGGACTCCTGCCCCTTCTGTGCTCTCCGGATCTTCCTGCTTCAGTAGCCCTGCACGCTCGTCCTGCCCCGTGTCCTTGGCACGTGTGCTGGACTCGCTCCCTCTCTGTGTGCAGGCTTTTGCTCAGTTATTGCCGCTTTCTCAGTGGAGCCTTCTGAAAGACTGTGGCTATTGTATTCTTCACTTTCTTTTTTTGCAGTCACCCCTCTCTGGATTCTAAACTCTAAGGTCAGAACTCTCTGCCTTGGTCCCCACTGCCTAGAACAGAATTTGGTTCAGAGCAAGTGTTTGGCCAATGCTGGAATGAATGAAAGAAAGAAGGAATGATTGACTGCTGGCACGGGAGTGTCAAAATGCAGTGGAAGGGAGCTTGAGGGGCAGGCAGGAGCTCAGCCCCAGCCAGCCTAGGTCTCTGTGCCCAGCCCCCTACCCTGAGTGGGCCTCTGTTTCCTGTTTTGAAGTGGGGATTAAGCTCCAGATGGGAACAGAGGCCCTTTGCCGCCTGCCCCACCTTGGGCAGACCCAAACTCAGCTGTGCTGAGCTGTTGTTCTAGAAAGGAGAGGAAGTAGAGACCTTTATTTATGTGCCTCTCATAATCTGATGTTTATATTCTTCTTTCTGTTTAAACTGTGATCAGTGGTTCAATGTCTTCTCCAAAAAAACAGTCAAAATGAGTCAACACTTAGCTTTTCAATGAAGTATGTAAAAACTGATATATTTTGGCTTGACACTTTTATCTGTTTTTGAAAAATTATCAGCAAATTTAAAATAGTTTCTGTTACTATTCATAGCTTGCCTATTTTTGTCAAATAAGAAAAGCCAGAACAATGTTTTTTTTTCTCTATTTTTAGATACTTCATGATACAGAATGTACTCTCTGAAAAAGAATTCCCTGTGACTTCAGTCTACTGTCCATAAAATACTCTTTCCTCTTTCAGTAAGTATATTACTCTGCTTTGATCCATTCTGAGAAGGTATTGATTCTCTTTGAAAACCCGTGTCATGGTTACATTAAGACAAAGAGGCTGAGGTTTCAGATATTTTGCTGTCTGACTAAAAGGTTGGGGGAGAGTCTCTGACTTTGAAGTCACAAGCAGCAATGCCAGTAACCCCAAGTACAGGGATTTGCTTCTCCAAGAATTTCCACGATATGCTTTGTACAAATGTCTCATTAAATAGTTTCATATTTATGAATAGTTCCATATTTGTGATATCTTATAGCCTACTTCTCCTCTGGAAGAACCTGGCAAACTACTGGGAGTTTCCTGCCCACATGGGAGAGCCTCACAAGGTCCCCATGGTGTATTAATATGCCAAAACCAGTAACAAGCTGGGTCTCATTCTCTTGACCCCGAAAGAGCCTCCAATGCAGAATCGTTGTGAAGGACGAGTAAAGAGAGGCTTCTAAAATCTCAGGGCTAGGGCAAATGGAGACGTTACTGAGACTGCGCGAGAAAAACAACGATAAAGGGGATGATGATGATGATGATGATGATGATATTTATTAGTAATCTGTCAACTATTTAGAGGTGCAAAATTTGAGCACAGTATTTTAAAAAAAGTCTTATCTTCCAGTTAGAAGATAACTTTAAGTGGTTGGGGGAATGTGATGGTAGTATTTTTGTTTGCTCATTTTTTTATTGAATCACCATGAGATGCAGTTACAAAGTTTTCATGTTTGAGTTTCAATCATACAATGATCAAACACCCATCCCTCCACTGGTGCACATTTTCTACCACCAATATGGTGTTTTTAAGGAGTCCCATGGTTGTAGAGTCAGCAGTAAGAGCCTTAGAGGAGAGATGGTGGGGTTGGGGTGAGGGTACTTTCGGGAGAGATCTTTGCCAAATGGCTTTCTAAGGAAAGCTGCACTGACAGCACAGAGCCTGTCTGTCCAGGCACAAGCTCTTACCTCTTTAACCATGAAAGAGGTCTCTGCCGGGGCTGGAGCAATAGCACAGCGGGTAGGGCATTTGCCTTGCACGCGGCCAACCTGTGTTCGATTTCCAGCATCCCATACGGTTCCCTGAGCACCGCCAGGAGTAATTCTTGAGTGCAGAGCCAGGAGTAACTCCTGTGCATCAACAGGTGTGGCCTAAAAAGGAAAAAATATAAAGAGGTCTGTCTTTCATGGACAGTCCTGTGGGGGACTTTGCCACTTCACAGGCAGGGCTTTGGACTGCTTTCTGGCAGCCACACAATGAAGTTGAGCCTGGAAATTTCAGAGAGATCAACCCATCATCCTAAGATGGAGCTGAGAGAATACCTGGGTTAAAATATGAATAGTTCCAGTGCCCTGCGGATGCTGAGCTGAGCGCCTCAGACATGGCTGCCCGGATGCATCTGTGACAACAGGGCACACAGTAAGTGGCTATTTCTACGCTCAGTGTCCAGACCCATGGGCACTAAGAATGGTTTGTAGCCTCACATTGACTCAGAAAAAGGTATAGACAGTTCCTCTGTTTTATAGAGGATTGAGAACCTTTGAACACCTGATGAGGAGGTGAGGAATGATTTGGAAAATAAGAAACGACTCTACATTTAAGTCATGTCCAAAACCACTGGAACAGTTTATAGCAACCTTCATGAGAAGTCTCAACCTGATGGCCCATATTTGGGAGGGATGTTGTACTTTGATTTGATCGACAGCCTTTCTTGAGCTTCCTTTTCAGCATCCACTGTGGAATGTACCATTGCCTGTGTAATATAGGCCAGGCCTTGTCATTTGTTATTGTAATAATGCCTATTGCCTTGAACATTATTAGACAGATGTTTTTGTTTCCCGGGAACCTGAGAATCTGACTTAGCTGACAAGTGAGAACCAGCCTGTGCCAGGTGGTTCTCTGCAATCTGTGGAATACCGGAGCAATTACAGTAAAAGCCAGCAAGCACCCCTTGGTGTGATATTCCGAAATCCATCACTCTTATCACCACACTACCTTATCTTTCTTATTTCATTTATAACAAGTTCTGATCCCGTTGGCTGGGAGGGATTCACTGACTCACACACCCAAGCCTTTTAGAGCCCAGATTCTGAATGCTTCTGAACACAGAATTGGCTGGGAAATACCTTCCAACTGGGTGTACATTTTCCACTCTGCCTGACTGAACACTGCAAGGGGGTTCCTGGGACACAGAACTCTCACAGTTAAAAACAGGGATAATTTCCCAGCAAATTATGGTCACCATCATTCCCAACACCCCATTCTCCCCCTTGCACACAGCTGTGTGATGTTAATGCTCACCTAATTGGCTGCTGATTGCAGTTGAATTTGAAACCTTTGTTAAAAAAAGAACTGGGTGCATTGGGGGGAGTTGTTTAGACTTCAGCTCCAGTGCTTATCAACCCTGAGAATGGACATTGCTTCTCTCAGCTTCCCATTATGACAAGTAAGAATAATAACAAGCCATGGGGCTAGTAAAGGTTACATGACATAGCTCTGATATAACTTTGACATTAGTAAAAATGGGGACCCTCCTTTCTTCTCCAGACAAACCCTCTAGAAAGGACAGCTATGCTCACAGACACAAAGAACTTGGCCTTGGCTAGTATTGTCATTTAGCTGGATCTTTCATTGGATAGATCAAAGAAGAATTGATTTTGACACTAACTACAACAACAGTTGATTATGAGTAAATATTGTCACTTACATCAAATTCTCAAGTTATGTTGGATATTGTGCACAAGTTACAAGTGCTGTTTGTAAAATTTTACTCTTCCCATAAGAAAGAGGCATTTAGAAAATCCTCTGAGGAATGTTGTGGAAGACATAATAGCTTTTGTCTTATCATACAAATATTTTCCACTGTTGCATTTAAGTTTATTATAATTTGTTCTTTCTATGAAGACCTACGTGCTGTTATTGCCAATAACATTTCACACTACTCCTCCATACAGGCGTTTACTCCATATTGCTTTTAGAGTACAAGGTGGGACCTTTTTACAAGCAAACTCTTGGGTTTTAATTTTTTTAAAGTGATTGTGGATTACAAAGTTATTCACGATTGAGTTTCAGGCACCGCACAGTGTTCTACCTCCAATCCTTTCCCCAGTGTCCTTTCCCTCCAACAGCACTCTTGATTTCTTGATTTCCTTCCCACCCACCACATTGCCAATATGACAGGCACTTCTTATAACTTTTGGCACTGTGGGTCACAGTACCGTTACTGATAGGGTTTCATGTGTGACATTTAACCACCTTTCAGTAACATCCCTCAGTCCCGCCACCCCTCCTCTTGACCAAAAGTGTTTTCTTGTTAGAAGAAACTTTACAAGAAAATTAAGACATAAAAAGAAGTACTGCGTTTGGGTCTAACTTTGGAGTTTTTGCAGCCTACTGTCTAAGACCTTCTCCAAGTGTCTGGGCAAAACATCTCTAAAGGAATCTACATGGGAGAGAATTTTGAGAAATTATGTACAATGTTTCCTTTGTTTTTAGTTTCTTGTCATTTTAATCAGACTGAGGTAACTGGCAGTTTCTCTTAGAAAGTTGCTTTTTAGAAATCTTCTCAGTTCCAAGAGTTAGTATAGTACTTGCCTTGCAGCCGACCCAGGTTGGATCCTGGACCCCAGAGAATGCCAGGAGTGATCGCTGAGTACAGAGACAGGAATAGAACCTGAACACAGCCTGGTGTGCCCCCACACAAACAAAATAAAACAAAACAAAAAAAATAACCACCCTACCCAAAAACCTCTGTTCCTTAACATTGTGAATGCTGGATACTTGAGAAGTTGGAACAAAAATACCCATGATACTTTTTGGGGTGTCTGTTAAATGATCTTGAGCAAAATATGTGCTTGTATTCCGCAAACACATTTTCTGCCCCACTTTGATGTTTTCTAAATCTGGTCCCCCATCGCAGGCGATTTGTGCCTTGTCCAGGAATCAGAGCTCTGTCTTTCCCACCAATATCTCTGACTTTTCCCAGACCAGCTCCTTGCCAGTGAATGACTCAGTGTGTGGGTTCCGCCAGTGTCAGTTGTGGTTCTTCTGAAACCATCTCAGCTGACATTGAGCAAGGTCTCCACATCCAGGGAGAGCAGGCCAGGAAAATAAGCTTCACCTTGCCGCCTAACTAACTCCTGCTTTAAAAAAGAAAAAGGTGAAGGAGAAAAGGCCGGAGAAATAGCTCAACGGGTTGAGTGCCGGAGAAATAGCTCAACGGGTTGAGTGCTTGCCCGGATCCTGCATATGTTTTCCCAGGCACCACTAGAAAGAATTCCCAAGCACAGAGTTAGAAGTAGGCTTTAAACTCTGCTGAGTGTGATGCAAAGGTAGACTAACAAGCTGACTTCCCCGATGTCCCGCAAAACCTTAAAAAAGGGGAGAGCCACCATTCTCTGAGAAAAAATGTAATTAGATTTTGTTTTATCCTCTTTATTCACAAAAATATTTTAGATTAATTGATAGTTGCCTCTCTGAAATAAAATGTTTCCCATACTTAGGATAATTCTATTATCTGGGTTTTCATACACTTAGTGTGACACTTGAAGAGGCCACTGTTGATTTCAGTCTTAATTGTTAAATTCCCAATTAAGTTACGGGCATAGTTAAAATGCTTGTTTTTAATCAATGAAAGGAAAGTCTATAAGATACTGCGTGCACATAGTTTTCTGATGTTAATTATTGACAGCTATGAATTTATATGTAGTGTAGCCATTGCTTTCTGATTAAGATCTGAAGAAAAGTTAAGGCCTTCTTCTGTGGGATGCCTACTAGAGCGACTTCTTCAGTCTTTATTTTTCCTACAGAGAAGGAAGAACTGGCCTTTATTGTACAGATGGGTGTAAATTATACCAAACAGCAACTATATGACAGAATACATACCAGGCAGGAAACCCTGTTTCAGCCCAAGCCCTCCCATCTGTGCCCTTTTCAGACCTAAAACACCACACCACTTGATTTCTTAACACAGAATGCAAAGATTTAAGAATGAAATTGGAAATGTGGCTCAGGAATAGTGGATAGAATTGCTGAAGATGGGAAAACAGATGTGCAGTGGGTTATTAGAATAAGTCCCTACCTATCTAACTGGAAAGATTGCCTTTTGTGTTGTCTAGAAAGCTGCCTTCCTTTGGAATAGAAGTGCAGAGGAATGCGTTGCCCATCAGAACCAAATTCTTAGTATGCTATGGAATATCTTTCCCACCATGATCTGGCTACTCGTAATAGCCTCATACTCTGCTCTGAATGCGTGTGCCCCTCCCCAAGAGGAAAGACTAATACCTAATGTGATGATCTTAGGGGTTGGGGCCTTTGGGAGGTGTCTGAGGTGAGTGTCCTTATGGAAGAAGCTCCAGAGAGCCTTTTTTTTTTAAAAAAAACTCGTTCTATCAAGTGAAGACTCCGGGAGAAATTGACTGGCAGTCTGTGGCTCAGAAAAATAGCTCTTACCAGGAGACAACTATGTTGGCACTCTGATCTCAGATACTGGAGTTGTAAGAAATAAAGATGTGCTTATTAGCCACCCAGTCCATCACATTGTGATAAAGAAACCCATATTCTTAAGATGAAAGTACGTTAAATGTGCAGTTCTGTTACTTTTGTGTGTCTAAGTTTCAAGCTGTAACAGGAAGCTGGCCCTACTTCTCATATACATTTTATCTTCTAAAGGAAGTTTCCTCTATTCAGCAGGAAAGGTGACACCTCTGTCTCTGTGTGTTTGGGTAGAGTTTAGACATATCTGCTTCCTCCATTTTGTATGGCACTGGTTGATGTCCTGATATTTCTCTCTTGCTTTCACTTGAGTGCCATAGATCTAATTCACTGTATAACCGGTCTGAAACAGACGACTGTCACCATCCCTGTCATCCCGTTATTCATCTATTTGCTCGAGCGGGCACTAATAACATCTCCATTGTGAGACTTGTTACTGTTTTTGGCATATCGAACACCCCATGGATAGCTTGTCAGGCTCTGCCATGTGCGCGAGATACTCTCAGTAGCTTGCGGGGCTTTCTGAGAGAGGGGAGGAATTGAACCCAGGTCAGCCACGTGCAAGACAAACGCCCTACAGCTGTGCTATCGCTCCAGGCGGAAACAGAATGCATCATCCTCAAAGAGAGTTTTCACCAGAAGAGGCGATGGTAGGTTCTTTCCCTGCTCTTCAAGAAAGCCCCATTGGGTGACTTCTGGCTCTTTATCATGGGTCCCGTTCAGAAATCCAAATCTTCTGACTTTTCTTCCTTCATCATGGACTAGGCGGCCACCTCTTTATTATCCAACTATTATTTAAATAATATATAAAGTCATATATATGTTATATATATAATACATCACACTATTATTTAATAGTGTGTGTAGTCACACACTGTCATAGCGTCATTCTAGTCAGCATGCTCACAGACCAGAGGGTAAGCAGAAAGTGCATTGTAAAAGCACTGGTTCATCTTGCTACTTCTTGCTTTAAAACTTACTTTTCTCCCAGCTTTCTGTAAATCAGATTTAAGTTCTAGAGCCTAGTAATCAAAACCAATTTTTAACGAGCTTTCTGTACGCATTCACATTAGGCATTCATTGCACTGTTCATATTTTCTACACACCTGGCTCATAAGTGCCACTGTGCTGCTTCATGCCTTTTCATCTTTTTTCTCTGAAAGTCCGCAATTCTGTCAAGATCCATATCATAATTATACATATATATATATATATATATATATATATATATATATATATATATATTCCCCCTCTTAAAAAAACTTTTTTGAGAAAAATCCAGAATCTTTGGCTGGTCATTACTCAAATGAATGTATGGCAAAAATCTTTTTGCAACTCAGCATATAATGTGCACACATTGAGTAGTATTGAATTCTTTGCTTTACTTAAACATTTTATGCTTCTACAATTGCATGGTAAAGTCATTGAAAGAGATCTCTTAATGCAAGGAACATGAACTTACAGTCATTGTAAATGCTGAATGAATGAATGAGTAAATCAGTCAACCATTCTAAATCACAGCATCCTGGACAATGCAGAGAGTTGTGAGAACATTAGCTGGATGGAGATTTTAGATCATTTTACAGCATTAGACTCATACATCTATGGACTGATTAGCTTCCTAAAGAGATACAGAGTTATTTACCAATCCAGTAAGCCCTTCATGCAAATAGCAATTTTATTCAACAACACAAGATTGGAAAGCTGTTTTCAGTTCTTAAATGTCCATAATAGAGTGACAACTAAATAGACATGTAAGAAACACAATCAAAGGAAAATAACAGTATCTCCTCTGGAGGTAAAGCAGACCCACTAATAGAAACAGGAGTAGAAACTTAATCAGAATCCCACTCAATTTCTTTTTTTCTGGGAGAACTTTTTCTTAAACCTTCATATTTTCTGAATTCTGTGTGTTATAGTTTCTATCACTCTGTGTGTATAGTCATATACTTGTCTTCCTTCCTTCCTTCCTTCCTTCCTTCCTTCCTTCCTTCCTTCCTTCCTTCCTTCCTTCCTTCCTTCCTTTCTTTCTTTCTTTCTTTCTTTCTTTCTTTCTTTCTTTCTTTCTTTCTTTCTTACTTTTTTCTTTCTTTCTTTCTCTTTTTTCTTTTCCTCCCTCCCTCCCTCCGTCCCTCCCTCCTTCTCTTCCTTCCTTCCTTCCTTCCTTCCTTCCTTCCTTCCTTCCTTCCTTCCTTCCTTCCTTCCTTCCTTCCTTCCTTCCTTCCTTCCTTCCTTCCTTCCTTCCTCCCTCCCTCCTTCCTTCCTTCTTTCCTTCTTTCCTTCTTCCCTCCTTCCCTCCCTCCCTTCCTCTCTCTCCCTCCCAACCCCGCTCTCTTGTGCATACCTATGTGTGTGTGTGAGGGGGTGGGGAGTTAAGCTTTGGGACACATTCGGGAATGCTTAGGGCTTACTTCTGGCTCTGTGCTCAGTAATCACACCTGGCCATATGTGATGCTAAGGATCCAACCAGGGTCAACGACATGATAGATAAGCACCTTGACCCTTGTACTATCCCTCTCACCCCATATACTCATTTTTTTTGGTCACACCCAGCGATGCTCAGGGGTTACTCCTGGCTTTGCACTCAGGAATTACTCCTGGCGGTGCTTGGGGGACCATATGGGATGCCGGGGATAGAACCCGGGTCAGCCACGTGCAAGGCAAACGCCCTACCCGCTGTGCTATCGCTCCGGCCCCCATGTACTCATTTTTTATCTCTGAGAACAGAGAACTTTTATTATGATTTAAGTTACAGTAAATCGCTTTTGTCTCCTTGTAGTAGATTATAAGCAATTTGGGAGTAAGAGTTTTGTCTTAGCACATTATATTTGGAAGTCCAGTATACAATATTTTGCAAACTTTAGAGTATAATGAATGTTTCTGTAACTCAATAAGACTAAACAACATTTTCTTAGTATAGAGTAAATTCACTGTTAGTTTCTATCTGCCTTTTCCACAAGCCCTGAGGACTGCATCTTAAAATATTACATGGAAACTTGGAGGTCCCATAACAGGTAATATTCATAGGGTGAACAACATCATTGGAGAGAGAGAGTGAGAGAAAGAAAGACAGAGACAGAGAGACAGAGAGATAGAGAAAGAGTTTGAATCTACTCATGGAGGGAGAAAGGAGGAAACAAAGCAGATACAAAAGAAGAAAAAGAGCTAAATTTAGTTTATAGTTCATCATAATTGAACATTATGCTTAAAAATCATAAGAATTTGGGCTTAAAATTGACATAGTCCAAGTAGAGCAATCAGGATGTAATCAACTTTAGCAAAAGGGTCTTTAAATTTGAACTCCTCAACTGCATTTAAAATATGGTTTTGTTTACAGACCTCAGTCTAGATACAATTTTTTAAAGCTCAAATTGAGTGTCTCCTAGAGATTCCTTGATTCACCATTCAGAAACTCAATTATTTGTGATTATCCCAACTTCAGTAATTGCCTTAATTCTGCTATTTAGGAGATTCGCTGTCTCAGAAGACCACACATTGGGCCAGTGGAGAATAGAAAATGAGTTACTGCCAGCCCCACTGCCGACACTCACCCTGGTTTCCCAGTGTGCCTGTGAAAGGAGGAGGGTGGTGGAAGAAACCTTCCTGCCCTTCACACACTGATTCAGTCCCTTCTTAAAAATTCTCGCTCATTTTTGTGAATGGACAAGGTCCTTATGTTTAAGAAATCATTGTGAGGGGCTGGAGTGATAGCCCAGTGGGTAGGGTGTTTGCCTTGCATGCGGTTGACCTGGGTTCAATCCCCGGCATCCCATGTGGTCCCCCAAGCACCGCCAGGAATAATTCCTGAGTTCAGAGCCAGTAGTAACCCATGAGCAACGCTGGGTGTGACCCTCCAAAAAAATAATAAAAGAAATCGTTCTGAGAAAGTGTTGCTGCTCTGCTCATCCTGGGATTATGTGAAGAGGACAGCCCCAAACAATGAACTGAACCCCTGGGGACATGAAAAACTATTGCTAATCCTATTGGCAAGTTAGAGCGAGGTTCCAGATTTATTCAGCTGACTGTCCCATTTTGAGAAAATTAAAAGTTATGCAGTCTCCCCTGAATATCTACTTTAAAAAAAATTATTAGTTAATCACCAGAGGTACAGTTACAGACTTACAAATTTTTGTGCTTGTGTTTCAGTCATACAATGCTCCAGTACCCATCTCTCCATCAGTGCCCATTCTCCACCACTAATGAACCCAGTATCCCTCCCACCACCCCCACCCCAACCCCCCATTCCACCCCGCCTCTGCAGCAGGGCATTCCCTTTTGTTCTCTCTCCTTTTGGGTGTTGTATCTTGCATAGAGATATTGAGTGGCCATCATGTTCGGTCTATAGTCTACTTTCAGCCTGCATCTCCCATCCCAAGCGGGTCCTCCAAATACCCTTTACTTGGTGTTCTTTTCTCTATCTGAGCTGCCTTTTCCCCCAGCATGTGAGGCCGGCTTCCAAGCCTGGAGCAAACCTCCTGGTAGTTATCTTGGGTGTTAGTCTCCCATTCTGTTACTTTATATTCCACAAATCTTTCTATGTCTGTCTCTTTCTGACTCATTTCACTTAGCATGATACTTTCCATGTTTATCCACTTATATGCAAAGTTCAGGACTTCATCTTTTCTAACAGCTGGCTGTGTAGTATTCCATTGTGTAGACATACCAAAGTTTCTTTAACCAGTCATCTGTTCTTGGGCACTCAGTTTTTTTTCCAGATTCTGGCTATTGTAAGCACACCTGCCTTATTTAAGCAAACAAACAGTGCCTCCCACATGTACCTGAGGCAACCAACTGTTCCACCCTATTCATTCTGGTGCCCACCTCTCTCTAGCCCCAGGGACAGTATTGCTCACTTTGGAAAAAACTTGGTGAGACTAGAATATAAGAAATATTCTACACCTGAATGTTGTACTCTCATATTTGATCTGTTATATTAGGCCATAGAGTGCTCTATGAATGCCAGTGTCTGTGTATTCTCAGCAGTCTACCAGGCATTTTTTTGAAGGATCAGGACTTTCCTGGATGTGTGCTTATGACCAAGACCTCCCTGACATGTTAATTTCATAATAGAAGGAAAAAAAAGGATATGGGGGAATATATTTATGGTTTCCCCTCTCATTTAAGAAACACTTTTGCAAACTCTGCTTCAAAAACTTGGTTTTTACTGTCAAGGTGGTTTTTGTAAGTGTCTGGTCCAGTTAGATTCAGTCCAGTTCCCTTCTGTCAAGTTTCAAGTGGTCTAAAATCTTAGGTTTGGACACATGACTTTCCACTAGATGACTGAACTCTGCATCACCAATTAGTTTTCACCTCTTGGGGGAAGAAGGGATTGTGCCACTTGCCCTGTTCTCTGGATGATTTCCCATGAAGTTGCTCTCAGGTGCCGGTCAGGTGCTATGGTGTCATTGCTGGTGTGTCCTCCACTCCGTAGCATTAGATTCAAATCACAGCCAAAACGCGGCTCTGGGGCACTATCTATAGGGTGTCTCAGCACGGTCACAGGAATCAAAGGCAGGAATCATGCACAGCTTTCCTGCCCAGCACACTGCAGCCAGCCTTCTCTGCACTGTGCATTTTTACTTTCTACTGACTGACAGCAACACTTGAGAAAAAAGGCAGGATTTTATTTCTTTCATTCCCCTAGCTTTATTTGCATTTTGCTTGCATTTTATTTGCAGTGGTATTGCCTTCCTTGGAATAATTTGTCAGGGAACTTCGTCCTTCTGGAGGTCATGCCCATTCATTTAACGCGCTGAAAAGTCTCAGGAAGCAGACACTCTTAGAGATATAATTTAAGATTTTGCCCATTGGCTTTTTTGTGAACCAGGAAAAAAATATGTATTTATTGAACTTGGGCCTTGAAAAAGTTTCACGCTAGAAGTTTTAGTGCCCTGAAAGTGTAATGAATTCTCCTGGAAGACTCTTCACTTTCTCCCTCACCAGGTATTTATTTTCTTTGCTTTGACCCTTTCACCAAGCTCGTGCCTGGGAGGCACCCGTCTGCAATCTGCTTTTGTGTATATGTTTCACCTCTTCTGCATTCCTTGAGTGTTGCCCAGTTGCACATAGTAACAAACACCACTGTGGTGTTCAGTACCAGCTCTGCACAGTACCCTAGTCATGTCCATCCCCAGTGATCTCAAAGAGTTCGAGGCCTCATTTGAAACCCACAGAGCATCTCCTCTCTCTCTCTCTTTTTTTTTTTTTTTTTTTTTTGCTTTTTGGGTCACACCTGGCGATGCACAGGGGTACTCCTGGCTTTGCACTCAGGAATTACCCCTGGCCGTGCTCAGGGGACCATATGGGATGCTGGGATTTGAACCCGGGTCGGCCGCGTGCAAGGCAAACGCCCTACCCGCTGTGCTATCTCTCCAGCCCCTCTTTTTTCTTTTTTTCTTTCAATTAAATCACCTTGAGATACAGTTACAAGCTTTCATGTTTGAATTTCAATCATATAATGATCAAATACCCATCCCTCTACCAGTGCACTTTGTCTACTGCCCATGTCCCCAGCACACACACCCTTTCCCACCCTCCCCCGGCCTCTATGGCAGACAATTTCCCCCATACTCTCTCTCTACTTTTGGGCATTATGGTTTGCAATACAGATACGGAGAGGTCATCATGTTTGGTCCTTTATCAGCTTTCAGCACACATCTTCCATCTCGAATGATTGCTCTAACCATCATTGTCTTAGTGATCCCTTCTCTATTCCAGCTGCCTTCTCCCCCAGATCATGAGACAGGGTTCAAGGCTCTCTCTTGTTTCTTTGGAGAGTGGTTGGAAGGGATATTGGTACATCATCCCTCCTACACTCAGGGGTACTCCTGGCTCAGTTCTTGGAGATGACTGTGCCAGTGTTTAGGGGCAAGTTATGGTTCTGGGGATCAACACCAGTTTCCCACATGCAGAGCCATATATTCAGCTCATTGAGCTATCACTCTTTTACTTTTAACATCCTTTAGTTATTAAGCATGTCATTGAAAAATACAAAGAAAAATTAATCTTATAGCTGTGATCTTATATCTTCCATCAAAATACAGGAAATTCAAGTCTCAGTTGAAAATATTCTGTACCAAAGCTACAGCAGCATTTTAGTTTTTCTCATTGTGTCTTATTAATGATACTTGACATTATATGTGTTTGCAGGGTATCTTATTAATCTCAGATACAACTGCTATATTTCAGAGCACTTTATGATTATTAGACACTTGCAACCAATCGATCTCTTATTTTTAAGATGATTGAAACCCAGTTTTGAAGTGCTGTCTGAAGTGTTCTTATATTTTAAATGAATGAGTAGCCACTTTATTGGCACTTAGCCTAGTACTTAAGTAGGACCATCAGGTGCAGCCTAAGAAATTTAGTAGAGACTGCTACTTCTGCTTTTGTCAGTTTTATTTTGTCAGTTGGGCCACACCTGGAAGTGCTATTCCTCCCGGAACCCAGGGGAGCTTGTGATGCGGAGATTGAACTTAAGGGCTCAGGCATGAAAGCATGTACTGTATGGCTAAACCTGGCCCTAGCTACTCTTGTTTTAAGTGTATCCATCATTGCTCTGATGTGTGCAATGCTTTCCAAACTGCTCCTTGGAGTCATCTGCCTCCTCCTCACTGATCCGTCATGGATGGCGATGATCTAAACGTGTATTTCAATGCTGTTGTTTATCCCCAAGGAAAATAGTATCATGCTCATAGGTGAGTCACTCTATGATAAAGGAGAAGATTGTGGGGCTGGATGTTCTGATTTTCATCTTGGAGTGGGGGCAGGTTCTCCAAGGGCCAGCGCTATAAGTCATTGATGCCCATTATCTCCCTTAATTCCTGCAACAAGCAGGTGTTGGGACATGGCAGGTGACAGGAAGGTGAGATTTGAGCTCATGTTTGGCTGCGGATCAGTCCTCCTTACATGCCTTGCCCAAGTGTGTTGTGTGATGGGTTTTGTGTGCCAGGTGTTTCTCTGTCTCTTGAGACAAATATGTTCTGATTTAGAAACCATATGCTTTCAGCAGATTAGATTTACTAACGTCTCTCAGAACAAACTACTTGCAGCAGGTGCCAGCCAAGTGCTTCACTTTGGTAGTGGTCCAAAGAGACCAATTCCTTCTATCACCTCTGTCCTCATCTGGGGGCCCTTGGCTGGATCTCCAAGCAGTCTGGCTCTTCAGTGATTATGCTTCCCTCCTGGTTCACTGATTCGATAAAACAATAGCAATTCACCTACTTTTTTTTTTTTTAATCAACAAGCCTTTACATTTTTCAAAGCACTTTCATTTCAAAACCCTTCCAGGATGAGGCAGACCATCAACTCAGCTATATAGCTGATGTAACACACACAAAAGGGGAAAGTGTCCTTTCAGAGTTGCCTGGTTCATAACTGGAAAAGTCAGGATTCAAGCCCATCCATCGTCTTCTGCATCACAACTCCAAAATGAGATCTCTGCCTGCTAGCAGCATCCCCTTTGCTCATCAGTAGGATGAGTGGATTAAAATTGAAAATAGACACCAAAGACCCTGGAGAACTAGGAGTTATGGGGATCATGGGGTATTGAGATTTGAGGCTTCCACCAGAGCCTTCTTGCATTTTTCTGGTTTACATATTAATGTTCCATGTACTCCTTACTTTAGGGAAAGCTTCTGCCGCTAAAAAAAATGTTTTGAAGACTACTGAATGTCAAGTTATTACATTCTAGGCTCTGGCCTTTAGGGACCAGCACCAATTTAAAATATCAGTGAAGTGAATATAAGCATGAGAAAAACGTCCACAGGAAATAAGACTTGGATTACAAAGGTAATTTGCAGCTTATCAAGAGTATCTATTGAATGAGACCAGGAGACATCCCCAGAAGTAATATTCCCTAAAACCTACCCAATCCCAGACACCTACTTCAAGCCCTGCCTTCTGGAGTCTCCCTGCTCTCCTTCCGCTCAGAAAAAAAGGGTACAGTGATTTTTTAAAAAAAGTTTGTTCCCAGGGACTGGAGCGACAGCATAGCTGGTAGGGCATTTGCCTTGCAGGTGGCCAGCCCAGATTTGATTCCCAGCATCCCATATGGTGCCCTGAGTAATTCCTGAGTGCATGAGCCAGGAGTAACCTCTCTGCATCGCCAGGTGTGACCCAAAACGAAAAAAAAAAGTTTTCTCCCAGCTCCTTCCCTTTCACTGGGGACCATCATGTACTCACTTGGGAAAATGATTTCCTGGCACTGTCTGTCCATCTCTCCCGCCCTATATTTCACTGAGTTGCCCCCTAGGGCCTGGAACCCCTCTGAGTACATCAGGCTTCCTATGCTTTGAGCTTGCTTCTTTCTGTGCCACTGCCTCAGGAGTCTGCCCGGGGGCGGGGGTGAGGGATGTCTTCCAGAGTGTGTTGACTCTGAGACAGCCCCACACACTGCTCCCGGGCGCTTTCCTTGAACTCCTGCTCTGTCACCTCTACACTGCAGTAGACCCTCTCCGGTTCACTGTTTGCGTTTTCCTCTCCAGCCCAATGATGCTGATATTCTCACTGCTTGAATAGCACCTAGTTTGTCGGAGGGACCCAGTAAATCATTAGAATAAAATTAAGTGAAAAGATAAACTTTACCATGGCACATATTTTAAGCAATGCATCGCTACCAAAACTGTGTGTTTCTATACCTTCCAATAATTTCACAAATAACCCTAAAGGATAATTGTGACTTTTAGGGATTTTTCTAAATTAAATAACATTTTGATACTGATATTCAATGAATTTGTGTAAAATAATGAATGTCCCTACTGCCTTCCTCACTTCATAACTATCATCATGAAGTTATGAATAAAAAAATAATTTTATTGGCTTGCCGAAAATTTGATTCCATTAGGTCCAAAGTAATATTTTAAAGTTATATATCTCGTTTAGAACAATTACAGTAAAATGCCATTTGCAGTCAGAGTTCTCCATCTTTCATAGTTATACCTTTGATGCAATGAAACATTCCCTCTTCCTTTCCCTCATATTTCGTGGGTTCCCCTACCCTTGGAAGGGAAGATAAGAATATAAGGGTTATATATACTTCTTTTTGTGGGATGCCTGGGAGCATTTCTTTTAATACACCCAATTACATTTCTATTATTTTTTCAAACTCAGAAGGTGGATCAATCTCAATTGACCTTATGCACTAGCGTTTGTGTACAAGTTCCAAGAACCTTGGACATAGTTTCAGAATACTAATGTCCTCAATGATGGTACAGCCCCCTCCTCCAGGGAGACAGGAAGGGGGTGAGTTCTAGCCATGTTCCAAGGGGAAATGAAAGTTTGCCCCAAGCCCATCAAGAACAGATTTTCTGCTTTTCGTTCTAACTTCCTGATCAGAGGTCTTACAAGTTGAAACCCATGCACATCATCTTGTGGCCTTGTAAATTTGATCCCTTGTAAATCTGTGACATTTTTTCTTGTTACATCGTTTTTTATTCTCATGTACATAAATACTGCCTCTGACAGGATCAGAGCCTAGTGCCATGAAAATTCCTTTAGCGGTCATGAAACCACTGCAATAAAGCTTTGAAGTTTTAGGATGACAGTCAAATGGCCCCACAAAGGGCAGGGAGAAGCTGAAATAAAAGCCTTTACAGATGAGTGGTTTTATTTCCTATCAACTGTGGTTTGCCTTTTTGCATCATCCACATGACTCGGTGCACTTCAGTGTGTAAGGACCCTAAATTATTTCATCACTTGAAGGTCAGCTGTGGCTGGGCTTTCATGTCTAGAGTTCTGAGAAATGGAGAGATCTCTAGCCACTTTATCGTTTGCTTTGGGGATCAGTTTTGATATTGAGTGCTTGTATTTGACTGCTGGTTGAAATGCTTGAAATTTGCAGTCCTTGAAATAAGGAGCCTGAGATTCACAGTTATTCAGTTTTGTGGTTCAATTTATTTGTGAGTGCCTTAGTTTTATGACTTGCCTTCCTATCATTCATATATATATATATATATATATATATTATGTGTGTGTGTGAGTGTATATATACATATGAGCTCAATGTCATAAGTACTATCTAATGCACACTGCTTTTTCTGATCTCTCTCTCTCTCTCTCTCTCTCTCTCTCTCTCTCTCTCACTCTCTCTCTCACTGTGTCTGCAGTGTTTTACTCCTGGCTTCACATATAGTTCCTCGAGGGAGTCTTGAGCATAGTCCCAAAAGTAAGCCCTGAGAACCACCAGGTGTGTGGTCCACAACACACCCCCTGACCCCCAAAGCTCATACAGCCCTTAATTTTTAGACCAGGGGAACATATTGTAAAGCATTCCATAGAAGCAAAAATGCCACTGAAACTAAAATTTTTCCTTCCTTCAAAAGACATTTTTGCTACTGTGGTGTCTTTTAGGAAATTTCATTCTTTTTATATCTGAAGAACAATTTCTTCCTTTCTCTCCTAAGTGTGCTACTTCAATTCAATAGCAGATTCCAGTTAAGAAGTTATCATCAAAATAAAGCCTATTCTACCTACACACACTGGAGGGGTTTCCTTGAGTTTCTTACTGCGTATTATCTCTTCGCTTAGGCTAGAGGTTGTCTTCATGAGGTCTAGCAGAGGCCACAGACTAATTTTTAATACTCACAATATAATATGGTAAACTAGAATGATTAGAGCAGTTGCCATATACTGAATGACTGCTTTGGTCTTTCTCCTTTTAAGCATTTAACTGGATTTCCTCACTTTCTCCTCACAATATGGTTCAAATCCTTGGGACATACAAGGACATGTACACATATGTACACATGCTCTGCAACCATCCCTGAAGGCTGCCTTCTGCCTGCAAGGAGCCACTTTGTAGATTTGGCCAAGCCTTCATCTTCCTATGCAAAGGTCCTGCTGTTCAGTTATTCCCTTCCTCACCATACACAGTCTCTCTAATGGGTCAGAAGATAATGTCCTTCTAGAAGGTGAATGCAGGAAGACCACAGAAAAGAACTATTTTATGCCCATCACTCTAAGCAGGATTGTATTTGAAACTAGACAGAATGAAAAGTTTATCTTATTGAAAAACTTAATCTCCAATAAAGTTGTCTCCAGAAATTTGTTAGCACACAGTGTCGGGTTACAGAGCGTCAGCCATACATACTTCCAGCTGGAATAGAAGCTTTTTTCTAGTCCAGAGCACATGGCATCTGTCATAATTCACTTTTCCGGTTGGGGGTCAGGAAGCATCTGCTGAGCAGTAGCCACTTTTTGCTCTTTGTCATCTTGAAGGATCTTGCCATTTTCTGACTTCCTGGATTATCCCCTTTTGTGTTTCTGATTCTGTGTATGAGTTTTTTAATCAGGCATGCATGAATTAATAGGTGAATGCTGGTATGTGCCACCAATGGCTCTTGCTTGGATGTGGCTCTATTTATACAAATTGCAGCACCAACATAAGTGGGTTTGAAAGTGAAATCTGTGTATGACTTTATCACCATTCTCAGTCCATCAAAGGTCATTGACAGACTAAAGGGAAGAGAGAAATATAAGCTTAGGTAAAGTAACATCTCAACATTAATGCCATCTGCATTCTCCTAAAGATAAAAATCTAACCAAAAAATGATAGATGGGGATTATGAAAACTCTAAGTGCAGATCTCCCCCCCTCCCCTATGTGGCCTTGAAACTATTTGACAAGATCCCTACTAGTAACAAGTAGTCTGTTACCATGGCAATACACTTACTAGTTTCTAAACCTTTCCAGCTAGTTCTAGACTAGTATTAAATAAATTTATAGTAAATAGAAGATTAACTAGATTCGAGTAAGTCAATTATTGAAATAAAAATTTTGTGTCTAATAGATGTAGGCATCTCAGCTGCAAAGCATTTCTTTTAATGTTATTAGAAGACTTCAAACCGGAGCGATAGCACAGAGGGTAGGGCATTTGCGTTGCATGCGGCCAACCGGGTATGATTCCTCCATCCCTCTCAGAGACCCTGGCAAACTACCAAGAGTACCCTGCCCACACGCAGAGCCTGGCAAGCTACCCATGACATATTCGATGTGCCAAAAACAGTAACAACAAGTCTCACAATGGAGACATTACTGGTGCCTGCTCGAGCAAATCAATGAGCAATGGGATGACAATGCTATAGTGCTAGTAAGACTTCATATAAGCACAATCTCTTGCCATTAATTGAACTATATTATAGTTGGAGGGGAGCTTGACACTGGATATTTTCTGGGATGACATAATTGTATTTCATCATACTTTGTTTAGATACTCATTTTGTTTTACAAATCGCAGAATACTTGTGGAGATATGCCATATTTATCAAGTCTACTGCTCTTGTGCATATCAAATGTCCACTTTGTCCTCTGTGTTCTTTTGACAGTAGATTGTGTATGTCATCTCTGTATTCCAGCTCATTTTTTAGTCTAAAACCTAAGTTAGTATATCAAGGAGTTATATAAAGATATGCAAGGTTATCAAATACTTTTGATGAACTTTATTTTATTTGTAATTTAAAAATCCATCAACTAAAAAAAATAGGCACTTAGTTTTTAGTATTTAAAGATACACTTAAAACTTGGAAGAAAGTGGTTTGTCAATTGTTTTTTGGGTTCTTGCTTCATATATAACTTAGTCATGATCCTATCTCATATTCTTCTGCCAAATTTAGAACTCTTATGTACTATATCAAAATACTGATATTTCTTATTATTGAATATGTATGTTGTTCACCTTCTTAGATGTGATAGATGTGAAGACCGTGTATGTGCTCATGTGCACACACTATATTGTCTCCCTTTCAAAGTAGATCTCATCTATATTCTTCAGGAATTTTCTTAAAAGGTTTAAATGTGTTTTCTTTTCTATCATGTAGCATATGCTTTTACACAGAAGTGGGCCTAATGACTGTTGTTTGGGGGAGACTCATTTGCATTTTACATTCTTTTATTGATTTTCCTCAGTCTCTTTTTCTCTTTAATATTGTGAGATGCTTAAGCATTGAGAAGCATCACCTTTGGACTTAGTGACTGTCACTTTTGGGGAATTTGGCCTAGCTTTTCTCTTGTTTTCTGGAGCTCTCTGTCTTGCTATACTTGTCTCTGCCCCAGATTCTGTCTCCCTCTCTTTTACTTACACTCTGATTTAGACTATAAGAAAATCTTTCGGACGTCAGGGACTGTAAAGTCTGTTTTCCTAACACTGTGTAGTTTCTGTCTCTTACACATTCACAAACTACTGATACTGAAGTGGCACTTCTTTCACTGAGTCTAGTGCTTTCTCCTATACTTGAAAATGAGCGATCATCCATTCTGTATTGACTTCTACTCCTGTAAGTGAATTCTGAAGGGTGGTGGCCTCCTTCACAAGAACAATTTCCAGGTTGTTATATTTTGTTCCTCTTCTCCATTGGCCTCCTGTTACTTATTACATCAAGTTCTTACAAGTCCTTAACAAAATGCCCCCAACTGAGTGACTTTAAACAACAGATACTTATTGTTTTACAGTTCTGAAGCCGAGAAGTCAAATTCAAGGTGTCCAGAGTTCATTCCTTGCTTTGGTCCTCTCCCTTATCTTCTGATGCTCTGCTGGAGAACATTAGTGTGCCTTGATTTGAGCAAAATCATCCCTGCTTGCCTCTGCTTTCATCTTCACATGTTATTCTGTGTGTGTGTGTGTGTGTGTGTGTGTGTGTGTGTGTGTGTGTCCAAATCCCCAGCCTTCTTCATGAATGCACCAAACAGATAATAAGCCACCCTTCTTCATCATGACTTCATTTTAGGTAATTATGTCTGCTACACCTCTGTTTCCAAATAAGGTTACATTCTGAGGTACTGGAGATTAGGACATCATCGTGCAAAATGTAGAGGGACACACTTTAACCCATAGCACGTATCACTGCAATGAAACTTTCTATAGATGATAGATATTTTATATCATAAGTCTATCAGGTAAATTTATAGATAGTTCATGTGTTTGTATCAAACCACAAATCAAGCACTGGTAGCGTGGGTGCATTTAATAAGTGATGTCTTGAGCCTATTTATTCCTTGGCTAGCTCTCCCCTCAGCATTCTGATTATGTATGGACTTGGAGGGTCCATTTATTCCTAATCATGCTAACTTAGCCTCATTTAAAGAATAAATTAATTGCATCTAAGCTTGTGCCAGAAATTGTTACTCCAGAACAACTCTAAGCATTTTTCTAACCTTTTCGTCGCAATGTTAATTTTATTTTGATCCAAAGATAGCCATGACTGTAATGAGCATTTACTTGAAGAAACCACAGCATAACATAGTGTCTTGTTAATTAGCGGTATATTGATTTTCAATCTAGATAAACTGACTTCTTCTGGAATATGTTTTTTTCCATGTTTCAAACTTAATTTCTCTATGGTCCTTTTATTACATTGTTATGTGACCGTGATGACATTAAGTCAGTAGCCAGTATGATTGCCATGGTTCTAAATGGCAAATGGCATCTAGTGGTTCACCTTTGCCCTTGAGGTACAAGCAATCTTAGTTGGGTACTGAGGGAATGAGCTTTATTTGTTCCCTCAGTGAGACTCAAAGGTAGTAAGATGGAGCTATCATATGTATCCGTAAAAATAAAACTCACATTGATTCTGCATGGTTGGTGTTCAGGTTGCTTCATCCAAAACTTGAGAGAAAATCCCCAGTGTCCATACTTTGGGATATTTTTTTAGACCATCTTACCTTTCGGTTTGATCAACAGTGCCATCTTGTTTTATTTACCAACAATTTTCAAGAATTTTTTTACTGTAAAGCAAAACAAGATTAAGAGAAACTACACTACAAATAATGTTGTTGCTGTTGTGGTGGTGGTGGTGGTGGAATTGAATTAATCGCCCTGCCTCAGATGCAGAAATGGAGCTTAGATTGACAGAACTTGGAAGAGGTTCCACAAAGCAGCTAATGAATATTTCCAAAAATCCATTTAATTCTGTGTTAATGTGAAAAATTGGTAAATTATCCACAGCATGCCAATGTCTTATAATTGTAACGGTAGAAATTTACCGTTGTTCATGTAATTTGATCTTCAGTAAAATTTCATTGTCCTCATGAATGACTTTTCCTTCAGATTTTATTTGTGTTGGCCAATTTAATAACATGTTTTTAAATGTAGCAAAATACATGGCTCAAATAGGCTGTTTCTTGGAAGGGTAATAGTTAGGTTAGAAAGGAACACTATTCTTTCTCTTCTCCAAAAATTTCAAATGAAGTTCCTTTGACCAAGATACCAGGGAAGGAAAAGACTGGAAAAATTAATGATACTAGATTAAGAGATTTAGATCTCTTTAATAATGTATAAAATTAGATTGTAATTGTAAAGTTCAACCTATGATAACTTTCTTGGAACTTTCTATGTTGTGAACTATGTTTAATTGATTTTGAAATAATTTAGTCAAAGTTTTCCTATTAATAATCTTTATTTTTATATTAGAATTATATATTTTAAGAAATTCATCCCTTTGATGGGCTGGAGCGATAGCACAGTGGGTAGGGTGTTTGCCTTGCACGCTGTTGACCCGGGTTCAATTCCTCCTTCCCTCTGGGTGAGCCTGACAAGCTACGGAGAGTATCCTGCCCACACAGCACAGCCTGGCAAGCTACCCCTGGCGTATTTGATATGGCAAAAACAGTAACAACAAGTATCACAATGGAGACATTACTGGTACCCGCTAGAGCAAATCGATAAACAACAGGACAACAGTGCTACAGTGCTACCATCCCTTTGATTGGCTTCCTACTAAGCTTTAAATATTTACAATTGTGTTTTATATGCACATGCAATTAAGCAGAACAAAATTACATTATATAAAATAATATTTTAAAAATAATTCTCAGATGGTATGACTAAGTATTTGCTAAAAGGATGGGAAAATATTTCATTCATGGAGAAAACTAAAGTTTATCTTCTACTGGGAATCTGGGTTGCTTTTTAATTGAGGGACTTGCATCAGCCATATTATATTACTGACGTATACTAGGCAGTGGATTTTAATACTAGCATCTTTTCAGGAAAAGATGTGAGAAGTTTTATCGATTGGTTCTCATTAACTTCACAGCCTGAGAGCAGTAACCAGCAGCAGGAATGCTGTGGAATGACCCTATCGTTGAGCAAGAGAGAGAGAGTAAATTCAGAAACTTGTCATTTTACTGTAACTGCTTCTGGATTCATGCAACTTGAGGTAGAAGAACAAGTTCTGGAGGCAGACACACCTGCATTCTATCATACCTCCACTATCTAAGGGGAGGTGATCTCAGTGAGTTCGTCAGCTTTTGTTAATCCCAGTTCCCTCAGGGTTGTTTGAATTAAGTGAGACAATAAATAGAAAGCATTTATTATATCATGCCATTTTGTTGCTTTTTGGAACCAATTTTAAGTGAATTAGGATAAGCATGCTTAATGTCTTTTAGAATGTTTTCTTTTTTCTAGGTTCAGTTATCTTTTCAGCCTGAACAGTATACAAAGCTTAGAAATTTGATTGCTGCCCCAGCATAAGTAAATATAGAATATTGTAGCCCGTGAAGTTAGAGCAAAGGTGTCTAATGGATTTAAAATTTTCCCAGTCATTTCTACTTGCTCACAGGAAGCATGGCATTTCACTTAGATGTTTTAGTTAAATAAAGCCATTTGCCCAGCAGTTCAAATTTCAGTTATTACTACGCTATATTAGCTGTAATTGAACAACAAGCCATCCCCATAACTAGTTCTCAGCCCACATTGCTGCGTCAAGAGTGGGTGCTCATCATGCTTCTCAGAGAGTCTCTCTCTTCCATCATCTGTCTCAGTACATCTGTTGCTCAGTTCACCCCCAGACAGGGAAGTGTGTAGTTATGTTGCCTCTTTGTCTCCAATGGTAATCATTTGTAAAATTGGATATTTTAAAGTGAAAAGTGGTCAACCAAGGGCAATGTTCACAGATAGGGAGAGATTCTGAAAGTAAATCAAATCAGAGGCATATAAGAAAGTGAGCTGATCATAGTAATGTTGACATTGCCATTATTCGAGAGGTTTGGTATGCAGACATGAGGTGAGAAGGGACAGCATAGTGCTTGGTGACATAAAGAAAGTAGCTGTGACAGAGAGGAAGACAATGTCCCAGACACTTCACTGTCATCAAATACTTTGTAGTAATGGCATTCAGAATTAAATACTCGATGATAATTCAAACTTAGTATAACAATTCCCAAAATTGTGGGAGCAATGCTCATTGCATATTATTTACTATTGGGTGAGCTAAAGAAAACAAACATTGATCATTGAGCTATTCTTGATGTTTTTATGTACAAAGAAAAAAATTCTCATTTTTGCATTTGTCAGTTATATTGGTCTAAATTATAGTTGTTTGTTTTCTTGTACATTTTATAGCCAACAATATTTAAGTTATCAAAATAATTTAAAGGTCATAGGACATCATAATCATTACCATTAAATATTAGACACATATTCCACGGTTTCAGCTTACTTGGTTCTTTGTAGAGTCATAACCCTTCAGGGCTGGCACCATCTGTAATGAAAAATAAACAGAACCTGCTGCCATTTGTATTTTCCATTCCTAGAATATCAGATCACATATCCGATTTAATAGTATCAGATTTCATAGCCTATTAAAGGTAATTCTTGTAGTAGTAGATGCCTTATTGATTGTAGAACTTCTCCTTGAAATGTGTTATTTTTAAGTTTCAAAATGTCTAACTAAGCTAAATATTTTTTGGTGTTTTCATTGAAATACCTTCACTTTATGAAAGGTCTGTGTTTTGTTTTTAATTGTGTAGGGTCTTTGTCTTTATTGTACAAGAGGGTCCTGCTGGCAGACTCCAGAAGCCAACAGCCAGCCCACTTGCCCCATTACACAGCAGGTTTTAGTGGCATGGCCGCAGAGATTTCCAGATTTCTCATTCATATCAGCAGTCTCAGAGGGGTGAGAAATGGAGTCTTGTTTGCAAATTGAAGTCAGCAAACTATGGGGCTTCACGATGCCCTGGATAGTAAGCATGCAGCCTGTTTTGATCTTAAAGAATCTAAAATAATTAAACTTGTCTTGTATCATTCAGCCTTATAATAAGAACCTATAATTTAAAGCCTCCAAATTGGGTGTTTTTGAAAGATATTAGTAGAATGAATAATAGTCAGAGCCTCTGGATTGTTTTAATGCATCCTCTGGTGCTATGGTCTGTGTAAGAGAAAAGAGCCTTGATTAGAATTTCCGAGGATGTCCCCAGTGTCCCACATTATCTTATTGCTCTCTGCAGGGCCTCCCGCTGACAGCATGCCTGGTCACAACCAGGAACGAATAGCCTTGTGAAGGGAATGTTTGTACTTTGAAAGGTTGGTTTACTCATGCTTCCAGGGAGAAGCTGGTTTCAACATAGAGTGGAGTAAATCTCAGTGTGGGCAGATTGACGTTTTGTGCTGCCTTTTATCATTTTTTACTCAAGTGACCTTTTGAGGAGGCACATCGCAAGCAAACAAGTTAGCTGGTTCTTTGGGGTATATGCCCTCTGTATCCATGAATTTCTGTGTTATTTATAATGGCAATGGTACTTATCATAATTCATCTGTTTTACAAAGAAAAAAAATTTTTTGCCTTTGAAACATGTTTGCCCCAACCTGAGGTTGCTTGTTTCAAGGATCAGAAAGATGCAAAGCTGATGAAAAATTGGGTCAGAAATGGTGATTTTGATTTTGACTCATATCTGGCAGTGTTTAGGACTTACTCCTGGCTCTGCACTCAGGAATCACTCCTGGTGGGGTTCCGGGGACCATACAGAGTGCCAATAATTCCACCCCAGAAGGGCTTGTGCAAAGCCTTGCCCACTATATTATTTCTCCAACCACAGAAGTGGTGATTTTGAAGATGTTTTATAAATTCTAGAATCCCAGTTAATTACTTATTTTTCCATCTACCTCCATAAGGAAGGGGAGTTTCAGGAACAGAAAAATGAGGAATATATGGATCTGAACCAGCACCGGTACAGTGTGGTGACATCCACCCACCCTTGTAGGCAGCACCGATGCCACTTCCTTGTTTCAGAAATGCACGAAGCATCCCCCTTTTTAACTTTTGGGTTTTAACTTGTGTGTGGCGCTTTCTGGCACCTTCAGGGCTGTGAGTGACTTGACAATCACTTGCTGTAAATGACCTGTTTGACCCCCTGGCCAGGGATGTCCCCGTTCAGCTTACATAGAGTAAGCTCATGACCAGTCATCTGAAGGTATGGTGTTCCAGGACCAAAAATCAAAACACAAACCTTTCATAACGTGAAACTATTTCAACAAAAATACCAGAAAATATTTTTAACTTCAGTTAGACTTTTTGAAAGTTAAAAATATTCCACGCCAGACATAAAGCTCCACTCCGGGTCTTCCTCCCTCCTTAAACAGTGAGTTCCTACCCTGCCTAGATGAATCATGGCTTCCAAACATTCCTCTTACCAGGAGTGCTTGCTCTTTCTGAGTCACTTCACCCCCTTTCCCACCTTTTCCAGGAACTTGGTTACTTTTCCATCTGGGTTCCTCAACTTCTTTGTTAACCACAACTCTGCCCATACTTCAGTGCCTGTTAGACCCAACAACAACCGCATGCTGCCTTGTAACAAACAGACTCTAGCCAAGAAGGAAACGAAAATTACCTTCTTGTTTAGCATTTCATTCCCAAAGAGCAGAATTTGTTTTGGCCTGGTTTGGGGGCTAGACCTGGCACTGCTCAGGGCTTACTCCTAGCTCTGTGCTCAGGGGTCCTTCTGAGGAAGCACAGTACTCAACATACTATCTCTTCAGCCCTCCCAAAGGGTAGCAGTATAGCACTGTCGTCTCGTTGTTCATCGATTTGCTCGAACGGGCACCAGTAACGTCTCCGTTGTGAGACTGGTTACTGTTTTTGGCATATCGAATACGCCACGGATGGCTTGCCAGGCTTTGCCGTGTGATAGCATACTCTCGGTAGCTTGCCGGGCTCTCCGAGAGGGATGGAGGAATCGAACCGGGGTCAGCCACGTGTAAGGCAAAAGCCCTACCCACTATGCTATCACCCAAAGGGTAGGATTTAGAATGAAGCAGTTTCCCTCTTATCTCCTGTAGAGCATATCCTGTATTGTATCTGTCTCCCCCTAACCATGGCTGTACTCCTCTTTTATCTCTTTTATCTGTTTATCTCTTTCACCTCCTCCCTGGACATTCAACCCTGTGCTTTGCCAACACTCTTGTTCCATAAATAAAGTTTATCAGCAGACCAGATGAGTGAGTGAATGGAAGGTTGAATCAGTTCCCAGATAGCTGCAGAGTAAGAACGGAATCAGCAAGAAAGCTGAAAATCCAATTTTACATAATTAACATAATATCCGCAGGAGTAATATTCTGTTGTACAGATTGGGCCGTGGTGAGAGTGTATGTTAATGGAACTCTTAAAGACCCTAGGGCTTAATTACTTACTACTGCTCTCCAAAAAGAGGCCCCAGCAACTCTTTTTTTAATGAAAGGCCCTGAAACTGGTGCTTTCATTCTCTACTAAATACTCTTTTGGTTACCGGAGAGGGGATGGGTCTGTGACCACATCGTGGACCGGAGAGCTAGTTGGTATCGGAGGGAGGCGGGGGTGTATACTCTGCTCAAATTGAGAACCTCAGTGCTGCAGCTGAAGGACACACAGGGAAATGAGTCAACAATCCTGGACAGTGGCAAGATGCCCAGGTCCAGAATGGGGAATTCGTAAGGCCAGCAGGCATCCCCACTGACATCAGAATAGCAGAAGGCTGTGGAATTTCCAGAGTGGGTCTTGGAGCCAGCACAATCCAGCCTGCTGTGATTGTTGACCTTCGTCTAATAACACCCCACTGCCCTTGAGTCATTAATCTGCCCTTCATACAACTAATTTATTTTGGGAGTGAGTCAGGCAGGCCTGGAGAAATCCCTTGAAAAACCGCACAGCTCTAAAGTGATCATCCAAAAGCAGTGTACTATAACTTGGGAGCAGAAATTAAACTTGTTGTCTACTTCAGTATGATACCCTTATTTGACATTTAGACTCCTTATAATTGTTTGTTCGAGAAACTCTTCAAAGCAGATGATTACATTATCATACTCATTTGTTTGGATTAAAAAAAAACATTAGTCTTATTTGCCCCAAATCAGAAAGTATGACTTTAGGCAATAGTTAGAAAAACAAATCAGTCTATTTACAAAATTTATGACATTATGGTATAGTTTAATTAGTGAGGAGTAATAGGAAATAATTAAAAGAAAAAAATTTTTCATTTCTTTTTGAAAAACCCATATCTCAAATAGCTCAGAAGGTGATTATAATTGGATCTGTCATGCTAATTTATATGAAGAAAATATAATTTAATTTTGAGCAAAAGTAACTATATTTCAAGTATGCCTTACCTGATATCATGTTGTGGGATTGGTGATTTTTTTTTTCTACCATCCTTTCCTGTACTATAAATCTGAACTCCTGACCAAAAATTCCTTACATTCTAGTAAAACTATTTCAAAACTTGATATGGAATCTGGAGAGAGTACAGTGGGTAAGGCACTTGCCTTGCATGTGGCCTACCTAAGTTCGCACCCCAAACCCCACCAGGGATGATCTCTGAGCACAGCCAGGAATAAGCTCTGACTACCACCTCGTGTGCCCCCCCACCCCAACAAATAAAAAAAGAAACATTGATTTAGACTACATTAGTGGTCTTTTTCTTTCAAATGAAGAAAAGTAGGGCATAAATCATTAAAAAATTTAGAAAGTTATTTTTAAAAGTTTTGAAAAAAATATTTACATAGTCATTTATATATTTGGCATGTGAGTATTGTAAAATTATGCCACTTTAAGAAATGACACAGGAAGGGAAATATTATGGTGATTATTCCATAAATGGAAAGTAAGTCTTTAAATAGTTATGAGATGCTCTAGGAAAATAGATTCCAAATTGTAATAGAACGGATATAAAAATCTCATTATTATTTTGAAACTTTACTTTTCTGAAGTTAACATTAATTTCAAATTCTATGAAACTGACTTGATTGTATATTTTTACTTGTGATAGTGATTCATAAATTTTGTTAGAAAATTATTGTACTTTTGAATAATATGAATGATTTGATCTTTATAGAAATAACTTTGCTATGTATTTCAGTGACTGAAGTGATAGGACAGCAGGTAGGGCATTTGCCTTGCATGAGACCAACCCAGGTTGGATTCCTCAGTCCCTCTTGGAGAGCCCAGCAAGCTACCAAGAATATCCCGCCTGAGCCACAAAGCCTGGCAAGCTCCCCGTGGCTTATTGGATATGCCAAAAACAGTAACAACAAGTCTCACAATGGAGACATTACTGGTGCCCGCTCGAGCAAATCAATGAGCAACGGGATGACAGTGCTACAGTGATGTATTTCAGTAAAACTCTCTATATCTCTCTTTTGCAAAGGTTGACATCACTTTTAATACAAACATTCATTTTGTACCAAACTTCATCATCAGCTTCCTGTAAGTTTAAAAATTAATCCTCTATGTGGAAAGTGGATTCTGAGTTTAATAATATGAACTGTACACTTCTAAACTATACATTCAGTGTCATTCACCTATAATTAACTTGAATTTGAAAAATAATTTTTTTTTAACTTCAGTAGAATTGAAGTAGGAATTGTGAGAGGTGTGGAAACTTCCAGGCACGTGAATAGTGACAGGACAGTCGGTAACAGCTTAATTCCATGGGACACTCCACAAATCCAAAATTGAACATCTTCAGACAGCCAGACAGTATTTGCATATATTGAATATAGCAAAGTAATAGTCATGCTGTATTCATAAACATAAATATGAAAATATATAAACTGCTTTTAAAATATCCTGTTACACATGTTTATTTAACCAATTTTCATTCTTAGAAAGAAAATGTAACACAGTGAAAGCTTCTGGTCTCTATTTTCTTCCAAGAGTTCACAGGCCACACTCATTCCCAGACAATTGGAATTAAATAAGGGATGAATGAGATATTCTCTCAGCTTTTCATTGAGCTTCACTCTGTGACTGGTATTATGCTGATCACTTTCAGTGTCTTATTTAACTAAGATGAGTTGAACCAAACTCACCCATGGATATTTAATTGTAAACATATATATTAAAATATGTGGAAATATATATGATATATGTAAAATACATATGATTATGTAAATTATAAAATATATATGTATAAAATTTACCAATGAGTTTCTTTCTTATCAAAAGAAATTAATTAACCAGTCTAATTTAAATGTATATAGTATTAAATTTGGCATGTTAATATCAACAGCTTATGAATTCTTTACTTTTCAATCTCCCAAGTGATGGTCAGTAGGCGGAGATTGGGGGATAGGTGTGTATGTTGGGGGGGCTGGGGGAGGTGGGGTGTTGCACTAGTAGTTCCCTGCCAATGTAGCCAACATTTATTTTATTTTACTTTTTATTTTATTGAATCACCATGAGATGTAGTTACAGACTTTCATGTTTGAGTTATAATCACACAATGATCAAATACCCATCCCTCCTCCAGTGCACATTCCCCACCACCAGTCTCCCCAGTAGCACCCTAGCACTGTCGTTCCATTGTTCATCGATTTGCTCAAGCGGGTACCAGTAACGTCTCCATTGTGAGATTTGTTACTGTTTTTGGCATATTGAATACACCACAGGGAGCTTGCCGGGCTCTGCCGTGCGGGTAGGATACTCTCGGTAGTTTGCCGGGCTCTCCAAGAGGGGTGGAGGAATCGAACCCAGGTTGGCCATGTGCTAGACAAATGCCCTACCCAGCCCGACCCGCTGTGTTATCGCTCCAGTCTTGTCACTCCAATATACCCCCTTTCCCACCTTCCCACCACCTCCATGGCAGACAATTTCCCCCATACTCTTTCTCTACTTTGGGACATTCTGGTTTGCAATTCAGATACTGAGAGGTTATCATGTTTGGTCCTTTATTCCAGCACTTCAATGCCCTGGTCTGAGGATACAATGTTTCTTAGGCCCCACCATGCTGTGTCACACCCAGATATGCCTGAGGACCTCCAAGGCTGCATCTGGCCCCGCTCAGGGAACCATGTGATTCTGAAAGTTGAGCCTGGGACAGATGCAGCCCAGGCATGTGTGCTAACCACTGTACTAGCTCCCAGCCCCCAGTGATGTCCTAATTTTGCAAAGTCTAATAAGTTTTGCTTTAAAATCATGAATGCTTTATTAAGTAGTAATAAGCTCTGTGCATCTGAACCAAAATCTTACCAGGCAGGTGATTTCTCTTCTAGTGCATTTGCTGCTGAGGGCACACTAGACCTCCTCTCTCAGCTCTTCTCATTTTTTTTTTTTGTGGTTTCCTCTTGTAGTTACATAGCCCTAGCCTGATCAACCTATTTCCAGATGAGTACTGACTCCCATTAAGTCTGAGAATAATTCCTAGCAATGTATTTTTCAAGATAATTTCTGTATGGAAATACCATGACTTGATGTTTTTAAGCAGTGTTTTAAAGTTTCCTGCAAAGGAGACAAAGCTCTGATCAGTGGTGGTCTATTAATAAATATGTGTCTTCTGGTAGATCTTGAATGTGTGTGTGTGTGTGTGTGTGTGTGTGTGTGTATCCATAGGAGAGTATACTACCTATAATGATGTTTCTCTAGCATTGTGAAATATATTTTATGTGAACCTGAGTAGGCTAGATGAAGGAAACGGGCTGGAGCAATAGCACAGTGGGTAGGGCATTTGTCTTGCATGAGGCCGACCCAGGTTCGATTCCCAGCATCCTATATGGTCTCCGAGCACCACCAGGAGTAATTCCTGAGTGCAGAGCCTGAAGTAATCCCTGTACATCACCAGGTGTGACACAAAAAAGATAAATAAAATAAATAAATTAATTAATAAAGTAAACAAAGTTTTCCTGGGATTTGTACTACAGTATTTTCAGTTTTGCTGTTCTCTTTTGTCCATATCATTCCTTTTAAAGTTTTTTTAAAAAAACTTTAGGTTCCATGATTTATAATACTGTTACTGATAGGGTTTCATGGGTAAAGATCTCTAATGGCATTTTATACATCTTTACATTCACTATTACTTAGCATTCATGTTTTTGGCAAAGACTTAGGAAGCAAAGAAGATAAATGTCGGAGAAAAAGTGTGATTTCTTAGTGTTACATCATTTTTT
The DNA here is from genome assembly GCF_027595985.1 of Sorex araneus. Taxonomy (NCBI): domain Eukaryota; kingdom Metazoa; phylum Chordata; class Mammalia; order Eulipotyphla; family Soricidae; genus Sorex; species Sorex araneus. The sequence continues at coordinate 88,251,379 of NC_073303.1, read as the reverse complement.
TTTAAAAAGCATATGCTTCTCTGTAGCCTCTTTTCCCTCTATTCTATGCTTTGAAGTAACTCACTCCCATGCTGCCCTGCCATTAATGTCATCTGTAAACGTAATAAATTTGCTCCAGCCTGCCCTTTGGGTCTTTAATGAGTATGCCCAGTCTCTTAAGAAGAGAAAGATTCAGCAATAATGCAAAGACTGATATTTGTTCAGAGAGACAGTATTTTCCCAGGTTATTGTCACAGTGTGAGAAGAATTAAAATCCAATCAGTCTAATGACCTGTCCCCTCTCTAGAATAAGGGGTTGTTAATCTGCCAAAAATTCGTCTAGAAGTCATAGTTGCTGATCCTATGAATGAATGAAGTTATACTCAATATTTATGGTATTATGAGACAAAAATACATCACACATTGCATAAATTCTCAGAACTTCCTTTGAAAGGGGTAATTCTGTGCAGTGCTTAGAAAGAGAGACCGCGCTCACTGGCCGGTGCTCTCCATCTTCCTGGGCTGCCTCATTGCTGCTTCGGTGACTATGTTCTTGCCGTGTATGAGTTCACGTGCATCTGTTTTTAGCCCCATGGCCAGGACAAGACTCTTCCTCCCGTTCTCAAGCACCCAAAGGGGCTTTTCCTTCTTAGTTGCTTGAATGAGTTAGGGCGGCTTTGCTGGCACTTTGCAGGTGAGAGAACAGTCCTTCGGGTAAAATAGCTAATATTCAGTAAGGGTTAATTTTATCTAGGCTTAGCACTCCCAGGAGTCAGGTGTTAATTTATCTCATTTTATAGAGGCAGATATTGTGAGACAGAGAACTGAGGTATCTTGAAGAAGGCCATTCTCTAGTTAGGAAGAAATGATATTTGTAAATCCAGCAGGTTCCCTTCCAGACGTCATGTCCTTCTGTCTTCTGATTAATGTCACACAAGAGCCTGTTTTCTTTGGCATCAGCTATTTGGAGTCTCTGGCTAATGTTTTCCTCTCCAATTGTAATTTTGTTATTATCTTTTTTTAAAAAATGTATATTTGGGTTACTGTACATTTTGGGAAAACGTACCTTCCTCAAGGTCTGTGACTCACCTTGATGAAAGTTTTCTGAAATATTCATTGTGCTCATCCTTTTGTCCCCCACCCCATCCAGTTTCTACAAGTTTCCTGATTTATTTTCTATTTTCTTTAGAAATTCAACAACGAGTTACCTTTGCAAGTACTTTGTGTGGTGATGCAACATTCACAATACAGTCTTTAAGAGAAGATAACTTGTGTATACACACATTCACCAGCTGCTGATCTGTTTTCATGTTGGAATATTTTGAAACTGGTGTTGATCTTTTTCTGTCTCTGCTGACCCTTAGCTGCCCAAGTGCAGTACTCATCACAGTTATTAGTACAGTGTGGGAGCAGAGCACAGCTGGTGGGGCGTTTGCCTTGTGTGCGGCCAACCGTGTTTCAATCTCTGCTGTCCCATATGGTCCTCAAGCACCACTGGAGTAATTCCTCAGCACAAATCCAGGTGTGGCTGAGCTTTGCCAGGTATGGCCCGAAATCTTTTAAAATGATAGAGAAGGGAACACCAAGTAAAGTGGGGTTGGAGGACCTGCTCTGATTGGGAGAGGCATGCTGAAAGCAGACTATAGATTAAAGACGATGACCACCCAATACCTCCATTGCAAACCACAACACCTAAAAGGAGAGAGAGATCAAAAGGGAATGCCCTGCCACAGAGGCGGGGTGGGGTGGGGGGTATGAGCTGGGGGGATGGGAGGGATGCTGGGGTCATCGGTGTAGGAGAACGGGCACTGGTGGAGGGATGAGTACTCGAGCATTTTATTGACTGAAACACAAGAACGAAAATATGTAAATCTGTATCTGTACCCTCACGGTGATTCATTAATATTTTTTTTTAAAAAGCAAACAAAAAACATGAAGCCTTGGACACATATTGACATAGACATTATGTTTATTTAGTAACACTGAGAATGGCAGGGGATGAATGGGATGGCAAGAATAACTATTCCTCTGAAAAAAAAAAATTAATGTTAGCAGAGTAGCATCAGGACATGGAGGCAAGAAAGGCCTGAACTGCAATCCTCACTCAAGTGCTTGGTGACATTTTGGCAAGTTCATTGACATATTCAATGAATAGTTGTAGGGTAATGCCAAGTTTTCTCTGATGCTTGGTAACACTCTGGCAAGTTCATTGACATATTCAATGAATAGTTGTAGAGTAATGCCAAGTTTTCTCTGATGAAACTTAATTACTAGTATGGGAGATGAGTAGGTTTTAATAAATACATGATAATCCTGGCACCATCCAGTTCTCTCCACCCCACTAGTGTCACTGAGGTCTTATACCCTATGGTCATTGCCAGCACCTGCCAACTGGCCCTTTTCTAGCTAATTTAGCCTGTGCCAGCAGATCACCCCAGGAGCCCTTTTCTACTTATGAGTCCAAGTTCTCACTGACAAGTTCAAAACACTGAAGTGTAGCCCTTATTCTGTGGTGGCAGTCGAGTCTTTCAGTGGCCCGCACTCTCAGAGTGATTATACCTAATAACTCACCCACCACTCACTTCTCTTGCCAGCCACATGGGTGCCTCCTAGCCTCCAATATCTTTGCAATGACTCTCACGGCCTTCCAGATTGTCTTAGAATTTCCTTTTCAGTGAGCCTATCTCTGACATAGGACAGTCACCACCCATGTGGGCAGAGGTAGCGTATCAGTTGAATATGCACATTCTCTAATCCTAAAATTTAAACTATGTAGCTCTCTTAAAGCTTTTAGAAGGGATGAACTTAATCATTTTGTAGGCTTGAAAGTCCTCTTCTTCCTTAATGCTGGGATCAGATATATCGTGGCAGTAAACCGAGAGATTATGAAAGAGTGACTACTAGCCTCTTAGGAAGAGATAAAGAAAAGATAACAAGATGACTTTATTCATTCTCGTTCAGAATTTATTCTCTTTTAGACTGGTAATCCTGGAGGTTGAGAGATTTAACAGACTGTCGTACACCAGGGATGGCTTATTAACCCCAAACCATTACAAGCTTCTCCTTAATGTGATGACTACAGTACTTAGGGGTTTCTCAGCACTCTCGGCCAACGAACTACCTCAGGACCTTAAAGAAGAATAATAATAAAGGCAGGTGATAAGAGCAGAAAGTGCACGTCTCTGGATATGTGGGAACTCTTGTAGCAAAGAACCTTTTGAATGAGAGGTTTATTTTATAGTATTTTGTGCAGTTCTGTCCAGAATCCCTTTATCAGGAGAAAACACATCAATAGTAGGTAAAACCTATTAGAACCTAAGTAAAACTATTCTCTGAGTCTAGCAAGCTGACTTGAGAGGAAGAGTTGATAGGATTCTGCGTGGTCGTTTCTCGTAGGCGACTGGATACAGATATGAGAACAATGAGTCATCTGTTCAAGTCAACTCCCCATCAAGACAGTTCATGAGCCAAGCCAGGGTTAACTTAGAAATTGTACAGAAGTCTGAGCACAGATCCATAGAACTATTTCCAAAGGTAGCGTTCATAGAACTTGGGGTGCTTCAACCCTCTCAATGCCTCACTTTCTTTGTTGGCTAAATGGTGACCAGGAGGGCCATTCAGCGTGGAGCTAGATCACCTTCAAAGGCAGTGCCACCTCCTTTTACCTAAACTGGAGCATAGTTTTCTTTAGAAAATTTTAAGCATTTTGTTAACATCCTAAGGCATCAATATTTTCATTTGTAAATAAAGAAGAGAGTAATGGTCCCCAATTCATAGAGTTGTGTGAGCTGCCCTGTGAATATTTGTGAAGCAGCTTCCTGTGTTAGGAAGAACCGTTCTGGCATATAGTATGCAGAAATACCTGGGAGGTATTTTTATAATCATTATTATTTTGTAGTACTTGTCTAATGAATATGTATATTAGCAAACATAGTCTGTCTCTGTAACCAGAAGGCACTTTTGCAAATTTCTTTTTTTAACCTGCATTAAAATAAAGACTTAGTTTCTTAGATCCCTTAGAAAATAGAAAGAGATTAAATGCAGAACAGCATTTTAAATCAAAATGTATCCATTTTTATAAATAGATAAGGAGTACTGTGTAAGCTTTTGGCTTCCTATACATATCAGGAATACTCTAGAGTAAGATCTTTAGATGCAATATGTGTACATATTTAGATGTGGTACATCTGTATATATACACATACACATATGTGTATATATACATATATATACGTACACATATGTGTGTATATATGTATATATAGTACATTAATGTCACTAACATTAAGTTTTAAGACTCTCCAATTATCAATTTCTTTTGATAGTACTACTGTAGTGACAAGGAATTTAATACATTCCCTTCTCTTTCCTAAATTTTTGACCTTTTTCCATATATTTGATGAATGAGTGAATTGTCTCCTGAAAATACAAGTCCCCACTAATCTGAGTAGTGCAATTAATAGAGTCCAGGAATAAAAGCAACAAGCAGTGACCAGTAAACTGCGGGACTTACTAGAAATACACAGAGAAAGTACCAACACATGCCAGGGCATGTGGACCCAATCCCATCCTGAGTTGGCATCACCTCAGCGGTGTAGGGAATGGAATGTGAGGAAAAATGCTGACCTGACCAGATGATTGGTAGGCAGGTTCCCTTGGCAGCTAGCATAGGTGGAATGCTCTGGCTCGATGGCTTCTAAGCAGGGAGCCTCACAGTGGGACAGGGACCAGAGCTAGGGGGGCTGGGGGTGGGAGAACAGAAAACAGATTCTGTACTGCCTTTCAGTACAAACATCTTGCAGGCCACTTAGATTTAAATTCCAAGAAGTTTCTCTTTAGACATAAAAACATGATTTCATAGTACTTTTATTTTACGTATAATAATGCAGACATTAGTTTGATGCAACCTAGGGACGGCTACTCTAAAACAAGTAACGATAATATTAATGATGAATGCTTGAAAAACATTCAACGATATGGGTGCTTCCAGCCTCACTATCTCATTTTTACATTCTCATTTGAACATTGCCTACAGACATTATTCTTCTATATTGCCTTAAGCATTTAAAATTAATATTATTCATGATTTTTCTGAACAAGTAAGATAATACAAAAATAAAAGAAAGCCATGCTGTGATAAGTGCTCATCTACAAACCAGATGTCTCTGTCTGGCTGCCCTAAAATCCAATCTGTAGCATCACGAAAGGCTTTTCGGCTTCTTCATTTACTTTCTCCTCATTGAAGTATAAGGACAATGATGTTCTGTGAATTTTCTTTTTTTTATTGAGACAGTCCATCTAAACTAGAGCTGATTCTCATAATGGCAAGACAACAGCTTGCATAGAACCCCAGGACTGGTGACAAGAGAGTCCTCCTACTTCAGGACTACTGACAAGACAAGGAGTGTGAGGGGTGATTCAGCCTGAGAGGAGGGAGCCCTGTCACGCAGGCCCCTTGGGGGAAGTAGCAGTCACAGGCCTCCCATTGACTGGGTGCCTTTGGAAGTCAGAGAGCCAAGAAGACCGAGAATGTCATTTCTGCTGACTTACCCCAAGGCCAGAAAGGGGATGCAGAAGTAAATGGAAGATCTTTGGCACCCAGCATCTCATAGCCTATAAGGAAGGATGAGTAGCTGTTGCTCCTGGCTTCTGTGATAGGAAGGAAGACAGAGACAGAAAGACATGAGTATCTGTCACCATGTTTGGGCTTGTGATCGTATCCAAAGGTAGCACTTGGCCCATAATCCTCTGAATTTCCATTCTGTTCATTACAGGATGGTATCAGCCATCAGAACCATGGGTTGAGATGCCCACCAAACAACCACCCTTTTTCCCCCATAATGTTGAAAACCGCCTCTTTGCTTCTGAAAAGGAAAAAAATAATAATTTTTCCTTCCTTTTGAAAAGAAACCTTTCTCAGGGCTGGAGCGATAGCACAGCAAGCAGGGCATTTGCTTTACATGTAGCTGACCCGGGATCCATTCCCAGCATCTCATATGGTCCCCCTGAGCACCGCCAGGGTTAATTCCTGAATGCAAAGCCAGGAATAACCCCTGTACATCACCGGGTGTGAGGAGAGGAGGGGAGGGGAAGGGAGGGGAGGAGAGGAGAGGAGAGGAGAGGAGAGGAGAGGAGAGGAGAGGAGAGGAGAGGAGAGGAGAGGAGAGGAGAGGAGAGGAGAGGAGAGGAGAGGAGAGGAGAGGAGAGGAGAGGAGAGGAGAGGAGAGGAGAGGAGAGGAGAGGAGAGGAGAGGAGAGGAGAGGAGAGGAGAGGAGAGGAGAGGAGAGGAGAGGAGAGGAGAGGAGAGGAGAGGAGAGGAGAGGAGAGGAGAGGAGAGGAGAGGAGAGGAGAGGAGAGGAGAGGAGAGGAGAGGAGAGGAGAGGAGATAAATTGCATGTGGTTGGAGCGATAGCACAGCAGGTAGGGCGTTTGCCTTGCATGCAGCTGACCCAGATTCGATTCCCAGCATCCCATATGGTCCCCTGAGCACCACCAGGAGTGATTCCTGAGTGCAGAGCCAGGAGTAACCCCTGAGCATCGCTGGGTGTAACTTAAAAAGAAAAAATAAGTAAATCACATATGTTTATTAAGATATTTCCAGAAATTTGTTGGAGCAGTGCTTTTAAACTGCCAGTCCAGACTGGTGCTGTTTAACACAAATTTTCTTCCAGCTCCCCCCCTAACCCCCATCCTCCCAAATTTATTGTCATTTAACTTACTGTGGTTTTTCAACCCTGGAACTGGGCACTAGTACAGGTTTAAAAAAAAAAAAAGGTTAAAAATCAGTCCGTTAAAATACATTCTATACTTTTTTTAGTTTTTTGGTCTTCTTTTTTTTTTTAAAAAAGAAATATTTTATTGAACCACAGTGAAAACAAGAAAAAAAATACAAAGCTTTCAGGTTTAACTCACAAATACTGATTAAACCACCATCCCTTCACCAGTGCACCCGTTCCACCACCAAGAACCCCAATACACCCCCCTCCCACCCCACCCCCCATCTAAGTAGCTGATGATATTCCCATTGTTCTCTCTATATATTGAGTACATTTCCTATTTCCATACAGAACTCACTATTGTTGATTGGAAATTTTCCCCAACAATCAGGCCTGCTGAATAAGCATCATCTAATAATTTATCTTCCTTGGTAAAAGTGAAGACTTTGAGTCCGGCCGCGCGGTTTTGGGTTTCTAATATTTTAGCTCAGTTCACAGTCAAAATGGATGGCTGCAAGAATCTGCTCTGGTGCCAAAATGGGTTAGGAGACCTCAGGATCACAGTCAGTAGGCGGGAGGCTCTGCTTCTCATGCCGCGGCTCTTGGTTCATCTCTGGGCGGAAGGCGCGCCGGGAACACCTCCCCTCCCAGGATCACCTACAGGCTACGTCACTAAAGAAAGTCCTACCTCCTGGTGTAGGGGTCCTAGAGGGTGGCTCTCACCGCGTGGCTGCTGCCGCTGCCGCCATTTTCGCTCAGAAAAATGGGGTGGAGAGGGAAAAAAATCCCTCCCCGGGCTGCACGAGGTTGTAGTTCAGTTCACAGTCAAAATGCATGGCTGCAAGAATCTGCTCTGGTGCCAAAATGGGTTAGGAGACCTCATTGGTCTTCTTTTTAAGGTAGAGAGAGGTTATATTTTGTTTTGGTGTTATTTCTTAAAGCCACACCTTGCAATGTCGGATGGGGTTAGTGACTATGTTGCTGGGGTGTGAACCCAGGCTGCCTGCATGAGAAGCAGAGCTCCAGCTCTTAACACCAACCACCCAGCTTCATATAGATTATTTACTCTTTCCCTCCCTCCCTGCTTTCCTCCCTCCCTGCTTTCCTCCCTTCTTTCCCTCCCCTCCATTCCTTTCCCTCCCCCTCTTCTCTCCCCTCCCCTCCCCTCCCTCCCTCCCCTTCTTCCTCCCTCCCTTCCTTTTTTCCTTCCTTCCTTCCTTCCTTCCTTCCTTCCTTCCTTCCTTCCTTCCTTCCTTCCTTCCTTCCTTCCTTCCTTCCTTCCTTCTTCCTATTCTTTCTTTCCTCCTTTCTTTCTTTCTTTTTTCTTTCTTCCTTCTTTTGCTTTCTCTCCCTCCATCCCTCCCTCCCTTCCTTCCTCGCCCCTCAATCTCTCCATTTTTCTCATCTCTCTCCTCCTGTTTCACTCCACAACATACACAATAAACACCTGGCAATGCTCAGGATTTTAATACACAGTGATTCCCTTCTGGCAGGGCACAGGGCATATATAATGCCAGAGACTGGATTCAGGTCAGCTGCATACAAAGAAACCACCTTAGTCCCTGGACTGTCTCTCCAAATTCTTTACTCTTTCTGTGGATCCTTGTAGTCATTTTGTTGTTGTTGCTTTATGGCAGCTGCAGTGGACTAGCTTTTCTGGCTTACTCCTTTTTTGTGATTTGTCAGTCAGGCTGACCTGTGGAAGGAGGGTTGGTGATACTCCCCCACCCCCGCCCGCAGACTGCTTTTTGTGCCTGTCATCATGTTCAGTGCTTAGCTCTTGCTCTCTCATTGAAGTCTGTAGTCATCTAATATGGTAGGCTACAATTGCCTTTCTTATACTGTCCAAAATGCTCAGGCTCATGAATGTGGGTAAATATTTCACTTCAGGGACACGGAGACCAGGAAAACGCTAAGTTTATTCCAACTTCCAACTTCATAGTCTGTCAACATTTAGATTCTCACTGAGAAATTGGACAGAACAGCGTGCCTCTTAGAATTCAGTTCCTGACTCGGCGACACCAAAGCGCAAGGTTTCTGAAGAAAGAGGACTGCAAGACACAAAGTCCGAGCACACTGTAAAGAAGAGAGGCAAACTACATAAGCCTATTAATATTTTATAGCTCTGTAAGCTACCCTGTACAGCACATGCTGAGTTCTCACTGTGATTGCTTTAGCAAGTCCTTATGTAACTTTTTTTCTCTGGGCCCATGCCTTTTGATCTTCTTCATCTAGCTCTCCTTGACTGGATTTTCCTGTAAACTGCTTAATAGTGAAGAATGGTTGAGGATGTCGGATTAATAGCGTTCTCACTGATTTTCATAATCTACTGGAAGCAATCCTAGGCAGTACACTTCAGAAAGTATTCAGACGTTTCAATACAGTGATTTTCTTTCTCGGGTTAATTTTTGTATCTGTGCTTGCGCACTCCTAGCCCTTTTTTGGTGGTTAAGAACATGTGACCTCAGACTTCAAAAGGAGGTAATACCGGACCAAATATTTGAGGGTTGTTTGTTTGTTTACTTAAGAATTTAATTACAAATAGTCGAATATGCTGGACACACACATTGGGATCTATGAAATTCCTCGGATGAGCAAACAAGGATGGAGGCAGTGAAACCACTCCGGGCCCAAAGACTGAATGACAGTCATTGAAAACACAGGAGTGGAGGCTGTAGTCACAGCTAAAGTTGTGCAGTGCAACATGGTGTAAGGAAAAGAGAATCAGTGGTTTGGATTTTATCCTCATGGGATATGGAAGTTGCCCTGGATGCATGTGATAAACATTTTTCCTCTCTAGTTACCCTTTGCTCCTTCAATCACTTAAACACTAATGAAGCACTCTGGGCTTAAAAGAGATGGTGTGATGCCCTCATGGAATTTGTGTTCTCATGCAGGAACACAAGGCTAAGATCTCAATTAGTGGCAGTTTGTGCATAAAAATAAATATTGTAGTAGACTGCTGGGCATACAGTTTTTAACTGGTTGCTGGTCTGAGAAAGGAACTTCTGAGATGCAGGTTCAGTGAGGTAAGAGCATTGGTCACCTTGGTCCATGCTAAACCACAGCACCGATAGCTCACATGGCCTCACTGACATAGCAGCCTAATCAAGTCTTTGATATATTCCAATCCGGGTCTGAAAATCTGATAGATATCACCTATTAATGAGAGGTTATTTGAATTTTAGTCACTATTGGGGTCTCAGATTCCCAAATAGTCATCTGAAAACATTCCATAAAATTTGAATTTAAGAAAAGTCATCTGTACTATATGCAGATATGCTATCGCACTATTTTCATGTTTCATGATTTTTTTCCCTCTTAAAATGGCCCAAGGATTATAACAGATAGCAGGACATATAGAGTATAACTGGCTTGGTTCTTACGTTTTTTATGAAAACATGTGTGATAGCCATACATTCCTTACAGTACATTATCACCACAACTCTTTCTCATAGAAGGAGCTCCTGCTTCATCATTACTTAAGGAATCATTTTGTCTTTTGCTTTATTGTATAGTATACCTAGTCAGGTTTTGCCCCCAATGTTCCAGGATTTCTGCCATATGCCTGTGAGTAATAATAACTCACTAATTCCCATCCATGGCACTTTGGAGCCCTTGTTCTTCAAAGTCCTCCGAGGGCCGGTTGCTCTCAGAGCTGCTTCACAGCTGTTGTGAGGTGACTTATTGTCCATATCAGGGTAGCACTGCCCTAGGCTGGTTACTCTGGGAGAAACTTCCTGCTTTTTTAATATTCTATTTCTTTTTTCCCGTTCCTAAGTATATTCTTCTATCTGGTGAAGCAAATCCTCTCGATGCTCCTAAGTGAAAAAAAAATGCCTGCAATGTCTAATTTTGAATCACTCTACATCTGCAGTGTCTTGATTCTGGTCTGCCTGTGCACAAAACTAGATTTTTAAAAAGGCAAGCATTTTCCCTCAATTTGGAAGACATTGCACCATTGTTTACTGGAGCCTAGTGTTGTTTTTAAGAATTTCAACACTTTCTCAAGAAGTTCAACACCGTTCTAGACTGGGTGTGTGAACGATTTTTTTCTCAAAGCTTTTACAGATCTTTTTTTGTGTCCTGTTCTGAAATGTAACCGTGAGAAAACTTGTTTTTGTATTATCTGGATTGTTGTTTATGCCTCTAGATTCTTGTATCTTTCCATCTGATCAACTTTTTGGTATTATTTATTAAATTATCTCTCTTCTTCCATTTTTTCCATATTCTCTATTTCCTCTGCCTAGAATATTTATTACTCAAATGCTGGACTCACCAGATGTATATTCTTCATTTCTTTACTTTTCCTACTATTTCCTAACATTTTGCCTCTGGTTTCATTTTGGGGTGGATTGTTTCTTTGTTGTTCCCCACGGTCAGTGATATGTCCTTGCTTGTCAATTCCTCTGGTGGGATCTCTATTTCAATTCAATATTTAATTCTCCTTGCTTCTTTCTTGCCTTTGTATTTCTATTTATATAGTACTTGGTTGTTCTCGAAGACTGTAATACCTTCTTTTACTTCCCCAGTAATTTTCTAGGCATTTTGAAGTATTCTACAAATGGGCCTGTCATCTTGTTTTCATTTGGGTTGTTTATTTATTTTTGTTTTTCTGTTTGATTAGTTGGGTTTCTGAGTTTCTTTAGTGGAAGTTCTGGAAAAACTGCACTTACTTTTCTTCAGGGTCTTTTGCCAGATATGTAGAGAATAACTTTTTTTTTTCTTTTTGGGTCACACCCAGCGATGCTCAGGGGTTACTCCTGGCTTTGCACTCAGGAACCACTCCTGGCGGTGCTTGGGGGACCATATGGGATGTCAGGGATCGAACCTGGGTCAAACGCCCTACCCACTGTGCTATGGCTCCGCTCCGTAGAGAATAACTTTATTGGTAGAGAGTAACTTTATTCATACTCCATCCACTGTGTTTCTCTTGATCTTTTTCATCCTCATTTTCAGTTATTGTTATTATTATGGACTGGAACAATAGCACAGTAGGTAGGTCATTTGCCTTGCACGTGGACAACCCGGGTTTGATTCCTCTGTTCCTCTCGAAGAGCCCAGCAAACTACCGAGAGTATCCCACCCGCACAGCAGAGCCTGGCAAGCTCCCCGTGGCATATTTAATATGCCAAAAGCAGTAACAACAAGTCTCACAGTGGAGCTGTTACTGGTGCCTGCTCGAACAAATCAATGAACAACGGGGGGACAGTGCTATGTGCTACAGTGCTGCAACTCCAACCACCACCAAAATGCCTAATACCCACCATCAGTGTCCTGAGGTCATTTCTAGTCCACCTTTTCATCACTGCCCACCACTCCACCCTTGTTTGATAAGCATAGTTTTGTGTTTCAGGGCCAAGGGTTTGTCATCATTTAGTACTGTTTATTCCCATGTTTTGTTTTTCTCTGTACCATAGAAAAGCAAGATCTTTTAAGTTAAAGATCTTTTTAGCTTTGCAAGATAAGCAAGGTACTCATCCTTGTCCCGCTGACATTTCTTTTTGCCCCTGTTTTGCCCTCTTTATTACTTTATTTTCCCCATTTTAACAAGGTTTTGAGGAATATAGGAAGCATAACAAGTCATATTACCATCAGGAAACAAAACAACTATCTGAAATTATTCCACTTTTTAAGTACATACTTCACTCAAAGGACAGCAGTAGATTTTGTTAATATTGTTCATGTGATATTTTGATCATTAGAAACTTTTTTTTTCAGAAAACACTAAATTCTGTAACACGGGAACATGGTAGAGTTAAGATCTTCTACATTGTTAGCTACGTGTTAATTGATTGACACAATTTTTACTTTACAAAGATTAATTAAGAAAAAATTATTTAGTTGTGCCAGACTTATTTTTGTAGCTGTCTTAATAAGAGATTCTGAGATATTTTTTCCTGTGTATACTTCCTTTGGAAGACAGAATAAAAGCAGATTTCTAACTGAATAGTGTTTGTGAGTGACAGGATTTAATTTTGTTCTATTTATATAGAAAGTGTGTTTTTCTAATTCTTTTCAGATGAGAATATGATATCCATGTTGAAAAAAAGGGTTTGTTTTTTTTTTTCAGGTTTTTATATATTTTACATCTCTTCTAATATGTCTTGTTTTGTGTTTCCCATGCAGTGCGGGGGAGAAGCAAGGTTTTTTCCATTTTTTTTTTTATCAGAGTACTAACCTAGGAAGAGTTTTTTTCATTTATCATAGGGTATATGAAAATGGATAGCACTAAATTAAGGAATTAGGCTCCCTTTGGCCGTCTCTATTTCATACATTAAAAAGTACTCGCAGGACCTTGAAGACCATATCAATTACAACACACGGTGATCTTACTTTGTAGTAAAATGAATTATAGGAGATGGGTCTTTTAATTCCCTTCTACCTGTAAAATCTGGCTGTCTAATCCCAAATTCCTTCAAAGCAAAGCATAGTGGCCAGTTGCAGAGTCACTAATGACTTTTTTGCCTCCCTTTTTGCTCGTAATTTTATTTATTTTTTTAAATTTTATTTTGGGCACCATGATTTACAATACTGTTAAATGATAGTCCTTGCATTGTCTGTCTTAAAGAACCCATCCTCAAAGCTGAAAGATCAAACAGGTCAATTATAGAGATTAGAATTCCATTTTACCTTGCATATGCAACTTTTTTTCATTAGCTCTCTTATTATCTCTGCTTTTTCCAATCTTTAAATCGTACAAATGTCATCATAACCTCTTTCCTGGTGACACATAAAAGGAGACTGAAAATAGGAAAAAGTTTCATGAAGTGGCCTGAGGCATTTTTGAGATAAGTTGTAGAAAATATTCCCCATTGCTGCTGCTGTTTTTGTTTTGCTCCATTAATTCTAATTTCCACTTTTAGTGGACCTTATATTTTCAAAGCATGCCTTTTTTGTAAGATGTTGCCAATCACTTTTTACACACATTTTCATGAGAATACAGAATTACTAAAGAAGACTTCAGAAATGTTAAATATAGTATAAATCTGGTTTCAGAGGAACTCTGTAGGATGATGATGGGAAAGGTGACAAAGAATAAATAAACAACCTGTTTTAAATTTGATTAGCCAATAAGCTGGCCCTGTCCAAAATCATCTTGATGCTGTTCTTTGTATTATTATTAAGCAACATGGTTTGTAATAGTGTTAATATTTTTTTTTGCTTTAGGCATACAATATTATAGCACCATACTCAATACCAAAATGTCAATAATCCTCCTCCAGTGTCCCTAAATTCCTTCTTACATGGCCTTTCCTTCTGTCTCACCTCTTTTGCATTCATTGGTAATCTCAGTTCTGCTATTAAACTAACTATTTGATTTTATTGGTTACTCTTGTGTTGCTTTCTTTCTTTTATATACCACCTATAAATGAGATTATGGTATTTACTTCTGATAAATTTTGCTTAGTATGAAACCCCATAATTCTGTCCATTTTGTGGCAAAGTGCAATATGCCATCCTGTTGTAAAGCTAAGTAATATTCTATTATGTTCTTATACCACAATGTCTTCATGGGTACATCTGTCATTGAGCATTTGAGTTATTTCCAGATCTTAAATAGCACTGCATTGAGCATAGATGGGCCTCCAGCATACAAAGGATTTGTATTTTAATGATCGCTCTCATCCCTCCTACGTATATTTGAATCCTGTATTAGCACCCTGATATATCTTAATTATAGTACAAAATCAAAGCCAGAAAGATGACTTAAATAAAATATACATATATATGTATACATACATATATACATATATAGGTGTCTGTGTATAATAGCTGTCATTGACACATGTAATTCCACATAGCCACCACTCAAATTAAGATCTATTATAGAATACAAAGGACAGTCCTTTTAATATATCTTTATACAAATATAGATACATTCTCACGGCGATCTCTTGGCAACCATTTACCTGTTATCCATCTTTATGATTTCAGAATGTTATATAAGTGGACATATATAGTATAACTCCTTAATAGTGATTTCTTTTCACACATCTCAATGCATATAAGATATATTCAGCTTTTTTCTACATCAAGAATTTTCATTAATTGCTGAGTAACATATCATAGTATGTTCTAGTTTTTTATTCTCATAAATAAAGCTGATATATACAAGAACATACAAGATTTTATGTGGGTATAGTTCTCACGTTTCTGGGATAAATGTCCAGGAATTAATTTTTAGTTGCTGCCATTATTTTATTACATTATTACATTATTTTATATTGGGGCACTGATGGCTACACCTCATACTTCACAAATGTAATGTGGATGTGTGCTTTGACACTTATCTACATCTTGGACCCTTGCTACTTTTCAAGAAACTAGCACCGTCTTTTGCAGAATGGCTTTACTGAATTATATTCCCATTGTCAATTCATACAGCAATCCATTTTTTTCTACATCCTTATCAACATTTATTTGGTGGCAATACTTTTTAAATCCTAATCACTTTAACAAGTATGCAGTGATAATCCATGTACACTTAGTGGCTAATGATATTGAACATCTTTTAATGTGTTTATCTCCTCTTTTCTAAAGTGTCTCCTCATATCACTTTTGAATTTGACTTTTTTTTAATTTAATATTGAGAATTTTTATGTATTCTGCAGATGAGTCTTA
This sequence comes from Sorex araneus, assembly GCF_027595985.1. Lineage (NCBI taxonomy): Eukaryota > Metazoa > Chordata > Mammalia > Eulipotyphla > Soricidae > Sorex > Sorex araneus. The sequence goes on along the minus strand of NC_073303.1, from coordinate 88,236,059 downwards.
CAAATATTTCTTCCAGTTTGTAACTTGTCTTTTCATCCTTATAATAAGGTTTCCAAGGAGCATTTTTAAAGATTTTGCTGACTCAATTTGTACATTTTTTTATAGATCATGTATTTAATATCACACCTGAAAAGTCCTACTTACCTATTAATGTCTAGTTTTTCCTGCACAATTATTTTTTAAAAAATTCTTCCTCCATTGAATTGGTTTTGTCCCTTTGTCTAAAAATAAATTATATGTGTGTGGATCTATATTTGGTTTCTCTGTCCTGATGATGAATCTGTGTTAATCACTCCACAATATAACAGTCTTAATTACTTTGGCTATATGGCAAGTCTTGAAATCACGAGGAATAATCACAGTATACTTTCTCAGAATTGTTTTGGCTATTCCTTTGCCATTCTTTACAAAGTATCTTGCATATGTTTGCATATAACTATGGGCAGCTTTTTCTTTTTTTTTTTACAATATTGCTTTTTTTAAAATTTATTTTTTATTAGTGAATCACTGTGAGGGTACAGTTACAGATTTATACATTTTTGTGCTCATGTTTCCCCCATACAAAGTTCGAGAACCCATCCCTCCACCAGTGCCCATTCTCCACCACCAGTAAACCCAGCATCCCTCCCACCATCCCCAGTCCCATCTCCCCCCACCCCACACTGCCACTATGGCAGGGTATTCCCTTTTGTTCTCTCTCTCTGAGTAGGTGTTGTGGTTTGCAATAAAGGTGTTGAGTGGCCATTGTGTTCAGTCTCTAGTCTACATTTGGCACGCATCACCCTTCTTCCGTATGACCTCCGACCACATTTTACTTGGTGTTCCCTTCTCTGAGTTTGGGCAGCTTTTTCTTGATACTCATCTTCCTCATTTTCTTTCATTTCTATGCAGTCCACATTGCTCACTCCTACTTTCGTGCTGCTTAGTTTGTCCAATGTGATAGTGTTTTTTGAATGTATCAAAAGACAAAATACAACAAAAGGCAACAAAATACAGAATGATAATGCGATTTAACAATGTAGCAATTTATGAGATCAACATACAATTGTCAATTTACGTATCATCTACTGACATAATATATTGAATACTGAATAGAATTACATATAATTATGTATACCTAGTGATGAACACATAGAAATCAAAGTTTAAAATCTGAAACAACTTACACAATTTTAAAAACTGAAGTAGATTCAGAGAGATAGTACAACAGGAAATGCTGCAGGTCTAATTCTTTTCTTGCATGCAGCCTACCCAGATTTGATCCCCAGCACCACGTATGCTCTCCCAAGCCATGCCAGGAGTAAGCCCAGAGCACAGCCAGGCAAGGGTCAAAAACCAAAAGCAAGCAGGAAAAGTATTAGAGATAACATCACATCAGGAGTTTATTATATATATATATATATATATATATATATATATATATATATAAAACTCTCCACACATTCGGACAAGCCTCACACACGAAGGTACCGGCAGAGGAACCCAGATGTGTATAATCCCATCAACGGCTAACATCCAGAGACTTAAAAGCAAGCTCCCAGAAGAGAGCGATGCAGAGTCTCTTGCCTGCATGCCTGGCTGTCTTCCCCAGGGCCCCTCGGAGGGGATGGGCTCCAGCTTGCCTCCCCACCCCGAGCAGAGCTCCCAGTGGCCGAAGACCATCAGAACCTTGCTACAGCCATGTCCAAGGCCCCTCTCCACACTTTCGGACAGGCCTCACACCTGAAGGTACTGGCAGAGGAACCCAGGTGTGTGTAATCCCATCAACAGCCACAATCCAGAGACTTAAAAGTAAGCTCCCAGAAGCGATATCTTATAGCCTGCTTCTCCCTCTGAGAGAACCTGGCAAGCTTCCGAGAGTTTCCTGCCCACATGGGACAGCCTTGCAAGCTTCCCATGGTGTGTTCATATGCTAAATCTAGTAACAAGCTGGATCTCATTCCCCTGACCCTGAAAGAGCCTCCAGTGAGACATCGTTGGGAGGGCCGAGTCAAGAGAGACTTCTAAGATCTTAGGGAAAGGACGAATGGTTACTGAGCCCTCTCGAGAAATCGATAATTAACGAGATTTCATGATTCATTTTATATATATATATGTATGTATATATGTAGTATATAATACTAAAATGCTAATAAAAAATAAAAGAAGATCTAAATAAATTGGACAGAGCTGGGAACTGACGGGCTCACCCAGGAAGAGTGAAGAGGCGAGGCAGTAAAGGAAGGGAAGCGGCGGGCTGGGGACCTCGGGAGGGCAGGTTCATCTACTGAGGGTTGAAAAATCAAGAATGAACAGAGCTCGGGGACAGAGCGATAGTACAGTGTGTAGGGCGCTTGCCTGGCATGCAGTCGTTCGGGTCAATCCTCAGCATCCCTTATGGTCCCCTGGGAACACCTCCAGGAGTAATTTCTGAGTATAGAGCCAGAGATAACCCCTAAGCTTTTCTGGGTGTGGCCCCTAAACCAAACTAAAAGTAAAAAGAATGAGCAAATGAACAGCTGACCAAAAGGATCATGTCTGAGAGGCTGGGGAGAGGGCGGAACGCTGAGAAAAGGCAATGTGGTCAGTAGGGTCCCTTCCGCAGAGGACCATGGCAATGGAGAACTTTGCCAGGAGGAAAACTGGAGGGGGGCGGTAGAAATCCTAGAGTAAGCACATTCCGCCCCCCAAGTTCAGAAAGAGCTACTTAGATTGCTGGGTCACCTCCACTTTAGTCACCTCCACTAGTCTGAGCTCTGCCACTGACCAGCATGTGATTCAGTGGGCACTTCCCCTTTGCTTCTGGACTTTCCCCAAGAAGGGTGAATGAGGACGCGGAGCCACAAACACAATAGCACTTTCTTGACAAAGAAGGGTGTCCGCTGCCTCCCAGCCCTCCCCACCTAGAGACGCCTGGTTCTCAAAGCTTCTAGCCTCTGACCTGGCAGTTCAGTTATCCCCAGTTTATCCCCAAGAGGGAGGCCCAGAGAGGAGAAATAACTCACTGCAAAGCTTTCTGTTTCCACCACACCTTCCCCAACTCTGCAGTGAGTCACTGGGGCTGTGAAGAGGTGCCCTGGTCACCAGCTGATTTGGAAGGAAATGTCTCTTCCTAGTCTACACTGGCCGGCACTGGTCTCAAAGGGGCATAGGTTCCCCCCACCACTTCCTCACGGACCCTCAGGAGTTCAGGTTTTCCCACCTCCACCCCACACTGGCCACTGTGCTCATCAATCTCAGGATATCTTTATGAGACTTACTTTTCCAGTTTATCAATATAGTATATTCCCAGCCCTGTGGCCCCATGTGCAGTAAGTGCTCAGCCACGTCCTAGATATGTAGTAAATATGTGAGGGATGGGCTGGAGCAATAGCACAGCGGGTAGAGCGTTTGCTTTGCACCCGGCTGACCCGAGTTCGATTCCTCAGTCCCTCTCGGAGAGCCCGGCAAGCTACCAAGAGTATCCCACCCACATGGCAGAGCCTGGCAAGCTCCCCCTGGCATAGTCGATATGCCAAAAATAGTAATGACAAGTCTCACAATGGAGACGTTACTGGTGCTGGCTCAAGCAACGATGAACAACGGGATGACAGTGATACAGTGAAAGATATCATTCCTCCCCAAATTACTGTCCAAGTTTAATGCAGTGCCTTCCAAAATTGCAGTGATATTTTTTTAAGTTTCTGCTTTAGCACATTAATTTTCTTTCACAACATCTAAAATTTCTGTTTTGAAAATAAAATAAATTGACCAGAGATTATTCTAATAATGTCATGTACTTTCAGTGCTTTCAATTGAAAATGACACTTTTATTGTAAATATTTAGTGCAAGCTTTCTTGTATTTGTGGTTTCAAGCTAAAATGTCTTCTATCTTTGTTATATTTTTATAAAGGTGAGTTCCTTTATACCTGCCCTATGAGGTAGTTACTGTTATTATCTCCATTTAATAGGCGGGAAAATAAAAACACTTGGAAGAACACTGTCCAAGGTCACAGTCACAGAGTTAAAGGATGTGGAAGCAGGATTAAAAGTAAATCTACTGGGTTTGGAGCGATAGCACAGCAGGTAGGGTGTTTGCCTTGCATGAGGCTGACCCGGGTTCAATTCCCAGCATCCCATATGGTCCCCTAAGCACCGCCAGGAGTAATTCCTGAGTGCAGAGCCAGGAGTGACCCCTGTGTGTCGCCAGGTGTGACCCAAAAAGAAAAAAAAAAAACAGTAAATCTACCTGCTTCTGAGGCTTTTGTGTTCCATACTCCCTATCCTTTTGATGCTTTTGCCAGAGAAAACTTTTTCAGAGAATCCTGCTGTTGGAAAATTGCTGTTCTTTTTACATCACTTTGCCACTTAGCTCCCAGCAAGAATATGTCTACCATAGCATTTCACTTCCACTAATGATCTGAATGCAAGTATTGCATTAAGCTATCTGGCACTGAGGGAATATGAGGTAGATTATTTTCAGGATAAATTTTTATTTATCTACTTTTAATTTAAGAATGTTTCCTATCAGAGAACAAAAGATACTGTCTTTTGCAAGCGAAAGAACTGGATTTGGGAACAGCATCACTTCTTAGGTGTCAAGAGAAGAAGGTCTCTTTTTAGTGTTTGTCATAAAGTTTGAAAAGCTGACATTGAAAAGTGGAAAGTTGAATATAGAATCAATCTGAGTCCAAAGACTTGAAGTGAGCTACTGGAATATTTTCTAAGATAGACACTATTTTTTCATACAGTTTTTCTTTTCTCAATAACTTTCTAAGAAAATTTAATTTTACTTTCAGAGCTGAGCCATAGTACAGTGGGTTGGGCCCTTGCCTTACAGGCAATTAAATCAGGTTTGATCCCTGTCACCACTTAAGGTCCCATGAGCCCTGCTAGGAGTGATCCCTGAGTGCAGAGTCAGGAGTAAGTCCTGAGTAATGCTGAATGTGACCCAAAAACAAACAAAAATTTTATTTTGAATTATAGTTTGATAAAATAATGAAATGGTTTAGTGGTTTAATGATACACAAAGACTGATGTATTTCTTTTTTCAAGTTGACACATGTGTGCTTCAATTATTAAATTTTTTTCAGATACATTCTTGAATACAGGAACTCTCTGACCTTTAATTCTAGAAATAAATAGGAGTTTATGATGCAACTTAGGAAGTAAAGAGATGAGTGTCTGTAAGGCTTTGTCTATCTTTGAAGCTTTTAAACTAAAGAGAAAATTCTAGTCTCCTCCTTTTAGAAATCAATTTTTAAAAGAATGTGCTAAAAGAGTAGGTTCCCTCTAAGCTAATGTAAAAAGAAAGTGCATAAAATAAGGCGTTCATTGGGGGGATATAGATTTCACACCCAAAATGGTTCCTACATCTATCATTGCAGAGCCAGTGGCTTCCTGTTACTGCTAGACCAGGTCCAAGCTATCGGATTTAATGATGATTATAAAACTATTATTTGTGACTGAACCTTTCATAAAGAATTTGGGATGACAAGATCTCAAAAGTAAGCTGACTTTTAATGCACATCTGTAAGCCTAATATTAGCACACTTATTGCAGGAACACTCAGCTCTTGATGATGACATCAGTGATTGTCTCTGTCCTCCAGGTGCCCACCACTTTCTCCATTGCCTCACAGATTAACCCCGTCAAACCCACAAATGGGCCCTACATGGTGATTTTCTTGGTCATCCCATAAACTCCTATATTCTATGTTAGAAGCCTTTTATATAAAGGAGGATGAAGACTTCAGGGCCATGAAAGAGATAAAATTAACTGTGGTGAAGACCTGGAACTACTAGGACAATGACGAAAGAAAGGTAGCTGGCTTGCTGAGATGTAATAAGGTATCTGTCCACCTGTGGGCTCCCAGGGGGACAGGTAATAACTGACCTTCAGCCGCTGCTCCACACCCATTATTTTAGAGTTGTTATGATCTCTTCCCCCTCTCAGCAAGCTACCGAGAGTATTTCACCTGCACCGCAGAGCCTGGCAAGCTCTCTGTGGCATATTTGATATGCCAAATACAGTAACAATAACGGATCTCATTCCCCTGACCCTGAAAGAGCCTCCAGTACTGCACTGTTTGGAAGAACGAGTAAGGAAATGCTGCTAAAATCTCAGGGCTGGGATGAATGGAGAGCTTACTGGCACCCACTAGAGCAAAACGATGAACAACGGGATGACAGTGATACAGTGATACAGTGATGATCTCTTCCAGTGTCACAAGCCAGTTTACAAAAAAGTCCCCTAAATCCTTATGACTCCTCCTGTTTGCTATTTGCCCTCTGGGTTAAAAGTTTTGGGTCCCATTTTTATTAGTCTGTCTGGAAACATCCGTGTGATGTCTGTCTCCTGCTAAGGTGTAGGAGGTTTCTCTTCCATTGCCATAGACATTTCCTGTCACTTCTACTTTCTTAAAGAAAAACTTCCTCTGACAGCACTGCTCCTCTCCCCGTCACCTCTTCTCAACACTGCCGGAGTTAGCCATCGTGCCTCTTGTCCCCTCCTTCCTTCCTCCCCTCTGGCCTGATCCTGTGCCCATCACATGATGACACTCTGCTTATTAACATCAAGAGGAACTTTTCCTCTTGCTAGATTCTTACTTTCCTTTTCTTTTACATGTCTCTTATTATGCCCATACATCTTTTATTGATTAATTGTGATATATGTGGCTCCATACAATGTTCACTTCCTGGCATGCAGTAAATGCTCAGTATTGTGAGTGAGCAACACTATTGGTGCTTCCTTCCTGCGCTCTCCTCTTTAGTCTTCCTTTATTGAATCACTTATATGTATCACGTTAGGGCTCTGTGTCTCTCTGGACAGACAGATGATAAGAAGTTTCTTTCTCATATTTAATAATTCTTCACGGACTGAGGATTCATGATCTTCTGTAGTCAAGTCCATAGGTGGGCTCAAGCTTTGTGATGATGAGGTCAAATTGCATGCAAGTAGGTGATGACCAGGCTGTTACACTTCTGTTAGACTTGCTAGAAGATAGTCTCATTTCCTAAGCAAGCTATTACAGTGATTATTTTCCACTGTGGACTTGGTAGTGAAATTTTGAGAGTCCCTTAGAGAATCTTACTAAATAGCTTTTATTGTCACTGCCACAAATTGGATTTATTGAGCCTATTCTTTTTATACGTTATGAATGCCTTCTCACACAGCTTTCAGAACATCCTCCTGCCTCTCACTCCCCCTCACTGTTTTATCCTTTGGCACAGCAAGTACTGTTAACTACAGTTTCTCCCTACAGTGGATACACAGATTTTGCCACGATAGCAGGAAGGAGGTTTTGTGATGAAAGCAGCCTGGGACTTGGCACGGATGGGTAAGGGGTGGAGTGGAGTTCACAGGCTCAAAATCTTTCTGTCCTTTCTTTCTGGTTGATGTTCCGGTCTAGCCCCTCTCCACTCTTCAGAGCACCATGTGTTTGTGACTGTTCAGGAAAGTCTGCAGCCACAGCTTAATGTACTGACAGATGACATTGACAACACGCCCCTTCTGCAGAGCAACTTCTGGGAAGTCACACAAAAACTGAGACTCAGTTTCCTCATCAGCCAAATGGCACTGCAGGGCAAACCAACTGTTCAAAGCTGACACATCAGATAAATAATAGGGGCCATCCTATCCAGTATAAAAGTCTGTAGAGAAAAAGTCACCAGTTCTCTTTTCCATTTTGGTTGAGGCATTTGTCTTTATTAAAAATGTATCAACTGACAACTCACCCAAATAGAGGGGCATGGTATCATTTTACAGTGTGAAGGAATGAAGTGGGAAAAGCACATTGTTTTTGGGGGGTTAGACAAGGAAAAATAGGCAAATCTAATGAAAGATTTGTATTGTGCAGCGAAATGTAACCTTTTTTAAAAAGTATCAGCATCTGTTGACTGTAGATTTAGATGGTCATAATCTTTTCAGACCCTCTAGTGCTCTGGCTTGTTTTTATCCCCAGCAGGAATAGGGAGTTGGGAAAGTGTGCAAAGCCTTGTGGATCACTTTCATTTGCGTTCCTTACTTTGATGCTGAGACACATTCCAGCTGAATGCATGTTGGCGGAGGGTTGCTCCTGTCGACCTGTATCAGGCCCATGTTGGGGAGCATGAGTGGCGGCAGCCTGCTCAGGTGGCCCTGGTTTGAACAGGAGGGTTATCTTTCACTGCCACTTGAAGAAGGACCCAGAGACAAATACCAAGAAGGAAAGAAGTATGGGACAGAGACGGAGAAGTCAGAAAAAGCTTTGCAGGGAAGTTGGGGCCCATCCTCTGACTTGAAAGATGCTGGGCAAGGCCTGGCAGAGAATGAAATTGAAAGGAGGTATCCAGAGAGAGCGACGCCGAGGCAGATACTAGTTACAGGCGCGGGTGGATAAACATGACAGGGGAGCTCAGAGCTAGCTCTCTCAGTCTATGCACCCTCCTAACACTGAGCCCGGTCCAGACACGACGAGTCCAAAGCGCCCAGCCAAGCCCAGGGCTGGCCCTCTGCCTGCTGCTGCCATTCCAGCAGACTCAGCAGCAGAGCTGGAATGAGCCTGGGAAAGGTGGGGGGGGAACTTTCTAGACATTTTGAGTTCCTTGTCTCTTAAACCCCAAAATATTTCCAACTGTGCAAACTGATGCAGCCTTACCTTTAAGCCTCCCAGCCTTGAAAATGATTTATGTAAGTTGTGTTAAGTGCTAAGAATGGAAAAAAAAAATGTTCCGCGTAAATAGGTGTTTATAGACTTGTTTCATTTTTAAAATTATCTGTTTCACAGTTCAGGCTGAGTCTTTAAAAATGAAAGGGGAAGAAAATAAAACAAAACACCCAACTTTTGTCTTTCTGAATACACTTGAGGCAAAGAACCACTTAGGTCTAAGAACTGCTGTTTTTCAAAAGATTTCAAATAATTCTTGACAAATGAGATCAACAGTATGTTATTCTTTTTAAGAGGAGCTATTGCTGCTTGAAAACACTACCCTGGATTGATTTTGCTTGGTGCTGTATTTGTGTGCACCATAAGCACAATTAGTGCTAATGAGTTCATTAATTTGTGAATAAACAGTGTCTGTGTGTTTGTGTGCTACTGAACCATACTCTCCAATCATAAAGAGGGACTTGGAGAGTTTCACATTTATATGGTGTGTTCCAAGTTTCACTCCTCGGGTTTTTGTATGTTTGTTTATTTGGCCATTCCAGGAACTAAACCCAGGGCATCACATATTTACAGCATGTGTTGTACCACTGAGCAACATTCCAGACCCCTCTATGTTTCAAGTTTTTAATCTCACATCTATATTAAAACTTTACGCGATAAAACAATGTACTACGTTTTCTACTGAGTGCTGAACATTTCAGTTCAACTCTGAGAATTTTAGTGAGTGATTGCTATGTGCATGGCTGCGGTTTGGGGGGAGGGTGTCAGTAAAAAGAGAAACACATTTGACTACTGATTTTATTTTATCCAAATATTCTGTGTAGCAAGATGGAGTTAATCTGGACTTACATTGCTTATTCTATGTTTAAAATGTAGATCTCATTATTTTCATCAATGTTGAGCTACCTCTAAAAGGTTTGCAGACAGCGATATAAAAAGAAAATTAAAAATTAATGGAATCCAGTTTATAAACATGTTATCTTCTCTAACCGTGCATTAAAGCTGAGTGCAAAGAGCATCGTTATTTGATTTAACAAAAAGTTAAAGAGATTTCATTTCCTTCTCAACCATCTGGGGACTGTCTGTACTAAGCAGTGAATGACTCAAAAAAGAAGATTTTAAAAACCAATATATAACTAATGTGGGTCCCTGAAGCATATGATTTATATATATATATATATGTATATATTTTATATATACTAAAATATATTTTAATGCAGTGTTTCTTAAGAGTTATAATAACAGGGGCTGGAGCGATAGCACAGCGGGTAGGGCATTTGCCTTGCACGCAGCCGACCTGGGTTCAATTCCCAGCATCCCATATGGTCCCCTGAGCACCGCCAGGAGTAATTCCTGAGTGCAGAGCCAGGAGTAACCCCTGTGCATTGCCGGGTGTGACCCAAAAAGAGAAAAAAAAAGAGTTATAATAACAGTGTAACATAGTGTTGTGGCCAGCGCATACCTGGATGGTCCTGATGTGAAACCTGCAACCACTGAGAAGTTTAATGGTTTAATCAACATCTCAGTGTTTCGGTACACTGTAAAGTGGAGAAAATAACACTTTAGAAGACTTGGAGAGTTTTGATAGTTCAAAGGGTAGGGTACACAGCTGACAGAGTTTCTATCCTGACCACAAGTGATCCAAGAGTAGAGAGCCAAGAGTAAACTCTGAGCAGATCCAGGCATGGCCTAGTACGCCCCACCAAATTACACTTGCTTTGGAGGCACTGGATGGACTGAATTTTTAAAAAATCTATAGAGAAGCATTGCTTTGTTCTAGGGACATGGCATCTGCTTAGTAAGAAATGGTCAATACAGGTAAATTTAAAAATACTTTTTGTTACGAAAGCATTGATTTTGACATTGTATAAGTTTTAGTTACAAACTATTACAAATGGACATAGCTTTACTTAGCTCAACAGGACACATCTGTTATAGAACACAATTTATGTAGCGATTTACTTCATACATTTCCAACAAACTTGGTCCCCCCCCTCCATAAATTCTGCTTTATCAGCCAGAGTGATTGTTCAGAGGACTTGAATGACTATTTTGCATGCAGGAGCCCCAGGTTATATCCCTGGCACCACATGATCCCCTGAGCACTGCTGAGGAGCGAATCTGGGCACTAGCCAGGGGCATCCCCTCAGCACAGCTGGAATTGGCTCAAAAACAAAACACTGCTTTACTTTTTCTCTCTTCCAGTGTAGCTGATTCCCAATTTTATTTTTATCCCATTGTAATATTTATATCAGAGTAAATATTCTTTGCCCCAAGGCTATTTACCAGAAATGAAAAATATTTTCCAAAATGTCACGTTTATAGTACCACCCAAATATTTCTATGATGCCTACACACCACAGTGTCCACACACTACATGTTTACAATGGAAGACAAAGTACAGATACTTAAAAATTGACGTTGCTGGAGAACTGGAAGCAAAGTCTCCACACACACGCTTCGCCTTGGGTCTCCCCACACACTGGCTGGGTCTTCCCGTGCATTGTTACCCTCTTCCTTAGAGAAGGGGGAATCAGATTTAAGCTCTGACAGGGGTGTCATTTCAAGGAGAGTTCACCTCCCGACATGACCCCAGGAACTCCATGAACTGTGAGAAGAGTTCAGAGTCATTGAATCAGTTGTTTCATTAGCTAAACTGAGGGACTCACTAACTTTAGCCGCACATTTACTAGGAAGTCTTTGAACATCTGTGATTTGAGAGAACTGGGCTATAAAAGAGGACAATGGTCCCTTAAACCTCCACATTCATTTAGAGTTTCACCAAGACCTCATCCATTCTCATGTCTAAATCTAAAATGAGGTAAGGCTCTTTCCAGGACAGGAAAAAATGGCCCAAAGTTGAATCATGTAATTGTTGTTTGGATAAGGCAGACTGTCTTAATGGATTTTCACTAGAGATTCCCTTAGCCATACTTTTTAATTACTTGTGGTTATTTTCACCCAGTACCAAGTCTGTAGATTTCCCAATGATATTTTTTTAGCACTAGCTAAGCACACCATTGCTTTCTGTAATCTCAAGAGAAAGGTGGGACTCTTCCTTTATGATACATAATGCCATCGTCTCTTACAGCATTGATTCTATGACTTGGGTCAAAGAAGAATGTTAAATCAGAGAAGAGGTCTTTTTTCCCTACTTATTTAACTGTCTCAAGGAGGAGGAAGACATGTTAAAGACCATTCCATAGTGATTTTATTTTCTAATAGATTTACTTACAAATAAAAATGATGTCTGTGAATGGGGTTTCTAAACAATGTTGCAGAATGGCATTAAAGAGTTCTTCAAGGAACTGAAATCAGTCCTGCCAATTTTCCCCTACCAACTTTAGGTTTGATTTCATTTTTAATAATGGCTTTATTATTTACTTCAGCCTATTTCACTCACATAATGTTTGCTTTGAAATTTGAAACCACATATTTTCTTTGTAACTCAAATAAAAATGGGGTCATGTGAGTGACCTTTAGACAGAAACTGCACAGTCAATCCACTTTGACAGAAATAGCACACATGCTATCACTTGAAAGTAATAGAATCATTTTAAGACAAAAGATCATTCAGTTACTCTAAAGCTTGAAATCTAATGACGGTGATTACCAATGCCAAGTTACAAACACTCAGCGGATGGAATTTAATAATAGTTTACATTTTCTCAACAAATATGGTGCCAACTTCCACACCGAGCACATTCAGTGTGTCACCTCATGGAATTCTCACTTCAACCCCATGAAATGCTAAGAATCATGTGTACCAGAGTCTTATAACTGAGGTAACTGAGGCATACTGAGTTTGACTATGTGTCTCAAAGTGACAGAACTCTGGGTGTGTCAGAGTTGTTAACCCTAGACTGGGCCTCAAATTGAGGTGGGGCACCCAGTTGACAGAGAGCCAATAGAAAACTTGAAGGGGCTGTTTCAGTGTATGGCCTGAATTCATTTGGAGATAAATAAGAAGTGGGTGTTCCCTTTAACCCTGTGCCCTAAGAATTCTCCATACTGTATTCTCTTTTTCTTTGGCCCTAAGATTTCCTGGTCTGGAAATCACAGAAAAGACCCAGAGTCTCTTCATCTTCGGTAATTGAAAGCCTTCAGATCAGCTTCAGGCCCTAGTCCAATACCTTGATCAAAACCTCAAACTTGCATCAGTTTAAATTAGCTTCTTCCTCTCCCATTTCTAACCTCTGATGACTTACCCCCACCCAGGCCTTTCTCACTTCACCTCTTTTTCTGCTGCCTAATAGGCACCATTTTTAACCTCATCTCTACATCCATGAGGACGTAGAAATTTGCAGTGTTCGGGGAAGTGACAAATTTCTTGGTGGTGCCACTTGTAATCTGGTACCATCTGGGCTTGGTAGGTTTCCGAGTTGCTTCTCATTCTGCTTCTTTGGAGATAGCACCTCCTCTCCTGCAAAAGGGCATTTGTAACCTTCCTCTCAGCGCCAGGATACCTGGTTTGGGTTCAGCACAGGTGGAGACACTGTGCTTAGTTCCTTTAGTACAATCTTTTAGTGTAACCTTTCCCCACGTAGACATGTAGACACACCCACCTTGATATTCACAGGATTACAGCGTCCTCCTGCTGTAATCCCTGTGGTTGGAGAGTCCAGGGTATTCTGCCGTTAGACTTCTCAGATGCATCCCAGATGAGCTGTCTCCTTGCTCCTGAGCTCCAAGCACATCTAGCAGCTCTGTTGATGGGCCTCATTAGCCATCCTGTTTGCAATGAGGGAGGCATAATTTTCCATTCTCATGTATTTTCACTCTAAACAAAGACTTCAGACTGTCCTGACATAATTCTCTTAAGGCAAAATATCTCTCTTGCCTTCCTTTGCACCCATCTGACATCAGGGAGAGACTGTTGGTAACAAGTAGTTCCCTTTTTCCTTCCCTCCAGGTGGCCTCAGTTCATAGCGCCACCTGGAGGATATCGCCATACCCGCACATAGTTGTGCAGCGGTACCAGACTAAAGGTGTTTCAGTGGGGTGCCACCTGTATTTGGGCACATTTATCCCAAGAGATTCCAGGTTAGACATAGTTTTTTTCAATCCCATCCATAAAGTTGTTTCCCATTCTCTGGTCATATGGAATGAATGTTCAAAAGATGTTAAAGGGTTTTCTGAGAAAACAGGTTTACCAAACAGACGACAACCTAAGGAAAGGAATTTTATTTTGATAAGTAGCACTTGGAAACTGACTCTAGTCAACAGAAGGAACATACCAGAAATGACTAGGATATTGGAGTCAATGGTTTAAGTTTACTGGAGAAAGTATGTGCTTTTCCAAGAATATACCAAGCGACAGTGTCACTGGGAAGATGTATTTCGTTTGCAGTTGATTGCCAATGGCAGCCTCAAGGTCAGAAAAGAGAAGATGTTATAGAAATAAGCAGAGTTATAGAAAGTGAGGGAATTGACCAACAGATAACAAAGAAGGAGGCTCAACCCACAGTAATTGAAAAGTGCAGGTCCTGAGAAGGTGTCAGTTTTGACTTTAATGCTTCTAGGTTTGACTTATGCTCTAGTTTCTTGGTTTCTTTTTCACTTATAGTGTGCCAACTGCCTTTTTTGATACGTTCTTTTGTTATGCCCCTATTTACTTTCTCAACTTTTGTTTGTCTCCTTCAATTTTGTGGTTTTTTTAACAAGTTATCCTCAAAGCATAAAGGGAGTTAATGAAAGTATTAAGAGAGGGATAAAAACAGAAGCTATTTGAAAACATGGCATCCTAATTCAATAGAACTAATGTTTTTCCAAATTAAATGGGACAGCTTTCTTTAACCAGCAGAATGAAGCATTGTTTTGAGATTTGTAAGTATATTTTGCTCTAAGTGTAGTTTTTGTGATATTCATCATATTGTTAGCTATGCACAAAGTTAAGAAAATGACAGGTTTCCTGAAACCTGATCAGTTAATTTTTTTTAGAGGGATGAGTAGATGTGCAACTGTGCACAGCTAGTTTGGAGGTGTTGCCATTGCTCTGTTTGACTCAAGACTGGAGACCAAGGGGAAAGCATAAAAGAATGGAGCAAATTGTATACTTTCCCAAAACTCAGTTCTCAGCAGTCAAATTGAAGTTCAGATGAGTCCTTGCCATATATTATCACATTTTCTTTCCAAATCCAACCATTACATCTCTAAAACATCCCCTTAATATCATCTTCCCTTCTCTCCAATCCCAAAGATACCCCTCCTAATAAGGGTAATGTGAGTAAGAAGTCTGTGTCTTCTTAATAAAATTTCTCTAATCATTACAGAATTGTCACTGTCACTGTCACTGTCATCCCAGGACAATATGGAGTTCTAGAGATTGATCTAAGGTCCAGCGCATACAAAGCAGATGCCATTTGTCTTATCTGCTCAGTTCCCATCAATAATCTTTTAAGTTTCTTGAATGTGCCGTGAGTTCACAGAGAGCAGTTCTGATGGTGAGTGCACGGTTCTCCACACATTTACTGCAGTCCTACCCCTCCTGGCCACTGGAAAGAGGCAAGTCCTTTATAATAGTTCTGCCACACTTAGCATAAGAATTATTGTTAATGTTTCTTACCTGTGTTCTCAAGCACTACTCTGGGGCTTGGGTGGTGCACAGATACATTGACAATCACTGTTGCACTGTTCTTTAACTCTTTTCTCCAAAACTGTCATGACCTCTCTAACTTCGAATCCTGCACATATGTAGACTATCCATTCATACGAAATGATTAATTGGGCACAACCCATAGTTTAATAAGCACTCTTAAATTTTGAGTATATTCGTTCTCATTGGAAAATATTCAAAGGTAATGTCAAGTGAAACTTCACAGTTGTACTTTAATGAAAAGACTGTTCCTCTGTTTTTAAAAGGGGGAGTCTACTATGAGGGTAACTCCAAGTCCATTGGAATTTTATACCCAAAAATACAAAGCAGTATTCCATGGGCTAGAGAATGTAAATGTTTGTCACCTGACCTGTTCGAAAACTAGATGAATCCTGTTTTCTAGAACTACTAACCTCAGAGGTAACTTGCTTCTTTTGCTGTTTGCCTCCAAGAAGGTCTGAACTGGAGACATTTTTAAGTTCACTAAGTCCAATACATTTATTTTTATAGATAAGATTTTAAAAATTAAGATATGAGGTGACTCAGAGTTAGACTCCTTTAAAATGTCACTGTTACGTTTTGTTCTGGTTTTCTTTCCTTCTTACTACAATACTATGAGAAATTGCTGGTTCTCACCAGATTTGTGAAGACTCCCTGAGTGAACCTGGAATTGTGTTTGGTCCAAAAAGCCTCACACTCTTTCCTACATAAAATATTAGGATAAAGTAGCATCAAGCATCACTTGTATCTTTTTCTTTCTGTTCACAAGAGCTGCTTGACACACAGTTTTATGATCGTGAATTTCAAGAGCCAGGGAGTCTAAGCAGAGAGTGTCAACAGCAAGCCGCCTTTTCCATGACAGTCCAGAGCTGAGGACAGGTTCCTGCTTAGAGGTCACAGTGACAGAGGCCTTCTGGGGGCATGATGGCCCAGATTGGAAAACCTCTGGCCTTTCACACAAAGTGTGTTGGTTGAGGATGTTCTTCTATTCTTAACTTCCTTTCAAATATTCTTATACCCAGCCTGCTGAGTCTCCCCCAGACTGCACGTTATATGCAGGCCCTTGTCTTTAACTAACTGGCCCTCTAAGCAGCTGCATATTTGAAGTTAGAATTTAGGCCACTTTGATTTTAAAACTTCCAGGTGCTTAGAGCCAGAGAGGTAGTACAGCGTGTAGGGCACTTCCCTTACATGCAGCCAACTGGTATTGGGATTTGATCCCCAGCATCCCATATAGTCACCTGAGCACTGCCAGGAATAACTCCCGAGGTAGATTCAGGAGTGACCTCTGAGCATTGCTGAGTATGCCCCCTTCCCCCAAATTAAAAAAAGACAGTAAAGAAAAACATTCAAGTGGGACTTTAATGGGCACTGCTATTCCCATACCTACAATGCTCCACACTGTTACTTAAGAAGCAAGGAAGCTTGACTCCTTACTTCAGTGCTCTTCTGTACTCAGCTGTGGCTAACTCGAAAAAAGTTGGCCCTTCCCCCTGACTGCCAAGGATCACACCCAGTTTCATGGCATCACCTGAGACCAGTGAACAGTGGGACATGTTAAATCTGGAGCCTCACCCCAAATCTGCTCTTTCAGGGGTGTCCCCAGGAAAGTTCAGGGACAGCTAAGTTTGAGAAACACTTGGAGAGTGAGTGGTACAGACCATTTCTCCTCTTTATCACTGTGCCCACAACCCACTGCTGCCCAGCTGGCATTGAGCCACCTGGACCTCCCCAGGGGACTCACATACACATATTCACCTGAGCCCGTGGCCGTCGGCAGGAACCAGCTGCACTCTTGTGACCTTCAAGCCCCATCGCAGACCGAGTTGCCATTGACATCATCAGGTCTCGCCTGACTCAGAGAGTACCTGATGCCTCAGCTCCAAAGTCTTTTTTTTTCCTCAAAGCCTTTGTATCTTTTTTTTTACATCGTTTTAGTGAATCACATGAGATATAGTTACAGACTTAGAAACTTTCATGATTAAGTTTCAGTCATACAATGTTCAAATACCCATCCTTCCCCCAGTGTCTTTGTATGCTTATTGCCTGTGTATCTTTTTTAAAGGAGAGAAAATGAGGGGGCTGGAGTGATAGCACAGCATGTAGGGCATTTGCCTTGCATGCGACCAACCCGGGCACTGATTCCCAGCATCCCATATGGTCCCCTGAGCACTGCCAGGAGTAATTCCTGCCTGCAGATCCAGGAGTAACCCCTGTGTATTGCTGGGTATGACCCAAGAAGGAAAAAAGGGAGAGAAAATGGGGTATAAAGTCCCCCAAAGGGTTGGTGAGTGGAAGTCACTGGCTTCTGTTCTCTCTCCTTAGCCCACAAGTCAGAAATCCAGCTGCTTTGGATAATAGCTTTCTTGTTTGAAGTCCCACATGACCCAAATCTGTTTGGAGGAGGGTGAAGCAAAGGTAGAAGGACCAGCCTAAACCCATCGGTGCTAGTCACACCTCGGAGGCCTCTCTGGGTGTCAGGGGCTTGTCGCTAAGCATTGTCTGCAGAAACTCACATGTAGGGTGATCACTTTTCTGACATTAGGATGTAGCTCTGGATTTCCAAGTGTGTCACCTACTATTTGATTATTTTCATCATATTTGAAAAAGGCTTTGTTTGTTGACTAAAATAGGCAGAAAACTCGTAAGGATACCTAATTATTATCCTGTAATACCCAGACTTTTTCTTTATGTATCTGGTAACACCAATCTACTCTTTGCGTTCGCTTTTGATCCTCCAATAAAATGGTCTCCCCACACCCCAAAAGAACAAATTCAAACATTAAATTCTGATTATGGTCATTTCTAAACAAGTGTTGACTGTTATTAAGGAAGTGGGAACTGCCAGTGGATAAAGGGAGGAGGGGTAGAAACAAAAAAAAAGAAAGTGTAAAATGGTTACAAATAATTATTGTTTTACTCACCAGGCTTTCTTTGTTTATATAATGTGTTCACTGGTTTTAAGTCAGAAATTCTTAATGTTGGGGAGGGAAGGGATATGGGTGTGCCTCAAGGAGTAGAAGTGAGTCTAAGTCTTTTTACCCGGATTCATATCTTTGCTTCTGTGAAGAAAAAGCAGTGTAAGAAACTGGGGCAATAGTACAGCGGCTAAGGCAATTGCCTTGCACGTGGCCAAGCCAGGTTTGATCCCCAGCAACTCATATGTTCCCCTGAGAAAGGACTAAGCCTTGAGCATCTCCTGGTGTGAGCCAAAAACTTGAAAAAGAAAAAAAAAACTATAAGGGAGACAGTGAACTTCCTTTCTGAAGGGTATTTCCTAGAAAACAGATGTATTAATTCATCTTGTGAGCTGACAGTTTCAGTTTTTATTTCGTGTTTTAAATGGTACTAGAGCCTGCTTTAACATACAGATGGACAGGATGGAAGGCTGAGTCAACAGTGGTGAACACTTGTGCTTCTCATTCGAATATAATGGAATCAGAAGAGATGGTGTCCCACAGGCCAGCAAGTAATGCTAGTGAATGTGATCTGATCGCCACAGGATCATATTCAAAGAATAGGAAGTGCAGGAACCACAGAAAAGTTCCATCATGTGCCACTATTCCCATGTGACTTTTACAACCGAAAACAACTCTACTTATTCTTTGTTCTGAAAACAACTCACTCATTCTTGGTTCAAATTGGAGTCACCTGATTTTAAAAGGTTGGAGGAAATCTTCTCCAAATACCTGTAAAGGAGATAAGGCCCCAGGAGAAAGAGCACAAGTGCTGTCTCCTGTTGCCAGCTGGACCAAATCCTGCTTGCAAGAGGTTTGCTGTGGTCCTCAGGCACAAAGTTAGTGACCAAAGAAGATCTCAGTTCTGTGCTTACCCCAAACCTTCTGTCACTGCCCTCTCTTGATACATGTCCAGTCCACAAGAAACACTGGGGATATTTCCTATACTCGGGAGTAACCCGACCTCTCTGGACAAATCCTTCTCTCCAGGTCCTTGGGAATAATCGGCCGGGCTGACATCTCCCTCTTGGAAGCCCATTCATCCTGCCAGTGATGGGAACCTGCGGTGGTGTGTGTGAGCAGATGCCCAGGCTCCACGGCAATCGTCACCGCCTTCTGGCATTTCACTCAAAATATGTTCAAGGAAACAATCTCACTTAATCTTCCTGAGAGGAGGTGGTTTTAATAGAACCGCACAATTAAAGGAAATGATTATGTAGGAATTGCCTTGGGGGCTTCTCAAGACTTGCATAGGAAACTATTTTTATTAGAACAAATCCATGTGCAGATTCTCAAAACTCCCTCTCACAAACCGTAGGATGGGTTGCATTTAGAGAGTACGAATTTTAGAAGATACAAAATATCTGCCCTCCCACCCCTAGTTTATGATGAAAGAGACAGCTCATTTTCTTACCGTGAGTTGATCTTAGAGTACTATCAATTATTTTTTGCTGTGTTCCTTGACTCACTACTCTCTGAATATTTCTAATTATAACCAAAGATACAGGATAAAGATCTTGAGCCAATTATTTTGCAATACTGATGTCTTGGTAATGTTCTCTGTAGACTGCCAAGCAGAGAGTTGTAGTGGGGAGGAAAATGTTTTCTTGTGTATTAAGCAGGAAGACTCCTTATAGATTTACTTTGGGTGCTTTGATGAATGTTTTATTATGGTGGATTGCGGGTGCTCAACCATTCATCGCACTTCTTTCTCATCTTCCTTCGTTTTAAGAGAGTTCAAAAGAAAATGCTCAAAGTACTTGTTGGTGGCGCGAGATTGAGAGATTGGGAGGAAAGAGAAGTTTTGCTTCATTGCCAAAGGGATACATTGTCACTCTCCTAGGTGGTAGCCTAACCGCAGAAGCGGGATTTCTGAGGCACCCAGCGGCGTGTAATATAGATGGGGAAGCCTCCATCCAGCCTTGCAGAACGCCTTTCTCTCTCGCTTCCCTAGTATTTCCTGGGGTTTGCGCTAAGGAATACTTCGGGGCGCTATCAGGGCCCCCTCCCCCCCCCCCCCCCCGCTCACCCACGGTTGGGGAGGCGGCTGGAAGAGTTTTCGGGCGGGAAACCTCAGCCCCGGGCTCTCTGGCAGACACGCGGACCTGGCGGCCGCGGTGGCGCCGGCTCGGACGCCAGGTGCGGGCGCCCGGGCGGGCATCGGGGGCGCCGGGCACCTCCCGGGGCGGGGGAGGGGGGAGCGGCGGGGGCGCCGGGCGGGGGGGGCGTGGCGGGGGCGCCGCGGGCTCTCTGGGTTGCTACCGCCGTGATGTCACTCGCCCATCCTCATCCGCGGTTGGTTGTTTTGTGTTTCAGCTCTGCCTCCGGTGCCACACAAAGACCTGGCGGAGACTCCCACCTCCTTCGGGGAGGAGAAGAAAGGCGGAGGCGGCGGCGTCGGAGCAAGAAGATTCAAAGGAGAACTTGTGGCTCGTGGCTTCACCCCCCGCCCCCCCTACTCCCCGCCCCCCTGGGAGGAAAGTGAATGAGAGCCACGAGCGGGGCGGTGCAGGGGCCGTGAGATGAGACGCTGCTGCGGCGGCCGCGGCTGCTGACGCTCGGCTCCCAGGCTCCCGTCCGCTGCCCCCCTTTTTGTGCTCCGTGTACATGTGTCTGTTCAGCGCATCGGGAGGCGCGCACCAGAGAATCCAACACGGCTGCCGGGGAGCGACCACCCACCATGCCCACGGAGACCCTACAGACAGGTAGCATGGTGAAGCCGGTCAGCCCCGCGGGCACCTTCACGTCGGCCGTGCCCCTGCGCATCCTCAACAAAGGGCCCGACTACTTTCGCCGGCAGGCCGAGCCCAACCCCAAGAGACTGAGCGCCGTGGAGCGGCTGGAGGCGGACAAGGCCAAGTATGTCAAGAGCCAGGAGGTCATCAACGCCAAGCAGGAGCCCGTGAAGCCGGCCGTGCTGGCCAAGCCCCCCGTGTGCCCCGCGGCCGCCAAGCGCGCCCTGGGCAGCCCCACGCTCAAGGTGTTCGGCAACCACGCCAAGACCGAGAGCGGCGTGCAGAGGGAGACCCTGAAGCTGGAGATCCTCAAGAACATCATCAACAGCTCCGAGGGCTCCAGCTCGGGCTTGGGCCACAAGCACAGCGCGCGCAACTGGCCGCCGCACCGGCCCGACGCCACCGACCTGCACCGGCACTCCTTCGCCGAGTCCCTGAAGGTGTACCCCACCCAGGGCCGCGGCAGCCCCCAGGAGAGCAGCTCCCACGTGGGCAGGAGGCTGCTGGAGCAGTCCGCCGCCGACTCCTTCCTGCACGTGTCGCACAGCTCCTCGGACATCCGCAAAGTGACCAGCGTGAAGCCCTTGAAGGCGATCCCCTGCAGTAGCTCGGCGCCTCCCCTGCCCCCCAAGCCCAAGGTGGCCGCCCTGGCCACCATCAAGTCCCCCGAGGCCGACCCCGTGGAACCCGCCTGTGGAGTCAGTCGAAGGCCCTCCCTCCAGCGGTCCAAGTCGGACTTGAGTGACCGCTATTTCCGCGTGGACGCAGACGTGGAGCGGTTCTTCAACTACTGCGGACTGGACCCCGAGGAACTGGAGAACCTGGGCATGGAGAACTTCGCAAGGGCTAATTCTGACATCATCTCCCTCAACTTCCGCAGCGCAAGCATGATCAGCTCAGACTGTGAACAGTCTCAGGACAGTAACAGCGACCTTAGAAATGATGACAGTGCCAATGACCGGGTGCCCTACGGCATCTCTGCCATCGAAAGGAATGCTAGGATCATCAAGTGGTTGTATAGTATCAAACAAGCTAGAGAGTCGCAGAAGGTCTCCCACGTGTAAGAGACGCTGCGTGCAGAGGAGGGAGGGGGGGTTC
This sequence comes from Sorex araneus, assembly GCF_027595985.1. NCBI lineage: Eukaryota > Metazoa > Chordata > Mammalia > Eulipotyphla > Soricidae > Sorex > Sorex araneus. The sequence continues at coordinate 88,214,068 of NC_073303.1, read as the reverse complement.
TCTGTGCATCCGCAGTCGTGAAGGTTGTGAGGTCTCCTTGAAGTGTTGTGAGCTTCTCCACGCTCTTTGTGTTGCTTGTTGTGCAATGTTTTCAAGTTGCATGCCTGTCAACATGGGGACTGACCTAGCTTCCACTCAACCATCTCTGCAGAGCCTGGCTGAACACTCATCTGCCAACCGTTTTCGGGCCAGAATCTAATTAGGGCTTTGATCTTAAGCAAAACTGTTTACACACACACACGGTATACAACTTCTTCAATATTTATGTGGTTCTTGTGTTTTTATATCCCACGCTATTGTGTCTTAATTAAAAAGTTTTATCAACTGGCTTTTAAGTTGAGAGCAGAATCTTTTGAAATAACAAGCCAATTTGCCTATATGTGAGACCAAAACGATTGGGGGGAATATATGGGCTCTGCTTACCTAACAACATGTTGATGATGGGACTGTCCTGACACAGAAGGGGGGGTGGTGAGGATTTCTAAGGAAGAAAGTGGTGAACTTGCTGTTCATCATTTGCATAATGAAATTCTTTGCCACTTGCTAAAATAATGGTTGGGTCAGCAATGCTTATGCTTTTTGTGGGCGTGTACATGTTGGTGTTTTGTGTAATACTGATCCTGAGGAAAGACAATCAGATACAGTGAAGTGATTCAATCTAGGAGGTTGGGTGCTTGGGGGTTCTGTTGCTGTTCTGATTTAGATTGATTCAGAAATTTCTACTAGCAATCTTTGGAAAGGAATGCCCACCTCAAAATTTATACTGAATGTCTCTTTTTTAGAAGTTGTTTGGGTTGGGTTGTTTTGGTTTTTTTTTGGGGGGGAGGTGAGGGGATAGCGGGTCAAGGTCCAGAATTTCATGTTGATTCTGATCCACCCCTCCCTTCCCTTTGTTGTGTTTTATTTGAAAGAGGGGTGTGGGGCTTGTGCAGGTTTGAGCTCTCTGAAGACATAAACACAAATGGAAATACCAGCCATATCAGTGTAGCGCCTCCATTCAAAGTGAATGCCTTTGGTAGCCCAACCCTGAGCAGTGCAATTGTGTTGTCTTGCCTATGTTATTATTCTCTCAGGCTGTGGACCTTTGTTACAGCTCTAGGAAACTGTAGAAACATGACCCGATGTAGCTTTTCTACCTATGGTCTAGTGCTGCATATCACTCTGTGTGTACCCCCTCCCCCCATAAACTGTCTTACAGGTGGTTTGTTAGCTGTGCAACAGCTGACGCTTGTGGTGTGGTAGCAGAGAGGTGAACGTGCCGTGGTCCATTGCCATTGCTCCTGTAGTCATGTTCTCAAGTCCTCAGCAGCACTACCTTAGACTTCATCAGCTAATAGGAAACTTTTTATGGTGTAAATGCTGTAAGACTTTGTACATACTTCAGTTGTTATGAAATCTTTAAGGAAAAAAAAAAAGAAAAGAAAAAAGTTACACTAATAAATAGCTCTGGTGCAGGCACTAATGGTGATGGTTTCTCTTTGTCCTTTCCTTTGCACCCTTCACAAAAATGTCACTTTGAACTGTGAGACAGAAGCAGAGTATTGGTGGTCTCAAAGAAACAGAGTAAGCTTCATGACATTATTTTTACCATAGCACAATGATTCTGAATCAGCAGCATTCTTAATGGTAGCCATAGCAATGTGCTTTTGCTAAGATGGTTTTATGAAGGATCCTAAAATAAGCTGCTGCTTCTTTACTTAATTCACACTTGGGCTATTTTTATCCATTCATTAACATCAGGATTTTTACCTTTTCCTCAAGACTCTTCAGCTGTAAATATTTATGAGATCTTAATAATGGACACATACCTTTGAAATCTCTAGTTCTGTTTCATATTTTTTTCAAGCCCCAAATTATTAAGACTGCCTGCGTTCCTATGTTTCTTCACTCATTCACGCATTCCTCTTCAATGGGTTGTTTTTTGAGTGAGCTCTTTTTCCAGGTCTTTCTGGAGATAGATGTCCCAAATTGGTAACACTGTCCTGCCTGCTTAAATGGCACATGTATTTTAAAAGAATGACCCCACTTGGTAGACATATCTTATTTATTATCCTAAAGACATTGAGTAGTCAATGATTATTTATTGAATCAATTCATTTGAAGATGACCATTTCTTCAAAAGTTCCATGTAACACATAAAGGTAAAAGAAAGGATTGCTTAAAAAATGTAAGTTTCAAAATCAGAAAAAAAAACATAATTACCAAGTATTACTGTCCATAGGTATTTTTCTTCTTGAAAATAAGATTTGTTGCTTGATTTTTGTTGCTGTTATTGTTGTTGTCTGATTCATTTTCACTTTAAATATGACTCTTATGTCCCAGAAGAAACATTTGGAAACTCAACAGTGATGACACAGTGTGTTCAAGATAATACAATGAAAATGTGTGTGCGTGTGCGTGTGCATGCATGTGTGCTTGCGTGCACGTGTGTGTGTATGTGTGTACATATAACATGGTCTCTTCCCTCTTCGTTTTGGTGGAAATTTCACCATTTAAAATATTTGTTACTTAATATTTGTATATTACTCTCTTTCAGGGAGTATTAAAATAAAATAGGTGTTATTTTCTAAGGTATCCTTTTTTTAAAGGTATCCAGTTTTTTGAGGAAGATGAACATTTCTTAAGTTGGAATTATCACTGGCTATGCTGTGTTAGTCATAGTTTGCTTGAATTTCCCAACTTTCAAAATCATATTCAATCTGTATTCAATAGACTTGTAAATCATCCCATGATAATTTAATCTAACATTACATAGCCCTATTTGTTCAGTGAACAAATGTGAAGCTTTGGGTTCATGTGGAAAGTAGAAACACATTATTTTCCTTTTGTTCTTGAAATCATGGTTTCTATTTGAAGAACCACTTCAAATACTTACAATTCAGTCCTATGAGGGAGATTTTCTAATTGTGAAATCCCCTTTGTAAAATTTCCATTCTATTATCACATGGAAGTATCTGTGTGTAATGAGAATGTTGATGTGAATACTAGGTTGTTACAGAATTCAACCTTTTTTCTCACAATGCAGAATGAAGACCATGTGCACTAGGTAACACTGGGAATTGTTTCTTTCAAAATAACATAATATTTTAAGAAATTCCACCAGATCTACCCCTCTGCAGTAATTTTAATTTACCCTCTCTTCTCTTTCCTTCTCTTACTATCCTTTAATTTTCTAACTGGGAGCCTCCCTCCCCTGAGAGCCAATCACCCTTCTTGTTTCATGCCAGAGATACCATCATCAACCCTGATCAAGTCACTCATAACTCTATAAAGGTATCACTTAGCTTGACTGTTTCTGATAGAATTATTTCTAATTTCTAAATAGACTGTTATGGTTCTCAGACTCTTTTATATCCTATGACCACTCAGCCTAGGCCTCTGTGCTCCAACCAGATGGAATTTTCCGCTGGGAACTTTTACACTCCTGCATTAGTAATCTTTTGCTGCAGAACGTACTTCCCCCAAAGCCTAGCAACTGAAAATGTTATGGATTTAGTACTGCAGTTTCTCTGAATCAGAAATCCTAGAGAGGCTAGTCAGAAAGTCTGATTCAAGATGTTTCATTAATCTTCAGACAAGAGGTCAGCTCGTGTTAATCAACTGAAGATTTGACTGAGAGAATTAAGACAGTTCACCTGTGTTGGTATCAGTCCTTTTCATTGGTAGCTGGGTTTTATCGGAGAGAGAGCAAAGAGAAAGTCACATGCCTTTTATGATCCAGCATCTTAAGTCGCATATTTCTACCAGTTAAACACATGTAACTAAATAGAATCAGCCCATACTCATGCCTGGAGGATGAGGGGTAAGTGTGTCCTAATTAAAAGGAGGAATATTAAAGAATTAATAGACTTGTTTTTTTAAAAAAAATTTATTGAATCACTGTGAGATAGTTACAAGCTTTCATGTTTGGGTTACAATCACACAATGATCAAACACCCATCTGTCCACCAGTGCACATTCCCCACCACCAATATCCCGGTACACCCCCCCCCCCGCCTTTCCCACCCTCACCCTGCCTCCATGGCAGACAATATTTCCCATACTCTCTCTCTACTTTTGGGCATTATGGTTTGCAACACATACACTGAGAGGTCATCATGTTTGGTCCATTATCTACTTTCAGCACACATCTCCCATCCCGACTGATTCCTCCAGCCATCATTTTCTTAGTGATTTCTTCTCTACTTAAACTGCCTTCTCCCCTTCACTCATGAAGCAGTCTTCCAGCTATGGGTCAATGCTCCTGGCCCTTGTATCTACTATCCTTGGCCAAAAGTCACATGAAAATGTGCTCCACATCACTAGTCACGACGGAGATGCAAATCAAAACAACAATGAGGTATCATCTCACACCACAGAGACTAGCACACATTCAAAAGAACAAAAGCAACCAGTGCTGGTATGCATGTGGGGAAAAAAGGACACTCTTTCAATGTTGGTGGGAATGACGACTGGTCCAGCCTTTCTGTAGAACAATATGGACAGTCCTTCAAAAACTAGAAATTGAGCTTCCATATGACCCCGCAATACAACTTCTGGGAATATATCCCAAGGATGCAAAAAAGCACAGTAGAAATGACATCTGTACCTATATATTCATTGCAGCACTGTTCAAAATAGCCAAAATATGGAAACAACCCGAGTGCCCTAAAACAGATGACTGGTTAAAGAAACTACACAATGGAAGACTATGCAACTGTTAGGAGAGATGAAGTCATGGTATTTGCTTATAAATGGATAGACATGGAGAGTATCATGCTAAGTGAAATGAGTCAGAAAGAGAGGGACAAACATAGAAGATCTGCACTCATATGTGGAGTATAAAATAACATCACATGAAGCTGACACCCAAGGACAACAGACTTGTTTTTAAATCACCACTATTGGGCCAGAATGATAGTACAGCTGATAAGGAGTTGGTCTTGCATGTGGCCCATCCAGATTTGATCCCTGGCACCCAATATGGTCCCTCAAGTCCACCAGGAATGATCCAGAAATCCTGAGCACTGCTGGGTATGAACCAACTCCTCAAACAAAACAAAATAAGCACTATTATTGAGGTCCAGTAACTCGTTCTATTGGAATTAATGCCTTATTTTCCTTCCTTAACCTCAGGATTCTCCATAGCTGTTAATTGGCAAGAGGGTTTTGTTTGTTTGTTTCTGTTTTGTCTTTTCCCATTACATGTTAATGTTTGTCATGTCCTTAGACCCAGTCTTTCCTTGCCTGGTTTGTGCCTCTATAAATACATAAATGAAATACCTTCCTCAAAACATCTTATTTTCTGCCACAAAAAGCCAATCCTAATAAATTCACAAGTTCTGGTAATTATGTCAAGTGAGCTCCAAAGCTAAGCAGAATAAAGCCCATCAGTCAGCCCAGAGTATAGCTTAGGTGCCTAAGAAATGCGGGCTATTTTCTCTATCATGTTTAAGTTCTACAGTAGTCATGCTATAATTATCACAATGAATCCATAGTGGTAGATATTATTTCATTTTAGAGTTGAAGAACCTCCTCAGTTTCATGGCAATTACCTCCTTAACCAAGTACCTAAGCAGAAGTAAGTGGAGGAAAGGATTTGAACACAGCTCTGTAATTCCAGTTTTTCTACCCTATAGTCAGCTCCTGAGAGCTTGTTTGGAGGTTCTAGCAGGAGAGCGCAGCTACTCTTAAACCCTCAACCGAAGAATGATCTGTCTCTATTCAGGGAAGGCCGTCCTCTTCGACTGAGTGCACAGCTTCAGGAGGGACTCACATGGAGTGGTGAGGGAGGAAGGGAACACCCACCTAGCCAGCCAGGTCAGCTGGACCAACCCTGGCCATCAATGGGGTGACAGATGTTGCAGGACTGGAGCGATAGCACAGCGAGTAGGGCGTTTGACTTGTATGCCACTGACCCAGGTTCAATTTCTCTGTCCCTCTCGGAGAGCCAAGCAAGCTACTGAGAGTATCTGGCCCACAAGCAGAGCATGGCAAGTTCCCGTGGCATATCTGATATGCCAAAAACAGTAGCAACAAGTCTCACAATGGAGACGTTACTGGTGCCTGCTAGAGCAAATCAATGAACAACTGGACAGCAGTGTGACAGTGCAGTGGATAGTCAACTCAAGACATAGAAAGGCAGCTTCAGTGTGTTGTCCTTAAAAATGAAAGTGGCTTTAACTTCATTTGGTTCATATTTTCTGTTGCCTCTGTATAGAATTTCAGCAATTTCACTCTTACCCAAATAGTAACCAATACAACTTTGAAAAAGACTTCAGCTGTCCCATTATGAGTAACACAACCACTGAGTTCAAAGAGACAAAGTTGTTAGAATTACATTTTTCAGCTTTGAATGTGTTGTTTTCAAACTACATCCTGTGTTTTGGCTCAAGGATTTTTAGAAGGCTAAATGATAAAGAAAAAAATGATCACAATTTAACAATCAGGAAACAGCTTTATAATTTGATGAAATCAGCAGTATTCTATTCTCTCATCCTTGAGGAATTATATGGTATGTTCTGATCAGGAGATGCATTGAAAAGGGGACAAAAAAAAACAACTTGAGGAAATTAATCAATTTCTTATCTCATTCAGAACAGACAATGGATCTTTCCTCTTCTTTGAAAATGTCAAGTTGCCATCTTCTCTGAGCCCCATTCAGTGACTGAGTTGTTTTAGCTTCCACATCCTTTCCAAGAGCTGTATTGTGGAGCACCAAAGGCTAGCATGTTAGCTCAAGCTGCCTTCAGGGAGCATTTCCCCAAGTATTTGGCTCACTTCTCCATTTGGGGGAAGTAACGCAGAAGGAAAAGCAAGAGAAACTCAGCAATTTCTTGGTATTCCATCCTTCTCCGCTAGATGTGCCTTCAGTTTTCCTCCATTCTTTCATATATTTTTTTTTTGCTTTTTGGGTCACACCCAGCGATGCTCAGGGGTTACTCCTGGCTTTATACTCAGGTATTACTCCTGGCGGTGCTTGGAGGACCATATGGGATGCCGGGGATCGAGCCCAGGTCGGCTGCGTGCAAGGCAAACGCCCTACCCGTTGTGCTATCACTCTGGCCCCAATTGTTTCATATTTAAATTAGAGGGAAACTATCTGATAAATGTGTCCCCTTGACCCCAGTAACTGATCTGAGCCCTCTTTGGAGGATCATTAGGATAAACGGCAAAGACATGAGAATTCAAGGACAAGATTGAATTCATCCTGGCAAACTGGACAGGGAGGTGGAGGCCAAACATCTTGCTGACTGTATCTTGTGCACCCAAGAAAGTATCAATTGGGATAAGCTGTAAAGTTTAGGGGGCAGAGTGTGTGTGTGTGTGTGTGTGTGTGTGTACATGTGTTAAGGGATTTAACTTACATACAACTGAGCCCGGTTTGATATCCATCACTGCATATGGTCCCCTGACCACCACCATGGCACAGAGCATATCCGTGAGCATAGCCCCAGGAGTAAGCCCTGAACACCCTGGATGTGACTCAGACATACACAACATGCAATCTATTAAAAATTCTCTGAATGGAAGGAATCTCCAAAACTATACACAAAATGAAATATATTGAAAATCCTCTCCATGGAAAGAATGTATAGAAACTTGGAGGTTGTTCAAAACTGAAAGAATTGAATGTGATCAGGTGAACACCTGTGTAAAACATTACAAGGATCAAAAATTAACGATAGTCATTCATTGGTTGGGTATTTCACTCATTCCATATTTGTGAGACAATGTTCAGGATGTTTTAAACACTATGCTAATAAGCCTCTTGTCACATTACCTCATTTTGTTCTCACAAGAACCTTGGAAGTAAATTAGAATCCATTTTACCAACGAGGGATTTTGGGATTAAGCAACTTCTCAGAGACTCATATTCAATAAATTGGAAAAGCAATTCAAAGTGAAGTTAATAAAGCATATCCTAAGTTTCATTCCATAATGGATTTTTAGCATCTAACATTACAGGAGCCATATTTTACTCTTTGCAATAAATTGCATTACAGAAATTTCTCAGGAGTTTAAAACAACACGCATACTGTTCTGTGATTGTTTCATACCATAAGGGGCTCAGAACTGTTAATAATATTTGAGTACCTCTAGGCTAAATTGGCGCTGAGAGATATTAATCATCAATAGCTCTTAGTTTCTAACAAAGAATACATATGCAGAGGTGACAGGATTCAGCTACGCTGTGCAGTGTGGCTTAACTGGCAGACAGGTTATTCCACCAATATCACTTATTCTGACAGTCAGGGAACAGTGGAAGATGCACTAACAATTCAACACAAGAATCAGAAGCTACTTGATTAACATATTCTCTTAGATGAGTGCAATGCCCTGTGTCTCCAATATCTCAGATTGTATAATACAATATTTCTGTGTCAGGTATTTAAAGAAGTTTCAAGTAGGATATTTTAAGATATGAGTTGATCCCATCCAGAAGTAAACCTTGATTTCAGAGCCAGCAGTATGCCCTCAGTACTTCTGGGTGTGGACAAAGTCAAACAAAAGCCCCAAAGATATATTAGCTTTTTTTTTCCCCAGTTAGCCCTAGAAGATAAAATGGTTCCAGTAAAGATTATGAAATTCCTTTTAGGAAGTTTTTGACCATTATAAAAATTATTACTACTATTTAAATCATTTACTAATTGCATAATCTGTAGCTGCCCATTGCTCTTCAAGAGTTTAGGGAATATTGTTCTCTGCCTGATTCTTCTGCCCCCTATCACCCCTGGGGCAAATAATCCCAATGCTCTTTTCCATCTCCTTTGAGCTCACAAGCGGATCGTGTTCTCATATCCAGTGTTAGCCAATGGGTTTGGTCAATGGACCATAAATAAATCAATACATAGATGGAAGGAGACCCCCGTCCACCTGAGATGGATCCCAGCTTCTGTCTTTCCTTCACTGGCTTCAAACATGGCAGCCAGTAAAATGCCAATGCAAAACCACCTGAATGGAAATTTTACACAAGTTCTCCAGCCCCCAACCCATATGAATATGAAAATCCCAGGGTATAAATTTTATTTTTATAAGTCACGTTGTAATTGGAGACCATTTTCTACAGCAACTCACCCTGCCTAGTGCCCAGGAAAAAAAGCAACCAAAAGAGATAAAGCAATGCAAACAGAAAGACTGTCATATCATTTCACAAGGAAGCAAGAGCAAATGGTCAGCTTTAGCACATGACTTCTCAAAATGTCGCCCCCTGATCCAGAGCACTACTATGTAATTTTGTTACATTAGGTTCTCAATACAATTCTAATTCATGGTGGTGGAGAGATAGTATAGCAGTCAGGCAATTGCTTTTGCTCATCTCACCCAGGCTCTATACCCCACACCACAGATGTTCCTGAAGTCCCTCCAGGAGGAATTCCTGAGCACCACTGGGTATGACCAAAAATACGCAAACAAACCAACCAATTCATTCATGAGCTCCCCTCCAGACCTTCTGAGTTTCAGTAGGGTGAGGCAGGGGTAACAGCCTTTAAGTGCCTCCCAAATTATTTACATTCTAGAAACAGTAGTCTAACAGCTTTCAGTGGGAAACAGGTGAAAATGCTACCATTGTCAGGCATTTGAAAATACTTTTGATGTATTTTAGATCCTGAGTGTAAGTGTAGCCTTTGAAAACTACATTCAAGATCATCTGCCAACTAAGACGAGCAGACCATTTAGAGTGACCCACTGTCCACTGTGCCATCATCAGCTCCAGCCATTGCAGTTGTGACAACTTAACCTCTGAGTGGATGCCTTGCTCTGCTTGTCTTTCTCTGTGGATTCCTATAAAACAATCCAAACAGATCTATCACTTGTCAGTTGTCATCTTGTTGATCTTCGATTTGCTCTAGCGGGCGCCAGTAAAGTCTCCATTTGTCCCTGTCTCGTACTAGTGCAGCCCAATGATATCTGCTTGCTCCAGGCACACTAAGAGCCTCAAATCATTCACTCAGGGATTTGACGAAGAAGTCTGACCACCTAGTTGGTGGGCGGTCACGAGGTCTTCTGACATCCCATGGAATCCAGTTGGTAACATCTCTAGTCCAGTGGTCATCTCTGAATCGAATTACATGACCAGCCCATCTGATTTTTGATGCCTTGGCAAATGAGACAGCGTCCCTGATTCTTGATCATCAACAGAAGTCAGAACTCCAGATTCCTTCTCTCACTTGAGTGAGACGTGATACTACTAGCATAGTTCTTTCGATTCCTCTTTGGGATACCCTAATAGCGTTCTCATCCTATTTGCGTAGGGCCCAGGTCTCTGAGGCATATGTTAGTGCAGGAAGAATGGTGGAATCGAAAAGATGTGCCCGGGAGTCGGAGGTTTTTCATTCTCTTAACCACTTCTTCAACGCTCTTGAATGCATTTCACGCTGCTCTCTTCCTCCTGCGCAGTTCTGGCACCAAGTCGTTTCTCATGTTGATTTCTTGTCCCAGATACACATAGCTGCTGCATTCGGAGATGTTTGTTCCATTGAGAGCAAATGGAGCTTCAGGGACCAGTTCATTTTTCGTGAACATTGTCTTGTTGAGATTCAGCTGCAACCCAACCTTTCCACACTCGTGGTCAAAGTCGGCCAGCATTTGTGTCACTTGGCTAATGTTTGGTGTTATGAGAAAGATGTCATCAGCAAAGCAGAGGTGGTGTAATTGCCAACTGTCTATCTTCACTCCCATTCCTTCCCATTACAGTCGTCACATGATGTTCTCGAGGGTGGCACTGAAGAGTTTTGGTGAAATGGTATCACCCTGCCGCACCCCTCTCTTTACATCAATGATCACTTCCTTGTAGAATGGTGAGATCCTGGTGGTGAATCCACAATACAGCTCTTGAAGGATTTTGATATACTGAGTTTGAATGCCCTGTTTGGCCAGATCTATGAAAAAAAAATATCACACAGTGTCATTTTGCTGCTTAAAACTTTTCAATGGCTTTCCATTTTAGTTATGACAAAATTAAGAATGCCATACCTCTGGTCCTTTTTGGCTTTAATTGAAATCTGAAATTCTCTCGAAGACCTGGCAAGCTACCAAGAGTTTCCTGCCCGCATAGGAGAGCCTGGCAAGCTCCCTGTGGTGTATTCATATGCCAAAACCAGTAACAATGATGGATCTCATTCCCCTGACCCTGAAAGAGCCTCCAATGCGGCACTGTTGGGAATGACTAGTAAGAGAGGCTTCTAAAATCTCAGGGCTGGGATGATTCGGAGATGTTACTGAGACTGCTCGAGAAAATCAATGATTAACGGGATGATGATGATGATGATGATGATGATGATGATGATGATGATTAATGTATTACCCCTTTTGGGCAATCTCTTGCCCCCTTGTCCAGACAGGCACAAGGTTGGTAAATACTTCGAATTTATGGATTGAATGAATGAATCTCACCCAAACTCTGTATGGAATCCCACCTCTTAGCTACCAAATCCCCCATCAACTTGTTTTTCTGCCCTTCCTAGTCTCTATTAGTGACCTCACTGACTCACACGTGGGGACTGGAATTGGCCTGATTGTTTCATTTCTACTATTTGTATGCAGGAGTTGGAAAATAAAATAGTTAGAGTAATGGTATCTACATATGATCCTCTGCGTAAAAGGAGTTAATAAACAACTACTCATTATATAATATCTTAAAAGGAGGTGACAGTTGTTCTGTTCATAGTTTCCTTGAGCTTAAAGCAGTGAGAAATTCAATGGAGTTTTGGTAATTGAGAGGATCCCACAATTCAAGACTGTGAACATGATTTTAGTCTAAATCAGTAGCCCCCCCATCAGATCTAATTTCTATGCCTTCCTGTCCTGGTTGACCCTTAATTTGGAGCTGTGTCCTCCCTCATTTACATGATTTTTATCTTGCACTCCTTGGAATATCCTGTAGCCCACCAGGGACATATGACAGCAGTTGAGAAATACTTATCTAGCTTGCCCCATATTTATCCCAAAGATCAACAGGTAGTCCGGTCCCCACCTTTTTCTGGCCAATATTTAAAATTTGGTCCACAATGTGAAAAATGTACCTGATACCAACTACAGAGTATTAATCATCAAAGTACTCTTCTGACCAACTGTCTCCAAGATGAATCTGGTTCCAAAACATCTCCTTTTTTTTTTCTTTTAAATATTTACCATTTTAATCTTTCATTGTGTGCACACTGACCTCCTAACCATAGGCTCACCTCCTACGTCTCTGAAAATTTTGAAATTAATTTATTTTTTAATGGAACAAGCTGTGCATGATTGCAACTACACCTTCAATTGGATAAAATTGTGGTGGCTTGAAATTGATAACATATGGAAGCTCAACCAAGAGAATGAAAGTGGGAAGGAGGACTCTCGTACACTGAAATAAAATGCTTGTTTAGCATGTTTTGTCATCCCAAGTGTAAGCAAGTTTGAAGCTTTCGAGGATTTCTGGCACACTTGATCTTTCCAGGCTGTTTCTTCTTTTCATAATAAATGGAGAACAGCAGCCAGGTGAGTTATTTCTGCATGTCACTGGCTCAGCTTCTGGCAAGCAGGCACTCCAAATGTTTCCATCATATTGCTTTCCTCTATTGACTTCTGGACCGTTTTTAGAACTTGAGCTACTGAACATTTTATTTCAGTGAAAAATGCTGAAGCAATCATTTAGTAGGTGTGGTTATTTCACTAACTGCTCTTCCTGTGTTCTCCCAATGACTTGACATCTGCATAGGGTTCAGGAATGTGGGCCTTATGTCTGTAGCCACAGGAAAATTATTCCGCTTGGTCTGGACAAAGGCTTAATGTGTTTTGTCCAGGTTTCAAATTTCTCAGAACATCTCAGTAAATAAGCATCTGATATAAAACTAAGCCACTCCACCAACATCCTGCCTTTCTCTTCACCCACACCCCAGTTGATTTGAGTTTATGGATTTGCTTCTGCCTGCTGAAAATTCTTTGGCTTAAATAGTCTAAGAATGGAGATCTGGACAACATTTCAAGTTCCCAGGTTTTGTTTTCAACATTTAATTCGCCACCTGATACCTTTTAAATCCAGTTTAATAGTTGAAATGGATTTTGTGCGCTCTGCAGTTAAATGATGATGTGTTCATATGCATTCACATGTGGATTTCTTAAAGAATTTATTTCAGACAAATGTGCAGAGGGTCATATTACACCATGGTTATTTTAAAAATCAAAATCCTTTCTTTAAGTCTATTCTGGGGGATTTGAAATGCTACACAGATCAACAGAGAGTAAGACTGATTTCAGGCAGAAAAGGAAATGCAAAGTATCTTTCTTTACTTTGGCATTTATTTACTCTTAACCCTCTATACCTGGTGATTGTGTTGTTGTTTTTTAAAACAAGTAGGTTTAAGGTTTTAAAATTGGGAAACACTTGCCTAGTAAAATGACAAAACCACAGCTAATGCGGTGGTGTTATTCTGCCGAAATTTCCTTTTCACTCCCCCAAACTCATGCTCAACGGAAGAATAATCTCCTTGAAGACAGGAATTCTCCCTCTTGGCCCCTCGCCTCAATTACCACTGGTTGACTGGGATGGATATGTGCTCCAGGCTGGTCACAGAACCCTGAGCCCGCCAGGCGGAATGCCCACCCACAGGGAGCTTTGAACTCGTTCAGAGATGCAGGATAAGTAAAATAAGTCAAACAGAATGTTAGAAAACCCAAGCTTAAGAGAAAAGAACAAAAGAGGGGTGAGGGACAGAAACTGGCCTTTCTAGGTGTCCTCGGAGTAAAGAGGGAAGGATAAAGGACTGAAAGGTAAGAGGAAACATTCTGATGATCTGGGGAACCCGCTCCACATTCAGTGAACTGCAGGGGGCAGTGGAGCTGAAGAGGAACAGAGCTCAGACCAGTTAGCTGTTCCATGGCAAGGCGGCAAGAGATGAAGGTTACCGAGAGGAAAATATAAGTAAATAACTAGAGCTGACTCTCTGGGATATTCCACTGAGTCAGAGTCAGATTGTTTGCAGAACGTATTTGAATCAGGAATCACTTTTAGAGAACTTTGCTCTCTAAAGATCACAGTTGTAAGCTGGGGAGCAGAGGGCAGTAGCCAAGTAAGCTACTGAATCACATCCCACCCTCATCCCCTGGATTCCACAGTCAGCCCGCTGACATGCAAATATCCCTGAAGGAGAGAAAGGAGCTCAAGGTCCCCTCTATGTGGGGAATAGAAGAACAAATACAAAAGATGATTTCTGCACACACACTATTTGCATACATCATCTTGCTCTTTATTACTAGCAGTTGCCTGTTGGCTACTCTTAGTTTATTTAGTTTTATAGCTACTACTTTACGAATTTAGTTTATTAGTTATTTAGTTTATCAAATATTGGATAAACTAAATAACTATGTATTCGATATGCCAAAAACAGTAACAACAAGGTTCACAATGGAGATCTTACTGGTGCCCACTTGAGCAAATCGATGAGCAATGTGATGACAGTGATACAGTGATACAGTTATTTAGTTTATGAATTAATAGAAAAGTAAACAATACAGGCTCATGTACTATTTTGAATAAACACCTATCATTCACTTCTCTAGAAAGCAACATCACATATGTGTAATTGTATATATGCATATGTATCTCTATATAATGAATACATAATATAGTTACATACAGAACATACATATTCCATGTATGTGTAATACATGTATTACAAAGGCAAACTTAATACATACATATATATAGCTCATTAGAAACATCTAATTTACCTAATAATATCAATAATACATAGTGAATATGACACATGCATATAATTTTATATGTTATATAAGTTGCAACAGTATTTTTTTTAATTTATTTATCTATCCATTGATCTGGAAAGCTGGTCACCTACTTGAGTTCAAGACTCAGTTTTCAGCATTGAATCTGAGCAAAGTTTTGCAACCAGTGTCAACAGAAGACCACAAACAGGAGAAAATAACAGTGGAAACAGCAAGGAGTTGAGTGCGTGGTAACTCAGTGGAAAACATTCAGAACGTCCATTAGTTGCAGCCAATGACGGAGGGAGGCTGAGGTGGTCCTCAGGGACAGAAGTTCCCTTACCTAAGGTGGAGCCAGTGTGGGTACCTTGGCCTTCCTGTCAGCCCCTGGGCACAAAAGACCCTACCTACTGCCCACTCCTACCAACACAGCAGACATGATCTTGTACTTGCTGGGAGTCTGTCTCGGGTATTTGAGGATTCCATCCCCAGCCCTTCTCTTCCAGAGGAAACCTTGGGCCCTATATTTAAAGAACTGAGTCTCAGTTACCTCATCTGTGAAATGGAGACTTTGTGACCTCCTGTTAGGCAGGGCGGGGGGCAGGAGGAGAAGAGTTTGGGGGAAGGGTTCAATTAGTGGAGGCATGTTGAGGGGTCTTTTCTCTACCCTCTTCATTCCAATATACCATTGTCATCATATACCTTTAAGAAATGAGTTCCCTTGGGGAATTATCCTTCACTCATTTAAATGATTACTACCTCAGGCCGGCAAGCTAAGGATTTCCTGAAACAGATCATTAGGGAACAGAGCACATTGGGGTCAGAGAATGGCTTGGAGCTTCTCACCCTGTCCCTGTTCCAGCACAGTTCCCGGGAAAGCCAAGCCAAACCACCTCTTTTCCAAGCCTTTCCATTCCCGTCACACCCCACAACCATCTTCGCAGCACGAAGCCTCTCTCCTGCAGACACTTATGACAATTATTCATTGTAGAGTGCATTTGGCAATAAGTCATATGTGGCCCAGTGGCATGCCTTCCATTGTTTTTGAAATGTTGCTAAAAATTGTTGTTTAAATCTGAGTCTATTTAACTTTTCCTGCTGAGAAAGCAGTGAGAGAACCCACCCATCTAAGTGTTCACACTGGCTTCATCTGGCAAAGCCCACTTTCCAAGCATGCTGCCCTGCTATTAACTCTTGTTTCAGTCCACTTTGTAAGATTTTTCTGGTTTGGGTTTATCTATAAAATCAACTGTAGTTCTCAAAAATCGTTCGGGTTCGAATGTGAACTTACAAACATGTGCAGTTAATTAAAGACCTAGATAGACCCTTGTTTTGAATTAAAAATTACTATTCCTTTCACTGGGACCGCCCGCAGTGGAATATTCTTTAAAGCAATTAGGTTTTCCATTGTGCTGGATTTTACAATAACGAGACTTAGAAAAGAGGTGAAGAGTGGTTGAAGAACTATGAAGAAAGAGAGGTTTCCCAGAGCATTATATACAGTTCTGAATTTGATGAAATAGGCTTTTTACTGAATTCATTACTTCTAACTTTCCATGGCTACACCCTGTAGCCAGTATCCAAGAGATAAGTACTTACATCTATTCATAGTAATTCAGGATTCTGTGTGCAGAACACTGAATCTGAAGCAAAAATAGGCAATTTTCTAAAAAACAGACTGAGAGTGGCCACGCAAAGAAACAACACATTTGTAGAGTATGTTTGAACCATTTACACATGAATCCCTCCTCCTCAGGCCCAGAAACTGAGAAAGAAGAAAAACATCAATCTGATAAATTGATATTCTAGATCATGGAGAGCGTTCAAAAGACTAGGGTGCATGCTTTGCTTACTGGAGCCTCTTGACGCTTCATGGACCCCTGAACACGGCTAGGTGTGTCCCCAACACAAATAAATAAACAAATAAGGAAGTAAATAAATGGTGTTCTAGATTAGAAAACAAGGATTTGTAAGAGTTTTGAATCTTGAAGCCAAAAAGATTTTCAGTATGAAGACTTTTACGTGCAACATATATGTGTGTGTGTGTGTGTGTGTGTGTGTGTGTGTGTGTTTGCAAAGATTTCCTCTGAAAATGAGAGTGAACAGAGGGGACTGAACTCTGCCATGTGGGCTGTGTTTGCCACTTCTCATTCCATCTGAGTCAATATTTTGAGTATGCTGATCTCATTTCTACCCTGAGACCTTGGAGAGAAAATGAATGTTCCTGCAGATAATATACAAGACTGGAATGCGAGCCACACAGCAGCCTGCGCAGCTGCAAAGACACCCTCTCCTGGGCTGTTCTCTGCACACCAGTCAGCCCCAGGCCAGCAGAAACAGCGGCTCTGTCTCCCCAAAGGGCACACTGTGGGCAGAACAGCTTTGTAAAATCCACCAGCACTGTCCTCTGGAGGAGGGGGGAGTTCTGTAAAATCGAAATAGTTTGTCCATTTGGTAGAAGAGAGTGGACTCCAGGGAACTAACAAGAGGATAACCATGTTTTCCACAGAACAAAGAGGAGTTTGTTCTAAGGGCAGTTCTGCACGAGGAGAGAACAGGAACATCCCCACGGGAAAGAGGAGGCAGGGGTGGGTGGGAGGCAGGCTCTGGCAGAACGAAGTCTAATGCAAGGAAGTCGTGCTCCTAGCCTACGTTTTGTTGTTGCTGTTATTTTCATTCATACGAGTTCAGAATATAGTGACCTTGATCAATTTGACCTTGATCTCTTTCTCTATTTCAAAGTTTATGTTTTTATTTATTTATTTTTAATTGAATCACAGAGACATACACAGTTATAAGATTGTTCATAATTGGGTTTCAGTCATATAATGTTCCAACATCCGTCCCTTCACCCCTTCACCTGTGTCCCTTCACATTTTCCACAACCAGGTCCCTAGTTTCCTCCTGCTAACCCCCTCACCTCTATGGCAAGCATTTTTCCTCTCTCCCTGTCTCCTCCCCCTCTCCTTCCCTCCCTCCCTCTCCCCCACACCCTGTCTCTTTGTTTAAGCATTATGGTTTGCAATACAGATGCTGAAAGCTTATCATATATAGCCCTTTATCTACTTGCAACACTAGTTCTAGTCTAGAGTGATTATTTCCAGCAATGATCATAATGGTCCCTTCTCTATCCTAACTGCTTTTTGCCCCTCACACACATTTGTGTCAAGCTTCCCACTGACAAGTCGTCCTGGCCCTGTTTTCCCTAACCTTGGATATTAGTCTCATACTATATTTTTATTTCCCATAAATGAATTCAGTCAACCGTGTTTATGTGAGGTCACATTCCATGATTCTCAGGGGTTACTCCTGGCTCTATACTCAGAAGCAGTGGCTATCCTGGCGGTGGTTAGGGGGCCATATGAAATGCCCAGGATCTATCCCAAGTTGACTGCATGCAAGGCAAACATCCTACCTGCTGTACTATCATTTCAGCCTCAGAACAACTATTTTCTCTTCCAGTATGAATATCTAAAGGTTTTTCCAAGCAGAGATGTCACTGAATAGGTCTGATTGTTTTAATCTGATGACAGAGTGTCTTCATCCCCAACAGTGTCTTCCATACACAGTGCAGAGACCCCCAGTCTCCTTAGCAATTAGGCCCAACACCTGGCCACATAGCCAAGAGGGGAAAAGCACATTCCCACAGGAGCCTGCAAACTGACGCCCTCTCATGAACACTTCTATTTCACATGTTGCTTCTATTGCGAACCATGTTCATTTCTAGAATCCCACTGTGCACTCCATTCCTCAGAGGTTATGCTGAGAATGTTGTCAATGTCTCAGCTATATGTGTGAGTGCCTTGACCCTCTAGAAACAGTGCTCTTCATCCCTTCCAGCGCTCAGTTGAAGACTTCTCAAGTTGAGGCCAACCTATGAGATCACTGCATAGCCCAGAATCCTTTTCATGACAAGTGGAGAAAGAGGCTCCATTAGAACCAGCAGGCAGGACTGAACCTAGAGTTCCAGGGGCAACTGTGTGGAATGAGGATCAGGAAAGATTGGGCTGACCCTCATGCCTCCAGACTCCTGGGTTTATAAGTCAAAAAGGAAAAAAATAATTCTTACCCTCCTCTTATTCACACAGGTCAGTGTGAGTTAAATTTTGTTACGTTCAGCAAAAAAGAGTTCTAACAATTGCCCTCTGCATGGTATCTTTCATAGAGTTTATTGAAGATTGTAATCATTGCAGAGATCTGGAGTCAGATTTTCAGACTTGTGCTCTTCTTGGGAAGTTTGGTGCAAATGGAGACAATGCAAAGGAAACTTGAGCCCTAGAGTAGAGCAAAGAGGAAAAAAAATGGATCTGCGGATCTTTAGGAATGGTCTGGACCAAAGGTACCAATCATGTCAAAGGGACTGCTGGTGAAATGATGTCACTTTTCATATAAAACATACTGGTTCTTACTATGTAAATAATGAATGCACAGGTGTTACAGAAAAAATTGGGAGAAAAACAGATAAGATCAAAAGAAAAAAGTATCAGTTCTTCATCATTCCACAATATATATGGATGCTTGCTAATTCTGTTGTGTGTCTCAGTTTTATTTTAATAGTAACAATAGGGCAGTATTTCATTCACTACTATAGCGGTAGGGAGTTTGCCTTGCATGCGGCTGACCCAGGTTGATTCCTCCGTCCCTCTCGGAGAGCCTGGCAAGTTACCAAGAGTTTCTTGCCCACACGGCAGAGCCTGGCAAGCTACTTGTGGCATATTCAATATGCCAAAAACAGTAACAAGTCTCACAATAAAGACATTACTGGTGCCCATTCGAGCAAATCGGAATGACAGTGACTATAATCCTTCTATTTAGCAGTATGATTGCCCAGTAATAAGCATAATAATAAATTAAAATATTTAGAATGAAAGAAAAAATGATGGAGCACATTGCTGTATTTTAAACCCATGGTCTTAGGACAAAACAAGGATCTCAGAGAGGCTCCTTATAACTAGAGACAAAAAGTTGAGAATCGATGGATTCCCATCTCCTGTTTCCCTAGGATGCACAAAAATGATTCTTCTTTCTACAGCTAGGATGGAGGTTCAATTGCACAGTGACTTCCCTTAGCTCTGTCTAAGGACAGGAAATGTCATTCTTGGTGTGTGAATTCAGGGTCCATAGACTTGAATTAGAATACATTCCATGCTGGATGGAACATACTTATATATTGAAGTTGGATCCATTTGGAAAAACAACAGAATAAGAAAGATAGCACTGATGAAATTTGATCTTTATTTTAGAATAAGAGATAATTATACAGACATTAATGCATTGAATCCTTTGTAGGATGTTTTCAAGATGAATCCTTGAAGAATTCCAAAAGCAAAGCTCCAAAATATTTTAAGAAATGACACCCCTGTGAGAAGATGCATATTAGTTCCTACATAACTATTTTGAATGGTAAATCTCATTTAGATATATGACTTTCGGTAAGATTATTGAAAAGCATATGTCCTTACCATTATATCAAACAACTGCAACCATTCCCTCAAAATGCTTATACCTCTTAATTTAAGGATCTGAAATGTACATTGTATCCAAATGAATTATGAAGATTTATTATCTAAGGGAGCATGAGTGATAGAGAGCAGATACATAAACAATTATGTCTTCCCCTAACTCCAACAGAGACTAAGGACCACGGTCAGCATTTAGTCAGTTCCTGATATTAAAGGAAATATAAAAAACAATAGTCAGGTGTCTATTTTTATAAATGTGTATATAATTAGCAATTTTGGGCAAATGTAATCTTTAATTTTTATATTATTCAATTTTATATTATTCAGAATGACTAAAAATCATGCTCTGGCTCTTAAAAGTATATTTGGGAAATAAAACAGAATTATTAAAAAACGATGACTTTTTTCATGTGAAATAAATTGTATTAAAACACTTTTTAGATGAATACTACATTGAAATACAGTATGGAACATGATGTTATGTAAATTAGTGATATTCAATATTGAACCAAACAATTTTATATGAATAGTTGATACGTCATGCCCTATTAGTCACAGTCACCAAAACATATCAGATTTTTAAGTGAGAAAATAACAAAATAGTCATTGGAAACAGCTTTTATCTACATGTATCATTAGTTAGGTGTGGGTGTAAAAATAAGAGTTTTTCAAACATAATCACATTTAATCTTCACAGTCACCAGGAAAGAGAAGAGTATGAGTCAACTTCTGTAGAACTGAATAATCTCAGGCTTAAGTCACCCAGGCAGGATTTGGTCTGTGTAATACCAATTTGCAAGGTTATCTTGGAGCTTAAGTTCCCTGAGTAACAAGCGTGTGACCACGTCCCAGGATAAAGCTAAGAGTTGATAATAAACATGTGTAGTAGCACTGTAGCACTGTCGTCCCATTGTTCATCAGTTTGCTCAAGCGGGCACCAGTAACATCTCCATTGTGAGACTTGTTGTTACTGTTTTTGGCATATTGAATAAGCCATGGATAGTTTGCCAGGCACTGCTGTGCGAGCAGGATACTCTGGGTAGCTTGCCAGGCTCTCTGAGAGAGACAAAGGAATAGAACCTGGGCAAGCCACATGCAAGGCAAACTCCCTACCCGATGTGCTATCGCTCCTATCGATAGCTCCAGTGTAATAGGAATGAATAAATTATGTTAATTCTTGAGGCAAAGTCTGTCAATTTAGTAGCAAAATTGAATGTGGGAGGAAATTTTTAGTTAGAATTTCACCATTTTCCCACCAACAGAGCAATTATTGACTTAGACAAGAATCATCTGCAGATAGATGCTAAATTTTATGGGTGCATGTTTGAAAAGATGCAATGATATTTACATACTCTCAAACCATCTCCCTAAAAATTACTGGTTAATTAGAAAGGAACAAACAGCAACCTATATTTGAGAAGTTTGGTGGGTCCTATGTTTACGAATGGATCAGAGTTAATAGATAAAAGTTAATGTCGCTCAGGTTGTGATACACTCTAACCAAAACTATATTTGCCAAGAACTCAAACACACAATGAAACTGAATGAAAGGAAGATATACTAACAGGGATTCTGTAGATTTGAGTTCCAGCTCTACCCATACCACCTAACATGACTAGCAGTGAGTATAGGGGAAGGAATCCTCTATACCCCTATAATCCTCTGTACCTCTAGTTTCTTTCTGTAAAAGACAATTCCTGCTCGTAGATGATTCTAGGAGCCAAATCTGCATTTATTTATTATTTTTTTATTGAATAACTGTGTGCTACAGAGTTACATAGTTGTTCATGATTGGGCTTCAGTCATATACAATGTTCCAACTTTTCACCAGTGTCCCAAGTTTCACCACCAATATCCAAAGTTTTCTTCCCACCCCCACAACCTCTTTCTCTCTCTTTATATATACATATATAATATAACTCCAAGAGAATTTTATATATGTATATAATTATATATAAATTATATATGTATATAATTATAAATATATAATATAAAATATATGTATATAATTATATATAAATTACATGTGCATATGATTATAAATATATAATATAAAATATATATGTATATAATTATATATATGTATATAACTATACATATATATACACATATATATAATTCTCTTGGAGTTATATCATTTTGTGTAGATTTCTGCTTGAAAAACTTAGCAGTCATTTATTTATAGTATGATTTTGAAGTTTGCTGTGAAAATTTTAAGAGAAACAATTTCCTTCATTCAGATATGTAGATGAAATAAATAATTGTACTATTTTAGTTTTGAAACAGAAATCACGAAATGAGAAACTATGCTCTATTAGGAAAACTTTTTCTAGAGTAATGAAAAATGAAATAAAAAATATAGTAACCCACCTCCAACAGGTCCAAACCATAATTTTTTCATTCCCTCATTCAATCATTCATTGAAGAATAATTTTCAAAGATACATCTATATAAAATATTATTATATAAAAAAAAACCTCTAGAATTTCCAAGCCTCAGTCTTGATTGGTTAACCAAAGAGGACACTATCCTACCCTGAACAGGAAATGATTTTGGTATGTTTGGCATGATGTAGATATTTACTAAACATATTGTTCCCCGCCCTGAGCAGAGCAGAAGACCTCCGCAACCCAGCCACAGCCATGCTCAAGACCCCTCTCCACACATTTGGATGAGCCTCACGCATGAAGGAACCAGCAGAGGAACCCAGGAATGCGGGACCCAGGACTGAGATCTCCAAGCCTGCTCAAATTGGGACTAGGCCTCCTCCTGCTCCACCCAGACCCTCCATTGTCCAGTAGCTTGTCAGCCACACCCAGAAACTGCCCCCGCCGTGTAATCCCATTAATGGCCAAGATCCAGAGACTATAAAACCAAGCTCCCGGAAACTTATAGCCTAGTTCACCCTCTGGGAGAACCTGGCAAGCTGCCCAGAGTTTCCTGCCCATGTAGGAGAGCCTGGCAAGCTCCTTGTGGTGTATTCATATGCCAAACCAGTACCAATAATGGGTTTCATTCCCCTGACCCTGAAAGAGCCTCCAATGTGGCACCGTTTGAAAGGACGAGTAAAGAGAGGCTTCTAAAATCTCAGGGCTAGGACAAATGGAGACGTTACTGAGACCACTCGAGAAAATTGATGATCAAGGGGATGATGATGATGATTTTCTCTGATACAAAGGTAGACTGAAGGTAGGGAACAAGAAGAAGAGATAAATACAAGGGTGAGAATATCACGATCGTGAAAGGATTTGAACTCTTCTGTAGACATTATAGATTCTTAAAGGCAGAAGATATTTCTAAGCAAAACTTCACTTTTAAGAGGTATTGATTTAAATTGTTTATTTTTTTTGTTTAAATTATGGTGTCCAAAGAATTTTTAAATGTCCCTTAACAAGGGTAATACAGGGAACCAGGAGCATGCTGGAGACTGGCACCAGAAACATAGATCATTGATCTGAAGATGCTTGACACATAGTGAGTATGAAAAATTTCAGTATACTTGCCCATCGGGTCTTACCTGCCTGTTCATGTATGGAGCTCCTCATTCCTTGGAAACCTTAGTTTATACTTCATGTCCAAACTAGTTAGACGAGCTGATACTAAAGTAACAACTGGAATGATCCACTAAGCTATGCAGTGGACTTCTTGCGAATCTAGCAGATAGGAGTGAAACAATCTACAAAATTGTCCGGGTTCTCAGTGAAGCCTACTGGCAGTCGTGGGAATTCAGATAAGTACTCACAGATTTCTGGAGGAGGCAATTTTCCAGATAGTGATGGTCCCTTGTTGGAAAGGTATCAGAGTTTAAAGAACTCCCAACGACCTCTAAGCTGCACACCAGAGAATTCTCTGGAGTTGGCTCAATTCTTGACTCTCATATGCCTGATCTACAGCAGCTTCTGTTGTATTTTTATAAGAAAACCAGACCTGAAGGAAATGTAAGACAAATGAGCGAATAGCAAATCATTGACAATATAACTAAGGGTTTTATCTCTACGTTTTAAGTATTTGGAACACTTTTAAAAGGGCATGGATTTAAGAATTCCTTGACTGCATTCTTTACTTGGCATGAATCTCTACATGTTGTTAGACTTCAAAAGGAAAATAGTGCTC
Source organism: Sorex araneus (assembly GCF_027595985.1). NCBI lineage: Eukaryota > Metazoa > Chordata > Mammalia > Eulipotyphla > Soricidae > Sorex > Sorex araneus. The sequence goes on along the minus strand of NC_073303.1, from coordinate 88,189,808 downwards.
AAACACACACACACACACACACACACACACACAAAACAGTACTACCAAAAAGAAAGGGAGTCTGAAAGCTAGTGTTGGTCTATTCCATGATGACAATCAAACATATTACTGGGGATATGTCTCACTAAATTAAGTAAAGAGTTTCAACACCTTGGTCTGCAACAAATAGAAATAGACATAAAAAATTTTTGGTGACAACAACAGCAAAATATAAAAGAGCCAAAACTGAGATCCTGAAACTAGTTTTTATAGCAGTGCTATGGAGAATACAGTGAGTAGCAAACTAGATTCCAATGGCTTGTCATCAACATGCATTGAGTGCCGTCTGCCAGCAGCCAGAAAAAAATAGGAAGGGATATTGTCAGGGAATAAGTATCATCAGTGAGCTTAGAGTTGAGTTAGAAAGACAGTCTGACAAACAGACTAATACAATTCAATCGGATAGATCTGGACACACTTGCTGTGAGCATCTCCACAGATAAACTACTCTCCTTAGCCAGCTAGACTGTCTGGTATTGATGATAATATTCTTTTATTGAGCAGGTACAACATGCCATATTATCACTTTTGCAATTTCTATATGTGTAGTTGGAGTCCAGGGAAGATATTAAAAATGTATCCAAGCTCACTTATTTAATAAATAGGAAAAACAAAATTTATAAGATTCAGAGCTTAAGTTGTTAACTTCTACTTAGTTGTCTTTAATTTATCTCACTGTAACTGTATGTATAATGGGAATAAAACCTGGCTCTGGACTTTTGGGAGATATGGTCTATTTAAATTCTGACAAATGATTGGCAATTAGGAGGATCTTACACTAGAACAGATGATTGTTAAGTAGATATTCTTATTTTCCCCCCCCCTAACCCTAATTTTGGGAGTACAAGGAAAGACCATTAATACCTACACTGACTGATGGTCAGTGTGGTCATATGCTCCACAGAACCACTTGAAGAGGTGGTTCATTTCTCTAGTGCTTCTGCCATTGAGAAGGTCCTTGGATATCCATCACCCTAATGAAGGTATAAAACAAATGGAGCAGAACCCAGTTCATAGCTCACTGTTGAGAAATAAGCCGACAAAACCAAACTTGATTAGCCAACATCTATCTAATAGAGTTATACGTGAATAGGAAATAAATGCTTGTAGCTATACGTCACCAAAGCCTTAGAGTGGTGATTGTTCATTTAACAGTGTCTGACTAGCAAATTATTTTAAAATCATTTTTAAAAGTATAAATCTGGTGCCATGTGGGCACAACATAAGTGAAAAAGAAATCAGTCTCCTCAAGTTACTCATACAGTTTATCCATAAATAGGGGCATCTCCAATGTATCAACTGGTACCCAGCAACAAGCAAGGGATTAACTAAACCAACTGAACAAAACAAAAAAGAAAATAATACAAAGTGTTACATATGAGTCCAAAAATAATTTTTTCAAGTCAGAGAGACAGCACTGTGGGTATGGTATATGCCTTTCATGCAGCTGACCCAGGTTCAATCCCAGTTACCCAAAATGTCCCCCCAAGCCCTCCAGGAGTGATTCCTGAGAACAGAGTTAGAAGTAAGCCCTCGGCACAGTCAGGTGTTACCCAAAATGCAGGGAAAATACCCTTTCTAGAGAATAAAAACTTTTAATTCTAAAATGTATGACTTAAAAATATTTGTTTCCCTCAAATTTTTTTTAACAATTCTGTTTCTGATCTGAAATGGGCAAGCCATTACTATTTCTTTATACCCCCACAGGTATAGCATTAAATCCAAAGAGCTAAATATTTAGTCCTTTCTGTCTCACTAAATATGTGGATGTTTACTCAACACCTACACTCTCCTTTGTTACGAGAGCTCAAAGCAGAAGTGAAGAAGTGCCTTAGAGAGACAATTTGTCTAGAATTGCCAATATGAAAGAAATCCAGAGGAAATGGCATACTTTTTAAAAAGAGATTGCTTTCAAAAGATTCTGGCCAGATTTTTGCAGATGTAAGAGGTTTAAATAAACATCCAACATATTTATCGAGACTAAAGCTCTGAACTTTTCACACTGAAAGATCCAAGCAAGAGAATAAGAGAGACAGAGAGCTCATGAATAAAAATTATATTTAACTGCAAATGCCCCTTGCTCCTAGTGGTTTCCCCCAGAAGGAAAATAGACAATATTTTGAACATATCAATCAAAGCCATCAACATATATAGATTACTTTAAGAACAGAATAAATAGCATATGATATACCCTTAACCAACAAATCTGACAACAAAATGCAGTGGATTTGCTTGCTGCAGCATATTTTGAAGTACAAATGATATTTTCTTTAAAAAAAAGTATTTCTATTTGATTTTCATGAATATTTGATGCCCACACATTCCTAGGTTTTCAATTTGTCTGCTTGCATAAGCAGATGGCTAATAGTATAAAAACTTGGAACTTATTAAAACGTCTGAATCCCGAGCCATTTGGTTTATTTTGAATACCAAATTGAGTATTTGAATGTTTCAAATTAAAGCGTATAATTCTTACCACTTTGATTAGATGTTTAAATTCTGTGCTCAGATTAACTAATGAAATCACAAATCATGGAAGAGTTAAGAAATAAGCCTAATATAACCTTTAAAAGTGATTTATTCACTGGATGGAGGAAACGAATTTTTTTTATGCCAGCCCATGCCATATTGATTTTGTAACACAATATAAAGGAATCTTACTTTCTTTGTTTTCACTCAATATGTTATTGTTTCCTTGTGTATGAAAACAAGTTTGGTACAGGTTACAAATACCTCTGCATGTATCCAAATTTCATTGGATTTACCTCTTTTTTTCTTTTTTTATGTTTTTGAGTCACCAGAGATATTCCAGGGTTACCTTGACTCTACTCTGAGGAATCACTCCTGACTTCTGACAGTGCTCAGGGGACCATATAAAATGCGCTGAGGATCACACCCAGGCAGACACATGAATGCAAGCACCGCACCCTCTGTACTATTGCTCTGGTCTCAAGGATTTACCTCCTTTTATCAAGGACAATCTCTTACCACCTCTCTTTGCATCCTGAACAAATCACTTCTTGTGCTGTCCCAAATTATTTGACAATTGTACCGGTAATTGAATAATAATTTTGCTATATTCAGTGACTCCTCAGGAAAGACAGGACACATCAGCCACATTTCTCTCTGACATTGCTGGATAGTGTCCCCACTGCCCAGTGACACAGCCCTGCAGGAATCAGGATTCTGCGCAGCTTCAGTTCCTCCCTTCTCTATGGTCATGCTTATCATTGATCAATCTTTGGTTGGAGGCCTTGAATGACACTCCTAAGTGCTACATACAAACACAAAACAAATGCGTGAACCAGTAAAATAAAAACGAATGTTTGGATGGAGAGAAAAAGGTAAGCAGAAAAAAATTTAGGCAAATTAGGCACAAAGGGCAGACAATATGACGCTGATAGATATTAGAAATCTGGTGCCAAACATAATTTTTGTATATGCAGATATTTTAAAGGGCAGTAAACCTAAAACATATGTAATGTTCTAAAACAGTACTGTCTTAGTTATGTGACCAAAGGGATAGTCCAGTGGTTAAAGCGTTTGATTTGCATGTGGCCAATTCTGGCTCAGCAGTTGTTCCTTAAGTACCACCAGGAATAACACTTGAGCACAGAGCCAGAAGTAGCCCCTGAACACTGCTGAATGTGGCCCAGAAACCTCAGACAAACAGAAAACACATTTTAAAATCCTTTTAAAAATGAAGATCCGGGGCTGGAGCAATAGTACAGTGGGTAGGGCGTTTGCCTTGCACGCAGCCGACCCAGGTTCGATTCCCAGCATCCCATATGGTCCCCCGAGCACCGCCAGGAGTAATTCCTGAGTGCATGAGCCAGGAGTGACCACTGTGCATTGCCGGGTGTGACCCAAAAAGCAAAAAACAAAAAATGAAGATCTGGGGCTGGAGCAATAGTACAGTGGGTAGGGCGTTCGCCTTGCATGCAGCCAACCTGGGTTTGATTCCCAGCATCCCATATGGTCCCCCAAGCACCTCCAGGAGTGATTCCTGAGTGCAGAGCCAGGAGTCAACCCTGAGCATCGCCAGGTGTGACCCAAAAAGTAAAAAAAAAATCCATATTATTCAACAATGTTAAATTTAAACATACATATGAAACAAATGAAAGCATTCTTTTATAAGGTTATTTAAACCTCTGTAGTCATAGTTGCACTATTCACAATAGTATGACATGCATTTAACCTAAATTTTTAGTGGATTGGATAAAAACCCTCTTATATGTATACTCAATGGAATACCACTTAGCCATTAAAAATGATAACAGGGTAACTAGGCAGCTAGAGAGATAATAAAGTGTTTGGGGTAAGTGCCTTGCACACGGCCAATCCAGGTTTGATCTCCTGCACAAAGCAGGATCCCTGAGTTCTGCCAGGAGTGATCCTTGAACGCAAAGCCAAGAGTAAGACATAAGTACCAATGGGTGTGGTCCACAACCAAATAAAAAAGAAAAAAAATACACATCCTTTGGTAAACTATAGTTGGAATTTGAGGCATTTTGGCTTAGTGAAATAAGAAAGTGAAAGCTAGGGGACAGAACAATAGTACAGCAGATAGGGTGTTTGCCTTGTACATGGCCAACCTGCATTTGATCCCTGGAACCATACATGATTCCTCAAGCATTACAAAGAGTAATCTTTGAGCACAGGACCAGGAGTAAAAGCCAATTACCAGTTGGTTTTACTGAAATGCAGAATATGAATGACTAAGGCCAATTAATTAGCACTATAGCACTGTTGTCCCATTGTTCATCAATTTGCTCGAGCAGGCACCAGTAACATCTTCATTGTAAGACTTGTTGTTACTGTTTTTGGCATATTGAATAGGCCACGGGTAGCTTGTCAGTCTCTGGTAGTGTGGGCCGGATACTCTCGGTAGCTTGCCGGGCTCTCCAAGAGTGAAGGAGGAATTGAACCCAGGTCAGCCGCGTGCAAGAAAACACCTTACCCACTGTGCTATCTCAATACTAACAAAATTTACCTGTAGACTGCTCCTAGACTTGGTGCAAAACTACTGATTACTCATAACCCAGTATGCTCTTTCCCTAGTGCTTCACTCCCACTAGCCTCTCTGCTCTTTGTTCCATAGCCAGCTCTCCTGCAGTGCCTCATGTTGCAAATTCACTACTCATGCAAATTCATTTTTAAGTCTCTCCTTATCTTCCTTTTCTTTCAATTCAGCTTTCTGCTGAAATGTTAACTTGACAAAGAACTTCCTTTAACCTTCATATCCACCTGGCTGAAATATACATATAATTATTTGTTTGTTTATAGTTTTTATTGCTATCTAAAACTGCATTATTTATTAGTTTGTTGGTTTATGGTTAGCCTCTGAACAGAATTTAAATTTTAATAGGACAGAGACCTTATAGGTCTCATTCATTATTTTGTCACCAATGCCTAGAACAATGTCTGATACATAAATATTTGTTGGACGAAGATCTGAAGATCTGTCTTTTTATTCAATAGCTCCTGTCTGAACTTTCTATTTGACTTTCAGCTAGTTACCTTTCTGATCTTAGAAATATTTCTTTGCTTAAGTAAGAAAGTTGGAGTGCTTATTTTCTAGGTTCTAAGCATATTTTTAGAAATTTTTAATGTTAGAAACTTGTTAGAAATTTTTAATGTTAACTGTCTTATGTTTAATAAGTAATGAAAATTTTCAAATAATAATTATCTATAAAATAAAAGCATGCTAGGAATTTTAAGACTAATTTAAATATGTAAATATAAAAGTAAGATGTTGAGGAACTGAGGGGTAGCTCATGGTTGAGGGGTATATGTCTTACCTGTGCAAGGACCTAAACTTGATTCTGGTCCTAGTAAGCCCCAGTATCCCTGGGTCTGGGTAGAGTAGCATCACTATGCCAAAGCCTTGGACCATCTGGCCTGGTTGAGGCACCAACAGTCCTCCAAACAGGAGCTAATCACTCTTAGAATTATTGTATGTTCCATCCAGTCTTTTTTCCCCTGCAGTTGTTTTCCTACATGTACTTAAAAATGAAATTAAATTTCACTCTGAAAAGCAGATTCCAGGGGCTGGAGCAATAGTACGTTGGTAAGGCGTTTACCTTGCACGAGGCCGACTCCGGTTCAATTCCCAGCAACCCATATGGTCCCCCGAGCACCACTAGGAGTAATTCCTGAGTTCAAAGCTAGGAGTAACCCCTGTGCATCGCCAGGTGTGACCCAAAAAAGCAAAATAAATAAATTAATGAACAGATTCCAAATTCACTGTGTTTTATAATTATTTTCATGTATTAGTTAAGGTTCTTATTTGGAAACAATAGAAATGGATTCCAACTGAAATTGTCCAGAACAGGAATCAGTTCAAAACATATCAACAGAATGCATAGAGAGCACTGCTGGCAGGAGGAGCAGCCTGGATGTCGTTGACTAAAACTATGGGTACCACAGCATTGGAAATGGTGGTGATGGCTATTATGTAATCCATTACCAGAATTATTTTTTGGCATTATAAACTTTTAATTCAATTAATTACTAGCAAAGGCCTATCTTGTGTGCATCCACCTTAACTGCAAGAAAACTTGGCAAACAGGCATTTTTAGCTTCTATTCTTCAGGTCAACTTGAGCCCCATCAGATGAGTCATTTCCCAAATATGATTCCTAATAAAATCGATGTGACTTGATTCACACATATACACACACACTAGCTTAGACATTGCTATCAGGATTAACCTTCTCACTGTTGGAAACCTGCTCACCACGATTAGAGTGATCAATCTAAGTTCCAATTAATTATTTCAGTCAGATGATCCAGAATGTCCAAATATTATCCATTTGTTCCCTAATAACTTGTTCCCTAATAACCTAGCTAATTTATTCTCAAACCTGTGCACTAAATATCAACAACCTAGATCATAAGTGTACATGGTATTAATATGCACATATGCAAGTATTTTATTATGTATATGCACAAATATTTTAGGGTTGACTATTTCAAATACTTCCTGGAAGAAAATAAGAAAGTTTTCTGAAATGGCTGTTAAGATTGTTCACAGAAAAAGAGAACAATGAGTAATGAGAGTCGACATTTCTATAGAAATTATTACAGGAATATTTTGATATTTTCATTTGAATTGGATTTCTGGGAGACAGGCACCATTTAGCTTTCCTTGCTTCCATTCCAGTTTCCTCTGAGCATTTTACCAGAGAGCAGCAGGATTTCAATTTGTGGAAACAGCCTTTGCCCTGAAGCGGATGAAAAAAATTCAATGACTATTGTAAACAGTGCTGCAATGAACATAGAAATGCAGATATAATTTCTACTATGCCTTTTTGCCTCTCCAGGATATATTCCCAGGAGTGGTATTGCTGGGTCAAATGGGAGCTCAATTTCTAATTTTTTGAGAATTGTCCATATTGTTTTCCAAAAGGACTGAACCAGTCGGCATTCTCACCAGCAGTGAAGGAGAGTCCCTTTGTCCCCATATCCACGCCAACAGCGGTTGCTTTTGTTCTTATGGATGTGGGCCAGTCTCTGTGTTGTGAAATGATATCTCATTGTTGTTTTAATCTGCGTTTCCCTGATGAGTAGTGATGTAGAGCATTGTCTCATGTGTCTTTTAGCCATTTGAATTTCTTCTTTGAGAAAATCTCTTCTCATTTCCATCCCCCATTTTTTGATGGGGTTGGGAGTTTTCTTCTTGTAGAGTTCAAATAGCCAAAATCTGGAAAAAAACAGAGTGCCCCAAAACAAATGACTGGTTACAGAAACTCTGATACATCTGCACAATGGAATACTATGCAGCTGTTAGAAAAGATGAAGTCATGAAACTTACATATAAGTGGTTCTACATGGAAAGTATCATGTTAAGTGAAATGAGTCAGAAAGAGAGGGACAGACATAGAAAGATTGCACTCAATCTGTGGAATATAAAATAACATAGTGGGAGACTTACACCCAAGAGTTGTAAAGATAAGGATTAGGAAGTCTGCTCCACAGCTTGGAAACTGGCCTCACATGCTAGGGGAAAAGGCAGCTCAGATAGAGAAGGGAACACCAAGTAGAGGATGTTGGGAGGACCCATTCGGGTTGGAAGATGCTAGCTGAAAGTAGACTATAGACCTAACATGATGGCCACTCAATACCTCTATTGCAAACTACAACACCCAAAAGGAGACAGAACAAAGGGGAATTCCCTGCCACGGAGGCAGGGTGGGGTGTTGGGGTTGGGGTGGAGGTGGTGAGAGTGATACTGGGATCATTGTTGGAGGTGAATGGGCACTGGTGGAGGGATGGGTAAATGATCACTGTATGAGTGAAATGCAAAAAATAAAAGTTCGTAAGTTTGTAACTGTACATCACAGTGATTCTCTAATAAAATATAAAAAATAAAGGAAAGAAAAAAATCCAGTGAAGTTGAAATTCTTGCAAAGAAATGTCCTTGTGAACTGCCTCCAGTTTCCTACTTTCACTGATCTCCAGTTTTTTTGGAAGGAGACTTTTCTACATGCTTCAGAAATACTTAGGTCAAGCCTTAAATCTTCACTGGGTAGAAGTCAGCACCTGGGAGCTACTATTCAAATGGTTCCTTGCTGCAGAATGCAGGGTATCACTGGGTTTCAAGGAGTTCAGGATGCAACTCTTTAACTGAGGAATGCCAGCACTTATGTAACACTGGATTAGTTTGGCCAAATCACTTGTTAACAAAGGATAGATGAATGGAAAATGTTTTATTCTAATAGATGTTGTCAGCAGCTCCAAATGACAGGAATACTAGATAAAATATCTTGTCCTTTATCTTCACTGTATCACCGTCATCCCATTGATCATCAATTTGCTCGAGCAAGCGCCAGTAACGTCTCCATTCATCCTAACCCTGAGATTTTAGCAGCCTCTCTTTACTCATTTTTCCCAGTGGTGCTGCATTGGAGGCTCTTTCAGGGTAAGGGGAATGAGACCCATCATTGTTACTGTATTTGGCATATTGAATACACCACGAGAGCTTGCCAGGCTCTGCCATATGGGCAGAATGCTCTCTAAACCTTGCCAGGTTCTCTGAAAGGGAGTATTAGGCTACAAATGTCCAGAAGCGTTGTTTTATAGTCTCTGGATCTTGGCGGTCGATGAGATTACACGGAGCCAGGGGCAGTTTATGGGTGTAGCTGCCAAGCTACTGGAAACTGGGGGATCTGGGTGGAGGAGGCCCAGTTCTGATTGGAGCAGGCTTGGAGATCTCAGCCCCTGGTCCCACACACCTGGGTTTCCTTCATGCGTGGGACTCGTCCAAACATGTGGAGAGTGGTCTCGAGCATGGCGGTGGCTGGGTTCCCAAGGTCTTTGGCTGCTGGGGCTCTGCTCAGGGCAGGGAGGGAAACTCAACCCTCCCCCTTCCGAGGGGCCCCGGTGAAGACGGCCAGGGAGGATTAATGCCCCACAACATAGCATTCTTTTCTCATACCCGAATTGGCATCACTAGTACCACTACTAGACACTATTTTTACAAATTTGTATATTAAAACTTTAGTTCTTATTGTTCTATTTTATTACTATATAAAGTTGAATGTTTTACTGTGCTAATTGGAATGCTCTTTTAAATACTTTACCCAAAATCTCCCAGAGAAAAAGATAGTGTGTTTCTCTTTCTATTCCATATTAAACCTTTCTCATCTTTAATGTGATGCCATTCCCCACTTTAAGGCTCTAACATATGATTAGGCTTTCAGCAGATATGAGAACTGCTCCCGTTGGTTCAACTAATATTTAGATTCTTTTCAGTAACTACTTTGCAAACTATTGCACTGTCATTATCTTTTAGGGTAAGTTACTTCATTTTTCTCCTTCCGTAATGCTCATGCAGTCATTATTCAAACATTTCTCCTGCCCCTGGACTGAACCAAGCCTCTCCTAGTTGCTCCCATTGTGGCTAGAGGAATAATGTGCCTGTGGAACTAATTTCAGGAAGAGGTTTGAGGGGGAAGACACATAAATCAAGAATATGTCTCAATGCTAGGACACAGATCATGTGGGAAGAAATTTCAGGAGAAGGACACAGATAACATAGGAAGATTGGGAGGAGGGAGGAGTTGGGATGAAGGTTGACATCAATCAGGGAGGAAGAAGGCTCAAGGGTAAGACTCAGGTCCTAGACTGCCAAAAGGCACTTTGACTGTCTACTCATAGGAAATAGAAAATGTTCTGGTAACAATTTGTTGTTTTCTGGAAACAGTGAAGAATCCTGGTAAAATAAGGCAGAGAGCACAAGCAGTATAAGGACGTAGACCATATCTATGAACTCAGACCTACGGCTTCAGGGATATTGCTAGGAGAGAACCTGTGATTTCCTATGAGTTGACTGGTTACATATGTATGCTACATTTCGTGCTATACGGGAGCTACTTTTGACAAATAGCACCATTCATATGACCCAAACTTCTAGTAGGGCAGGTGAAGAAGAGATGTATGCAGACTTCCTCAAAGCACAGATTAACCTCTCAAAACTTTTATATTCGGTATGAAAATTATATCATTCTGTAATTATAGTGCTAATCTTAAACTAATTGGATTTTCACTTTGTTACATCAAGATTATTTAGCTAGAATTAATGAGCAAATCTTGCAGTCTAGCTAGTGTACAACTGCTAGAATTAGATCAATTTTAAATTGCAAATTAATTTACAGAGACATTGATTTTTTAAGACAATAAGTGAACAGTTTTATTCTTAGGAGCTTATCATATTTCTCAACATAATATTTTATATTCTTTTTATGGGTGTCAACTCAGCTGTGCTCAGGGCTTACTTCTGGCTTTGCACTAAGTGAATACTACTAATAGGGCTTGGGGTAGCATATGAGGCTCAAATTTAGCATAGCTGAGTGTATGACAAGCACCTGACTCACTATTTTTCAACCTATATTTTATATTCTTACCGTGAGGTTCATATCTTAGTGTTCACTACTATCTATGTTCCTATGTGTACATCTAGTGTTCTGATTCCTTTTATCTTTGATAGGAAATAACCTTTGGGTTATATGCATTTTGTCATGAATCAGAGACATCCTGACCTCAGTCGGGTACTTGATGTTTTAGTGATGGTGCATTTACGTAGAGTCAGTAATGGAAGGAACAGAACAGATTTTCAATGGGATACCTTGGGCCTAGTGACTCTTCTAAATATATATAATTTGAATTTTCCATTTTGTGCAGTTGGTTTTATTTTATCTGGGGTATTTTTTCAAAATAAGAGAGAGAGAGAGAGGAGACACACAGAAGTGTATGCTATACTAAGTACAAGTAACATTCAAATGTTTGTCTTCCAAAACCTGAACTACACCTGAGTATTTCAGATTTCAGAATGATACTTATTGCTGGAATAAAATTCATGTTTTTATTTTAAAAATCAGTAAAAATTATTGTGAATAAAATTGGTGTTTCAAAGCCTACTAAATAATTACCAAATAACTAAAATATTTTTTTATAATTTAGTTATTTTTAATTAGAGAATCACCGTGAGGGTACAGTTACAGATTTATACACTTTTGTGCTTATACTTCCCTCATACAAAGTTCGGGAACCCATCCCTTCGCCAGTGCCCATTCTCCACCACCCGTAAACCCAGCGTCCCTCCCACCCTCCCCAATCCCATCTCCCCCCCACCCCACCCTGCCACTGTGGCAGGGCATTCCCTTCTGTTCTCTCTCTCTAATTAGCTGTTGTGGTTTGCAATAAAGGTGTTGAGTGGCCGCTGTGCTCAGTCTCTAGCCCTCATTCAGCCCGCAACTCCCTTCCCCCACATGGCCTTCGACTACAATGTAATAACTAAAATAATTGATCTAATTGTCCTTAAATAATTTAAAAATATGAGTTAGGTACACAAGTAAAGCTCTTTCATATCTCCTAGTATTATGTTTATTTAGAATATTATTATTAATTCCTTGAGAGTTATCATTTAGTCTTTTCATTCAAAAGAACCAGGCACAAATGACACATCAAACTTTTTTTGAATTTTCAAAGATCAGACACTTTAATTACCAATATTCCCTTTGTGCTTGGTAATAACTTCTTCATGGTATGCATTATAAACTTTTAGAAAGAATTTCCATGACAGAATTATAAAACAGTTAAAGTTGATCTTAAGATTAAAAATTACTACAAAGTAAGTACTCTGAGATCAATCATCTTTTTGAACATTAAATTTTTATCTAGTTTTATTTTAGAAAGATGTTGTACATCATTGTAAAAATGCTGAGGTCCTGCAATCATAAGAGTAATAGTTTATTAACTATGGATACAATTTTTAAAAAGCATGATTTAGCAAAATTAGGAGAGAAGCAAACTTTTTAGTACAATAATTACATTTACTGTTTAGTGATTTACCACACCTTTGGAAGATAAAGTAGGGAGAGTCTTGGAGAAATATAATAAACTTCAGGATAATGGGAAGAACCAAAAATATGAAAAATGCAATGCATAGGGGAGTGTGTGGCTGAATGGTCTAGTTCAAGATAGTAAAACAGATATTCTGGATATAATGAGTCCTAGAGGCTATTGGCTTTGAGAAGGCAGGACTTCACTTTGTAGGAAATAAAGGCATGTGATTAAAAAGAAAAAGAGAAAACTTTTTTTTGGCTTTTTCTGGGTCACAACCGGCTATGCTCAGAGGTTACTCCTGGCTCATGCACTCAGGAATTACTCCCAGCAGTGTTCGGGGCCATATGGGAGTCTGGGAATCAAACCAGGGTCGGCTGCCCTACACGATGTTCTATTGCTCCAGCACCCAGAAAAATAGAAAACTTTGAGTCTTTGGTGTAAACAGAAGTTAGATTACTCAACTAAGTGCTTAATTACTCTTTTATTCAGCAAACATTTTAGAGCATCTACAATGAGCTTGGCAACACAATAAGTATGGTCTTTCTTTCATAGATGTATTTTCTCTCCCTCTTATTAAATTTTGGGGTCATTCCTGATAATGCTCAGGGGTACTCCTGACTTAGTGCTCAGGGATTATTTCTGGTTGTGCCAGGGAATAAAACTAGGCCTCTCAAAGGCAAAGTTTAGTCAACTTCAATAATTTTATTAGATTAGTAAGGCAGAATAGAATGAATAGGAGAAGCAAGAGAATGAGGGAAATAAGGAAATATTTTCAACAGCACAGCAAAGAACAGCTAAGCTTTATTAGTGACAGTGGGGATAAGGATGAATGGGTTGAGTTGTGTTTAAGATATATATCCACGAAAAGTTGATAGACATAGGTAAGCCATTTTAACTGGAAAATAAGGGGAATTTTTGGATATTGGAGATTTGCTTACCACAAAGAACAGTCTACAAATGTAAGCTTTGAAATCCAAGTTGGGTTATATCTTTTGAGATATCTAGATGATATGATAAAAAACTAGAAATTATGGTTAGAGAAAGAGTGACCAGATAGTTTATCATCTAAACAATGACCACTTTAAGAATGCGCTGGAAGCTATAAATAACTATATCAGGTTAACAAGCATAAATTGGACAAAGTAGAATGAACAGTGATGTTTAGAAACAGTGATTTACATTATATTCTCACTTAAATTTGTAACATAGTTTGTTTTGCAGTTATAAAGCTTGCATGCTTGAGTTTCAGTCATACAATGATCAAACACCCATCCCTCTAAATGTGTACATATTCCACCACCAATGTTGCCAGTATCCCGCCCACCACCCCCACCCTTCCCCCTGCCGCTCTTGCAGATAATTTCCCTCTTACTCTCTCTCTCTCTACTTTTGGGCATTATCATTTGCAATACAATACTGAGAGGCCATCATGATTGGTCCTTTATCTACTTTCAGCACACATCTCCCACCCCGAGTGACCCCTCCAACCACCATTGGTTTAGTAATCTCTTCTCTATCCTAGCTGGCTTCTCCCTCAGCTCATGAAGCAGAATTCCAACCATGGAGCAATCTTCCTGGCCCTTCCATTCAGTCTTATTTATGTTATTTTTTATTCCACAAATGAGTGCAGTCATTCTCTGTCTGTCTTGTTATTTTTGATTCATTTCATTTAATGTAATACTTTCCATGCCCATCCACTTATAAACAAATTTCATGACTACATCTTTCCTAACAGCTTTATAGTATTCTATTGTGTAGATGTACCAAAATTTCTTTAACCAGTCTTCTGTTCTCAGGCACTCGGGTTGTTTCCAGATTCTGGCTATTGTGAACAGTGCTGCAATGAACATGCAGGTGCAGATGTCATTTCTACTATGATTTTTTTTGCACCCTCGGGATATATTCCAGAAGTGGTGTTGTTGGGTCATTTGGAAGCTCAATTTCTAGTTTTTTAATGAATGCTCATATTGTTTTACAAAAAGGCTGGACCAATTGGCATTCCCACCAACAATGAAAGAGAGTACCTTTCTCCCCACATCTGCCCAAATACTGGTTGTTCATGTCCTTTTGATGTGTGCCAGTCTCTGTGGTATGAGATAATATCTCATTGCTGTTTGGGTTTGCATCTCCCAGGTGATTAGTGATGTAGAGATTTTTTTCATGTGCCTTCTGGCTGTTTGTATTTTTTTGGAGGAAGTTACTATTCATTTCTTCTCTCAATTTTTTATGGCATTGAAGGTTTTATTCTTGTACAATTATACTTATGTCTTGTATATTCTGGATATTAACCCCTTATCTGATGGGTATTGGGTAAATAATTTTTCCCATTAGGTGGGCTTTCTCTGTATTTTGTCACTGTTTCTTTTAAGGTTCAGAAGCTTCTTAGTTCAATATACTTCCATTTGTTGATGTTTTTTTCCACTTGCTTGGTTAGTGCTGTTTTCATCCTTAAAGATGCCTTTAGGTTCAATAGCGGGTTCTGCCTACATTTTCCTCTATGGACCTTATGAATTCAGGTCTGATATTGAAGTCTTTAATTCACTTTGATCTTATGTGCGCCTGAAGTTAAACAGAAGTCTAAGTTCATTTCATTTTTTTGCAGGTAGCTGTCCAATTTTCCTAGCACCACTTGTTGAAGAGGCTTTCTTTGCTCCACTTTATATTTCTTACTCATTTATCAAAAATTAAATGATCAAGTATTTAAGAGTCTGTGACAAAATATTCAACTATGTGTCATTGGTCTGCGGGTGGCTTTCTAGTCCAATACCATGCTGTTTTAATTACTACTGCTTTGTAGTACAGCTTGAAGTTAGGGAAGGTGACACTGCCCATCTTCTTTTTCCCAAGGATTGCTTTAGCTATTCATGGTGGTTTATTGTTTCACATGAATTTCAGAAGTGCTTTGTCTATTTCTTTGAAGAAGGTCCTGGGTATCCTTGTAAGGACCACATTAAATATGTATAATGCTCTTGGGAGTATTACCATTTTGATAATGTTAATCCTCCAAATTAATGAGCAGGGGATGCGTCTCCATCACAATTTTCAATAAAAAATTGTCCTTTTCTATTTCTTGAAGTAGTGTTTTGTAATTTTCTTTGTATAGAGGCATGATCTCTTTAGTTAAGTTGATTCTAAGGTCCTTAATTTTCTGAGGCATTGTTTTTAATGAGATTTTAAAAAAATATATCTCTTTTTTCTCTTTCATTATTTGTATGTAGGAAAGTCATGGGATTTGGGGTTTTTATTTTGTAACTTGTCACTTTACTATACAAGTCTATTATTTCTAGGAGCTTTTTTGTAGCATCTTTAGGATTTTCTAAGTATAGTATCATGTCATCCTCAAATAGTAATAGCTTGACCTCTTCCTTTCCTATCTGTATGTCCTTGATATCTTTTTCTTGCCTAAGTGCCATGGCCAGGATTTCCAGTACTGTATTGAACAGGAGTGGTGAGAGTGGGCAAACTTGTCTTGTCACTGATCTTAGAGGGAAGCCTTTTAGTTTCTCCCTGTTAAGAATAATGCTCGTCGTGGGGTTGTGGTAGATGGCTTTAACTGTATTGAGGAAAGTTCCTTCAATTTCTATTTTGCTGAGAGTTTTCATCATAAACAGATGCCAGATCTTGTCAAATGCTTTCTCTGTGTCTATTGATATGATCATATGGTTTTATTTTTTTTATTGATATAATGGATTATGTTGATTGATTTGCACATGTTAAACCATCCTTGCATCCCCAGGATGAATCCCACGTGGTCATGGTTTATGATCTTTTTGATGAGTCATTGAATTCTGTTTGCTAAGATTTTGTTGAGGATCTTTATGTTTGTGTTCATCAGGGATTTCGGCTTATAATTCTCTTTCTTTTGATATCATTGTCTTCTTTTGGTATTAAGGTGATATTCACCTCATAGGAACTATTTGGAAGTGTTCCTGATTCTTCAATTTCCTGGAAAAGATTGAAAAGAATTAGAAGTAAGTCCTCATTTCTACCATTTCTTCCCTTAGATAAAGTATGTCCTTGCTAAGCTTGAGTCTGGTTGATCTATCAAGAAGTGATAAGGCAGTGTTGTAATTTCCAAGTAATGTTGGACTGGAGCGATAGCACAGCGGGTTGGGCATTTGCCTTGCATGTGGCTGACCCAGGTTCAATTCCTCCATCCCTCTCGGAGAGCCTGGCAAGCTACTGAAAGTTTCCTGCCCACACAGCAGAGCCTGACAAGCTACCATGGCATATTCAATATGCCAAAAACAGCAACAACAAGTCTCACAATGGAGACGTTACTGATGCCCACTCGAGCAAATCGATGACCAACGGGACAAGAGTGTTACAGTGCTATTGTGTTACTGTTTATGTCTCTGTTCAAGTCTATAAGTAGTTGTTTTAAGTATTATGCTGGTCCCTCATTAGGTTCATATACATGTATGAGTGTGAGTTCTTCCTGATGTACAAATCCCTTGATCAATAAGAAATGACCCTCACTGACTCTTGTGACTACTTCAATCTGAAATCAATGTGGTCTGATACTAAAATGGCCACTCCAGCTTTTCTGAGGGAGTTATTTGCCTGTAGAAATGTTTTCCAGCCTTTGACTTTGAGTCTGTGCTTGCTCTGACTGTTCAGATATGTTTCTTGCAGGCAGCAGATTTGGGTCCAATTTTCTGATCCATCTTGCCATTATGTGTCTTTTAATTGGTGCATTTTGCCCATTGATGTTGAACAGTTATTACAGGGTTTTGTCCCATCTTTCTGCCAAAGTTTGGTGGATTTGAGGAGCTTGTCTTGTATCAATGCAGCTGTTTACTTTTTCTTGTAACCATAGTTATGAGTCTATGAAGTTTCTGAGTTGTTTGTCTGTGAAGCTGTGTGTTGTTCGTTCTGATATGAATGAGTGGGTAAAGTATTCTTGGCAGGGCATTTATTTCACTGAGTTTTTCCATTATATCCCACCACTGTCTTTGGGCCATGAGGGTTTCATCAGATAAACCTGCTGTAAATCTTAAGGATGCTCCTTTGTAAGTAATTTCTTTCTTTGATCTTGCTGCTTTCAGAATTTTGTCTCTGTCTATGGTTTTTGTCTTTCTGAGAAGGATGTGTCTTGGACTATTTTTATTTGGATTTCTTTTAGCTGGTACCCTTCAGGCCTCCTGAATCTGCTTGCATGTGCTCTTCAGCTCTGGGGACATCTAAGCAACCTCAGTTTTGACAGTTTCTTCTTCATCAGAGTGCTTTTCCTGTCCCTCTGGGACTCCAGTGATTCTTTTATTATTCCTCTTGGCTTCCTCACAATTTTCTCTTGATACCTGTTGTTCATTATGAGACTCTTTTTCATTTAATGCTGTTGTCTGGAGACTCTCTGCACCTCATCCTGGAGCTCACTGCTTCTGTCCTCAGCAGCTGTTATTCTGCTGCTGAGGCCTTCCACTGAGTTTTTCAATTCGTCTACCAGGTTTTTCAGATCTGTCATTCCTGTTTGTCATTTTGTTTTCATTTTCCTCATTTCTGCTCTCAGATTCTCTTGTATTTTATTAGTGGTACATTCTATTGTTTCTTTTAGCTCCCTATACAATCTTAATAGCTTCCTTCTCAGTTCCTTATCAGAGAGTTTGTCTGGCTCACTTTTACTGGTTGGGTCATCTGGGCTAGTTTCTGCACTCACTCAGCCTGGAGGGTTTTTGCATTGCTTTACCATTGTGACCTGTGCGGTTTAGACTTTCACTTTCACCATTATTATTATGTTTTTCGTGTAGTGTTCATTGAGGTAGGGGCTAATGAATTATTGGCTTAATGTGTTTTTTGTAATCAGGCTGCCCTAGTGAAAGTTCCACAATAAGAGACTAATTTATGGTTCTTATGGGGTATGGAGAATGAGATTAACTCTGAAATCCACTCCCACTGGGCCTCTGACCTGTAATTGGAGGTTTTAGGTTCTTGCAGCTCCCACCCAGAATTAGGGCTATCTCCTGCCTGGCTCCTGCCAGTCCCATGGAGTTCTCCGTGAAACTGTTAAGGGAGAATGTGAGAAAAGAGGCACAGATAATGATGAAAACCACTGAAAAGAAATATTTCATTAAGTTGAGGTTTGAGAGACATCACATTAGGTTACTTTCTGGCAAGCTTTCCAAAGAAATATAAAAGTCTGTTTTTAAAAATTGGCGGGGGTTGGAGGGTTGTCAAGCCTAGAGTTAAGCGCCACATTTTCTTATAACGAATGCAATAGGGATAGGAAAAAAGACATGGAACTTACAGTAGCTCCTAACCTCTCTGTTTTCAAAGGGCATGCTCTCTGCAGCTGAGAAGGCAGAGCCATATTGTGAAATGTTGTAAGGGTGGAGTGGGACAAATGGAAATACAGACTTTTCATATGATGGGAAAAATCTACAGTTGAAAGAATGTGATAACACACCACAGGTCAATGATAATGTGCTATTCACAGGAAACACCAATTTTCTCATAGAATCTCATTCACTGAAGATGTATGTTAGCAAAAGTTAATTCCACTGGGTTAGAGACATGGAGACAATATCAGAATCCATAAAATACATTGACGGGATAGAGGACTTACAGAGGCAAACAGGGACAGAACTCTTTAGGATATAGACCTCTGTGGTATCTTAAATGATTCAACTCCACTGACAAAAATAAAAATAAAAGTAAAGAAGTGGGACTAGATAAAATAAAAATTTTGTTATATAGCAAAAGAAAACTTGGGATGAACTTAAAAGATAGTCAACCAAATTGGAGAAACTATTATCACACCACATATCAGATTAATAGCTAATATTGAAGTCATTAAAAAAACTTACAAAACTTAACAAATAAAAAGACAAAAAAATAATCAAACACTGGGGAGAGAGATAAGGAGTTAGTATAGCATCTAGGGCACATGCCTAGCATGCACTGGACAAAGTTCAATTCTTGACACCACATAATTCCTTGCGCATTACTCAGTATAGCCTGGAGATCTAAGCATCATAGGACGTGGTCCTCAAAGTCTCCAGCAATACTGGGCTAGCCAAGTACCCTGGCAGCCCCAGGCCTAAGCAGCATTATGTCCACAGAAACGTGCAATTAATAATAGCCAGCCCTGTTGGCCAAGAATCACTGTTTAAGGACCCTGGACCTCCTGAACACTGCTTGGGAGAGCCCCCTCCGCAAACAGAAATGGGGAGAGGACATGAATAAGTGCTTTCTGGAAGAAGACACAATGGGCATATGATACAGGGTTCATCATCATTATCAGGGGAATGCAAATCAAAATGACAATGAGGTATCATCTTCTACTAATGACAATGTATATATCAAAAAGACTGGAAACACTTTTTTTGGGTAGGGAATGAGGTCATTCCTCACTCACTCACTATTGGTGAAAATGTTTTCAGTTGAGATTCTATAGAAAACACAAGAATTCACAAGAAAGTAAGAATTTGGTCCAGTGACTTCATTTATTGGCATCTACCCCTCCCCCAAAACAAAATAACTTGAAAAGATATATGCACATCTATATTTATTGCTGTGCAAAGTACAATAGCCCAAATATGGAAATAATCTAAACACCCAGCAATAGACGAATGGTTGAAGAAGTTGTGGCATAAAAAAATGGACAAATACTCAACTAGAAGAAAAGATGAAATATTGCAGTTTGCTGCAACTTGGATGGAACTGGAAGGTGCCATGTGAAAAAAGTCAGAGGAAAAAGGACAAATACTGGATATTTCACTCATCTGCAGTAAATAGAGAAACAAAAGAGAATAGACAGTATTGGATGGTGAGAAAACATTGACCTTTGATTGCAGAACTGAGATTACCCAGGTGGGAGGGGGAGTTACTGGTCATGGGAAAGGATAAGGCATACGAGATTGTTGGGGCACTCTGGGGGGAATTAGGTGGAGCAATTTTATACATCAAAACCTTAAATTTTAATTCTGCTGTAACCATGTAAACTACAATAAATTTTTAAATTTAGCATTGTGTATTATAAAACATGTAACCAGTCCCGAGGGCATGTGAATGTTTAGAATGTCTGGAAAGCACTAATCTATACCCTACAGCAGATGCTTCCTGAAGTTTCTTTAGATATTCATTTTTCAAAAATTAGTTTTTCTCAGAAAAAAAAACTGTTTTTTTTTTCCAGAAAAAAAGCACCACCATAATGATCCTTATCGTAAAAGTCAACTGTGTAGGAGCTTTATACATTAACTCCTTTAAAGTAAAGGAAAAAGTTTTTAAAACCAATAATCCTCTATGAAAAAAATTTATTTTAATAATTATATATTTAGATTAAACACTAAAATCTTACCTTGAACTCTTCTGCATGTTAGAAAATTTAGATTTTTTTTCTCATTCTTGAATGAAAGGCAATAAATATTAATTTTCTGGAAACTGGCCTCTTCTTAAACTAATTGTAACCAATCCAGAGTGATAGAGCTCTTTCAGTATTTCTATTATTTTTACACTTGTGTTTGCTGATTTTTCACTTCAATGATCCCTATTTATTTTTTCTTTTATAAAAACATCTTAACAGGGTCCAGGGAGGAGGTATACAAAGGCTGAGGTACAGGTTTTGCATGAAGGCTCTATCCCCAGTACTGAATAGTGTCCCACATACTGCCAGGTGTAGCCTCAACATTCAAAATAAAATACAGAAGAGTCTTATGCATAAAACTCCATTTAGGGGGCTAGAGTGATAGTACGGTGGGAAGGATATTGGCTTTCATGCACCTGACCAGGGTTCGATCTCTGGCATCCCATACTATCCCCTGAATACCACCAGGAGTAATTTCTGAGTGCAGAGTCAGGAGTAACTATTAAGCATTGCCTGGTGTGGGCCCCTAAAAAACAAACAGGGGCTGAAGCGATAGCACAGCGGGTAGGGCGTTTGCCTTGCACTAGGTCGACCAGGGGTTCGATTCCCGGCATCCCATGTGGTCCCCTGAGCACCACCAGGAGTAATTCCTGAGTGCAGAGCCAGGAGTAACCCCTGTGCATCTCCAGGTGTGACCCAAAATGCAAAACAAACAAACAAACAAAAAAGACTCAATTTAATCTTTTGTTTTTATCACAGTAGTTTTGCTTAACATGTTTCTATTTCAGAGTTAAATGAATTTATTTGACTTTTCTAAACAAAGCATGTAAATAAAATTTAAATGATAGTGTGCTCAATCACATTGCCTCCAGGAGAATAAAGCCAAACCATTTGTATTCCCTGCCATAGAATCTCAAATAATTACTTAGCAGCGATTTTGGTGATAGCTTCATGGTAGCTCCTTTTGTTTCATGCTATTATCTGCTGCTCTGCATTTCCTTGAGACTCTTTGTCTGGCTGCTTATCCTGAAAATAACGAAAATGGTTGGTTTATTTTCTCTCTTTTCTACCTGCTACTAGAGTCTTGCAAAGTATATTGGTATGCTTCAGAGGTGCATTTTAATGAATAAACCACAAAAAGTTCTTGCATATATCAAATATAGACATTTTTGAAGAAAATATCAAATAGGTTAAATCCATGTTGATTTTTTTTCTATTTTTGCTTGTTGGGTCACACCTGGTGATGCACAGGGGTTACGCCTGGCTCTGCACTCAGGAATTACTCCTGGTAGTGCTCAGGGGGCCATATGGTGTTAGAGTGCAGAGTCGGCCACCCCTCAAGGACAGAGAACAGAGCCGATAATGCAAATCACAGAGCTAGCGAGGTTTAATGTTCCAGCTAGCTGGGGTCCAAGTGTCCGCCCGACTCAGTGGGCTTCAACAAGGACCCAGAGCACTAGGTTCAGCAAGTTCTTATAGTTTCATTTTGGCAAATAAGCATTACTCAGCAATCTTCTATTACCTACAGTGTACACATCTATTTTGTTATTGTTTTGGCCTGCAACATTCTGCCCACCTCCCTGACTGACAGTTACATTCTGGAGACCTCATCTTATTCTGAGATGTAATCTTTGACAAAAGCATCTGTTTTTTTCTGCTTTTCTTGTTCCCGGAAGAAGCCTAGGTCACTCAGAAGGTCACAAAGCCTGTCATGGCATTTCTCCAGCTAAGTGGGTCCTAACAATGGGATGCTGGGAATCGAACCAGGGTCGGCCGTGTGCAAGACAAATGCCCTACCTGCTGTGCTATCATTCCAACCCCTGTGATGATTTTCTTAATGAAAAAGAGGCAACTGAATATAACACATAAAATATAATACCTATATGCAGTTGATAAAAAGCCTTTTGATTTTTGAAACCAAATAGGAATATAGGATTCTAGTAATGCTTCAAAAACATCATGGGGATACTTTCAAGGAGTTACCCATTTGAGGAGATCCACTCCTGAGATTCTAGAAGAGCCTTTTTGATCACTAAATTTAAGCCCTAGTTATAGACAATGACTGAAGCATTCAACAAAATGTGGTCCAAACTGGGAGTTCCCCTCTTTCATAAGGCTCTCCATACGGAGGTAACTTTATAGGGGATAGTGGGATTCTCATAGAAAAACAGTAAAGCCCAGAACAATTCAGACATAAAAATAAATTAAAACTCTGGTTTTTTTTCCAGAAATATATTTCAGCATTACAACTAAAAATTTGGCTTTGTTTTAAGTGACAACAAATCCTTTAATTAACTAACTGTGTAGTTATATATTCAAGAAATCCAAGCCCAGAGAGTCTAGGCAGGTATCCTACAGGTACCCTGCAAGTATTCTCTAAGTAGTCTAGAGGTCAGTTACCTTCTGAAGGTAGTTCATCAGAAATTAGTTTTATGTATGTAAATTCTCCTTAATGGAGACAGTCCTGAGTTAGCAAGTAGACACAAACAAGCAAGAGAGATAGCACATCGGGTAAGGTGTTTGCCTTACACGAGGCCAACTAGGGTTCAATTCCCAGCATCCCATATGGTTCCCTGAGCACCGCCAAGAGTAATTCCTGAGTGCAGAGCCAGGAGTAACCCCTGTGCATCCATCACCAGTTGTGACCCAAAAAGAAAAAAAAAAAAAGCAAGTAGTGGTAGCCCCCAGGGCAATGAGTTTTGAAAGGCCAAACCAAGGTATGGCCTGAAAAAGAACTAAACTGTTTCTAGCCTCAAAGGCTCAAAGGCCCCCTTTTGAAGGGCACTGGGAAATCTAGCTAACGCAATTGGTCATTTTAAATATCACCTACATAAAATGTGACCAGTCGGATAATGGAAAGGGCTAGAGGCAGGAATAAATTTGATCCTAAAAGGGAACAGAAGTCACATAAATTCTTCTTTGGTCTTAAGCCTGTCCCCTGACACTCACTCTTTTGTTTGTTAATTTTTTTTAATTGTTAATGATTAGATTTCAGTCACACTCACTGTTGGGTGGACTTCAGCCTCTCTTGAGTTCTCGCCTGTGCTCAGCTTGCACTGAAGCACCAGCCAGTCCTCACCCCTGTGCATGTGGTGGGAGAAGAGAGGAAGGCAAAGGGACAAAGATCCACAGGCGCCAGCAAGGAGAAGTATCCGAGAAAACCCAGCAAGCCATCGAGAGCATGGGCATCCAGCGACACTGGACTTGTGGACATCATGGGACACAGAGGGCCAGACCATAGGAAGTCTATGTAGGTAGAACATCAAGGAACAAGACTGGTGAGGAACCATTAAAATGCCTTGGTATAAGACATTGGGGGATCCAAAAATGCTTTCTCAAGTTAATAACAAAATCATCGGAAACATCTGGGGTTTTGCATACTAATTTTGCATTCAATACTCAGAAACATCCATAGGAACTTGCCAGTTCTGCTCTAACAGTCAAACTGATAAAGGATGAACCCTCTTAAAAGAGGAAATTCTTTAGCAGAAACCAGGGTTACTAATAAGAATCTGAGTACTGATACTAATATTCAGGGGGTACTAGTAATAATACATCAGGTGGGCAGAAATTTGAGACTCCTAAGTCTCATCAGGAGTGACTCCTGAGCACAGAGGCAGAAGTGAGCCCTGAGCACAGCCAGGTGTGGATCAAAAGCAAAAACAAAAACAAAGCAAAACAAGAATGTAAGAAGGCAAAGTTCTTCCCCTTTACCAATGTCCTGAAACAACTTTTATGGGCAATAAAAAAAAAAAATCCAAGTCAAGACAACTGGGAAAAAAACTATATATCACCATTTTCCAAAACTTGTACAAGGTTATCTTCTCTCTCAGTAGATGACCACATTCTTTATAACAAGTTTATTTGCCCCCTCCCTTTTCAAATAAAATTTCTTTGCTTCACTATTTGTCTCCTGCAGAAATTCCTTTCTGCTAAAATAGGGAACCGTCCAGGGAAATCTATATGGAGATCAGTAATTTCCTTTTCCTGAGCCTAGGCAGAACCTAGATTCAACCTAAAAACCACCATGACATTCCCAAAACTCAGCGGGGAAGCACCACACACATCAGATGAGTTTCAGGTGTAGCCTACAATTGCCTTCATGGGCTAACAGGACTAAACATTTACAAAATACAGAGCTGCACAGACTTTTCCCAGAATTGTCCTTTCTGGACACTGTACCAGAGGACCATAATGGGCCAGCAGAAAGGTAGTAGACTGTCTCGTTTCCTCTAAACATTCTCCACTGGCAATAGAGAGACAGACAGATAATAGAGGATTGATAATAGATTAAAATACATTTCTATTAAGATATATGATAAACCCTTTTTTCCCCTTTACCCTTTGCACATTCCCAGGAACACAGGGTCCATCCACTTCAGCCTGTAGCAAGTAAATAAATGCATTAAAAGTATCTGAGTGGAAACTCCATCACCTCCATTTAAAAAGGTCAACCACTGCATGTCTACAACCCAACACAGTTCTTTCTCATCCTCTAGTTAAGAAAATATATAGAGAAAGGTGTTTTTATTTTTTCCAAGCACCCGTCTTCAGAAATCCCATTCCCCAGCTTTCCTACGTTTACTTTCTTTTTCTCAAAGTATCTATGGAATTCTGCATGAACAAAGAAATAAATTTAAAAAGTTTTTAAATGACAGCAACCTCATATTCACTACAAACTATATGACCACCAATCCAGAATGAAGAGCTTCCATCTACAGTATATTCTTGGATGTCCTGAGAAGAGGCCAGGCCAGCCTTGGTTACTGAGTCACCCATCTCTCTCCTGTAACTCCTTCAGAAGTGTCCCTATTTCATATATTTTTTGATAAAGGCCTCCTAGAAGAAGCATCTTAAATACAAAGTTTATAGAGGCATTTATCTACCCCTCTGCCCTGCCTTCCCCACCACTAAGAGGGCACAGTTAACAGTAAATCAGGCTCCCTCTATTATAAAGTCCATTTTGTGTTGCTAAGGGGGGGAATAAAAAGACCACTGAAATATTAGTCATCTAGAGCGCTAAACATTAGTCATCCAGTGTATGCTTTTCAATTTGAAAAGCAGCAAAATGCATATTTAAGAAAAGTTAATCTGAGGTTACCTTTGAAATTAAAGAATACGTTTTTGAGTCTGGAAATATTATTTAGGGAATTATTTTTGCATATACAGATTTATGCTCTTATTATCAAGTAAATGTAAGCAGCAAATCACTGATTGCATATAGAACTTGCAACTAAAAGTCAGTGAAGTGTTGGTTGTATGAATTGGGACGACATTTTAAGATAATTCTGCACATGAAACCATGATAAAAATAGTGGCCTGGCATTTCCCTACCCCTCACCCCTCTGTGGCTTAGACAATGAGAAAATAAAATTGCAAATACATTAAACAATTAACTTGAGACAATGGATTTAAGCTTGGCATATATTTTGAATGACTTTAGGAGCCTATTCCTGTTTGTGTTTTCTAAATTACCATTATTCTGATATTAAATTACTATATATAGAAAAGACATATCATCATCTTGTCAGGTTATGTAAAGAAATAGATCTGATTTCCTCAAGGAAAATCATAAACATAACTTCTTTCCTGTTGGGATAAAATCAGACCTGCAGTTCATTTCCTATTGGCCCTCCACTGGCTGTCCCTACATCAGTGTTAATGCAGGTGTAGTCAGATTATTTGTATAATCAGAACCGTGGGAGTGAAAAATATTTGTACAAGAAAAAAATATGAAGAACAACCTCGAGTATAGGACTATGAGATAATCAACTGCATATGTTGGCTCTTTAACTATATTTTGAGAATGATTTCTTAACTATATATAATTATAATGTACTTTTCTCCAGATAGTAATTTTTTTCCTTTTTTGAATGTCACTACTTTTTATTATAGAGTCAATGTATAATAAATCCTCATTTTATTTAAACTGTGGGCTTTACAGTTTTGCTTAAATTAACTCAATGTCTATGAGGAAAAAACTGATGAAGATTTTTTGTAATCTTTTATCTATGTACAATATGAAATCATGATGCATTTTATGAAGAGAAATCTAGCTCCTTCTTTTGAAATTTGAGATCAATTTGAGAAGACTTTTACTTCTTCCATAGATGTTTGACAAAAATATGCATTCTTGCATTCATAATAAACTACTGGTGAGTGACTAGCCACAAAGATCCAGTTACACTACCATTCAAGGGTCAGTCTGTCAGTTATGGGTCAAGAACTAAATTTATTGGTAGCAAGCCAACAGGTTGCAAGATGGTGGACTGATGTCCTAAACAAAAAATAATAATCTTGCCTGAAAAGTCACAAGAAAAGGAGTTACATTAGTGAAGTACATTTTTTGGGTGGAAGGGTTGTAGATTAGACATGGATTTCTCTCATGGGCTAATTCCCTGAACTAAACTTCTGATGGAATAGCAAATAAATATTACAAGTAAAGACTTCTGCCCCCTTTCCTTTTGGACACAATAAGGGGGACATTCTCAACATTTTCCACCATCCTTTCCCTGACAAAATTTCTGGTTTCTAATATTAAACTTTTTTCTAAATTTATTTCTATTGATTTCATGATGACCACATAGAACTGCAAAATTTAATGAAATGGTATCTCGTCTAGAATGGTCAACGCTTTGCTCGTTGTTTTACGTAGTACAGTTCACTTGTAACCAAAAGGTCCAATTCCACTACGACTTGAGGTCCAATCAGTCAAGACACATGGAAATGGGTTGAGAAACAGTTTTACTGGCAACAAATTGGCACACTGGAAGATGATAAACTCTTGTACTTAAAGCAATGATTTGTCTGCACAATCACAGGAACTAGTATTTATAAAGAGAACTGTGACGTTTTTAGAAAAGGCAAGTTTCAGACTAGTGTACACCAGAATGAATAGTAATATCCCCTTAAAGCCTGGTGCCCTGAGGCACACTCCCTCATTTGCAAATCTAAATCTAACCTAAAGGTTAGGCTTTGGGAAACATCTAAAATGGAGAACACTATCCATAACTTTAACATTTAGTGGGAAAAGTAAAGCAAAGGTAACTATCCTTGTCTAGAACAGGATTCCTTAAACATTTTGCTCTTATGATCCCTTTTCCCTGAGAACACCTCAGATTAGTTGTGCAGTTGACTTTGAATTAAGTTTTGATTGTTGCCTATTCAGAAAACACTTACTCTTATCAAAATTCCCCACATTCAATTACATGACCCCATGTGGGGTCTTGACCCACAGTTAAATAATGTAAGGTCTAGAATGCAGTACAAGAGACAGTACAAGGGTTAAGGGACTGCCTAGCATATGACTCTCAGATTCAAACCTCGGCAACCAATGTGATCCCCCAAGCACTGATAGGAGTGTTATCTGAGAATCATGACTGAGAGTCATAAGTCCTGAGTAACAATAGGTGTGACTTGCCCCGCTCTCCCACCACACGCGCACGCGCGCATACACACACACACACACACATATTCAATACCCAAATATTTGCATCCAGAGATTAGTCTTAACTAGGAATAGACATAACTTAAATATTTCTTTTGGGGGGGTGCTTTTGGGGCCACACCCAGCTTTGCTCAAGGGTTACTTCTGGCTCTGCACTCAGGAATTACTCCTGGAGGTTCTCAGGGGACCATATGGGATGCTGGGAATCGAACCTGGATTGGCCACATGCAAGGGAAGTGCCCTACCTGCTATAATATCACTCTGGCCCATAACTTAAACATTTCACAAGAATGATACACAGAAAAAATGAACAGGCTGGTATATTTGATGATGAGTGAACATGGTCATTCTTTTCCTAAAATATATTATTTATTCAAGTAAAACAAGCAAAGTCATTATCTAAGAGTGAGAAGAATATAGGAATAATTGAAGATTTGAGGAATGAGATCATTGGAATCATAATATCAGAGAAGTTATAATAAATTGACTAGGAAATTCAAATGGAAACTTTGAGTAGCATTGTGAACCTACTTGAACATTGTAGCCATAAATATAAATGGAACACAGTGAAATTTAGTACAGGTTTTGCTGAGTCCCTTCTGTCGATACTGGACAGGTAATAAGTGTGGAGATTGATAGTCTTCCAACTGAATATAATGGGGAATGGATCTTGAATAGAGATTAAAAAACCTTTTCTGTAATGGGTTAGTTGTTAAATATTTTGAGCATACTTTGTAAATGATTATCTGTCAAAACTACTCAGATAATCATGAAAATTCAGCCCTACATAATACATAACTAATGGGTTTGCATGGGTTCCAATAAAACACCACTTATAAAATCATTCAGTGGGATGACTGGCCTGAGGACTTTAGTTTACTGTCACATCATCTAAAGAACCGAGGCTGCATGCAAGAAACCTATTACAGTACCATGAACTCAAAATTAGAAAATGCATGAAGTCAACAGATGAGAATGTGATGGAGTGCAAATAACTTAAAGTTCTAGGTGCATTCAGAAAACTATTGATATGAATGAAAATGAACTGAACTACGGAGAGTTTTATGTCTGATATCAAAGTATTAGAATCAATGACTTCAATGGATAAGAGCCTTATGAGGACAAGAAAATGGGGTTTTTTAGCTTTGTGGGAATCTTTGACATTTTTCAAGACTAAGTCATGGTAAAGGAAAGGATGTTCTTACCAAGAGTAAATGCTGTTCTGGAGTTTTCTCAAAATCAGTTGTATCAGGTGTTTTGTACTCTTCTTTAATGACTCACAGGAAAGCAAAGTAGGTTGACTTCCCAGGACTCTGATCTTCTTAAACCTAAGAGTGATGACAGGATTAAATAAAAATAATTTTTAAGAGCATATATTCCATGGTCTAGAGAAATAGTACATGGGTGCTTGCCTTGCATGAGTCCAACCCAGGTTTGATTCCTTGCATCTCATGGTCTCCTGAGCACACCAAGAGACCAATGAGCACAGAGCAGGATTAAGTCCTAAGCATAGCATAGTGTGGTTTAAAAGTAAGAGAGAGACAGAGACAGAGACAGAGAGGGAGAGCAGAGTGGGAGGGAGAGAGAGAGAAGGAGAGAGAGAGAGAGAGTACATGTGCTTTGAGATTTCACACTTCTTCATTTGTTGATTATCACACTTGTGCCTGGTTCCAAATCTCTTCCAGACTGTCATTTTGAATATGCTCAGAATTAGAAGGACACAATTTTATTTTTCTTGCCGTTTAACTTTATGACTACTAAGAAATATTTTTGCTATTACCTTCTCAAGTAATATAATTAATTTATACTTTAAGTCTTCTTGGGAAAAATATTCTCAGGAAAATCTGACACTCATTATAGGTAATAAAATATTGATAGTTTCTGAGATAATTTTTTTCTTTATTAATTTTTATAGGGCTGGAGTGATAGCACAGTGGTAGGGCGTTCACCTTTCACGCGGCCGACCCGTGTTAGATTCCTCTGCCCCTTTCGGAGAGCCTGGCAAGCTACCTAGAGTATCGCGAGAGTATCGCGCCTGCACAGCAGAGCCTGACAAGCTACCTGTGGCTTGTTTTGGGTATGCCAAAAACAGTAACAATAAGTCTCACAATGAGAGACGTTACTGGTGCCCGCTTGAACAAATTGATGAGCAATGGGATGACAGTGACAGTGACAGTGACAGTTTTTTTATATCTAGCAGACAAATTGGTGTAGTCTCTGTTCTCAAGATCTTTAAAGTATAGTGTCTGTCCTCAAATACTTAAATTAGAAGTGGAAAGAATTATTCAAGTAAATAAATACAAGACTGGATTAATTTTTTCTGAGTAACTCATCTATTCACTAAAGGTTTTTTCTTAGTACTTAGTACTTTCTATATGTTAGAGAAATAAAAATGAATATTATGTTTATTCGCATATATTTTGCTGTCATGGTGCTTTGAAGGTGATCCTGGGATGAATTGGGGTTAGCAATAGCCCATGTGAGCACACTATGGGGAAAAACCATGGGAGAAAAAGCAGAACTGGTGCCCAATAGATGAAGAGTAGGAGGAGGATGGGTTTGAGTCAAAGGTGATGCAGGTTAAAGAACTTAAGATGGCTGATCTGCTTACTCAAGTCAGGATCCTGGCTAAAGTGAATTGATGAACTTATAAGAGGAACAAGTCTGGGGATTGGAAGGGAAGGATGTTCGGTTTGGCTTCCACGGTGCCAATAGGTGGACAGGAAATCAGGACAGAAACCTGGCAAAGGTCTCCAGTTTTTCACCTCTGAGTATGATGTTGACTGTTGGTTTTTGTATGTGGCCATTACTCTCTTCATGTACATTCCTTCCACAGCCATTTTGTTGAGGATTTTACTTATGAATGAGTGTTGAATCTTATTAAAAGCTTTCTCTGCATGTATTGACAAGATCATGGTTTTTATCTTTTGTTCGGATGGCAGGTTTTATTAATTAATCTTCATATACTGAACTATCTTTACATTGGTGGAATGAGTCCTACTTAATCATGGTATATGGGACTTTTGATAACTTTCGTTTGCTAAAATTTTGTTAAGGATTTTTGCATCGATATTCATTAGAGATATCAACCTGAATTTTCTTCTTTGATAAGTTTGGTCTGCTTTTTGTATCAAGATAATGTTGACTTCATAGGCGCTCTTAGGAAGGGTTCCTGTTTCTTTGATATTTTGGCACAGCTTCAGTAGTATAGATAACATAAGTCTTTTTTTTAAAGCTGGTAAAGGGCCAAAGAGTACAGTGGGTAAGGCACTTTGCTTGCATGTGCCCAACCTGGATTCAATCTCTGGCATCCCATGTGTTCCTCCGAGTCCTCTGGGAGTGATTCCTGGGCACAGAGCCAGGAATAACCCATAAACATCACCTGGTGTCACCAAAATAAATAAATAAATAAATAAATAAATAAATAAATGAAAGAAATGAATGCTAGTACTTACTAATGAATCCATCTGAACCTGGATTTTGTTAGTGGTGAGATTTTCTTTTAATTGATACACATTTATAAAGTTGTTCATGATTGGGTTTCAGTTTTACACTCTTCATCACCTGTTCCTTCACCAGTGTACATTTCAAATCATCAACATCCCCAGTTTCCCCAGTTTCTCTTCCCCCCCCCCGTACCCCTGCTCCCTCTCTCTCCCTCCCTCCCTCTCTCTCTCTCTCTCTCTCTCTCTCTCTCTCTCTCTCTCTCTCTCTCTCTCTCTCTCTCTCTCTCCTCTCTCTCTCCCTAACTCTCCCTCCCTACCTCCACCCTCCCCTTTTGGGCATTAGCGTTTTAATTACTGTTCCAATTTCCTTACCATGGTTGGTCTGTTCAGATTTCTACGTCAGTCTGATTCAGACTTGGGAGATTGTACAATTAAAAATGCATTTTTTTTCTTCAAGTTTTCCAGGTTAGCAGCATAAAGTTGTTTATAGGAACCCATGATAGTTTGTATTTCTAGGCTGTCTATTGTAAATTTTCCCCTTTTCTTCTCTGATCTTATTTGGGTTTATTTTTTTTCCTTGAGTCTATCTAACATTTTGCCAATTTTATTCATTCTCTTCAAAACAGTTCCTAGTTGCATTTAATCTTTGAATTATGTTCTTGATTTCTATATTATTGATTTCTGATCTTTTTGTTATTTAAAATTTCTTTTACTTTGGGATTCATTTGTTGTTCCTTTTTCTAGTTTCTGAATATATGGATTTAGATTATTTGAGCTTTTTTCTTGCTTCCTGGTCTAAGCTTGTATTGCTATGAATTTCTCCATTAGTAATGCTTTTGCTGTGTTATATAGGTCCTAATAGATTTTTGTCTTCATTCTCACATTTCATGTTTTAAGAAATAGTTTTTTTCTTCTTTGATTTCTTCTTTGACCTAATAGTTATTAACAGTACGTTTGCTATTTCTAAGTAATAGAGTTTCCCTGACATTTTTTTTATAATTAATTTCTACCTTCCTGGCATTTTGGTCCAAAACATACTTGAGTTTTATTTTAGGTTACTTTATGATATTCTAATAATACCCCAAAATGTGCTCTATTGTGAACCCATATTCCATGTGATATTAAGAACAATGTGTATTTGAGTTTGGGGGGCACGGAGAGACACATAAGTGTCCATTACACATTTTTACAGTTTCTCATTGATTGCTCTTGTTTCCTTATTTACATTATGTCCAGTCAATAAGTCCAATGCCAAGGGTGGGCTGTCACAGTCTCCCACTCCTATGGTGTTTCCATAAGTATATTTTCTCAGCCTTATTAGAAGCTGCTTTATAAACTTTGATGTCCTAGAAGGTAGAATTTTAAACTTATTAGGCAAGCAATGTGAGATCATAATGTCTCGAATTAAGGGTGAAACATCAAATTGTGCATTTCACTGAGATAACGAAGATGTGACAAAGCAACATTTTTTAATTTACTTTTTTTGTTATTTAAAAAATTTGTTTTGGTTGTGATCAAATAAATAAATTTCATTACCACTAGTGGACTGAGTTTTGATACACAATAGCTTACGATTAGTGAAACATTAGACTCTTGATATTTAATCTATAATGCTTTAGGTTCCCTTTTCAGCATGTAGTTATCTGTGTTTAAGTTCATGCATATGCAAGTCCATGTAGCCAGTATTCTATATACATCTTCTCTGGCAATAGAAAGGAATTTGGATAATTTTAATGAATGGGGAAATAGTTATTTAAATTTCTGCGCCTCTACCTAATATAAATAGTTAGATGATATTTATTACTGAAATCAGTTAAATATAATTGCTGTGCATCCTATACTTATTATCTAAGTGGAGTTGGAGAAAAGTGCTTACTGAAAATATTTCTGGTGACTTGACACTGTACCATATCCATGTAGATAAAGGAACATTTCAAAGTTCTAAAAAAAAGAGTTTAGCTTATATTTAAGAATGGAATAGGCTAGGGGAATAAAAAAAATGGTAGTTCTATTAGACTTACTATAACTCTAAATTCTTCAAAGTAGGCTTTTTTCAACCTGCTTCCAATCTTTTTGCTAAGACAATCATTAAACAATACATGAAAATGACAGAAAACAACCTTGAGGCAAGATTAGAAAGTGTTAAAGTTAGATCTAATTTAGAAGGATTGTCAAAAGCAAGGCAGAAAATAACATTGTACTCAGATAATCAGTTATTGTATACATGTTGGCTCATAGTGCTTTAGGCATTGTTATCTCTAGTTTTTATCACATTCACCTCCTTAAATTGAAGACACACTGTACCACAGTACAAATAGAACGTCTGTTTTAGTAGATTTTATTTTATTATATTCCCCATACATTGCCAAACACAATTTAAAGGTAGAAGCAATATTCAGTGATGTATTAGTCATTGGATATGATATAATATCAAAAACAAATTCCAAATTGTATTCTTCTAGGTACAAATTAAATTAAAATAAAATAAAATATAGTGATGTCTTTCAGCATTATAGAATGAAGCAAATTCAATTTTTTCCCTAGAAATTCTAGGATGCAAATAGTATCTTGTATTGTGTTCTTTTTGAAAAATAGTTACAAATAGGTTATTTGCACAGCAAAAAGGAACATTCTCTTCAAGACATTATTTGCTGGAATAGAAAGGTTTTTAGACCTAAATATTACATTTGATACCTCTATATATGACATCAACAATGAGTAATTCTTAATAGTGCCTGACATTTACAACCTAATGGAAGTATATTTCATATCTTTATAGCTATTGTATAAACAAAGATGTGTTCTGTTGTTTGTTTTTATCCTCTGAGCAATGAAGACCCCCGCTATTTAACCCACAATTTCTTCCCAGTGCCAATAGATACACTTGAAACATATAAAAGACCCCTTTATGATTTAAAACATTTGTTGATCAAGAATTTACTTGCCTCAACTATATTCTTTAATTAGTTTTTGCAATGTTTTTGGTTATACCTGATATATTACTAATTGTTCTTATTTTCCAAGAAAAGGGAAGAGCAGAATAAGGTATTATTAATTCTTATCATGTGGTCACATTGCTTGGAAGTCTGCCTATTATTGAAGTTATTTATGTAAAAGTTAACAAGTATTCAAGGAATCTTCAACCATACAGAATATTCTGAATCACTGCAAAACAACTATGTATCCACAGGTAGAAGTATGATACCCCTGGTTAGACTCAGAATCCAAAAGGGTCTTACATCAAAGAGATGCTATAGAAATGGCGGACGCCATGCCCTCTTTCCCCGAAAAGGGAAAAAAAGTCAAGAATGGAAGACCTTTCCCCTCCTCAGCCAGCGTGGGGCTATGGATTAGTTCACAGTCTAGAGACATTTCTGCAAGCAGCTGCTGGTACCAAAAGTGGTCTAGCTGGCCTCCAGATCATGGTCCATCAGCCGCAGAGTGGCCACACAAACGTGTGGCCACCCGGGTCACATCTAAGCCATAGCCCCACACTGGCTGAGGAGGGGAAAGGTCTTCCTTTCTCAGCTTTTTTTCCCTTTTCAAGGAAAGAGGGTGTGGCGTCTGCCATTTATAAGGACTATTAAGGAGGTACGAACTTGGAGGCGCAGAAAGGGAAAAATAAAACAGAGGTATGAACTTGCAACAGCGGGACGCATGCGTGATCTCGAGACAGGGGCGATACCAGCGCACTCTCCACCGAGATGTGACCAAAAACTCTGCGGCTGATTGACCACGATCTGGAGGCCAGCTAGACCACTTTTGGTACCAGCAGCTGCTCGCAGAAATGTCTCTAGACTGTGAACTAAGCCATAGCCCAATGCTGCCCCAAGAAGGGAAATGATGCAATTTCTAACATAAATCTCCCTGGACTTAATTAATAAAATACTAAAATACAGAAATTCCAAACCACGCAGCTGTTATCGTGGCTGCACGACTTCATATCTCTTCATTCTCAGGAATGGAAAACTAATTATCAAATGCTTCCTTTTCAGCAGGGCTGTTTTTTTGGGGGAAAACTCCAACAACAATAGTGAGTTTTGTGTTGAAATATGGAATGTAATCAAGGTGAAGAGAAAGTGAAGTGAAACTTATCAGCTACGCAGGCGGGGGTGGGGGGTTAGGGGGTGGGAGGCATACTGGGGTTTTTGGTGGTGAAATATGTGCACTGGTGAAGGGACGGGTGTTTGAGCATTGTATTCCTGAGACATAAGCCTGAAAGCTTTGTAACTTTCCACAGGGTGATTCAATAAAATAAATAAATTAGAATGAGAAAAAAAGGAGATGCTGTAGAGAGATTGCATTTTACTTTGTCTAAGGAACTGTATTAGAACCTTTTGTCTTCACAACAGATCTTTATAGGTGAAGTGAAATAAAAATGATTGGGCCTAAATAGGAAATAAATTGGAATGCATCGCTGGGGATAATTGTTGAATCGCTCTTACTTTGTGGTACCAGAACAGTTTTGGTTTTGATCCTAGAAAGATGTCGTAAAAAATAGTTGTGATCATAGAAGTTTTGTGTCAACTTGGAGAGTTTTAAAATGCGATTAACGTTTAAAACAGAAAGATTTGAATAAGCCAATTGCTCTCTATTTTATGGGAAGTCCTCACAAACCTTCTCAGAGCTTGAATAGATTAAAAAGAACATCTTTCCATAGTAATAGTGAGTTCCATAGAAGACTACCTTCATATTTCCCTTGTGTAGTTCAGTCTCCTAGATTTCTAGGCTACTGCTTTCAGACTGGAACTTCACCATTAGTCATCCTGGGGTCCAAGCATGCCAGCCAATGCTATAGAAATGGACATGCCAATCTCCATTTTCATGTGATTTAATTTCTTCATATAAAAACACAAACAGAACTCACACACAGACACACACGCCCACTTATATGTACACCCACACTCTTTCTGTTTCTCTAGAAAACTCTAGTTTAGTAAAATATCGTATGTTTATAAGTTTACTCATAGATTTACTCATAGATTTGCATTGCCAGTACAATTTGGCTTGCCAATTTTTGAATTCCTTCACAGTCCAACGAAGGGGGCAAGTCTGACTGGTCATGTTCACACTAAGCAATCCAACTCTCATGGCAACAACTACTATGTCATAGTTGGATAACTGACGAGGCAGAATAGACAGCTTATCTATAGGTTGGCCTGAGTCAAGTTGGTGTTTGATCCTAAGGATTTCAACTAAGAGACGTTTTAATAGTCAGAGTAGTCATGGCTAGTTGAATTAAGTACTTATAAGATAATTCACTTTATCTTCTAAACTCGAGAGGTTAAGTCAAGATCACTTTGACAGCAGGGATTAAAGGAAAATAGAGCGTGCTTATGGTGAATTTAGTGTGGGAAGGGGCTTAGACTGTGAGAAAGAGAAGCATGCATTTCCATATGAAGAACTATAAAGGCTAGTAAAACTGCTATCCACCACGGTCACTGAGTTGGACCCAGCTCTGCCAGTACGCTTGATTTAGCTTTTGGTTCCAACTATGCCCTTCTCTGACCTTGAAAAAGTCACTTAACTTCCCTGGGTTGTAGTTTTCTCATCCATAAACTAAAGGCTTATTTTTATGTGTGGAGTTCTAGTGAATCCAGCAGTTTATGTTTGTCATATATTCTGGATATCATTTAATGGAAGGTTGTCCTTTAATGCTATTAGGCTCTATATTCCATCAATCTTATCTGTGGCAGCAATGGGATTGTTTTCTTTAGAGAAATCATGTTCAGGCTTTTTTTTTCATTTGCCAGGGAACACTGTTGAAAGCAATTTTACAGAGAGATTTATGCAAAAGAAAGAGGGAAAACTTAAGTGAATCTGATCAGTCACTAGGACTCGTAGAGCTTTGTCCCTATGGCCTTTCCCACCCTCTCTCCACATATACGGTGCATTACAAGCTCTAAAGACTCCAGCTTAAAAACCTTTGCCCTTGAGAAACGACCAAGATGAATTAAGCAGGAGAAAATGAAATAAAGTTATGAACTGCAGGAGCAGCTGGAGACCAGCAGGGTTTTAGAGATACACAATCTGGAAGTACTTCCTGCCTTGACATGGTGAATTTCAGCAAACAACAGAAGCATGAACACTGAAAGACAGGGTTGGAGGAAAGACAGCTGCAAAATTGGGGCCAGAGGCAAATGCTTATTGTGGGAAAAAGTAACCACAGAAAGCAGAAAGCAGAGGTGTATGGTGCATAAGGTGGTGTTTCTGTGTTCCAG
This sequence comes from Sorex araneus, assembly GCF_027595985.1. NCBI lineage: Eukaryota > Metazoa > Chordata > Mammalia > Eulipotyphla > Soricidae > Sorex > Sorex araneus. The sequence continues at coordinate 88,152,006 of NC_073303.1, read as the reverse complement.
GATTCAGAAGGCTTGAGAAAAATGAAAAGAAATAGGGAAGGAAAGAAAACACATTTCAAATATGGGTAAGAGGTTTAAAAGGAGATTTTTCTTTATTAAAGTAACATGTGTTATAATATTATATAAATTTCATGTGTCATTAGAAATCTGCACCTTTTATCACTTCATTAAGTTCATCACAAAAAAATTCCAACTATAGCCTTCATTATACACCCTTTACCCACCTCTCTTTCCCCTTCATTTCTGATAGCCACAGTTTGGCCTTATAGTCTAAAAGTTTGCTTTTATTTTCATTCTTTTCTAATGTGTAACATCTGAGTAAAATTATTCAGTGTTTGTGTGACTTGTAGGAGACTTTTGCATAAGATACTATCACTAAAGAAGGAATCATGGAAGTCTTACAATTTTCTTACAGACAATATTTTATGTTATTTTAAGCCAATGCAGAGGCGCTGAAAACATCAGCAGAAATTGTGGAGTAAGACCTCTAAAATTTCTCTTACCCATAAACAAGTCTCACAATGGAGACGTTAGTGGTGCCCGCTCGAGCAAATTGATGAACAATGGGATGACAGTGCTACAGTGCTATCCATAAAAGCTGTGAGAACTCTGACAAAAATATTGCAGTGAACCAACTCTTTTCTGAAGTTAACCAAAATTTTTTTTGGAAATTGACCAAAGAGTTTTCAATCTGGAGAGCATTTATTTAAGTAAAATAGCAAATAATCATAGTAAACTGTAACATTATGACTTGCACTCTCCTTATTGTCCCCTCTTGAGCTCCGTGGGAACCTTGAAAACTAACAGCCAGAAATGTGACAAAACCCAGATGCCGAGCAGCGTCTGGAGACCAAATGGAGCTGTTGGATTTCCTTCACTATCAATCTTAGAGAATTCTTATTACTTTACATGATTCGAATTATTGTTGTTTTCTTGAAAGAACCTACTTTCAATCTTACCTTTTTCTTCTGACTTAGAGTTCATCCTGTATAGTCTCTTCCCATGGATGTAAGTTGAAAAACTCAGAGACAATTTTGACTGGAGCAGATGAAGATAACTCTAGAACAAAAACACTAACCTGTTTAACCAGAATGATTTATTGGAAGAGTTGGGACATGAAATGTCTACTGAGAACTTTGAAAGGTTGCAACATCATCCTGGAAATCTAGAAGCTGATGTACATGGGTGGCACTATGTGTATGCTGAAGAAGGACTTGTGCATTCATCTTGGTTTATTATTTATTCACCTATTTATTTATTCATTCATTCATTCATTCATTCATTTACCTTTGGATTTTGGTCACACTAAACTGTGGTCATTGCTTTCTTCAGTCTCTGTCCTCGGGGAATCACTCCAGGTGATGCTTAGGGAAGATATGAAGAATCAGAGATGAAACCCAAGTCATTCATGTACAAGGCAAGTGCCTTACCTGCTATACTGTCTCTCAAGACCCCCAGTTGTTAGCCCAGATTTCCCCACAAGCGAGATATGAAAGTCAAGGCAAAGTAATAAAATGCCTAGCTAAGTGAAAGAATCCCACAACCCACACAAGAACAACTTAAAAATGAAATGTAGATTCCTTAGTTCAAGAGGACAAATTCTTTACCTAATCATTATCTGACCAGTACACTGACCATAAACATCAATGACCTCACAAATAATATATGTTTCACAGAAGTATTTTGAGAATTAGTCCCAAAGAAACAAATAACAGCAATACAAACAACCTAAATACCAAATTCTCTGGTTGAGAGAAAGTCTAATTCCCAGACTATATGGTACATTATTTATTCAAAATGTTCAACATCAACAAAAACTTATGGGATTGACAAATATAACAAAAATGATGGTATAAACAAAAAGAAATTAAAAACTTAAGAAAAAAATCTATGAAGAAACCCAGACATAGGATATAAAGTTATAAAATAAGTTATTTTAATTATATTCAAAGAAAAATGTTAAATGATTTCTAAAGTATAGAAAGAAAGCATAAGAACATAGCCTCTTATCAAAGATTAGATGATCATATATTTGGGAGTGTGTGTCAGAGTATTCAACCCTGTTCCATTGGTCTGCAGCTTTGCCTTTGTTCCAGTACCATGCTGTTTTAATTACTAGTGCTTTGTAGTAGAGTTTGAAGTTGGGGAGGTTGATTCCTCCCATTTTCTTTTTCCCAAGAATTGCTTTAGCTATTTGTGGGGGCTTATTTTTCCATATGAATTTTAGGAGCGCTTGCTCCATTTCTTTGAAGAATGTCAAGGGTATCCCTATAGGGATCGCATTGAATTTGTACAATGCTTTGGGGAGTATTGCCATTTTAACAATATTAATTCTTCCAATCCTGAGCAGGGGATTTCTTTCCATTTCCTTGTGTTCTCTTTTATTTCCTAAAGTAGCGTTTTGTAGTTTTAATTATACAAGTCCTTTACCTCCTTAGTTAAGCTGATTCCAAGGTACTTGATTTTTTGAAGCAGAATTGTGAACGGGATGGCTTTTTTCATGTTGTTTTCTTCTCTATCATTATTTGCATATAAGAAAGCCATGGACTTTGGGGTATTGATTCTATAGCCTGCAACTTTACTATATGAATCTATTGTTTCTAGGAGTTTCTTGGTAGAGGTTTTAGGGTTCTCTAAGTATAGTATCATATCATCTGCGAATAGTGAGAACTTGATTTCTTCTTTTCCTACCTGAATGCCCTTACTATATTTTTTTTGCCTAATCGCTATTGCAAGTATTTCCAGAACTGTATTGAACAGAAGTGGAGAGAGTGCACATCCTTGTCTCGTCCCTGTTCTCAGAGGGAAGGGTCTTAGTTTTTCCCCATTGAGGATGATGCTTGCCATAGGCTTGTGATAAACGGTTTTGACTATATTGAGGAAGGTCCCTTCTATACCCATTTTGGTGAGAGTTTTCATCACAAACAGGTGCTGGATCTTGTTAAATGCTTTCTCTGCATCTATTGATATGATTATATGATTTTTATCTTTTCTTTTGTTGATATGATGGATTATGTTGATTGATTTCCAGATGTTAAACCATCCTTGCATCCCTGAGATGAATCCCACTTGGTATTCATGGTGTATGATCTTTTTGATGAGTTGTTGAATTTTATTCGCTAATATTTTGTTGAGAATCTTCACATATGTGTTCATCAGGGATATTGGCCTGTAGTTTTCTTTTTTTGTGGTGTCTTTGTTTGCTTTTGGCATTAGGGAGATATGAGCCTCTTGGAAACTGTTTGGGAGGGTTTCTGTTTCTTCAATTTCCCGGAAAAGCTTGAGAAAACTGGCAATAGGTTCTCTTTAAATGTTTGGAAGAATTCGCTAGTGAATCCATCTGGGCCTGGGCTTTTGTTTTTGGGAAGACTTTTGAGTATAGTTTCAATTTCCTTGATATTAATAGGACTATTCATGTAGCAAGAAATGTGAAGTGGAGCAAGGAAAGCATGTTTAACAAATTGTGCTGGCAAAACTGGACAGCTACATGCAAAAAAAAAATGAGCTTAGATCTCCACCTATCACCATGTACAAAAGTCAGATCAAAATGGATTAAAGACCTCAACATCAGACCAGAATCCCTAAGGTACAGTGAAGACAAGGCTGGCAAAACCCTCCACGATATTGAAGCCAACGGTATCTTCAAAGCTGACATACCACTGGCCAATATTGATCCCAAGAACCACATACGGTGCTCTGAACACTTCGGAGTGATCTCTGAGCATAGAATAGGTAGTTAGAGCCAAGAATCTCTGGGTGAGGGGCTGGAGTGATAGCACAGTGGGTAGGGGGTTTGCCTTGCACGCGACTGACCTAGGTTCGATTCCCAGCATCCCATATGGTCCCCTGAGCAGCACAGGAGCAGTTTCTGAGTGCAGAGTGAGGAGTAACCCCTGTGCATCACCAGGTGTGTGACCCAAAAAGCGAAAGAAAGAAAGAAAGAAAGAAAGAAAGAAAGAAAGAAAGAAAGAAAGAAAGAAAGAAAGAAAGAAAGAAAGAAAGAAAGAAAGAAAGAAAGAAAGAAAGAAAGAAAGAAAGAAAGAAAGAAAAGAATCTCTGGGTGGGATGCCAAAACAAAACCAAAGAAATGAAAGACTTTAACAACACTATAAGCTAGCTAAACCTCACAATAGAGCCCAACTTCAGAGAATACACATGAAATGTTATACAGGATTGACAGTATTATACGCACAAAACAAATCTCAGTAAACTTTAAAACACTTGAATTATGCAAACAATATTCTCTCACCTTTAGTAGAATAAAACTAAAGTTACCAACATAGAGAAAACTAATGTGAATATTCACAAATAATGTGAATATTAAACACTTACTCTTATGTAAAAAATACAATAGCGCATGCGCGGGAGGTGCGAAATTGTGCGTGCTGTGTTTTTCATGGGCTCTCAGGGAAGCGCTCTCTCTCTCTTTCTCTCTCTCTATTTTTCTCTCTCTCCCTCTCTCTCTCTCTTGCCACTCACATTCAGTGCTCTTGAGCCACTGTGTATGGACCGGATTGGGATGACTCCTCCTTGTTCTCTGCTTCTGTGTGTGCTCTGTGCTCTCTTCTGTCTGTCTCTCTATCTCTGTCTCTGTCTCTGTAGTCTCTCCTCTGGTCTCTTCTGATATCACTCTTCGGAGCCCTTTCACTTCTGTTTCTTCTCCCTTGCTTCTGTGTTACCTCTCTCCACTTCTGTGGTCTTCTTCTGTGTCTTCTGTCTTGCCTCTGTCTCTTCTCCCTCGCTTATGTGTCTTCTCCCTACTTCTGTTACAGTCTTAGTTTATATAGCAATCACATAGGGCAGTAACACAAAGGTGGGTTGAACATTAACTTATCAATAAAGAGGGGTAAGACCACTTCTCCAGAAAGTTAACAAAATCTCATCTAAGGAGATTACTCCAGATTATTAAGAGATCTGCTCAAGGGTATGTCGCTTTCTTCCTTCCTCAGCTAGTAATCCACTTAAATCGTTGTAATAAATTTACTTCTAAAATTTCTAGCAATATCATTCTGTATGAGCACAGTAAGAGATATATCAGACTTAAAGTTTGATTCTTCCTGAGGACATTCACTATATATTCCAGACCACAGTCCTCAGGCCAGTTTAGTCTTTGTAACCCTATCAGGGTCCTAACCTCGTCGTTACTTTTGGATCATGACAGCATTTGTCTAAGACCATGTTCTCAACTTATAGTTGAGTATTGTGGCGCTTTGGCCTGGCCCATTTTGATGCCAGGGTAGCTCACAGCTTGCCCTCGGTCCATTCCGTCCCTCGCCGGGACCCTGTTTTTGGGGTTCTAGGAACTAAGGGCAACTGAGTTGAGAAAGAAGATGTCCAGGAGCAAATATTATTGGAGTCAATCAGCTCCCAAGTTACAAAGCATAATATTAACTGTCTTCCTGTGTCCATACAGAAAGGACATTGCTTTAAGGTAAACTAAGTTCCTGTAGCAAGGCTGAAAGGACAAACCCAATATTATCCTACACTTTTATACAGCAAAGGGATGAAGAAAAATAATAGAAGATTAGATTCTGAAATAAAGGAAAAGCAAATACATTGCTCTTCCTATAGGAGAGCAATGTAGAACATCCAGACCACCATGCCAGGCTGTCTTTACTGGGGCAACTTGGAGGGAGGCAGGTGAGTTTCACTTCAGGCCCAAACAGATCCCCGGCAGCTAAAAACCTAGAGAACTAAATTGCTGCCATGCTCATAGCTGCTCTCCACAGGCTTGGATGAGCCTCACCCAAGAGTGAATCTGCAGAAAAACTCAGGTATGCTGGACTCGTGACTGAAATCTCCAAGCTCGCTCAGAGCAGGAATGGGCTTCTGCCCATCTCCCTAGTTAAGCAGTAGCTTGGCAGTCACACCCACAAACTGCCCTGACGCCATGTAATCTCATCAACGGCCATGATCCAGAGACACAGAAATAAAGCTCCCAGAATAGAGCAACATAGGCCTCATCCATGAGTGAATCTTCTGTATAATTGTATTCTAAATTTTAGAATTCCTGGAGCTCATGACCTTGCAACCTCTCATACTCTACACCACTGATATACCAAGAGTAGCACACACATTTGATTGGGTTTAACAAACATGTTTGCAATCTCTTTTACAAGGGTTTAATGACTTCAGTATGAAATATGACATATTCACACAAATTCCTTTAAGGAAATTTTATTGGACCATTTTTAGTAGATTATTCATAACAAGCAACACAAAGTTAATTGTTTCAGTTCTGCTTTGGGGGCCACAGTTTGGGATTTGGGGAGGAAACATTCAAATTATGGTGGTGAGAAGGTGCAATGGTGATGGATTGGTGTTTGAATATTAAATGTAATGAAACATTGTAAGCAACTTTATAAAAATAAAATGAAATTAAGAAATGATAATAATAATAGAAGAAATAGAGACCAATAAAAAATACACCAAAACTAAAACTAGATTCAAAGGGAAATTTATAGCAGTAAACATGCTTGTTAAAACTGAAGATCCCCCCCAAATCTAACTTTACATCAAAAGAAACTAGTAAAGGAAGACAAAGTGACTCTGAGACTTGATCAAGGAGTAGCCTTCTAGTATTGCCAGATGTAACCCAAAAGCAAACAAATAAAAACGTAAAATGTAACCAAAAATGCATCAAAGATAAAATGTAAATACTAAAACTATAAACTATTCAAAGAAAATAGATGTCAATCTTTGTGACCTTAAGTTAAACAATGGTTATGAAGATAAGACATTGAAGGTGCAAACAATCCATTTTTAAAGGTAAATTTAACTTTATCATATTAAAATTGCATATGCATTTTAAGATTTTTTTAATGAGCATAACAATGAAGAAAGTACAAGAAAGTCAACAGAATGTTTAAAAACCATATGTTCAATAAGGGAATTATATATAGTACATATAAAAACTTCAACAATTTCACAATAAAAAGACAATCATATTTTAATATGGATTGAGCCAAGCTTGGCATATGTCTCTTCAGACTTTTACAGATATACAATAAGGACATGAAAAAGATGCCTGAAATTCTCTAAACATAATGAGAAATATACAACCAAACTAGTAATGAGATACTACTTCACTCTCTTCAGATAACTATAATAGAAATATAATAATAAATATTGACTAGGATGTAACAAAGATGGTGCAATCACTTGGAAAAATAGGAAGTTCCTCATATTATTAAATAAAGTTATCATATCACTACCAATTTAATTTCTATGTGTGTACATAAGAGAATCAAAAGACAAATGTCAGTGCAAACATGAATTTGAACATAAATTATTTATATAAATCTTCAAGAAGCATTGCAATTTATACTATGCAAAAAGTGAGATTAACCAAGTAACTCAAACTACCCATGAACTAATGAATACATTCATCATCATCACCATCATCCCGTTGATCATTGATTTTCTCGAGCAGTCTCAGTAACGTCTCCATTCGTCCTAACCCTGAGATCTTAGCATTTTCTCTTTACTCATCCTTTCCAATGGTGCAGCATTGGAGACTCTTTCAGGGCCAGGGGAATGAGACTCATCATTGTTACTGGTTTTGACATATGAATACACCACGGGGAGTTTGCCAAGCTCTCCCATGTGGGCAGGAAACTCTCGGTAGCTTGCCAGGTTCTCCAAGAGAGAGAACTAGGCTATAAGATGTCTTCACAGCTGTGCGCTTCCAGGAGCTTGGTATTATAGTTTCTGGATGTTGGCCGTTGGTGGGATTACACAGCACCGGGGGCAGTTTCTGGGTGTGACTGCCTAACTACTAGAATATGGGGGATCTGGGCTGAGGAGGCCCAGTCCTGATCCGAGCAGGCTTGGAGATCTCAGCCCCGGGTCCCACATACCTGGGTTCCTCTGCCTGTTCCTTCATGAGTGAGACTCATCCAAACATTTGGAGAGGGGCCTTGATCATGGCTGTGCTGGGTTCCGGATGTCTTTGGCTTTGGGACCCTGCTCAGGGTGGGGAGGGAAACTCAACCCACCCCCTCTGAGGTATCCTGGTGAGGACAGCCAGGCGCGGGGGCAAGATGAATACATTAAAAATGTAATATATTCATAAAATGGAATATTATTAACAGTATACAAGGAATAACATTCATTCATCCTCACATAAAGAATATTTGAGGGGCTGAAACAATAGCACAGCCATTAGGGCACCTTGCACACGGCCGACCCAGGTTCAAATCCCAGCTTCCCATATGGTCCCCTGAGCACTGCCAGGAGTTATTCCTCAGTGCAGAACCAGGAGTAACCCCTGAACATCACCAGGTGTGACGCCAAAAAGAAAAAAAATGAATATTTGAAAACATTAGTCTAAATGAAGAAAACCAAGTATGAAAGTCCACCTACATATTGTTTGACTACACTTATGTGACATGTCTGAAATAAGCAAATTTATAGAGACCAAAATTAGATTTAGTATTCACCAAAACTGAAGAGGGAGGAGAATGAAAAAAAACTACCCAGGGGTATGGAAGTTTTTTGGCAAATGATGAAAAATTCTAGAATAAAATAGTGATGATTATTGCATAACTTTCTGAATACACGTATACTTTAGAGGGGTAAATTTATAGCATGTAAACTATATCTTTAAAACATGTAAAGGAATCATATTTGAGTTCATCTCTGAAATAGTTTGATGCAAAAAGTTTTTAAAAATTCTGCTCAGTTGTATTACTTCTAAGTGTTGTCCAGGAAGATTCAAGATATTTTTCTATGCAATCTAGATCATTCCCTGATAGCACATGCATTCCTTTGCTTTGATATTCTTTTTTTTCTGAGTAACTGTGAATGATTCTCTTATTCTACTGATCAAAGAATGTGAGACCTGAATAGCTCCATGATACACCATTGCTGCTAAAATATTTAGATAGTTATGAGATGAAAAATATTGAAAAGAATATAGACTTTTCAGGAAAAACATAATCAGTGACGAGTTAGAGGAAGGGGAAAATCTTTATTCAGTTGTGAAGACAATAAGCTTGTAAGTAAGCCAGAAAATATTCTATGAGAAGGAATTTCATAGCCAACCATGAATTTGCATATCTCCACTTACATTAACAAATGTTATGACCTGGTTGTCATGGTACTGAGGATGCTATCACGTCAGTAAAGCATCCCATGATTATTTGAGTGATCTTTGACACAATATTAGCCAAGGTTATTGAGGATTTAATGGTGTGCCAAGCAAGACAGTATAAAGACAATTTTCATTTACAATAAAAATTAAACAGCTGCATTACAAGATATGGCTTTCAAATACTTAGTAATCAGGAGCATAGATATGGCTCAGAAATAAAGTGCCTGCTTTTTATGTAAAAATTCAATTTCACAATACCTACCATCTCCAAATTCAATTCTCAGCACTGCTACACTGCTTTTGTGATCCCTGGTCACAAAATGTATAACCCCTAATGAGCACTGCAACCAAGTATGCAATGCCTGGGTATCTTAAACAACAACAAAGAGAAGGAAGGGTAATATATATACTGTGTATTCAATATTAATAGTGTCTAGAATCATGATATCAAACTTATTAATATGGGAATTAAGTGATATAATGTTGAAAAGAGGAAATGACAATTTGTTGTTATTCAAAAAGCAAATTACTTAAAGAGCTCTTAGATCTTGACATACCTAATAAAGTATATTATGATAACTATCCACAATAATAGAGTGTTGGCACATCTTTGGACAGAAAATATAGTAATACAACAATTTAGCATTAAGCTCTAACTCACAACAATTTTTCATGGTTTTCCCTTGGAATAAAAGAAGATATGCCTGAGATATCATTAGAAATATGAAAGAGGGCCGGAGTGATAGTACAGCGGGTAGGGTGTTTGCCTTGCATGCAGCTGACCTGGGTTCAGTCCCCAGCATCCCATATGGTCCCCAAACACCACCGGGAGTAATTCCTGAGTGCAGAGTCAGGACTTAACCCCTGAGCATCACCGGGTGTGACCCAAAAAACAAAAAGAAAAAAAAGGAAAAAAATAAGAAATGTAGAAGAAACTAGAGCTTCTAGGAATACACGAGATAACTGACTCAGCATTGCATGGTTGGATGGGTGGACTCATGTGGATTAGAAACTGTTTCCAAAATGAGTAAAATGAAATAGGAATATTGAAATAAGTGAAAGTAAAGTGAAATTTATCAGTTTCACAGGCGGGGTGGGGGGCTGGGGAGGTGAGAGGGGTGGGGTGTAGGTACACTGTGATTCTTGGTGGTGGAATATATGCACTGGTGAAGGGATGGGTGTTCGAGCATTGTATAACTGAGACTTAAACCTGAAAGCTTTGTAACTTTCCACATGGTGATTCAATAAAAGAATAAATTTAAAAAAAAAGAATGAAGAGGTAAGAAGAAAAAATCAGAATGGTATTTGGGATTATTGTGATAGAGCACAGAAAAGTTTATAGAAAAGAAAATAATATTTTTGTGAGGGCCTATAAAATAAAAGAGAAAATGGCAACATAAGGCAGACTTTACAAGGTATGGGGGCACCAGACCTCAAAGGGTTACTATTTTTTTGCTTTTTAGGGTCACACCAATTGGTGCTCAAGGACTGTGCCTGACTCTGTGCTCAGAGACCTCTCCTGGTGGGTTCAGAACACTGTATAGGGGGCCAGGAAGCAAACCAGGGTCAGCCATATGCAAGGCAAACACTTGACCTGCTTCAGACTCCAAAGATCTAAATTAAACTTAAAAACTATTGAGGGTTATTTGTCTGTTTGGGTCCACATCCAGCTATGCTCAGGAGTTGCTCTTGGTTCTGTACTCAGGGTTCACACCTGGTGGTACTCTGGGGAACATATGGGATATGGATATTGAACACAGGTCAGCTGCATGCATGGTAAGTGCCTAACCTGCTGTACTATCTCTCTAGCCCCACTAATAAATTGCTCTAAAAATGTTCACCATCGTAGAGATTCATCTGGACTTCGTGCCAGGCTGCCTGATCTGGGGCACCCTGGAGAGAGGTTGGGTGAGTCCCTCTGCCTGCCCTAACAGAGATCTGGCAGTCAAAAACCTCCAGAGCAATAGCTGCTATGCTCACAGTCAATCTCCACAGGCTCAGGACATCCATGAGAATGAATCTGTTGAAAAACTCAGGTATGTGGGGGGTGTGACCAAAAAGAGAAAGAGAGCAATACACCATAGAGATGCCTCCATACCCCAAAGTCACCATTCAGTTAAAAAATTAACTCTAGCTGTATCACCTATCTAAAACTTTAGAATTCCTGGAGTACCAAGAGTAGCACACCACATTTGATGGGTTGTAATGTAGAAGGCAACCTATTTTGATATATATGGAAGTAGATGGAACTCAGCTGAGAGTAAATGCTGAGAAAGGAAAAGCCAAAATAAAGATTAGTGAAGGACCAATAGCAGTGTGGGGGGGGGGCGGGGGGGGGGAGTGGGGGAGTATACCCAGGTAATTTGACATACAACAGCCCAGACTATAAGTAGAATCACAAATAAATTTGTATTTATTTATTTTTTCAGAGGATGGGACCAAGGGTATCCAGGCCTTGTTCTGGTGGTCACCAGTGCTACTCCCAGAATGATTGTGGAGTGAGATGGAGTTGGAGCATGGGATGTCTGGATTGATCTGGTTCCCTCTACTGTGGGCCCCAAATCATGCATTTTTGCTCTTAAAATCAATTCTCCTCTTTCACTTTGGGCATATAAGAACAATTCCATCAATTTTTTTTTCATTATTCCCAATACTGAAGAATCAAAACAACTGTTTCTCTTAAATAATACTGAGAGTCTTGTCTACAGTTACAACTTTCTTCATCAGAAAAAGCATGGGAATCTCTCTCACATAGAAATTTTTTCTTTGAATAATGGAAAGTTTCACTGAGAAGCGGTTATTTCCTAGCCATTTCTGTTAATAATATATGATAAATTTCTACTTTATATTTTATCTCCATTTGTGCAGTTTATCCTTTTAAACCTTAAGCTCTGGTAGTTTAAAGCTAATGCACATTTGCTCAGGGGATAGTGATTTCATTGACTGGTGATTTAATTGAGAACATTTAAAGTTAAAAATACAGTACAAAATTTTTTACACAAAAGCAAGGACTGGGAAATTTCCTCTTTTTATTGCAGTCAGGTATTCTACTTGACAAGAAAAATTAAACTGGGATTTAGAGACTCTTTCTTATATTGTAGAGTGGAGAGCTTTTATGATTTTACTTTAATCACCTTCAGATTTTTATTTGTTGTCTAAATTAATCAATACAAATTTTGTCTACCATTAATTATTGTAATATCTTAAGCAAATTGCCTTCTTTATGTCAGTTCAAAGATAAAACAAGAAAAGTGGTTTTCAGAAATAAAATGCCATAATTTTATAAATTTTCCAAAATACTGATATTTAGTACATAACTAATTTCACAGAGAATATGAAACAATATTAAATTATGATGAATAGTATATTTTAGTCTAATTCATGCCTCCAAGTTTCTCATTTTCTTCCAAATATTGTTTCTATTCTCTTATCTGCATAATGTTATAACACCTTCAATAAAAACTAAAAAACCTTTAACAAAACATACATAAATATGCAATCTTAACAAACCATTGTCACCAAATTTTAGGGAGGTTCCAACTACTTTTATTTTGTTGCAAGGTTTAAAAATAACTGCAGCAAATATAGTTCCAGATTATTTTGTTTGTTTGTTTTTGGAGAGGGGTGCACACCCAGCTGTGTCCAGAGGTTACTCTTGTAGCTCTGTGTTCAGGGATAACTTTTGAAGGACTTGGGAAACAAGAGATGCTAGGGTTCCAAACCAGTTTGGCCACGTATAAGACAAGCGACCTACACACTGTACTATTACTCAGGTCTATTTCCAGCATTTTTATATCTACCACATAGTGTTCTAAGATTATGTTATGTATTAACACATTTAATCTTCACAATAAACATTTGATGTAAATGCTTTTTTTGATGTAATATGGTTTCCATGTAACAAAGGAGGAGATTAAGCAGAGAGAAGTTAGATAACATGCAAGTAAATACTAAATTGGAGATTTGAATCTCAACAGTCTGGATCCATCCCCACACTTATAACGATGGAGCTCCAAATATTATTAATTGCTTTCCAACTAATTACTAGTTTGGAGGTGACAATGACAATAATTTATAAGTTATACTACATCTTTTGTGAAATCACCTTTTTAGAGTCTTTACTTATAATAAGGGATAAATGTAAAGGAGATAAATAAGTCTTCAGATAAATTTAGTATTATATAGAGCTATGCATTGGTAATATTTTTGTTTAAAAATATTTAAAAATATTTTTTCTTTCAAACTTATGGATGTATTTTTATGGAGGCCTGAGGATACCTCAGAGCTAGAGTGCCTGTTTTTAGGTATGAATTGTGACTTCGTTTTCTACTCCCAAGCTCTGCCCTACATACAGAGTCTAGTCCAGGCAGCACTACCACCTGGGATGCCTGGAACTACAACAAAGTGGGTGATCTTTGGTGCATCTCAACCAAGTGACTGATCCTTGATCATCCCAACAACACACAACAAATAGCAAAAAATACATATTTTTTAATCTTTTATTTTATAAGGTAGTTCACAATATTTGATTACATTTAATATTCAAACACCAAATCCCACCACCATTAGATCTTCCCACCACCATATTTGGGATGTTTCCATCCCAAGTCCCAATGCCTGTCCCAAAGCACAACAGAAATAATATATTTTGTATTGTCTGTTATGGAAAACGGCTGAAAATGCTACAAAAAAGTATCCACAGGGGAAACAGTATGAAGACTGTTCTGTTTTGGCAGGAGGCATTCAGGCATTCTTTAGGATATCACTAACCTATTGTTAAAAGTTGAGTGATGTGAATTTTCACAGATACATGTTTATTAACTAATGTTTGAAAAAGAATTCAGAAGGTTCATTTGCATGACATCATTCAAATATGTATACTCTTTACGTGAAGATAAAGAGGCTGGAGAGCTAGGACAGTGGGAAAGGTGCTTGCTTCCCCACAGCTGACCTGGATTGATTCCTCAGCACCCGAAGGTCTCTCAAAGCCTGATAGGAGTGTTTCTGAGTGCACAGCCAGGCACAAGCCCTAAGAACAGCTGGGTATAGTCCAAAAAAGCAAAAACTAAATAAATAAATAGGTAAGAATAATAAAGTACTTTCTGTCATAACATAAAAACATATTTCTAGAAAAATTCCCTTTCTCCAGCTCCAGCCTCATTACAAATTGCTACAGTACCAGATGAGAGAAAAGAAAGGGAGGAGGAGAAATGGCCACCACTTTGATCAAGAGAGCGCTCTCAGATCTTTAGGTTTATGATTAAAGATGTTTGGATAAATATTTATTATCTTATCGAATGGAACTTTATTAATCACAATAAAACCAGGAAATGTTGGGAGTTGGGCTTCTCACCTTTATGTTTGCATAAGACTCAGTACACAAATCTACAAAATTTCAGTCCCAACACACAATTGAATGAGCCCTTTTACCCATGTCTCCCCTTTCTTCCTGGCTGGTAAATATTTACAAGGTTACTTTCAATGGGATCTTCATGATAATAATCAAAGAGAGAGAATCTTTGGTATATGGATATCAACATTTTAGAGCTTTCATGTGTGAGGCAAGAAACACAACAATCATTATTATCATCTTTGTTTAGCTCAGATGACCACACAAGCTTAATGTAACTCCTGATTTGCATACATCATAGGGTTTTTTAAAAAAATATGTTTTTCTAGTTGGTTAGTTCATCAAGCTTTACTGTAAATTTAGTTTATTTGAACACCATGGTCATGTTTCTTAAATGTCAGCATTCTGCTGCTAAAAATCCTGTGCATTCTTCCACATATGCCCTGCAATGACACATTCTGTTTCACTATTTGACAAAATATAGACACACAAAAACATGAACATACATACACACATACAAACATAAATCAAGAAGGAAGCTATATTAAATAACACTAATAGTTTGCGAGTTTGCGAGAAGCATCTTTTAAAAGGTAAAACACAAAGCATCCTATTAAATCTATGCTGATGATATGTTGTATCCTCCAGATTATTTGAGAAGGAAAACAGCTGTATTGTGAACACAAGTGGACAGAAATTAT